>NC_142515.1:117972500-118617500 GCF_057876585.1 Rhinolophus sinicus | reverse complement strand
ACCATCTGCTCTGCTGCTGTCTGACTCTCCCTGCCCCTCCTCCTGGAGGCCCTCCGCAGCCCACCCCTCCCATCTGTGGAGACCACCGTCCTCAACGCTCAGCTCAAAGGCCACTTCCGCTTTGAAACCCTCCCTGGTTTCTCTGGCTGACTCAGCACTCCTCTCACCCTTCAATGATACCTTTCTCCATGGTATTACTTACTGACGCTTTGTGTCCCACACTTATCCATAAGCACCATGCTTCTTCTCCACTGGGCTGTTAGTTCTCCCATGATGGAGACCGAATTTCATTCATTTTCCTCCCTAAGTTGTATCATTCTTTACATGAAGAGCATGAAGAACCAAAAGGTAAAAATGGGGCAAGCCATTCCCAAGGTGCTTCAAATTCTGGCAAAAGAAAACTAAAATGCACTGGAAATGAAGTCTTGGGTGTATTAAACAAACTAACAAACAGCAAACCGTAGAGGTGTATGCCATCTGTGGAGGATTAAAAATGGGCACAGATTCTTTGAGCCTTCTTCCATTAACAGTGACTATTTTCCTCCTCTTGAATACGAGCTGCCTGTAACCGTTTTTGACTAATCAGTGCATTATGCCCAGCTTTCAATATGACCAACAGCTTTCGCCTTGGTTCTTGCAACCGTGAGCCTCCTGGTGAGAAATCTGATCACCCTAGTAGAGAAATCTCATGGAGAGGCCCTGTGTCCACATGAAGAAGCGGAAGGACCAGGGGAGATGAGCTTCCAGGCATCTTGGCCAAGTTGCCAGGCAGGTGAGTAAAGCCCACACTGGACCCTAAGATCAGTCCAACCATTGACTGAATACCAGCTTGCCCAGAGTCAATGCTGCATGGAATACAAGAATCACCCAGCAGAATCCTGCTCGCATTCACGCTCAACAACAATCACAGATATAATTAAATGGTGGTTGTTTCAAGCCACTAGGTTTTGATGTGGTTTGCTAGCAGCAATAGGTAACTGGAATACCATCTTAATCACTTTTGGCTCGGCATCCTAGCCTACCCTATAGAATACTTTTCCTCCAAAGGAAATACTTATTTGTCAGTAGATAGAACAGTTGGGGGAAACTGAACTTATCATAAAGAAATGTGCACTACACATGGGAATTACCACCTCAATGGCCCTGGAGCCTGGCACATCTCTCATCTCCTCATCCGGGTGATCAGACTCAAGGGCAGCTCCCACGTCTTACACACCTTTATCCCATAGGTTGCGGCCCACAGTGGGCGTTCAACACTGTGTGTTTGATTCACTGACTGCCAGCTTAGGAAAACCCACTGTATTACAAGACCTAGAGGCACAGAACCTAAGCTCTATTCTTTACTTTGCAAAGGGAAAAGACAGACTTGTCACTAATATTTGGACCCATGTAGTTACAATAGGGAACTTCAGGAAGAACACAGTAGAACACTGTACAGGAAGCCAGGAGACTCTCCATTCCAGTCTTTTCCCACCCACACCTCTTGAGCATACAAGGAAGAAACCTTTGTGCCTTTATATGTCTGACTATCAAATGGGGAGAATCATATCTGATACCTCTTAGACTAATAAAAGTTAGATGTATATGAGGTTATGGATTGAATGTATCTTCATTCAGTTCCTCGACCAAACAATGCTCAGCAAACTCAAGTTACCACCAATACTGTATGGATATATGTGATTCTAATATACAAAATAACCTGAACTAGTACTTGCAATTCCATGTCCTGGGTCAATGAGCATTTGTTTGGAATTTACCAGATTTGTGTTTGCTATCTTTAAGGTATAGCAAATAAAATAAGACTAAAATATACAGAGAATTCAACAAACTTTTGAAGGAGAGATAACCTGTGCTGAGAACTAGAAAAACAGCACCTGTACTGTAAGTCTGGGTCTTCAACAAAATGTCAGCCCGGCAAAATGTGGAGGGGAACCCGAAACTTCCATGTGTAGTGATGGGTGTTGTTTTGTTGCTATGCTGGGTACTCTGCAAAAAGCCTGGGCTGTTAGAAGATGAATGCTCCCCTGTTCTTGTGGGCACTAACTGCCTCGTGTACGAGATGGCATCTACTGAGGCGCTACGCTGATTGCATTATGTCATTTGTCATCCAACAACCCTATAACAGAAAAGATTTCTGACTCCACCTGAAATACAGATGGGGAACTTGAGGCCTGGAGAGATTTTATAACTCCCTTGTATTAGTCTACTAGGGCTGCCATCACAAAATACCAGACTGAGTGGCTTATTTCTCACAGCTCTACAGGCTGGAAATCCAAGCTCAAGTAGCCAGCAGGGTTGGTTTCTCCAGAAGCTTCTGTCCTTGGCTTGCTGACGGCCTCCTGCTCACTGTGTCCTCAGAAGGCCTTCGTGTGCAGGCAGGCACTGCTGGTGTCTCTTCCCCTTCTTATGAGGACACCAGTCACACTGGATCAGAGCCCCACCCTTCGACCTCATTTAACCCTCATTACCTTCCTGAAGGCATTGTCTCAACACAGGGCCACTGGTGGTGAGGGCTACGAACAATGAATTTTGCGGGCATGAAAGTCAGCCCACATCTCCCCCACTCACAAAGCTAGTCAGCGGTGGAGCCAGGAGTGCACCTGGCTTCCTGCCTCTCCCTATGATCCTTCCAACTGCTGTCCACGGTGCCAGCACGACCACCTCGTCCTGTGTCCCCAGAACATGGTCTTGTGACATTACCTATTACACAAAGTTAAGGGCACGAAAGCTTGAGAAGACACATAAAGGAGCGAGAGGAAGCAGACGGGCATGTGTAACATCCAAAAAAAACGGACCCTTAGCAAAGCGGGAAAGGTAGCTCCCACACAAATCGATTCTTCCATGGCCAAGAGACCTCCCCCCCTCCCCCCCCATGCTGGCTTTGTTGTAGCAGCAGAAAAGTCCCTAGCCTCTCACACAGCGAGGAAGGTCTTAGGGACCAGTGCTTGCTCTCCTAGAAGCCACTGGCAGGACACAACCCAGTGACATGCTTTCTGCAGAATTACAAGAAATATGCAATTTAAGTTTTTCCATTTTTTAACTAAAAATTTTCAAAGACCCTCTTGCCGTGCTATATAGCTCATAAATGCTATTAGTAGAGATTTTCTGATTAGCTAAAACATGTTAAATCCAAAAAAGCAAGACATGATTTTCTCTTTTCCTCAGATAATGCAAGGAAGCATCAAGCTTTCAGCTATATTGGATTTTCCTTCTAAAAAGAACAATACTTTAAAGTGGCTGATGGCAGAGAATTGTTGGGTGCCTTAAATGGGTATTTATTTGTGTTCTGAAAATCTTAACTGGGACTCTTTCACTGTTGTTTATGTATGTGTTTGTTTTGGTTCTGAGGAAGAACTGAGCTTCTTCTGTGCATTAGGAAGGCTTGCACCTAAAATTCCAGTTTCATATAAAATTACATTGGCATATTGGAGGTACAAGTGTATATGAAACATGCTGAAGGATTGTTTTAAAAATATGTGAGACATCAAAATGGCTTCCCTATGTGAATCACACTATACTAATTATGAGACGCAGCAGGACTCATAGAACTTGGGAAGAGATGAAATCTGAGTGGCCCACGGACCTGTCCCCACGACATTTCTTTCCTGGATTCTACAAGACGGTCAGGCAGTAAGACATGGGGCTACAGAGGTAAAAACTCTGCTTCATCTTCCGTCCTGTTGGCTACAACCACATTAACATCAGCACCAGATCTCAGCTTTACCACGGCACAGACCAAATTTTGGTTTACAGGCCAGCTCATCCTATTGGTCAGGAAATGACTCGAACAATAATATTTCTCCACTCTTTTCCCCCAGGAACGCTACAGTGTGTACTGTTGTACCCATTTTAGTTACCTCTGTTCACAAATAGAAATGCCTACTTGGTGCTAAAACCCAGTAATACAGTCTCTTAAATACGAGAATTAAGGCATCATTGTAAGACTTTTTGCCAACTGAAGGGATTTAAAATTACACATACATTTTTAATGTGTGTATTTTAATAGTCTCTTAGTAGCAGTCCTTCACCTGAGATATTAAGTCAAAGCCTTTTCAACCTCTCTCTCCACTTTCTGAGTGGGTGTAGAGGACTCAGAGCACCTACGGAGGGAAAAAGGATAATCCTGGTACTTCCACCAGGACCCCCTGCTTAGTGGGAAGACGGCCCAGGCTCCTGGTCCTGAAGGTCTGACCACAGAAAGCCCTCCACTCTCTTCAAAGCCATCACTGCCAGCATGTAACGTCCTTATGCCTTTTTTGGCATCCTATCACAAAAGAGATGTGTAAAATAAAATCCTTTTCTGCCAAGTCACATTTTTGGATAAAGCATTTTATTTATAACTTGAGAAGAAGTCCTTTAAAATGGTGATCAAAATAATCATGATACTAGATGTAACCAATGCTACAGACGTTATCCTGGTCTTAGCCTGACACTTCGTTTCAAATTCTCATCAAGTCTACATCTCCTGCTCGACTTTTTCAGAGCGAAACTCAGTGGAGCGAAGTGTCAAGGGCCTTACAAAACCTTTTAGTACCTTGTGGAATGAATAATAGGAATTAAAAATGAAAAGACCACACAGGTCAGCCTCACCTCTATCTGACAAAACAGGATTATTCCTTACAGGGCATTTTCAAGTTAGATCACATCCATGCTCCTTGTTTACAAAGCCTAGTACTGATACAGTAACAAACAGCTGCCTGCTTAAATAGCTTAATTGACACATTAATAAGTGAGCATATAACTCTGAGAAGTTGTTTGTGAGGAACACGGAGGGAAAGAAATGACAGCCTCTTCCAGAGTCTGGTCAATACATTCATGACACATCAATAGAGTGATGGAGATACTGGTCCATTGATGCTGAAATCTTGCGATCTTCGTGTAAAAACACCCAGTGAAATAACGAGGAAGACTTGAAACATTGTAACTGACTATACGCTAAGGCGGCTATCGTTTACCAAATTCAAAAAAGGTTTTAAATGAGCTAGCATGTTTTTTTCCAACTCAATGCTCCTAATCCCACTTTGAAGCCTCCTTACTAATAATCCCATCAATCTGCATTATGCTAAACCACTAAAGACAGTCCTGCTAGAATGAAGGACTCACTTGTCATCTCTATTTCAGGATATTTCTTTGTAAATACTGATTTTTCTTTTAAAGAAGGTGGGGGGGGAAGGAAAGAAGGAAGGGGGGAGGGAGGGAGGGAGAAAGGAAAGAAGGAAGGAAGGGGAAAAGAAAAAGAAAGAAAAAAGGAAGGGAGGGAGGGAGGGAGGAAGGCCCTCCTGAGACATGTAAAAATTGGGGGAGAGAAGCTCAAATTAATTCCATTTCCTGTGGTTTCCAAAAATCTTTCTCTTGATTAGACAGTCCCTGCTTAGAGGCAAAGGTAGGTTGACTAATCCTTCTATTCAACTCTATGTGCCTCAGAAATATTCTTTTCCTCCCAATTGCTCCTGTCATAAGCCCCAGTTTTGGTCAATGCATTTCTAGCTCCCCAGAGTAAGTTTCCTTACATAATACACATGGTCAACTGCTAGACGTACTAGTGCCAGGCATACCAATCCAACAGAAACATACATCTGTGTGCGTGCACACATCATGGACCAGGGAACTGTAAAAATCAAGAACCATTTTCAAGCAAGAATGTACGGTGGGGTAAAGACAGTCTATTCAATAAATGGTGCTGGGAAACTTGGACAGACACATGCAAAAAGATGAAGCTGGATCACCTCCTTACACCACATACAAAAATAAATTCAAAATGGCTTAAAGATTTAAATGTAAGATCTGAAACCATAAAATTCCTAGAAGAAAATATAGGAAGAAACTTCACAGACATTACCCGGAGTAAGATTTTTACTGATATATCCCCTCGCGCGAGGGAAGTAAGAGGAAAAATAAACATGTGGGATTACATCAAACTAAAAAGCTTTTTCACAGCAAAGGAAACCATCAATAAAACAAAAAGGGATCCTACTGATTGGGAAAAGATATTTGCCAATGATATATCTGATAAGGGGTTAATATCACAAATTTATAAAAAACTCACTCAACTCAACTCCAAAAAAACAAACAACCCAATTAAAAAATGGGCAGAGGACATGAAGAGACATTTCTCTAAAAAGGACACACAGATGGCAAACAGACATATGAAGAAATGTTCAACCTCACTAACCATTAGAGAAATGCAAATAAAAACCACAATGAGATACCACCTCACCCCAGTCAGGATGGCTATCATCAATAAATCAACAAACAACAAGTGCTGGCGTGGATGCGGAGAAAAGGGAACGCTGGTGCACTGTTGGTGGGAATGCAGATTGGTGCAGCCACTATGGAAAACAGTTTGGAGATATCTCAAAAATCTGAAAATGGAACTACCTTATGATCCAGCAATCCCACTCCTAGGTATCTATCCGGAGAAATCCAAAACTCCAATTCAAAAATCTTTATGCACTCCTATGTTTATTGCAGCACTATATACAATAGCCAAGACCTGGAAACAACCGAAATGCCCATCAGTAGATGACTGGATTAAGAAACTGTGGTACATTTATACAATGGAGTATTACGCAGCCATAAAGAAGAAAGAAATCTTACCATTTGCAACAACATGGATGGACCTAGAGAACATTATGTTAAGTGAAATAAGTCAGAAAGAGAAAGACAAATACCATATGATCTCACTTATATGTGGAATCTAAAGAAAAGAATAAGTGAATGAACTAATCAGAAACAGTTTTGGAAAAATGGAGGAAAAACTGAGGGTTGCTAGATGGGCAGGGGGGTGGGGATAAGGGGAAGGTGAGAGGTTTTGGGAACGTACAGAGGGATAGTGGATGGGGGGAGGGGGGTTCACACAGTGTGAGGGATATAAATGATAAATGTCTAAGTTTTGCTTTGTCTTGTGCACCTGAAACTAATTAATAAAAAAAAAAAAAAAAAAGAATACAGTAAAAAAAAAAAAAAAAAAAAAAAAAAAAAGAACCATTTTCCTTATGTAGCTGGAACTTTAGACACTGGTTTATTTGTCCAAAACAAAACAAAAACAAACAAAAAAACACACCAGTATTTCCAGACACCTCTAAAGTACCAGGATATGAAATCTTACATTAACAAACCAGTTTAGTGCGTAAGGGAGACTGATGCACCCCGCCCCTCCATTTCATCACTTTTGATGTGTGTAATGTCCACTTTTTTCTTAATCATTGGTACCGTAATCACTGCAGCCACCTGAAAAGCACTGACAAATAATCACAGCTTAAGAACAATTTATTACTTTTCTTTTATGACCTAAAACTCTGAGATCAATTTCTAGAATGGAATCTATTAGTCAAGGAGTTAGGTTTAAAAGGGGTGGTGTCTTTATGAAAACAAAACAAACAAAAAAGCAGAGAATACATGAACATTATTAAAAAGAGGACTAAAATCTCCATTATGTATATAAGCTACATGATGAAGCTATATTGGTCAGCCATTAACACAGAAACTAAAGCTGAGTCTGGCTTTCAATCAGCAACTTGAGGCTTAACATTGAAGAACCATCAGCACTGAATCCTTTGAATGTACGAATCTTCCTCGTCTTAATTACTGAAATTATTTTTCTGGGGCTGATGGGTGACCAGACTCTTTCAACCTGTTCTACCTAATAACTCCTTTCATTTAGAGTCTCAGAGACTATGGATTGAAAAATGCTTCCTTAGATAAAGAAGAGAGTCTACAATCCGAATGATGTAAGGAAAAAAATGGCAGGGTGAGCAAAACATATTTTGAGAATAGAGATGGCACAGAGAAAAACAGAAATTAAACAAAATCTAGAGAGAACTATCATACAAGTCAACAACCTCCAGCTTGTCAGAAGTTAAAAAGAAACAACCACAGCCACAATCTTTGATCCCTAAATCAGGTATATAGCAAAAACTATACTGGGCTACCCTATGCAAACTTTGGAAAATCACTTTATATACCTTTCCCCTCTCCCATCCCTCACCTAACTCAACCCCCCCCCCCCCACACACACACACACACACTCTCTAATGTTCCACAGTCTCATTCTTCTGTATCTTTACTCAAGCTGTCCTCTCAGCCTGGAAGTCCCTTTTCTCTTCACCTACCTTCAGTGACTTATTCATCCTTTAATAACCAGCTCTATCGTGCGCTCCTCTTGGGAGTTAGATGCCCCACTTGGGACTTCTCGGTGTGTATGTCTGTGTAGCACGTCACAAGCTGTATTATGATTGTTCAATTCTTCCCTGAGTCTCCAATGAAACTGCGAGCTCCTTGAAGATAAAGTTGGTCTTGTACATCTCTTGAAACCACATGGTGGGGAAACATATATCTATCTATCTATCTATATATCTATATATCTATATATATGTATAAATATATATGTGTGTGTGTATATATATATAAATGGAGTCTAGAGTCAGACATTTGACTCTTGATTTTGTCAAGGTTCTTATCTACGAAATGATACTGGTATACGTACTTTTCAAGATTACTGTGAAGATTAAACAATTTAAGTACCTAGCACACAGTACGTACTCAACAAATGTGAGAGCTACTTCCTTTTGAACACCAGCATAAATAAAATACGTGCCATTTAGTACATGCCCAATACATGTGTGGGGGTTAAACTGAATGCCTAATACTCTGATCATTATGGCATTTAAAGGTTATTTTACTGACTCTTGTCAACTTCGATTTCACTTCTGAAGAAGCTGCCAAAGAAGACAGTGCAAGTGCAACGCCAGAAGCTGGGGCCACACTGTGCAGGTCGGGGCCTCCAGGAGGGACCCACCGCCTCATCTGTTTCACCTGACTCAGCGATGGACACCCTGTCCTGGCCAGGATGCTCCTTTTTCAATTTCTCGATACCTCTTTTTCCTCAACTATGACATGGAAATGGAAACAGACAGGATTTTCTTCTTCCTATTTACCAAGATAGGATGATTACATGAGAACTATAAGGAGAATTTCAACTTCTTGAGACAAAGCACCACACACACACACACACACACACACACACACACACTACAATCATTGCTGCTTAGCATTTAAAGGTTTCAGTTAAAGGCATTTATGATTTTTTTTTTTTTTTTTTAGGAGACACAGAAGACACTGAGGAAAGAGAAGAGGAGAGGGAACAAAAGGAAAAGTGTAGTTAACTGTGTTTAACAAAGAGGAACCTCTCCATATTTGAATGCATCCTCCTACATTCAAATAGATTTAGTCCAATAATATAACTGAGTATAATTCTATACTCCATGTAATACTTATAGTGGTGTATTAGCATTCTACAATGAGCTTCCTTACCCCTTCACTAACTGAAATTCAGTGAGGCTCTCTGGAAAAAGAAGGACTCAAACCTCTTGTACGGTGCAGAACGGCGCCCTCGCTTCCCAGCAAAGCTTCTAGACCACACGGTAACTCCCTGCCTCTTCTGAAGGCGCTACGTTATCACAGTAGTTCAAGGGGAAAGCAGTGTTAATTACGTGTACGCAGTACAACATTCAGAAAGTATTTTTTTCCTTTTAATAATCACTTTCATCTTACTAATAAAATGTAAAAACTCCGGCTTCTTCAGAACCACCCAGAGCTTTGAACGGAAATCTTTTCTTCAACGAGGCTAGCTTTGCTCCAGCTGATCCTATAAACACTGCTGGCAATTTTTTCCTCAATGTCTCTAACATATTTTCACTTAGCACCAGTTTGATGTATAAGATCTGACAGCCCGGCAGTTATAGGCCACCTGCATCACTGTCGCCATGACAACAGTGAAAGACAATCCATGATCCCATGCCCTGGTCACACGTTTCAATACAGCTTATCTGTCCAAAGCCACTGAGTCTAATGGAAGAGAGTAATTACCATCTTCCATTCATTGTCAAAATTCCCACCATATAATGCTCTTCAAAATTATTTCATTCCTCTCACAGGGCTGCTTTGCAAAAACCAAAAGAAACCTTAAGTGGAAAGAGGGGTGGGTGGGAGAAAGAGGAGGCAGTGACTGGTATAAATGTAGCCGACTGTGCATGAACTGTCCCTTTGCAGCCGAAGAAAGCGCCAGCCAGCAAGAGAGACACATAAACATCTCTAGTTCGTTCATCACCATCTTACGATTTTTTTTAAAAAAACTGAGCAAGGAAATTAGTACTCAATGTGCCACTTTCAGCCTATTCTAAAGGCATTTCATCACTACCATTGTGACCCTGGCACAAGTATCGCCACCCCTCTATTACAGCGTGCGCAGTCACGCAACCCTGAACAGTACAACAGCTCACGAGGGTGAAAATTAGGAATAAGCGGAGGTCTTCAAGATGGACACTTGTCCTACACTCATTTTTTCCCAGTATTCTCCAGTCCCATTCCTGCCTACTCAGTAATAATAATGGATAATCGACTGTCTGGTGTTTTGGATTCAGTAGCTCCCATTCTTAGTGGCGGGTACAAACAACACTGTCTCAGAAAAGTCTCGTTCATGCAGTATTAAAAAGTGAACTTTGACCAGCAAACACTTTTGTGGAAAAACCTTGCGGAGAAAAATACTTACAGGAAAGAGTAATTAAATTTAAAGGCAACGTCAAAAGTCACGTGGACTTGTAAAGCAAACCACAAAGAGCAAAAACTGGACAAAAGGGCACAGAAAGATAACCCTTAAGGTACAGGCAGTTCAATTCTTGGTAAGACTGCTGCACTTTAACTTCAGTCATTTTCACAGAAATAAAATCCTACCCATCATTTACTCGGGAACTACCAACAAAGTTATATGAAGTGGTTCCTGGCTTTGTGGTTAACATAAAATACTCCTTTTAAGCAAAAATAAGCAATTCCATATGGTCAAATATATACCAACCCACAAAAGGACAAAAGTAATGTAATTTTAAGCACAAAAAATTCTTAAGACTAATATTTGTACTCTTGTCAAAATGAGCCTGAAATGTTTTATTTAGGTTAAATCCTAAAAACCACAGCCATAAGATATTTAACCAGTTGTCAAAACATTATAGCTGTGAACCAACATTACCTATACTATGTATTAAATACAGCATTATATACATTATACAACAAACATAAAAAGACTGATTAGTCAAAGGCCTCACTCGGTAACACAGCTACTTTCCTTGCTGGTTGGGAGACAGGCCTTTTTATCTTGCTCCTGACCATTCTCTGGCCACATCACTGTTCATGAGCGGTCCTCAGAGGAGACCAGAGAAAGATGGAATGAGATGAATCAGAGGCTGAACCTCCTAATGAAAAAGTTCAATAGTTTGCGTCTTTTTTTTTTTTTTGGACATCACAAATATACATGCTGGCAAACATACAGATGTTGAGTGATCTCTGGACAAAATGGCCAACCCATGACCAGAACATTCCCATCAAGTCTAACAGCTTATGGCACTTTGATGAACCATTTTCCTATAATCATTTTTGGATCTCAGTCATCCTAGCTTTGTTCTCATGCCATTACGGTGGAATTTGAAAACCACCATTTAGATCACAAGGGTTAGATGAAGATGGGTCTTGATAGACTAGAGCTTGAAAACTCAGGCTGCCGCTGGCAAAGGAATGTCCTATCTGTTACCACCACCCCCCACTGTGGGAAGAGATCCAACCTGTAACAGTCTTCTGTAATGTCTTTTGTAATCTTTAAAACAATCTTCTCTACTACGCCACTCCATTTGAAGAGCAAACTCTGAAAACTTGTTCCGAAACCTCCTCTGGAGGAAGCCAGAAGACCCCACAACCAATATGCAGAGAGGAAGTATTTGCTCCCCCTTCCAACCTGTCCATTTCCATCGTCCCAGCCCTCACCTGGCCCTCCTCAGGAGATGTCTTCTTAATCTTGACACTTTTGAAGATTATGGTCCATTTCTTTATAGAATGACTTTCAGCTTGGGTTTGTCTAATGTGTCCTCATGTAGATGCAGGTAATTCTTTCTTCGAAGAACACAGAGGTAATTCTGCGTCCTTGGTGCATCTTATCACAAGGCACATGATGTTGGTTTGTCTCTATATGGGCGGTATTAACTCGGATCATTTGATTAAAATGATATCCCCTAGATTTCTCTACTATAAAGTTACCATATTTACTTTTGTAATTTGTGGGGAGGTACTTTGCCTCATGTTCCACAGGGTACCACAGACGAAGATGATGGCAAATGCATGGATATTAGTAATCTCTAGTCAAAATGGCCGACCCATGACCAGAATACTGATGGAGATCAAGTCCACCAACTTACAACACTTTGTGGGAAAATACTTTGCAACAATGTCAACATATTGTTCCTCAGCAAACTTCCACCGACCAGAATTAGCATATGTGGATTCTGTAACTCCATCATTCCTTTTCTATTTATTAGTCGCCCTTCTAAATAAGAGCTTTTGCTCCCCCTCCCCAATTTATTTACGTATTTATTCAATTCCTATATCAGTAGAGACTTTGGATTCTTACTTTACTAAATTGGTTATAATCCATTACCTATTTATTTTGATGTTGAAATTCTCCCAGTTTGACCAGTGGGAGGCCATCAAACAGGCTCTGCCACTCTTTTGATTCTTTGACCATTCCCCCTACTTTCTGGCTCAACAAGCTATTCCAGGCCCATGTTGTAGTCTCCCTGTGCCAGCCAGGTATGTGGCCTTTTCTCCAAGTCATACTCCATATTTTAAAAGGTTATCCGTTGACCTGATGGTTTCCAGGACTAAGAGCATAATGCAAATACGTTAAAGGAAACAATGTAAACATAAGTGTCCGTCTGTTCAATACGGAACAGAAACATCCCGGGTCAATCTGGAGAAAGTAGCCAAGGAATGGAAACACCTATTTCATGTGCTCGCTCCCAGGGACATCACACTGGCTTTGCACCCGGCCACAGTGTGAAAGCCATGGGGCAGCTTTAGGTCAGAGAGGAGAAAAGTGAGAGCACAGAGATCAGCGGTCCAAAGCACTAGTGCAGGATGCAGGAGAGGAAGGACAGCACGCCTGCCAGTCTGCCTCGGGCAGGGCTGAACTGAGCAGAGATTTGCAGGACCCGCAGGGCCTACCAGGGAGCCGACAGGCAGGAGGAGGCAGGGGATCCTTCCCGTGTGTCACTACCAAACTAGTTATCACGTTTCACTTGCTCAGGAAATAGCTTCTGCTTCCATTTTACATTACAGTTGCTTAGTAATCTGTGACTGACCTGTAAGGGAGAAGGTATTGTTATGGTCCTTTCAGGAAGAAAAAAATACAGCAGAGAACCTTCTACAAGAAGCTCAGAAGCAAGGGCGGTACAGTTTTGGAGGGCCTGACCCCTGGCATATTTAACCCTTTCAGAATAAAGTGACTAACGGAAAATGAAGCAGAACTATCTGAAAATGTCTAGGGCCCCTCCCAGAACTTTGTAAATGGCTGTGAAAGTGAGAGGACCTGAAGTTCAAGCTTCCTTCTCTGCACAGCAAAAGTCCACCTCCGCTGAGAAGCAGTTCCAGCTTCTTGCCGCGGCCAGAGGTCTAGCAGCAGAAGAACAATTCTTCAGAGCCCAGTTAGACGGCCCTCCGCTGGCCTGAGAGAGTCAGAGCCTAAGGGGTCTACTCCAGGAAATGGTACCAAGGACATACCTACTATATGGGCTTCCAACCCCACCAATACTGTTCCACGTGAAGCAGGAGGGCAACCAGAACTCGCACAAGAGCCTGGAGCAGCCCGCCCGCAGAGGAGTGGAGTTTAATTGGCTCCTGTTGGAAAACTTCATCTGTACACAAATGTCTACCCAAGCAAAGTGACACTACAGCTAGGATACCTATAAGCCTTTAAATCAAAGGAGGGAGACAAATCCTATCGGAAGTCATAGGTGTAGCTTGAAAGTGGACCTGGAAATTCAGGTGTACATGTGTAAGTGACATGGCTCTCCAGGCTCGGGTGGGGGATTCGCATTTTGGACCTGACTTCGTGTTCCTGTATCTGCCCCATCCCCCACTGTGCCCACCGCATTGCACTGTGCACCTCACACTCACTGAGCCCGTCACCAGTGGCTGGACTCGTTTCCACACCTTCTGCTCTTCCCCATGCTGCTTCCTATGCCTGCAATGGCTTTCCCATCTTCTCAGCCTAGAAAAACCCTCCTCCTCCCTCAAGGGCCAGATCAGATGCCAGCTCCCTGTACTTTTCCGACGTGCCCTTTACTTGCTTCCCGCCTTCCCCCACCAACAAAAGTAAAATGAAATCATTCCAACCTCCACGTTCCTATAACAGTTTTGTATACGTCTACTGGAGTCCTTATCACATTATACGGGGGAATGACGTGTAGAAATCTCACCAGCCACATTAGCAAGGGGCCCGTATCTGTGTTCTTTGAATTTCCAGCAATCTCTACGGTACCTGGCACAGAGGGGCTTTAAAAAAATGTTTGCTGAATTAAAGACTGTTGCCAAAACTGCAAGTGTTCTTTTTCCTTTCACCTAAGTACTGGCTTATCTTAATTAAAATAAAACTACAATATTAGTGGGTTTTTAAATCACGTAGCTGTATATAGCTGTATATAATTGCAATGCAATCAAACCACTGATATTTTTAGGCACCTCCTTCCCTTGAAAGCCTCCATAACGATCTTTGACAAAATATCAGTGTGTTCCTACTGTATAAGTTTTGTACATGTGTCTGCCTTTTCCCCTTTTTAAACTTTTTATTTTTGAAAACTTCAAATATACAAACGTAGTCAGAACAATGTAATGAATTCCCACTGCTCAGCTTCAACCCGTGGCATTTCCTGTTTCATCTATACCTCACACGCAAGTCTATGGTCTAACATTTATGCCCCACTGCCAATGCATTTGTTGAAAGCCTAACCCACAAAGGTGATAATGTTAGTGGTTGGGGCCATTGGCAGATGCTTACGTCATGTGAGTGGAACCCTCACAAAAGGGGGTCACTGCCCAGAGCGATCGCCAACGCTTTCTGCCCTGTGAGGATACAAGAAGAAGTCAGGGACCAGAAAGAGGGCCCTCACCCAACCAGGCCGGCCCCCTGATCTCAGACTTTCAGACTCCAGAATCATGAGCAATACATTTCTGCTGCTTATAAACCACCCAGTCTGTGCTAAGAGCAGCCCGAACACACTAAGACACCCACGATCTTCTGTCTTATATCCAAGAAAATCGCAGTCATAGCATCATATCGGTAAAAATTTCAGAATGTACCTTTAGACGTTATTCTCTTTGTTCAAAAACATAACCATGATCACATTTGAAAAGTTATTTAATAATATTCTCTTAATATCAAACATTCAGTAGTTTTAAAATGTCCAATTGTCTCAATTTTTTGCATTACATTTTTAACAGTGAAAATATACTGCCACTTCATACAACTCCCAAACAAATTGCCCTATTTAAAAAAAAAAAAAGCCCCAAACTAGTATCCTCAGAGCCATAACATTCCACAGGATAAGATTCATGAAGTCTCCTTTCATTGCAATGTACTAATTATGCTACTGAAATTTTGTTAAACATTTGTCCTATATAATGTAAAATAATTTGTTTTCAGTTCATTACCTTCCTACCCAAAGACTTTATTCCACAAAGATTTCCACATGAGTTAGCACTACTTTTGAGTTATTCATAGCCCATCACAATATATTTTATTTTTAAGACTGAAAGTACAAGTTTTTCCTCTTTCTGAAACTCACATGCTCACTCTTAATTAACACAAATACTTTCATTCTAAATTTTCACCTTTAAAATAAAACTACGGCTAGAAAAAAAAGTCCTTAATGACCAATTCATAAACCAGTAAAGTATGCAAAGCTGCAAAACATGTCATAATTTTACTTGGGCATGTACATTACCACACAAATATTTGCATCCACAATAACTCAAGTCAAAGAGCACAAAAGACCAACGCCAGGATAAATCTGGAAAGTAATCGGTCTCTTCAGGCAGGCTGACCCCAGGCACACCAGGCTACTCTGAAGCAGGGTTAAGATTTAAGGATAGAGGCATTAAACTCATTTCTTGATGACCATGGATACATAGTATATAATCCCTGACTTGGAACTGGGAACTGATACATAAAGAACACAAAGTAAGTGCACTCAATTTATGTAACTAAAATGTTTCTGAGAAACTGAATACAAATTACCAAACACTTGTATGGGGAAATCTTGCCATTTAATAAATACTAAGGTAGAGACTTTGAGAACTTAAATTCCTTTTTATAATGCAAAAGTCATCCTTTTTAAATTGAGGTTTTAATATAGGAGTCACTGGAAATGTAGAGGTCAATTTAAACATAGAAAATGTTTACTAATTCACACTAATTAAAGGTATAGTGACACAGACCAATACAAAGTAGGAATTATTTCAAAACAGATACAATGTACAGACTACAAATATTTGCTGATACGTACATGTTCTTTAAGATTCTCACTTTGGTGATTTTATTTGCAATTATTTTATTGTTTCCCTATTTAAAAAAAGAACTCATTCTAAATAAAAGCAATTAATTTTGTTTAATGGATTAAATATCCTCCCCTACTCCTGTTTTATTTGCACCGTTAATTTGTTTACTGACATTCTTTCATATAGAGTAAGAAGTCATATTACAATTACCACAAATTCTGAACATTTGGGTTCCAATTAACCAAGTCATGCTATATTCCTGTATTCTGGATTTTTATGTTTTTTCCTGTATTCCAAACAACTCCATTCTATATCCAAGGCCCCCCAGAGAACTGGCCCTTTTATACTGTAAGATTCGGGAAGCTCCTTACTCCTAACTGGCCTTCAAGTGCTGCTCACGCGGTCTCCTGGGGAAAGGACGTACACACAGAACACTGTTCTTTTTTGCACATTCAGGGCTAGTGTCAGTCGTCAGAAATCAAGAGGGTGTCTATTCTACTTCAGTACAAGAATGGGTAGCCTGACAAAGAAATGCAGAAGAAAACACAAGTCACGTGGAACCAAGTGCCTTGTGGATGCCTGGAAGGATTCAATTCCTTCAGAAAGTCATGTAGAAACTGCCACACTAACCCCAGGGGCCAACTCCACTGCTTCACAAGTGACCATGCCCTCCCCATGAACGGTGGCTTTGGCCATTTCCAGACGAGACCATTAGAGCTGGTTTATACCCTACAGGGCAGGAAGTGAATCACGCTTTACCCAACTGAAACTGCAGCTGGTTTTAAGGAAGCCACATGCAGCCAACCAAATTGGATCAGTAGCAGCTAGCTTGTAAAGAAGTGTCATAGGATTGCTGCTGATGACAAAGGATTGGCACCTTGGATTTACTTCTCCCCTTACAGGTGAGACTTTTAAAAAGCACTGGGCACTTTACCCATGAACACTGTCGAGCCACATGGATCACCTCTCACTAATAACTAGGCACCTCAACTCATGTTGGAAGTTCTAGAACACGCCCCGCCTATGCCAGACTGGGACTGGATTTCCTATTCCTCAGCGGGATAAACTAGTTTTGCTTTTTGTTCTCAAAATGCATGTTGCTTTGTCTTCTCTTTTATCCTCAGTATGATCTATGGTGACTTCTAGGATCTTATGGCAAGCATAAACCTCATTCTGGGGAAGAACATTGTTTTCTATCTAATGTACTGTTATAATCCACAAGCAAATGTTTGGGGTTCCTGATTATATTGATTCTGTCATGTTTCCTTAAACACTCATTATTCTCTCTCAAGTAAGACTTTGAACAGGTTTCTAATAGAGAGAATTCCTAAATTTACACTTTTACTTAGAGTTGCTGACCACATAAAAAACCTAACTTTTAAAAATAAAGTTAAATGTGAATGCAATTTTTGTTTGTTTTTAAGCATATTCTAAATACAAAACTTGAAAAGTATAGTTTACAGAATATCTATTTCCTTGAGAAAATATTGAAATGATTCCAACAGTGACAAAACCAGGGATTCCAAATTAGAAATCCTTTGTAAAATATAAAGGTTTTATTTTTTCTTCTTCCCCCAATTCATGAAACACATCAAAATCATTAGTAGAGAACAGAGAAATTGGTCTAAAATGATGCCACCTTCCCTGGTTTCATTAAAATACAAATTAAAAAGTTTGTAAATTACAGGTATAGCCTTAAGAAAGTTATAAAAGCCTGAGATTATCAAAGGAGATTCTCTAAGTATATCAGACAGTGTCAGAGGTCAGCAGTTCAGATTAAAAAGAATTTTGTGTAGTCCTTCTCAGGACCATTTGTGTGTACATAGGGCTTCTCACAGACATCTAGTAGTACATGCAATTATGCAAATGTGCAAAAGGAATCAAACCCTAAAAAGAACACGCAAAACTCATTTTACATAATGTTCTAAAATGAGAGTCACAACATCTACAACAGGCATTTCTTCAAGGTCTGAATCTCGGTATTTGCCACAAAAGATGTTCTCTCTGATATCAGCTACAACCCGTAAGTCAAAATAGTTAAGGGGTTTTCCTGTGGAACAAAAAGTTACAAGTGCTCAGTGTTTTACAAAACAATAGTCATGAGCACAGACTCTGGAACCGGAGTGCCTAAGTTCAAACCACAGCTTTGCCACGTACAGGTCGTGTGGCCTGAGTCAAACCACTTTGCCTGTCTGTGCCTCTGCTTCTTCGTCTGTAAACACTCCCACCTCATTGGTTGCTTCGGAGATTAGAGAGTAAAATGCTTAGTACACCGTCTGGTACATAGTAAGCACCATATAAATGTTAGCTCGTAAGAATTATAAGAATTTGATACATGTGAGGATCTGGCAGTAGAACCATACCCTTGCCTGTCTTTGTGGGGCATCTATATTACCGTGTGGAAAAAAGAAAATGAGTCCCGAACAAGAAAGAAGTCTATCCCATGGGACGTATTTTGTATAGCTGATTCATTCATCTGGTCAGTGTTTACATTACAGCCCACTGGGATTGAACACGCTGTCGCAGGTGGAAGAGAGCGGAACACTCTCCAATTGCAAAAACAACATACACCAGAGCCACTTCTGACCAAGTGCTCCAAGTTCACTAAATTCTCTCCCTCCCGCCAAGGTCTCTGATGGCACACAGAGGAAGGACGGAGGGCACTGCATTCTAAACACAGCATCCAAACCAACCGAATCATCTTTTGACAAGGGATCTGGACCCCGCAGGCTTGTCAGTTAGAGGAATAGTAGTTCGCAGCAGCTTCAGGTAAAGGTGGCTTCTATACACATCCTAAAATTCAAATGCTATGGCAGCGTTTCCCACAGAATTCAAGGCAGAAGTTGGGTATGACGTGAAGGTGTTTTCAAAATTCTCCCTGATGAGGTCAACCTCAAGATACTGTCCTCACTGCCAATCTCACCGGAAATAAAAGCCTGTTCAGTTCCCCATTGCATAACCCTTCCCAGCAGCCATTTTCTAAGATGTTACTGTGATCAGCACTTTTTAATGGATGTGCTTGAGATGCAACTGTCACCATTTGTCTACACACTCCAGATGGCATAAAAGGAACCTTGACTCAGCCATTCAAGTCTTACGTTAGACAGCAATTTTAAAAAGTTGATACCTTCCTGGATAGAGTTTTCTTCCATTGTTTCCCCTCATAATCCACATATGGGTATGAACCAGTAGTTCATTTAGTGAACCTAATACAGTCATCACAGACTCCTTCAAGAGAACCCTCTAAAGAGACACTTCGGGACACACAACAGGGAAGCATTTGAAAACAGGCACTCTTCTGTGGCCACACATCTCTAAATCTCTCCGTGCAGCCAACCACAATTAGCAATTCCAAAGAAGCAAATTAATAATCATGGTGGACTTGAAAAGAGACTTCCAATCACAATCAAGTACGTCTCCTGAGGTGAAAAGCTAACTAAAGTGTGACTCCTACCCCAGTGAACCTAAGCGCCTCTCCCAACGAGTAATGAGCAGTCATACCTTACAGGTTATGACAGACGCCGATACAAAAAGCAGCACATCCAAGCTAGACGATGGCTTATCAAAGCAGTTATTAACCAAAGCCAAATTAATGAAACCCTTGGTGAAACTGATAGCATCCTTGCTTCTCTATTTCCTTATTGACACCACGGAACAGTGCAAACGTGTCCGATGTGTGTTCAAATTTTAAGGGTATCTAATCCTTTGGCATTGTGGGTCCAAATTAATCTTTTGCATTCTGTTGCATATAATCCTTTCCCCACAGTTCTAATTTTAAACATAGCTAGTCCGTTAGAATTAATCTTTTCCCCTATAAAGAGTGGTCACAGCTAAGAGCTAATTGTTTCTCCCTAATCTTTTTTTTTCCTCATGGAGAAACATATGGATTATGCTATTAACTGTTCTTTTTTACTCTCACTTTTCATTTTGAAATTATTAACCCAGGGAGAAGGTATCCTTCAGCGCTGTTCCCAGAGCTAAAGCCTCACAGTAACATTCAGTTGGCAGCTCAATAGCATCCTGAAGGATGGGTTATGCTGTGGCGGCCTTTAACTATTAAAAACAAAACAAAACACCGTGGTTTTAGGAAAAAGGTACTTCCAGTATCAAAGCAAATGTTTTGGGCTAAAAACTCTAAATCCAAACTCAGTGACAGACTTAACCTTGAGCTTTTAATACCACCTGCATTTTTCTAAGTTTACAGAAGAGCTATTTCACTGAAAATACTGCTGGTGGATATGCTGTAGAGAAGCATCAAAAGGCGAAGTCATTTTAATTTGGGCACATAAACTATGATGAACTCAGACTCAAGTGGTTGGCTTCTTGGCGCTTTTGTTTGTTTTATTCGGCACAATGGCCTCTGAAGCAGAGAGATTTGTCTGTCTCTCGTTGTGCCAAAGAGGTTCAAATGTTAGTATTTCATTGGGACGTACCACAGTCCAAGTAAAATTTAAAATGTTAGACTCCTTATTTTCACATAAATAATCCGACCTTTGAAGACTTAGAAAACTATCTCGACCACTTTACAATGTAACATGTCTTTCCCTTGATTTTAATAGTAAATAATTTCTAATGTTCTTCTGAGATCAACCAGAAATACTCTTCGGCGGGCAATCATACCGAAGCTACCACTATGAAAGGGGAGGAACAAAAAGGTGTCTGGCTATGAAGATTCTGGAGGTGAGGGGAAAGCCTCTATTTTTATACATGAGCCACTGGTTTACTTGTGTTGACGGAGACTCAATATAGCAAAGCAGAAAATAGACTTTTTATATACAGGTAGACTTTATTTAATTGACTTTGCTCCCTCACAGGGCTTTGTCTACATCAAGTATTATAAACCAAAACACAATTTGGAAAATCTACTAGAGGTAGATGCATGTACTTGAAGGGTCATGAGGTGAACTATTTATCTAAAGAAAAACACTTCAATG
Organism: Rhinolophus sinicus; assembly: GCF_057876585.1. Taxonomy (NCBI): domain Eukaryota; kingdom Metazoa; phylum Chordata; class Mammalia; order Chiroptera; family Rhinolophidae; genus Rhinolophus; species Rhinolophus sinicus. Next base: position 118,596,192 of record NC_142515.1, on the reverse strand, counting down.
ACAGGAATAATCAAGTTTGAATCCATTTTGTAAATCTGACTGTATCATCATTGCTTAAAATAACCATACCAATATTTAACTAAATTTTAAGTAAATATCTATAAGTTCTTCCAGTACTTAGAGTTTTGTTCCTACTGATAAGGTTTGAGTTTTCCTGAAATACTTTTCTTATTATCTTATCCTCCAATCTCCTCCATTCTCTACGAAATCAATATGGTCATGATATTATAGCAAGTCAAAAATATATATATTCTGTGCATCTTAAACTTCTTCAAGGTAAAGCTCTATAGCTGTTTAAAAAGAGAGCTAGTCAGGAAAGAGCTGGCATCATTTGGATCACACTTACTTTTATTCTACACTGTGACTCCGCATTTATTTTCTCCCATCTTGTTCCAGAAAAGGTTTAAGGTGGCTTACAAAAATACGCAGAAAATAAACCGTAAAAATAATATAAGGGAGTAGCAATTTTGGAAGAGCGAAAAGGTACACAGACGTATGCCTACACATACCTAATTGTTAAAAGGTCTGAAATGCTACGCCCCAATTTCATAGCACAGCGCCTCTGAATGGTGGAGTTATTTGTAATTTTTTTACAAAGACATATTTTTTAAAGTTTTTAGAAAGTAGATGAGAAATTGACATACATTCTCTCTCTCTCTCTCTCTCTCTCTCTCTCTCTCTCTCTCTCTCTCTCGCTCTCCCTCTCAAATGTAACTTTCATGGGGTCTTCTCTTTTCTGTATCCTACGTCTGATCTGTTCATAGGAATCCCCTTCTCAGCCACAGAAAAAACATACAGCGCAGTCTATCCACCAGAAGACACATTATTAATCCCTACCATTTAGTTCTGAATGAGATAAAGCATTTTTAAAGAGTAAAACATTTCAAATTCAGTTTTATGGGGCAATATCTTTAAAAGATGCTTGATTTCTTTTCGTGCAGTCAGACATTGTGTATACCCTCTGAAAAATGAAATGAAGATGGGGAGGTGGGACAGAACCCTCTCATAAATTTAAAATAGGGAAACTGACAGGAAAGACAAAATCTTTGTCAGGTTTCTGGGGTGGAGGAAGGTGAGGTCATTTTTATTCAGCCTTCAAGCCAAGTAACACTCTCTTTGTGTCACTTTTCACTATAAACCCCAAAAATGACTAGAGTTCAAAATGTAAATCTCTCTGTTTCACTCCAATTTTTAGGAAAAACCCAGTCAGATTTCCCTACAAAATTTCCAAACATTTACCTATCACCACTTACTAGTTTTCTCTCTCGTCAAACTCCCAACTTGAGCAGTCAAAATGCTTTTCCTCCCAATAGGTCCAGTTTTACCCTTTTCTCAGAGGTTTGTAACAATCATACATTCTGCCTTTTCTCTCCAAAGTTTCCATGAAGCTTCCTGTACAGCTGTTCTTCACCCACCACTGTGTACGCTGCCATGCTTATATCAGCACCTTGAAAAATGGAGAGCTACAAAATCATGGCTCCTCTGAAACATGCCCAAGACACCACCTTCTTGCTTAGCCCCCGAATGCACCCAAGACCAAGCCTATGTGGGCTTATTTTCACAGCTCCTGGCAGGTGCCTAGTTCAGTGCTCTGTCCCTACAACAGTGATGCAATCTCCCTAAACTGCACTGACTAGGCCTGGTGGGAAAGTGTCCAGGAGGAAAACCACTCAGACATTTCCAGGTCTCTCTTAATTTGGGAAGAAATAGTAACCATGAGGAAGTGCTCTCTCAACAGCCTGGGGACACGTGCACAATTATCCCTGAGAACCACACTACGATCTAGATGAAAGAACAGAAGCCAAAAGTGGTCACAAAATAGAAGCCCAGGCAGTACTGTAGAAAGGACACCCACCAGGGAAGGTGGATTTAGTGTTTGGACTTTCAAGGCCACCGGGCCCACTGCTAACTCTGCTTAGTCTTGAGTTGACCCTTCGTCACAGTCCTTTAGCTAGTGACCTCCTAGAAAACATGGATCCGCCTGGTCTTTACTACAGGAAAGCCTGTGGTGCAGGTGGCAGAGCTTGGGGAATCCCAATTCCATGATTAGGGTCAGAACAGAGTAACCTGTCCAGCATCTGAAAGTCCCATGAAAGCAAGTCTCCCCAGGTTGACACCCAGTCTACAAATGCCCTATATCCAATCCAATCCAATCATATTCAGATTCTATAATGAGGAGAGGCCAATTCTTCCAAAAGAAATGATTCATAGAAATTAACTGTTCTCTAATGTTCTTTAATTAAAGCAACTGGGCAATGACTTTGGTTTTTTAATTAAGCCTAACTTTAGCTTATTTTTCAATATCCTGAAGTTCTGACAGTCAGCTCATATAGATTTATTAAAAGACATTCCAACTCATATCAGAACAGAAATTAATATTAATAAACTGATAAACACTCCATAGAAAGAACATGCTTTTTAAAAAAAATAAATAAATAAAAGCTATTAAAATTTGTATATTTAGAAACACTAAAGAACTCACCAGGAAAAAGTTTCTTGGTGATCACATGGCTTGATTCCTCTTCCTGGTCCTTTGCAAGAACCTAAGTTATATTACACACCTATACGGACTCACACCCACGGCAAACTGACTGACCACCTCACTCCTACATAGAGGAGACTACACCCGTTTTAAAGAGCCAACACCAGAATTCAATTCAACGTACCCGCTTTTAAAATAATAATAATAGACTGTAATGGACATTGTAAGAACAACAACTATAAAACCACAGATATTCAAGACATCACTATCTCCAAGAGGCTTACCAACTAGCGGAATGCAAGGTCTCCTCCCAGCTCCCTCCCTCCCTCCCTCCCTCCCTCCCTCCCTCCCTCCCTCCCTCTTTCCCTCCCTCCCTCCCTCCCTCCCTCCCTCCCTCCCATGCAGCATATGCTGTACTCTCCTGTCAAGCCAGCCTCTGCTCTCCCACACTTCTCATTCACTGCCTCTATGCATACCATCCCAGTGCCACTACTCCAACAAACAGCCAGGAGCTTCCAGGTGACAAATCCCAGGACACTGACTGATCCTTACTGGCTACCTGTGATACTATTGGCTACACCCCCCCTTAGTTTTCACTATACCATTCTCCTCATTCTTCTCACCAATGGGACTATTCCTTTTTCACCTCCTGCTCCAAAAAAACAAAACAACAAAATACACACACACACACACACACACACACACACACACACACACAATGTTGTTTTCCAAGGTTCCTGCCTAGTTCTTCTCTTTTCATGCTACACACCCTCTGCCAATGTCATCCACGCTGAAGTTTCAACCATCTTCCATGTCTCCATCTGCAGCTCAGACCTCTGGGCTACATTCTTGGCCTGTATATCCAACTGACTACCAGACCTTCCTTCAGGGATAAGCCCATTAAACTTTGCATGTCCAAAGAGAAACTGACCATCTCCCCTCCAAAACCTAAGACCGCACCTAGATTGGGTAATGACACCATCATCCAAGCTGGAAACCTGAAAGTCACCTCCACTTTCTCTCAAAATTTTGAAATATTTGAAATTTCAAAAAATATTTTTTGAAAATGATCTCACCACCTGTATATGCCACTCACCTACTTCAAGCTCTCCCTCATCCCTTGCTTGGTATTCAGGGATCTCCTAACTGACTCCCCTTCCTCCAGTCCTTCCCTCAAACCCATCCTTCGAATGGTCAGGAGAGCTTTATCTAAAGTCTACTGACCTGTCACTCCCTTTGATCGTTTCTGTTTGCATATATCACAGGGCTTACGCTCTTAAGCATGACGTACAGGCCCTCTGCCTCCTAATACCTGCCCATCTTACAGCCTCTTCTCCCACCACTTTCTGCCCTGAACCTTCTGTTTCAACAGCACGAACTCCCTCGTGACGCCCTGCTCATGCCCCATGAGTCACATGGCCATCCTTCACCCACCCAATCCCTCGTCCGGCTGCTCCAGGGCAGGGGGGCAGCCCAGTTACACGTGTCACGTCTATGGGAATAATGAGCTTCTGGCTCATTAAAGGGGCCATGTGAATGAGACACGATAAACAATGGAAGACAGTAAGTATACGGCAAGTCCAAAATGGATGACAGCGATAAAAAGCATTGAAGGAATTTAGACTCACATTGAAAGTCATTGCAGTGGGGTCTACACATGCTAAACAGTTCCCACATAAGAAGTACAAGGAGCAGCAACAAAAGCTCGACTCCTCCATGAACACCCACCACACACAGAGTCAGGCTCAGTTTTGGGTTTTTTTTGGAGAAAACATGTTGGCTACCTGCTGAGCCTGTCATCACGAGGCACAACAGTAGGTCTCTGGGTGAGATACTAATAATAACAGCTGATATTTATAAAATGCTTCTTGTGTATCTAGAACTTGACTAAAACTTCAACATGAATTCTATCTCTCCGTCCTCATACAAGCACCAGGAGGACAGAACTACTGTTACCCCTGCTTTACTCAGGTGGGGAAACTGAGGCCCACATAGTAAGTAACTTTACCAATGGCACAGAGATTTAATATTAAGGAAACCATTTCCCTGAACGCAAGCCAAGTCTCCATATATATTTCACTTCCTTCCCCAAATTGTATGCATGTATCATGAGCTGACCATGAATGAAAGCTTGAAAGAACCTACTGTCATCAAACCTATGAGCCACAGCTCCCACCAAATAAAGACACTTCACTAAATTACAGCTTCACTGCTTTCGCCCAGTGCCCCACAGACAGCCTCACCAGCACACGGAGACCTAACTGAGAAGACAGAGCACTCCTCTTCTCCCCGCTGAGGCCCTGCCTCTCTCGTCCCCTCCTCTGTCCATAACCCTCTCTGCTTTGTTCCAAACTTGTCCTCCCACCTTTGATTGGAACACATAAGAGCCGAGATCTCTTCTATGAAAACAGTAAACTCATCACTTCAGGGGGTGCACAAGGCAAAACTATTCATAGGCTCAAGAAGGCTTTAGATACATTCATGGATGAGCAAACTCTGGCGGTTTATAAAAAGGGAAGGAGGGAAGGAGGGAGAGGGAAGTAGGGAACTTGAAGAGGAAAAGGGACACATGCTTGACGGTATAATTCATTAAGTCTCCAGGTATGTGTTGAGCGCCTACATGTCCAAAGCACTGTTCCAGGACCAGAAGACAGCAGGGAACCAGACGAAAGTTCTGCTTGGAGCGTCAAGCTCTGATCACTAGCTGGTGCCTGTCAGGGAGCGTCTACGCCTGCCAGGCAAGTGCGTCTGTGGGGCAGAGGCTTCTTCCTAATCGCACGGACCCGGCACTGTGGGAAAGCCCTCTGCACACACACAGGCTCTCGTCACATACAACTCCAAATGCGGCTGTGCTCATCCTCTAGGTGTGTGCTCAAAGCCCAAATAAAATTTGACCTTGGCAGTCTGGGGGAGGAAGAAACTGACAGAAGTAGACAGTGCCTTTTGAGAACAGCCATCAGGCCACAAGTAGAAGCCACAAGTAGAAGCCACGCAACGAGAGCTGACGCTTAGCAACCCAGAAGTGCCCCCCTGTCCCTTAGGTCAGGGCAGAGGGGAGCCAGCCGGGGAGTATATGGTGAGAAGTAATATCTGGGTGTGGACCTTCAAGGTTTCCCTTCAACCATGCCCACCAGCACAGGCACATGGTCTTCTAAAGCTCTAACCCAGTCGGTCCCTTCCTCGGACCACGGCTGAGAAGGAATTAGACACAGCGGTTCGTCACACACACTTTGGCCAACATTGTCTACGTTTGAAGCCTGTTCTGCCACCCATTAACCCTGGCAAGCAACCAAAACTTTGGGACTCAGTGGCCTCATCTTTTAAATGGAAACAGGAAGCACGACAGCCTCATTGGATGGTTGTGAAAATTAAGAGATGGTAACACACAAAGCGTTTCAAACAGGGTCTAGCATGCAGGCAATGCGAGAGGTTACCATGGCTACTTTTTCCACCCATAGGATCATGGAAACCCCCTTCCAAGTCATGGCCAAATCTTGAAGCCACACACTCACTGTAGACATGGACCACTTAGAACTCGGCAGGAGCTGTCTCATTCTGAGGTGAAACCCAAAGTCAACCGAATTTCTAAACACACACACACACACACACACACAATTCCTACACATCCCTTCTTTCTTTGAATGAGACGACTATTTGTTATCAAAGTAAGTCAGAACTGATTTTGACTGCAGTATATATTTTCAAGAAGGGAAGGCAAAAGAAAGGGTAGATTTGCCTTCTCAATCATTTCCCCAGGCCCTCTGGAAAGACAGGCGGCCCTAGTCTCCGCCTGCTGCAGAGCTGGAACAATAGAAAAGAAATGGGAGCAGGAAGAGTTCTCAGGCTGATGGCTCATCAGCACAGCAACTAAAAAAGCCAAAATCTAAGTAAGTGGTCATTTACAACCCAAACACCCTACCATTTATCACGAGTCTAAAGAATCTGCAGTGGGGGAAGGTCTAAACAGGGGGGAGCTGAAGCACAAACATAAGAGATAGATGAGAAAAAGTTACCTTTGAAAAAAATCTGCCAACTTAAAGGCAAGCAGGTAGGTTTTCTTTCTTTCTTTCTTTCTTTTTTTTGGGGGTGTGTGTGTGTGTTTGTTTGCTTGTTTGTTTGGCCTGGAGCAAGAAGTTTATCAGGGCATCACAGTAACAGAATCACCTATGTAATTCCCAGGCCAAAAATAAACATTAAACTCAACCAAGTTCTCTCGCCCTTTTATTTGACTGGAGTGACTTTTATCTTTCATTTTGGAGTTAGAAAAGAATGAGTTGTTAGCAAAACAATCTGAACCTGACTGAATTCTGAGGGCTTCTCCTATCTTTCCAAATGCTTGTCAAAACTACTCAGAGCAAGGGAGAAACTACGCTTGCCCAACGCTGGGATTGGGGACGCAGGGAGGAGACAGAAAAATGGCTATGAACACAGGAACATGCCAGGTAGGAGTGCACTCCATCGGCACAGCTTTCTGTTACGCATCCTGTTTTACTGAGATACTCTAAGCATCCTAATTTATGAAACTCTTTACTTAGAAAATGTGCTGGTACGCCTACTATGAAAGCTAAATGTCTAGACTGAAGAAACAGTGTGTTTACAGACTATGTCCACGTCGTTTGCATGGACGTGAGTCCTATAACTTGGCCCACTGCTCACCTTCACAACTTTATCTGCCCAGTCACGTATTTCTAAGAGGTTCAACCGAAAGTGGTACAGTATTACATTGTTTGAGACAGCCTATTAGTAAGAACTAGAGGGTCTAAAAAACTGTCCTCAGGGTCCCCTACACATACCTGCTACAAAGACCTGGACACTGAGGTTTGTATCCTGATGTTTAAAAACTGATTACAATCCTTGGGGTATGACTTGCCTTACTGAAGGAAGCGTTTTACTTACAAATCATTAAGAAGTGGTATTTAAAAAGTATGCGTTGGTTTCACTGTTGGATGGCAGATGGTAAGTGTTCCTTATAAGAGAAAAGCAACTCTAATCACCTGGGGAAAAAGTTGACTTTTCTAATCACATTTAAAACTCTAGCCCTGAACTGCAGGACGAATGTCAAAATTAATAAGGACGTCATGAAGATGTCAGGCAATATTACAGTTCAGGTTAATTCGAGAAACTTTTTTTTTGAGTTCCTCTTATGAGTCAGGCCTTATCTCTGCTTTAAAGGAGCTCATCATGCAGAGTTGGTCACTTACCCATAAGCAACACGCGATCACACCACATCACAAACAGGGTGCGAGGAGAGCATGATGGGGAGGGAGAGGCCCAGGGTGCTACACCGAGAAGACTGGAAGAATTAGGAGACACCCTCTCACGTCATGCTGGCTTCCCTAATTCACACGCCTTATTTCCAAGCCGGGCACACGCACATTATGCATTAAATTTATACCCTATACTCAGTCATTTCAGTGAAGGCTGAGCCCTTTTTTTGTATCTGTCATGGGGGGAGACCTCCAGGGAGCTAGAAAGAAGGATGCAAATATTCTTAGGATTTAAAGTAGTACCAGCACGGCTATACAAAGTGACTGCAAACCTGCTTTTCACAGATCTGTTTCCTTTACTGTAAAGTGTGCTTACGGAGTGAATCAGAGGTGAGTCGTGTGGTCCTAAGAGATTAAGTGACTCGCTCAAGGTCACACAGTTTGTTATGGCAAAGCCTGAAGTCGGCCTGATTTCCTGGCTCCCAACAGAACGCGCTTCTCGTTAGACCAAACTGCTCCTCAATCGTGGGGATGAGGGCTACAGACCATGACAGTGGGATCACCAGAAATTCTGTCTGTGAAACACAGACAGACTATACAGCCATCCAGAGGAAGTTACTGGCCGGGGGTTGATTTAACCTGGGAAACCTATAGAACAGGCCAGAAGAAAAGGAGGGGAACCCCCAACGCAGCAGACCTCTGCCAACACCGAAGGGTGGAGTGTTCGCTGGCACATGGCACTCAGAGAGCACAGGGCAGAGCCCTCAGCGGGCCAGGCTGGGATGCCCTCCGTTCGGGGTTACACGGAGGTGAGCCATGCAAGGGGCGGCCTCGCTCCTCCCACAGCACCACGAGCTGCTTCTGCTGAAGGACTCAGTGCAGAGGCAGAAGGTTCCTTGAAATGCGGGCAGAACCACACAGATACCTCAGCGGATAACACGCCAGGGAGGAAAGTCAGAATGGATTCTCCACATGCTATCTCCCAGAAAACTGCAGAAACTTTGCCACGCACTAGCTTAAAAATCAATTCTAGGTCATGAAGAGTCCACGTCCACATGTCTCCTAGCAGTTCTTGCCCTTATGGTTTCATTTTTCCCCTTCTTCTCCCTTCTAGCTCTCTCCTCCATGGCCCTTCCCATCCATCTCCACTGGTGGTGACAGTGGGTTCAGAACATCTGCAGTCAACCCACTGCCCCCACCACCAGGCCAGTCGCTGTGAAACAGTGAAGGGGAAGGTTCTTTGGCTCCCCCACCTCCGACTTGAGAGCCTGGGTGTTCCCCACTCTCCTAAGTCCATGAATGCTGTCTCCAGTCTCTACGTCAGGCATCAGAGAAGCCATCATTTCCTTATGCTTCTCTCAATAAGAAAGTAACATCCTTCCAAAGGCGCCGTGGTTGTAAGCTCGTGCGGCAGCAATTGGGCAAGTCGGTTTTGTTTACTGTCAGGAGATGCCGAGGTGCGGCCTCCCCAATAACCGTGGCCGCTGTGCTCAGGCCTGTGCCCCCCTCTGCAGCTTGTACGTGACCTCCTACGGGCATGCGTGCTTCACGAGCAAGCTTAGGAAGCGAGACGAGGACTGGCGCAGAGCCTGTGAATGCCCGGGCTCCCCTGCCCTCCTCTCCTAGAAGAACAGGGTTAATCAAGCAAGAGGCTCAGGAAAAACTGGAAAAAGAGAAGTTCTTATCAATGTATTGACACTTGCACGAAGCTTAGCCTGTCTCAACAGCAAGGCACTTTCACATCTAGCTGGTGCCTCACAGGACACACACACACACACACACACACACACACACACACACACACGAAAAACACAGACAACTTCCAGCTAACTGCTCCCCACAGCTGTGCAGTAAGAAGGGGAAAAACCCTTGTATAACTTCCTCTGGTGCTCCACTGAAAACTCTGGACTTTGGGGAGGCTATTAGAAAAAGGTTAAATAGGAGACTAGATAATGATACACCGAGGGATTCGGGTCAGGAGTGTTTGAACACTACTCAGAAGCCATCGCTGTTGCGAGCTGGCGACCTCTTTAAAGGGCTTTGGCGAGAGGACCAAGTCTGCAAGCAAATGCCTCTGTGGGGCCCTGGGAAGAGCAGGCGCAAGATGCTTTGTTTCGCACAGGCATCCTTGAAGACACTCGGTCTCCATTCTTTAATTCAAAGATTACTAGGTCCCCATATCTAGTAATTATTTCCTATATGTGGCATATGCTCTTATATTGTTCTTGAATTTCAGTTTTACAAAGACATAGCTTTACATACACGACCGTACACCCTCGCTTTCATCATTAGCTATTGGGATCCTGGTCTACAGCTTTAGACCCCCATCTTTCATTTATTGTAAACAAAGGTGTCCAATATTTGATATTCTCGTATCAAAAAGCATTGACTTCAAAAGTCCTATTTGTGTAACTTAAAAATGAGTATGTAACCCTTTCCTGCCCCTAAATCTAGATCCAGCTCCCTCAGAAAATTTGCAGTATTACCCAAAGCACCTTGTGCTATCAATTACAGGGTCATGACCAACCAGCCACTAAAGCCACCTGACTGGCTCACTGTCCCCTGGTACTTTATAATGATAACTGGATAGTATGTAATTACAAAGTCCCTAGAAGATACTTATAATTGAATCAAAGGGCATTTTGTGGAATGTTTGCGATAGCGATTAGAGGACCACAAAGTGACAGTATTTCTAACTCTCGACAGCTAGAATGTAAATGAAGCACCCTAAAATTCAATTATAAGAGTCCTTTAGGTATTAAATAATTATAATACAAATCACATTCGGGGGGAGTTTTGTTTTTTAATTGGACTGTCCTCATAACCCCTGAAGAGTGTATTTCCTAATAGTTTGTAAAACAACACAACTGGATTTTCAGATTCATAGTTCTTCATCCAACTGGAAGCGCTGCAGCAAAGACAGACCATCCAATAAACCTGTTTCTCCTTTTGCTTTGTCATCTACTTACTTGGTGACCTAGAAAGTGAGCTGAGTCTCACTATAGCTGCATTTATCCCATCAGGTGCTACAGAATGAGAGTGCCGAATGTGAGTGTGCAAATATAACATGGCTATATAGATAGATTTACAAATTTAATTTAATGGAAACAATTTTCACCTATCCTTAACACCCAGAAATGTCTTATCATTTCTTACCCCATCTTTCCCCCCTTTTCTCCAGCTTTCCCTCCTAGCTCTCTTTCTGATTCCCTGTCCGTCCTTCTGCCTTCTGTACGTGCCCTCCCTCGGGGGAGGTTGTGATCGTTGTCCTAAAACCTCCAGGAATGGAGTGGTTGGCTCCACAGTGCCCAGGGCAGGGATAAGGAAGAGTCAAGTGTTGTCTTTTTCAGTCATCATCTACTTGCTTCCATTTCTTAAAGGGAGAGAAGGGACAAGATTGCCCCTCCAACTCAGGAAACTGGGGAAAGTAAAACCAGAAATCCTTCTTCCCTGATTTTGACTTGTGTAAACACACCATCAATGACAGGCTTGAAAGGACGTTCACAGTCAAGGAGCCGCTACAACGACCCAGCAAGTAAACAAAACAGGACCCTAATCATCCCTCCGGATGTTCTGAATCAATCACAGGCATAAACTGGCCCAACTCCTGAAAGCCACAGCACATAGATATCCCCTTACAGCAGATTTGCAAGATCTAGTTTCTTCCCCTTAACAACATTTTTTCAAGGCCAGTGATCAAAAATGTGAAAACGAAGGTCTGAAAAAATATATCTGTGCCTCCAGAAGAGCCCCAGTATTAAAATATAATAATCTCTGATGAGTGATTAGTAGAACAGTGCAGAAATAAATAAATATACAGATACATACATATGTATATGTTTTCCAGTAGATTTGGCCTTGTCATGACCTTTGCTCATGAGAAAAAGAAATTCGCTCATCCCAACACCAGAACACAATTTCTAAAAGTATGCTGCAAAAAAAGCTCCCACAGACACCAAGAATATGGTGACATTTGGTGCTCTTCAATCAGAATATCAAGACGCTCCGTTTTCTGTTAGTTCCTGAAACAAAAAGATGCTCACGCACGGAGCCCAACAGCCCAGGCTCACGCCGTCCTCATGGAGTGTGATTCTCCGAGACGCGCCTTCTGCTACGTTTGCAGGAACCACTCTCCCAGGACCACACAGCCCTTCTGGATCTTCCCTTGCATTTGGGAGTCAAGAGTAAAGGAACCAGAATGGGGGACCATGATTCCACAGAGGCGGAAGTCATAAAGGATTCAGGATGATGGCCACACTGGCCAACGTGGAGAATGTTCACAGGGCTGGCCAGGGAGACCCCCTCCAGAGGAAAGTGCACTTAATGACTCATTTTATGCACACACACACATGCCAGCTTCACACATTTAAAAAATGGAGCCACGCTCTCAGCAAAGGCCCTGTTTTACTGTCTTGTAAAAACCAGATAGACGGGTCCTGTCTCTCCTCGCTCGCAATGACACTGGCCCCAATGTACTTCCTGGTTCCAGCTATTCCAGCCTGAAGAATGAAGAGGTAATATGCACACGCACTAAAACAAAACAAAACACTTTTCACTCTCACAAGAAGAATTGAGCACCAGTGAATTAATGCATTTCCTAATTAATTGGCATTCCTGTAGAAAAGTTTCCTTTCATGATGGAGCCACTGAGCTGCTAGGGAAAAAGATCCTCATTTATACTCGCTGAACAAATGATTTGATTAGTGACCAAAGTAAGGAGGTGTGAATGCTCCCCAAGCATGAGCTTTTCCGCATGGCCTGAGTCAGCTGCCATACAGCGAGGCTGGCATGGTGCCAAGAGCCCTCCTGCCAATGAGACTAGAAGTTTCTGAAGAACTACCACAGACCCAAAGCTGGGCGAGTTCCCCAAACAAAAGCCAGCCACCGAGTTCAACAACTGGCTTGCAATGGCACCATATGGTCCACAATATTGTCCTGTTGCAACACGGGGGCCTGTCTTCAGCGCTCCCGCGTGTTGCACAGCTGTCAGCCCAGGAGCTGTTTTATCATTATTTTCACTGTTTTATTACTTTTCTGGGAATTCAAATCAGTGTAACCACGCTTGATGCACCGGGTGAAAAATGGTGTCTCCCTCCCCTTCCTCCTTCAACCTAATGAATTGCCTTTTTCCATATCAAAGAGTAATGAGCACCAAACCACATAATATTTATTCATGGAACAAAAGACACAGAAATGGAGGGGGTGCGGGAAGCAGAAACAGCTCTTGGGTGTGGAGAGGAGCAAAGCTGGACATTCTGAAGGCATGCCTCACTCTGAACCCCACTGACACGCGGTTCAGTTTTTAGGAAAATCCAAACCTTTCAGCTCTCCACATTCTTCCCTTGGAGCCCCTCTTCTGGGAGTCCCTAGTCAATGCTTAGTGACCTGCTGCTCAGAGCCGACAGCAACCAGAGTAACTCATCCCGTACACTGAACTGGGAACTGTCTAAACCTTTTCTTTCTCAGTGGAATTCCTCCAAAAAGCCTCTTCCTTTTTCTCTGATGAGCATTAAGCCAGCATATCTAAGAGTGCTCTAGATAGAACCTTTTCCTGCCCGCGTCAACAATGGCCTCCATTGTGGATGAGGCAGGGAGGAAGGGGCCTCACTTACCTCCGAAGACATGAATTTTACCCACTCGCTCTTTGCCTTAATCAATCTCTCACACTCTGTTCCATGGGTTTGTTTTTTTTTCTTCTTCTTCTTAAATCCAGAGAGTAGAAAATTACATACAATAATAGTAGGAATAACTTAACCCAACCCATGGTTAATCTCCTTCTTTATAGACATTGAGGAGACAGTTTAATTGTCCCCTTTGCAAGGATCCCCAAGGCGGGTGGGGCAGGATGGACTACTCTGTCAAGTCAATGCTGAATGAGCCATGTTTCTCGAAGGCCACTTCCCTGAAGGCACAAACCACCAAAGTGAAAGGAAAACTATTCTTTAAGGTAAGACAGCTATTAAACAGAGACCCCTCAAAAATGATACTCGCTTAATCTAAGAGAGATGAAAGTTACAGACTCTGCAAACATAAGGAATTTTTAACAGCTGAGTTGCAATTTCTTCCTCTCATTTTATTACTCAGTGTCTTGAATTTCTCCATTTAAAAACTCTATTTTGAGAATCTTAAAAAATAGAGAATTTTGAAACTATGAAAGATATTTAAATTCTTAAAAATCACAAAATAATCTACTTCCTATAACCGGTGTCACTCAGATGGGTGTGAACTTTAACACTGAACAATTTCGTATCTGGATAATTTCCCTCAAACCTAGTAATGGAACCATTGTCTTAAGCAACCCTCGTGCTTCCTCCTCTTAGAGACTCATTTTCTCTAAGTCTGTCAAAGCTAATTATCTCTCTTCACGAATTTATGGCTCTTCAGTGTATCATAAACACATATATTACGAAAAGTTGAAGAAAACAAGTGAACTATGTGCATTACACTGTGAAAGAAAAGACTTTGAATAAGTAGTTATTCAAAGTATCCATTCTTTGTTAATAGAGTAATGAAAATGACATTGGAAAGAGTGGATGAGAATACCAAACCCAGCCATTCCCTCTTTCCTCTTCCATATACAGCTGTCCCTATCCCCGTAAGCCAATAGAAACTCCTACATCAATTTAGGGTAAAAGGGAAGCAAAATTCTTAGGTTTGCAATCCTTTGACATTGCAGACCACAGAGAAACACCAAGCCTACCAAACCAGTAGCACAGACAACCTGTGCCTCCGCGGAGGGAACAGAGGCATGATTCCCACAAGCACACACTATCATTAAACTTCCTTTAACTGTTGTTACCTATTTCTGAATGTTCCAATTCCAATCTCAGACCACAAACTTAAAGGTAATAAAAGGCCCTGAATGATTCCTATCAGTCCTTTCAATCTAAGAACAGGATCAAACACTGAAAAAAAGCAATAGCCCATCTGGATTTCGATAGCCCAGATGCCAGATATCCCCAATCCCCAAAGTACCAGGTTATGTACTTGGTAACCCTCTGTTACCATTACGTGTTCCTAGCTCACTGTGGGCTCCAGGCTATGCCCATCCAACAAGTACAACCTGCCGAAAATATTTTTTTGTGTATGGTTATTTACTGTTATAACCAACAACTTTTTCAAATCTTCCTTCAATAGGTTCTGGGAATTAAGTGGCATGAAATCTAAATTTAAAATCATTGTTTCCATGCTTCATTGAAGAAAATGAACGTGTTTTTAAAATCCCAGTAGCAGCTGCAAACCATTTAGGAATTCCTAGCTAAACTGCAAAATGCGTTGTCAACCATCTAGCCATAACAACTTCTAAACTGAGAAAGTTGCCTCTTTCTATAAACCACGTCTGTTTACCAAACATCTGGTAAAGGGCCACTGCAGGATGTGAGTAGTAACAGAATGTGCCGGGTCCCCTGAGGTGCGAGGTGTGGGTCTGCACACACCACTGTGAGAAAATACCTAGAATGATTAAAGATAAACAGCACCTGCGTGCTTTGCAAAGGCGGCCATTGCTACAGCCACACATTGTCCTCCCTGCCACAGGAGAAAGGATGGACTGAAATACCACAGTGGATTAGAACTGGGGACAAAAGGAGCCCAGGACAGAAGATGGGAGCAGGCAAAGGGAATGGATGTTTCACCTGCTGGGAACCGGCATAATTATCACTCAGACATTCTGAAGCCAAAACTCAAGCGTAAACAATTCAAACAATGTGACCTCCTTTCTTTTATTTGGTATCTAGAAAATTTTCTTGAGCTCTGACATATCTCCAATTTCTTTGCATAAATGTTAACATGAACCCCCAGATACTCTTATTGATGAGGGTATGTGCATAGTTATGAGCTCTCTTAAAAAACAACAACAATAGATCTGAAACACTTTTTTTGTAATATATGTTTAAAAAACTCCGTAATAAGGCGAGACTTGATTCTACAATAGTCAAATCAACTCTGGACTCTTCAAACAGACATAAGAAATTAGAAGTTTACTGCAACATAGCTGTAATCTCAATAGCTTTTGGAAAACAGTTTTATCTAACAATGATAAATCAGATAGCTATGAAATAACGAATATTCCAAACAGACAACCATTTATCTGTCTGCAATCAATATAATGGGAAATGCTATACTTTATGCAAAATGCAAGGCAGCAGCCCACCTTATACATGGGTGAAAGTCATCCTTAAAAAGTAAACATTTTAGTGCCAGAAATGAAAGAAACAGATCCAGGAAAAATCAGAAGCAAACGCAAAAAAGTGAGAGGACACTCCTCAGAGATAGTAGAGCAACAAAACTAAACTTGACTCTTTAAAATTGACTGGCAGCAGGAAAAGTCAAAGGTTGACATTTTATTGCAAGACGAGGGCAGTAAATGTAAGGGTCTCTTGGTTTATCACGTTGGATGGCCTAGTTGCACAGTTAAGAGCAAGGCTCTTCTTTCATGTACACAACCAGCTCTTGCTGTCTAGCTGAGCTATGGAAACAGCCGATACCTAGCTATCTTTACACTGAAGCCCCCTGCCCTCAAGTCGGCCCTGAGCACATAGCCACATCAACTCAGTTGGCCAAAGGGTTTTTTCTCACTAAGATGCTGTGTCGCACCGATAAATGGCAGAAAACGGCTGCTGCTGGGCAGCCCCGGGTCATGAATGAAAGCAGGATGCCTAGTTTCTTGGAGTCACTTGGTAGAGAATGACCTGTAAAGTTTAGGCCACCAAGCACCTACAGTCCCACCCCTGGTTTATTTCTATGGCTCAAATAACTGCCACTTACATCTTGTACAAGTTCCCAGGTGTGACACAGGTGAAACATGAGGTGGTGGTAAAGGAGATGGGAAAAGGAGGAGCACCTGAGGGGTCATGCAGGGTGTCATACGGGGTCTCTAGTCCCGCTCCCTGCACAAGAACACAGGACATGGTGAGGCCAAAAAGGAACACCCACGGAGCCACAGATAGGGGAGTCACACCACTATATTCTCGCTGGCAGCTGGGTTGGAGACACAGGAGGCAGGAGCCACACGATCCTCAACCTGCCGTCCGCTTCTCTGCCAACCAACCCCACTTACTAACTGCAATCCGCCCCTGCTAGCTCAGCCACGGCAGGTATATCAGTGGCTAATGGCTGACCGGTAACAGCGGATGGCCATCTACTACCTGAGCCAGCACCTTTCCACGTGAGGCCGAGAGCATGGAAACTGCTCTCTAGGACTCTGTCTCCACACAAAGCTAGATGTGTGTGAGGCCAGGAGACAGCAAAATGGGGTCCTCGTTACAAAACAGCAGGGCCAGACAAGGACCAGCACCGCCAGTCTTAATTCCGGCTCCCGGTCCAACTGATCTTAAAACCTACAGGAAAGGCAAGTATGTGAACACTGCTCCTTGGGAGAGCACAGTTGTTTAAAAAATGCAACTGCTCACAGCACCTTTTCAAGAAAGAACTCTTCAGCTAGATGAAGGCAGAATAATGTTGTAGTCAAGCACGTAGATTCTGGAGCCAAAGTGCTCCAGCTACGTAAAAATAGAGACGCTAGTCATTAGTATGTTGGTGCAGGGAAGCTGCTCTGCCAGAGGTAAATCTGACGACCAAGAATCTGCCGAAGAGCAGTCTTCAGACCACGTCAGCGCATGTGCATAATGAAAATGGATAGGACTCCTCACTGGCTAAACAAGTGCTGCAAGGTGGCTGTCAAGGTAAGTCCATTTGGATGCATTGTCTACAGTTGGCCAGGTCAGCAGGTTGTTATTACCACGTTACACAGATGACTGGATTAGTCAGGGTAATTCAATCCGTAGGAAGTGTCAATTCACAGACCTGAGATTTTTCTGACCACTCAAACCTGCGCCCACTCCCACGCCAGCCACTGCATCACCCACTGAAAGACACTTGCCAAAGAAAGCCACACAGGCCTGTCAAGTGCAAAGCTGGGGAAGGGTGATGAGAACTACACACTTGTTCAAGACAGTGACCTTCCCACTCTCACAGCACGAGCAGGAGCTGGTTGACTAAACCCCGCCTCACTTCGTCTTTAGGACCGGATGACAAGAAGGCAAGTCATTCCTGTAAGATGTGGTGCCTGATATACAGCCTTTAAAAACCAACAACGTTCCCCCGACACTGCAAAGACCAGCAGCCCCGGTTACTAGAATTGATACTTTTTTTTTTTAAAGCTGTATTTTAGAGGAGACACAATTATCACTTGCCCTAAAATGGCTTGTAATAAGATTCACGTGCTATATTAAACGACATTAGATGAAAAAAAATATTTTTTGGCAACATGTTCTGTTTATACAAGCCACACTACACGTATCGAAAGAAGTGCAAGTCTGTGCTACAGCAATGCTCACGTATGTACCAGGGAACTAGGGGTAAGGATGGGCACTGCAGTCACGTTAAACTGGCAGCAGAGAAACTCCCAGTGTTATCAACAGGGGATCATTCAACAAACCATGGGACATTCATATTGTGGAACGCTATCTAACAGTTAAAAACAACGCGTGCAAGATCTATGTGCACTGACTTGGACAGATCTCCAAGTCAGTGGAAAAAATGGCTCTCTGAACGGTATGTATTATATAATATTTCATTTATGTGGACAAAAACTAAGAGAGAGATCGTCTAAACCATGGTAACTTCTAGTAGGAAGGAGGGTAACACTGACGGAGAGGAACGAAGCCACTTCTTAATCTACTTACTTGCAGGTGGCAACTTATTCAACAAATACACAGCGTTCTTCCTACGTACAGGTCTTTTTCTAGTCACGAGGCGAAAGAGACAAAGTTCTTGTCCTCATTGCACTGGTTTTCTATTTCTATATTGTTCAAAAGTCTTATAATTTTAAAAAGATGATGTAATTCCTTCTCTAACGTTTCAGCCAAATGGAATATTTTCACTCATCAAGACAGCCCGTTTTATCTTGGACCAGCACGAATTTTCATGTAATTGTTTTTTTCTTTACTGTTAAACCTAACCCGGCTCCTAATAGTAACTGCCAACCACCGGTCCTAACTTTATCCCCTTGAGGCCATAAGCAGCACATCTAATCCCTTATTCACATGACAGCCCTTCGAATATTTTAAGAAAGCAATGTTATCATCCTCTAAATCAGACTGCAGGCCTCCAAGTCTCCCAACTGTTCTTCATGTGACATGGTATCACGTCCTTGCACCTTCTTGCTTGCTTCTCTCTAAATGCTCTCCTCTTCGTCTGATTTCCTCTAAGGTACGATCCTGGGGCTACAAGTGTCACCTGGTCACAAACAGGGAAGGCAAGACGGTCATCTGCCTCATTTTTAACAACCGTACTTTCATCTTATTCTCTACCTCACCACAAAGTGATTTTATTTGAAAAATAATGAAATAAGTGTTGTGACAGAAAACAATGCAAGAAAGCTATAGCTAGAGAAAGCGTGCAAGAAGATACAAAGTGTTTATTCAGCACCCTTAGGATTTTCCTAATGTTAGTTTATTAATGACCCCCGTTAACATATTCTCATTAAACCACAAAGACTATTTCATACAGCTAATCTGAAACATGAAACCACGCCCATTGCCCAGAAACAGGGTCCGATGTGAAGCAGTCGCTCACTACCTAGGCATCAGACCTTGGCTTATGCATGAGTGAAACAGGCCTCAAGTCACTCAACTTTAAGTCTGCACTTGGGCAGAAGGCATACAATTAAGCGACACGAAAGTAATCCCCCAAAACAGGCCTAGCTTTTGGACAGCGCCATAAAGTTTTTGGGACCCTGACCTATCTACAGTAATTCATTTGAGCCTAACAACCACACCGTGAGGTAAAAAAGAATGGTGACTATTCACCTTCCTGCCAGGAAGACGACAGAGGCAGACAATTCTGAAGTGAAAAGCCAGCCTGTCACATGGCTGGAGCTAAAATGCAACACAGCAGTCCTTTCCCGTCTTCCCCGGCGCTCTCTCTGGCATGCATCGCAGCCCCTCTTCTTCTCTCCACCCCGTTAAGGAATGAGAGTTTTGAAAAGTTGTGAGGAAAGCCCCACTGTGTATTTTCAACATTCTAGGGGAGCTCCTTGTTTAAAGCAGGGTGTCTCAGCAAACAGCAGCAAGACTACTGTTTGGACCAGGCCATTCTTTGTCGTGGGTGCATTGTAGGATAGGATGTCTAGCTTCTCCCCACTCACTAGACCCTTCAGCACTTCAGTTGGGACAACCAAAATGTCTCCCAATGTTGCCAAATGTTCTGGGGGGAGGGGCAAAATCTCCACCGAATGAAAATCACTGATTTAAAGGAAACCTATACTAAATCCACTCAAATGGCAATAGTAATTAGTTAAGAGAGCATGGAACTATTTTAGGAACATGATTCCCACCCCCCCATGTACAAACACTATTACTACTGACTCTGTAAAATACATATTATTTGCATTTTGGTAAGGTCTGCGGGTTCAGGATAGACGACAAAAAGCATACTTTACCTCTGGAAACTCCCAAGGCAGCAAGATACTGTCTGCTTGCCACGTCTCTGTCCCGTGTCACCCATTCCAGGTGATGCAAAAATCCTCATCCCCTTTGGCTTCTCCTACCTTACTTACCATGAGTTCCTTACAGCCCTTTACTCGGCCCCAGTCCCCTTAGACTTACTCTCAATCACTGAGCTCCTTTCAGCATCTACCAAACAATCAAAGAAAATATAACCAACCACTGTGAGAGTAAAGGGCACTACAGAGCTTGTCTTTTTAGAGCTGTGCAATCTTTTTGAGTCAGTTACGACCTAGGTTGAATCTGCACAAACACTCCGGGCACTTCAGTCGTTTCCTTTGAGGGGCAAGAAGCTCCTGTCCAGACCTGAGCTTTCTGGAGGTGGAGAAAGAGATTCTCAGAGACAAGGAGAGACACACAGTAATGTATCCTCATAACATCTTCACATGCACAAGTAAACGCTTCTATAGTTAAGGCTGAAGAGCTCCTAACGGGAAACATGACACAACCAGATTCTACGCAACAGGATGGAGATTTAAGGAGTTAGAAAGGAAATTCTGGAGGTTCTTAGGTAAAAATTAAATGCTTCACTTCAATTTTCTACAGTTGTTAAGCCCTTGCTAAGGACGATCGGTATTAGTTATTCATATTTTAAGATTCTACTTCAGCAGAAAGGTCATTCCAACCAATGGGAGGTCCGATATAATTAAAAACAAATGTCTAAATTATTCTTTAGGAATCACTTTCCTTAAGTCAGAGGAAGTACTGCCAGCCTTTTGAGATTTTTATTCAATTCCCCCAAGAAGAGAATGCACGGCTTGCCTTAGAAAACCCGAGCCACCATAGTAATTTCTCTCTTCTGTGCATGTGTGTACTTGGCCCTCAGGGAATGCTGTGTTTCTTTCCCAAATGGAGTTGCTTATCGACAACTCAAAAGCCCCTCAACTGCTTAACAGAATAGTCAGGTAGACTTAAAAAAAAGGAAAGAAAAAAAAGTGTGCTCCTTCTCACATAGCACCCAATAATCTTGGAGTATTTATTATGCAGCAGGCTCTCAACTCCATCTTCGGAGTAATTTTATCCAAACTTATTTCTTTAGTTCTTTAACTTTTCTTAGGTTTGAACACAAAAACTTTATTTTTTTAAGGAGGGTGCAGCTCACAGTGGCCCATGCGGGGATCGAACCGGCAACCTTGGTGCTACTGGCACCCAACTCCAACCAACTGAGCCAACTGGCCACCCCCACAAAAACATTTTTTAAGTTAAGAAATATTAATCACCCCCCACCAAAAATAAATAAATAAATAAGTATTAATTAAACCAGTTCTTGGCGATAGCTGGTTTTCGAAAGCTACACTTCCAACTCACAAACATGAGTCATGAATTTTGGGAATGTCTGTCTGAAAAGCTGCTGCATTTTTAATGAAAATGTAATTTGGGGGATTCTATAACTTTGAAACAGTCATCTGTAGGTCAGCTTTTTGGGAGCAGAAACCAGTGACAAATTAGTTTGAAAGAACAGCAAAGTAAAACATATTATTTTACTTAAAACATCATGAGAAGGGGAGATAAACTCAGTCTGAAGCTGTTGAGATGTCATTGGCATCAAGCCTAATGCTGAAGAAAAAAGCAAACAATCAAAAAACCTGTTATCACCTTAAACCTATCTAGAATAATACTGAAAACCTACAGAGAATATATACTGCCAAAGTCTAGGATGCAAGAGTGTGATTTAGCAGTTTCTTCTATGAAGCACTAAGGACTATGCACCCATGTTGTTGAGGGAATGAATGAAATTTTAAAATTCAGTCTATTTTCTATTATTTATGCTAATGAAGGGTAAATGCTATGCAAAATCAAATCAATAATTAATCCAAAATAAATGGTATCGCACCCAATTGTTTGATTAGTTATGAGAGTAGGACGCACCGAAATTAAATTTCTCTTCTTGTTGCTTCTTCCCACTCCTTGGCAAAGGTGCTAAAGATCAGTGAAAAGACCAAAAGGTTGGCAGCAGGAGGGGGAAGGAAAACCAAATCAAACAGCTACAGGAGCTGAAAACTCAATAAGCAGCTCTGAATAACAGAGTGAAAAATGCAAAGCTATCTGGGAGAGTGAAAAGGCAGATATGAGGAAAATCTTGCGATTGAGTTTTAAATATGTTCCTGTTTATAAGACTTTGCTATTGGATTTCACAGTTCTCTATGATGGGTGGAAAAGATGACAGAATTTGGCCATCCTAAGCTCAAGAACACAGTACAGGACAGTTAGCAAACATAGAGCCCTGATCACAAATAAAATTCCATAAATGACATTAAATAAAACATAAGTACTTCAAATGCTTCCAAGAATTACTATGCAATGTGTAAAATGGTTTCTCATACTAGATTCCTTCAATGGCAGCAGCACTGAGGGTGGAGAGAGAGGCAAAGAGAGATAGATGATAGATAGATGGATAGATAGATAATCAAGATACCCCATCATTATCTCATTCAAATAGAAAAACCCTGTCAAGAAACCTCTTTAGCAACAGTTGGCTTTTAGTCTCAAAGAAGGATTTAGAAAATAACTCTATTGCTCTTTTAATGCTTAAAATCCTTTTCCTTCTTACAGAAATATCAGTGTATTAACAAACACGACAGTGATATAACAAAATAAACCATGCTCCTAAAGTGTTTATTTTCCTCCTTTCAGGCAGCAGAAAAGCTTACCCTTAAAATTCTAATGAGACAGGATGGAAAGAGCTACATATACCACCTACCTGAAAACTCAGCTTTCCTTGGGAACTAAATCAATCTGAGCACATTTTGTAAATTATGATTAATGATGAATGACTAACTGTGCTGCTACTTTTCGGATCTCTGGCTGCCCAGTATTAAATAAAATGTGCCATAACCAAAGAACATAAATACATATGTACTGGAACTTTAAAAAACAAAACAAAACAAAATGCTTCTTGAGAATTAAAAGACAAACACTTGTGAAGCACAGAAAAATTTCAAAAAGTTTTTCACAAACTGAAGACACACCTGTGTGGGCTATGGAGGGCTTTACAAGAGACACCTGTCAATCTTACCACCCAGTATAGCAGTAGAACAGAAGCCAACCCAAGGGTTCATAGGAAAGATTAAGAAATGGTTTGACATTACAAGCTTGCCCAAAACCCTGGATATAGAGCCAGTAATATACCTTCAACAGGATAAGAAATGGGAAACCAGATTCATTTATAAGGAGGTTTAGTGATGGACTGAAATGTAGACATTACCTGGATCTCTTCCAGGAATGGGTGAGAACATTCTGGATAGGCTGCAGTTTTTTCCAATACTCAGTAATTAATACACTTATTATCAAATGAACTTTATGTGATAAACTTTTCAGGGCAGGAATCACCTAGATTTATGCAGTCTGTCAGCTATATATAAATTAAGCATGCTCTGAAAATTATGATGGTGCTGTTTAGTGAAAAGGTCGTGAAAACATGGGATTTATCCGGGTCAAGGCAGACTACCACCATTTTGAATTTCTGAAGATTGCACTGTCATACTTTTTGGGATGCTTGAATGATTATACATAGGTTTGTCAAGTCAATCTGTCTTTGGCTTGAAAATGAAATTTGTCGATTGGAATATACCTGAAAATTGTAAGTAGGATTTCAGTTCCAAGTACACAGAATGAACAATATCTCCTGTTACCACAAATAATTAAAACTATTTTAGGAAAAGGCACATTTTCAACTGAGACTCTCTAATAGTTGAAATCAATAATATTCACCTACAAATCTTGGGACAGGGATATTTCTGTATACGTACAGTGTAGGGAAGATGGGGGGGGATCACTTGACTACACATCCAGAACTCCCTCTGAGATAATGCAGCTTCAAACCCAGGCCTGGCTCCCAGCTCTCTAGCTGGGCTTAGAGACCACACAAAACCCAGGCCCCTCCCAGCAGTCTGGAGCCTAGGAAGATTTTCAGTTCACCTCACCCAGCCTGCTTTTTGTTTGCTTGTTTGTTTTTGTTTTTCATGCCTATGCTTATAGCTGTGTAAGATAAGAAAACAAATCAAAACAGGTAAAGCCCTGATTAGACAGCCTTCTTAACCCAAGCCAGGTAGAAAGAGAACTAATCGAATTTTGGTACTTTGGACATATTGGCCCTACAAAGGTAAACAAGAGCAATGAAACAGAAAAGAATCCTGTATGTCCTTATTTTTTATCATCATCATTATTATTATTTGGCTCTGGTTGATTATTGCTTTCCTTTAGGGCTTTCCAAGTAGAGGGTCCAGTCTGAGAACTAAATATAATTGCTCTATGCCCCACCAGAGCACAACTATAATCCCGCAGCAAATTCAAGAAAACCAAGGTCAACATTTTCTTTGCAACCTGTTTTCAAGACTTTATCTCATCTCATGCACAGGCTAAGATATCCTTTCATTTCAGGGATGAGTGTGAATTTTTAAACTAATTAGTTTTCAAGAAAGAAATAACTTGTAGAGGATGATGTCAATTTTTTTTTTTAACTTTCCTTTTTCTGGTACATAGAATTTACATGCAACTCTTTGTTTTAGATTTAAGGCTGTTTCTTTTCATTACACTCATCACACATACTTCCCGCTGGTATCAGTGGGAGATGCATTTGAAGCTAGAATATACTATTCTGCACACGGCCTTGGCGTTTACATCAGTCTAATAAAAAGCTAAATTGTCACAAAACATTTAAAAACTTAATTTCAGGCAGTCATTTTTCAAGTCTGCTAACTTGCTAAACTGGGATTCACTATGAAATTTAGTTCATGTCACGTCCATTCAAGTAAGGAGTATCTTTTCATTTTCAAAAGTAAGCTCTGGCTTCGGCCTGCTACCTCCTTCCAGGTAACATCAGGATCCTGGGCTTGCTCCACCTGCGGTTGTATGAGAACCCAGGCGTGCGCACCCCACATCCTCCCCTAGACCCTTCCGAGAGCCGGAGTGTGCCACCCTGGAGAACACAACCCAAACACCAAAACTTTTTAATTGCAAACTCTACTGCTGTTGTCCGCGACGAAAAGCGGCAAGGTACTGGGAACTGCGCTGGCTTTTGTTCCAGCGGTGCCCAGCTGGCGAGGTCAGGCCGCAGCAGCCCTCCCTCCCGAAAGGTCTGGGGAGATTCCGTGGGACTAAGATTTGGGAGCCGCACGAAAGCCCGTTTCTACGCCACCCGTGCGCGTGGGGTGTACAAACACATGAACAGGCGGCGTAGAGTGCCTTTCAAATCCTGCTTCAACCTTAAGATTCACAAAGTGAGTCGCCCAATCCACCGCAGGGCGCGAGGGGGGCGGGGAGAACGAGGTACCAGGAGGGCGCTGGAGATAGTCAAGATGCAGGGCCGGCCCCGCCTCCGGGTACAATCAGAAAAGCTACAGTGTGCCAGTGGTTTCTCGGCTTCCTGTTTGTAAGCGAGAACCGCCCTCCCTGACTCCGTGACACTCGTTCTTCCTCAAAACCGAGTCCGCCTCTTCTTCGCGCGCGGGGCCGGCGGGGGCAGGGCCGCGGGGCGCCGCGCCCCTCCCAGCCCGCGGCCTCCAGGGCAGAGCTGGGCCGCGAGGCGGACAAAGCGTTTCCCGCTCCCTCCCCCACGGACGCGTCCCTGAAGGGAGGGGAAGGCGGGCTGGAGGAGGAGGAAGAGGAGGGGGAGGAAGGTGCTGCGGGCGGGACTGGGCCGGATTGCGCCGAGAGGGAAGGGAGGGAGGAGGGGCTGGGCGGCTTCGGAGAACCGGGAGGAGGGCAGGATTCTTGAAGCCCAAGATAAACAAATTGTTCCTCTTCACGTGCGGGGCGGGGGAGGCGGAGAGGGTGGAGAGCGAACGCCGAGGCCTCGCCTCTTCCCCTCCCCCAAGCCGGCTCTTTGTCACCGAGTGCCGGCCGGAGCGCCCGGCGCAAGCCCGCGGCGGTACGGGTACTACCCTCGGCGCCGAGGACCCAACCCGGGAAGTGCGCGATTGTCAACCGCACCCCGCGAGGGCCTCCCGCGCCGGGCCCTGCGCCGCCGATCGAGGTGCGGTGTGCCAGGGAAACAGAAGGCGCACCGCGCTCCCCGATTCCCACCGCCCGGCGGGCCCCGCACACAACACGCCGCACTGACCCGGGCGGCGAGTGGGGGGAAGGGGCTGCAGACACCTTTCTCGAGCTTCCGGCCTCCCCCACCCCAAAAGGAAAGTACAAGAACCGGAGAGAGGAGATAAGAGAAAGGATTCCACCCTCAGGGTTAGGGGGTGGGAACTGCCCCTTCCTCCCAGAGAAGTTAAGCTATTGGCTGCTCAGCCTACTTCGGACCCACCCACCCAGCCATTTAAGCCTCTTTCAGCTCCCTGCTACTGTCCACTCCTCCAGACTGATTAGACAGGCCCAGAAAGTTGGCGGGGCGGGGGGCGAAACGGAAAAAGCTCGGTGCTTGCAAGTTTAAGGGAGGAGGGGACACAATCCCCAGCGAAGTTGCGTGGCGGGGACTCGGCGCAGGCTTAGGGCGCAGCTCTCCCCTCCCACCCCCACCCCCGCCCCCGCCGGGCCGCTCCCCCACGCTCCCCCGGCACACTCGACCCTCCCTGCAGCTCCACCTGCCGGGCCAGCCCCGAGTCTCAAGCGTCGGAGGAGCGCACCCGCGCCCCGCATCCGCGCGCGCTTCCGCGAACGCGCGCTCCGAGGCACCCTCGTTCGCTTCTCACCCACTTCAAAGTTCATTCACAAAACTCTCAGACTTTCTCAGCCCAAAGGGGGTGAGTTGGGGAGAGGAGGCGAGCGCCTCTCGCTTCCCCCTCCGCTCCCCGGGGATGAGGGCCCGGTGCCCGCCCAGAATCTGCGACAGCATCAATTCCTCCCCGCACCCGGCGGATGTGCAGAGAGGGGTGGGCGAAGGGGGACAGATCTGGGGACGCGAGGCGGCACGACGAGGGGTGGGGTGGGGTGGGAGCGGTGAAGAGGAGGAGCGAGGTTTCAACTCTGGGTTCACTCTCTTTCAAATCGGTATCTAAGAAAGGGAGAGGGAGGAAAAAAACTTTTCCAGTGCCTCTCTCCACCGCTCCTCCAGGCTCCCTCCGCCCCTCGCAGTCGTGACTGGCTTCTCCCCTCTCGCCCCCTCTTCCCCAAATCTGACAACCCTGACAGATTAACAGGTAGCGGCAACGGCAGCTTTTCCCTCAGAAAAGTTCACATTCACCCTTCGGCTTCAGTCCACCTCACCCACCGTGCAAATCAGATCCTCGTCCCCCATGTAAGAAGCTCCACGCCCCCCCACGCGCGCGCGCGCCCCATGCCCACTGCCAGCG
Source organism: Rhinolophus sinicus (assembly GCF_057876585.1). Classification (NCBI taxonomy): domain Eukaryota; kingdom Metazoa; phylum Chordata; class Mammalia; order Chiroptera; family Rhinolophidae; genus Rhinolophus; species Rhinolophus sinicus. The sequence goes on along the minus strand of NC_142515.1, from coordinate 118,568,756 downwards.
CGCCCTCACCATGATCAGCGTGTGGTTCCTCTGCTCCGCCGAGGCAGCCTCCGCATCTTGCTGGGGTTTGTTCTGGTGCTGCTGCTTGCCGGTGCCGCCGCCGGATTTCTTGGCCCTTTGCTCCAGGGTGCGCTGGTAGAGGCTCACGGTGTCCCGGCGCTCCAGCTCCAGCTGCTCCACCTGAGCCTGCTGGTACCTGTTCTCGCAGTTGACGTGGTGCCGCCGGCAGCCCTCGATGCGCTGGCGGAGCCTCTCCACCACGGTGCTGTGCTTGGGAACGGCCGGCGATCCGCCGCCGGGGCCCCCGGAGCCGCCGCAGCCAGCAGCCGGGTGATTGCTACTCGGAGCAGCTGGAGTACTATTGGGAGTATTATTCACACCGATCCCGGCCCCGCCGAGGCTGCTGTTCAGGCTACTGTTGATGCAAATACTACTGCCATTCGCGGCAGCAGCGGGGGCTGCGAAATCCCCCATCCTGCTCCCCGGGCACACTATTTTGGAAGAACTTTTTTTATCCACCCCCCTATCAGCCTCCTCCTTGGGTCCAAGGATTAAAATAGTTTAAGTGGAACGCGGGGGAGACGCAAGCACATGGATGGAAACAACGATCCCGACGGGGCGAAAAAAAGGGGGAGAGATTTTGGGGTAGGTTTTTTTGTTTGTTTGTTTCCCTTTTTTTAAAACTGTAAAGCTCAAGGAGAAAAAAAGAGGGGATCAGAATGCCATCAGACACCTATCAACAAAAAGAATCACAACAAACTGAGCCAGCAGCAAATCGGGTTGCAACTCAGGAGGAGATCCGCTCCTCGCCTGCCTTCTTTTTATAATCCATTATTTTCTAATAAATTCCAGGAGATTTCCGGTGGTTGGCAAGCATTTTCTCCCTACGTACCGAGAAGCACACCCCATGTACACACACAAGCATATGCCTCCAGTGCGGACACGCGCGACACACACTCACTCCACACCGCATCGGAAAACGGCAAGCTTGCTTATTGCATTTTCCTTCCACAAAAAAGTTTTGGTGTTTATGCCGCCCCGTGTTCTCAAAGTACTTTGGCTGCTCAGTTGCATTTCACAGGAACCTAGATATCGAATCCTCGGGCTGGGGAAAGTAAACACATGGACAGTCCGAGGCGACTGCAAAAGTAGATCGGTGAAGTCCTTTGCAAAACGCCGCGCGGAGAGCAGCCCCTAACGCTCGGCTGGGCTGCCGCTGCCGCCGCTGCTCCTGCCACCATCACAATGATCAACTGCTCGCGGCCGCCGCCTCCTCCTCCTCCTCTCGCTCCTCCACCTCCTCCTCCTCCTCCATGCCAGCGGAGTGATATCAGGACGCGCGAGCTCAGTAAACACGGCAGCGGCGGCGGCTGGAGGCCGTGAGACGAGCCCCGCGACACGGCGCAAAACCCGGCCCGGACTCTCACCCGGCAGGAGCGGGCGCGGCACGCACCAGCACGGGGCTCCCTCCTCCTTCGCCTCGCGCTCCCCGCCCCTCCCACGCCCCCAAGCTCACTACTACCCAAACTGGCAAGTCGGAGCTGCCAGAAAGGAGAAAAAGAAAGACTCTGGAGGATCTTGGGAATGAATCAACTTTTGAACTCTGTGTGAGTGTGTGTGTGTGTGAGTGTGTGTGTGTGTGTGTGCGCGCGCGCATGTGTACGCGCGGAGGTGGGCGGGGGCACATGGAAGCGCCTGGCTGGATTTCCTTATTCCGAGCGGGGTTATCAAGCGAGCCCAAGTTGTTGTTATACATTTATGCATTATATTGCAGAACTGTGATGAGCAGGCGGAAACATTGAGGCTTCACAGTAGTCGTCTGTCATCCCTATCCATGTGGAAAGAAAAAGGCAAACGAGTGACTTGTCTTTAAAACCCAGGTAATACTTCGCTAGTAATAACCCTGCTTATGGACACTTGTTCAAACTCTAGGCCAGTCTTCACACACAGATGCCGAATTCTGAATAAAAAGAAGTAGGCACCCAAAGAAACTTGGAATATTATTTAATTTGCTCTACATAATGATTGTTGTTATTAAGACAATTATTATTTTACTTACCCTTGGAAAAAAATTAAAATAAAGCAAGCAGGGACTTGGAGGTGAGACTAGCAGTACATTTTAACAGACTGTTTTGAACACTAGGTGCTAATGACAGCGGTAACTAAGGGTCCTTCATAAATAAAGTGGAAAGATTGCAGATTTCCTGGACTAGAACTATAGGAAAAGCACAGCATTTCACAGTTTGTCATGACCAAAACAAAAACAAGCAAAAATAAAGGCTTACTTTATTGCTAGACATATTTCTGTTTAAATGAATTCACAAATACAATTAAAATGGGATAGTGACAACAGAAAGCAATCTAAATTTTCCATCTTTCCAGATATTGACTATTTAAAAAAACAATAACAACAATTAAGGATCAACTATAATACCCTTGAGTCTGGACATAACCCATTGCATAATTTTTTTAAAAAATTAAAATGGAGAAACAATGTTTCTGTGATCATTAGTAGGACAAAATCTTGATTGTGTGCTGTTAATAATAAGGCATTTTGTATTAGCTCAATAAATCTTATAGAATTAGCTTTTAGGGTAAAAAATACACCCCAGTTTTCTAAAATAGCCAGGAATAAAAGAACTTTGGATCTCATGCATTAGTCATGAGATCTGATTTAAACCATCTTCATTTCTTGGCATTGCAGATTAGCATGGGATGCTATTTCTAACCTCATAATGTCAGCAATAAGAAGCTATATTTTTCTTCAATTAATCAGATCTATAGGGTGAACTATATCTTTAACATCCATTGGATTACATGATAAAATGGGAAGCTAAATATTGATTAATGTGGTGTGAGGTTACCTCTAAGGAGTGAAACCAATATGGGAGAGTATCTTGCACTGAAGTTGTCATGCTTTTTCACAGGGTTAGTGAGTTAACACACAGCCTTCTGCATCATGATAGCCCCTCCAAGTTAGAAAATTATACTGAATTAGTTCTACAGCAAGGAGTCAGATCAGATCATAAAAACATAGAGAAAATTATAAAAAATTATGACTTCACAAAGTGGCCTTTGTCTTTTTAACATATTCACTAAATATCTCTATTAATTCAGGAAACACATGGTTTCACTGTGGAGGAAGGTGTAACTGCATTCACTCTGCTCTCTCTTCACCATGGCATGATTCTTGTTCCTCCTCCTACCCCCATCAACCTACATAACCCACACAAGACTACAATTTGATTTACAGAGGAAGCAAGTTTGAGGGTCTTGAACATTGGGTCTTTGGTTTTGAGACCTGGGTCCTAATTCTAGCTTTTTCTTGTGACTCTGAATTTAATCTTTATTTGAGAGTTTGCCATGCTGAAAAAAAAAAAATACAAGAGCAGCAACATGCATTCCCACCAAGATGTTTACCTCTCCTATCATGAAGGGAAACCAAAAATACACAAGAATTTGCGTTCTTCTCTTTGGGGGAACAGCAAGAGGAGGAGCACACTTGGTGGCTTTACCCCAGAGCTCCCCAATGACAAATGGAGCTCTTCTTGAACGGCCGCAATATAGTTTGCTGCCCGAGTTTAGTGCATGAGTGTGCACGGTTCATGGATATATGTACACACACACACACACACACACACACACACATCTTTTATTTCATCAAGAGGGTAGGAGTGGCAGCCACAAGCTCTTAATACCAACATGTGAGGAAAGGAAGGACTAGAAAACTGTGGTGGCCAATGCGAGAAGAATCCTGGAGGAAACTGACCTGTGCAGTCCTCTACGGTGACATACTTGAGGTCGGAAAACCCATCCTAATGGGGCAGGATGAGCATAAGAAAGACACAGGAAGTGAAGACGACTTGGGTCTTGATCAACAGAGGCAAGTCACCCTGAATTTGAGATATTAATCAACTCCAGTGACCTTAGAAGAAGCAGAGGCCTGTGTACTGGTTACTTGTGGACTCTCATGACACATTCTTGCAAGGTTGCCGGCTTTGTTGGTCACCATCCTAAAGAACTCCTTGAAAGTCATAGAGAAGCCCAAGTTCTAGGGAAGCAATTTTAGTCTCTTCTGCCTACCAAGCACTCTGATGGCGTGACCATTGTCTTTTACATGAGCCCGCTGTGGAGCAAAACTTCCAGATCAGAGCTACACACATATCATCAGTGCTGTTGCTCGAGGATGGCACAGAAAGCTGACATGTCATAGCAGTAATGAGAAAGAAATTATGTGGCTGAAGCCATACCTAGCCAAAGAAGGAGGGCTTGCTGCATCAGTACCTGTACGAGGCTGTCCTGAAGCTCTGGCTCTGAGCCACAGTTGGAAGTTCTAAGTTGCTGAACTAGATACCCTTTTCTTTAGGCCAACACTGCATCACGCTCCCAAGTCCATCTGATAGGGCCCAGTGTCCCCGTGTCAAGAAAAAGGTCTTTGTGTTAAACTCCAGTGTATGTGCCACTTCTGCTTCCTTATTAATGTGGGTCAATAGAACTGGCTTCGTAATTGTACCCTACAAATACTTGGTGACTTAGGTAGAGTAGAAACCCTTTGCTACCTACCTATGGGTAAACAAACCTTTATATATGCCCACAGAGTGGGCCCAGGCAGTCCTGAATTACTAGCAGCAGTGGGCTGTGCCCTCAACTGTGGAGCAAGAGCTGTCACTTCAATAATTCCACAGATATAGTTATGAGTGCCAGGTACCTGTGATAGGCGGTGGGAATACAGCAGAACAGCGTAGAGAACCCAGTCCCAACCTCAGTGATGGCCAACCAGACTCAGGGCAAGAGATGCAGTGATGGGAACACATAAAAGAGGTTTGGAGTGCATGCTTGGAGGTCTCAGAAAGCGTCTCCAGAACTCACTCTGAAAATGGGGTAGAAGTAAGCGAAGCAAAGGTTGGTGGCAGGTATGCTGTGGGCAGGTAGGAAACAGCCAGAGCAAGGTCCTGAGGCCTGTTAGTTCAACAGATCCACCAATAGTTTCCTCTCACAGGAGTGTGGGTGTGAGGGAGTCTGAAGAGACACGAGGCTGAGTCTGGGGAGATAAGCAGGAACCAGATCGTTCAAGGTCATCCAGAAGTTTAGACTATAACGTTGGGACTATGCTGCCGTTGAAAGGATTAAAAGCTGATTTACATTTTTTATTTTGGCCATGCAGCAGATGTATTGTTCTAGTGTTTTCTAGAGTGTGTTCTGAAGAACCTGGTCCTATAAACTGTTTCACCAGAAAGGCTTCTGAGCCAAGTAAGTTGAGGAAGTGATCTGTACCATCTCTCTCTCTCAAACATTCATTACCATGTTGAAGGCTACCAGAAATCGTGCAGCGAAGCATGTTTAACTTTCTTTAACCTAGCATTGCCAAAATGCTGTTAGGTCCTACAGAATGAAACACTGTAGAAAGCGCGGTGTAGGAGAGTGAAAATCGAAGGCAGTTGTAAATCCACTCAAGTTCACAGCAATTGCCTGGGCAGGTAGTCTGTGACACACCACACCCCCTGACTCTCCGCTCTGCCTAAGTACCAGAATCACTAACTAGCACTTCAGGCTCACGGCCCATCCCCAACCTCAACTGGATGGGATGACTTGTGACCTGTAAGCAGTGGGAAAGTAGCACCACAAAGGCAAAAATCCCAGACGGGTGAATTGGACTAGTCTTTTCGGTATTAGTACTTTGACTATGTTGTATTAGGTTGGTGCAAAAACAATTGCAGTTTAAAAGGTTAAAAATAGCAAAACCCACAATTATTTTTGCACCTAATATTTATACCTATCTCTGTATAGTAAAACCTCTTTATTAAGGGGAAAGGTCGGATTTATTAAACCGAAAATCTTAATTATGTAATATCTTTAAAGATAGAGTTTCATTACTTTTGAAGCATGTACTCTGTCTAGTCTAACCATTACTGGCCTCTTGGAGCTATTTTAATGAGTTCCTTCTACCCTAGTAAACCAAATGTATGTAGGTGACATCCCCTGTGGACTAGCAGTGTTTTGAAAGTTTGTTTCCTTAAGTATTTAAATATCCCTAACAAGACCCTGTTTATATTACTAATTTTCACTTTTTATTAAGAACGGGTTTACCAAGCCCTAGACCATGTCATAAATTTTGAGAGGCATATGAATCAATGGAGTTTATTTTCTTATTCATGTATTTTAATACATATATATAATAGTTTTATGGTTATTAGGAGAAAGGTTATCTGAAGTCCATGGCGGACAAAAATTTTAAAGGCCTTTCATTCTGTTTCACATATACCTCTACTCTCAGTGCTAAATCATTTGATGTAATAAGGAACCGGCCTTGAACCAGGTCTAGCTTCCATGTATGATGGTGAAGGCTTCCGAAATTTGGAGGAAATATTTTAAAAACCTTGTATTTATTGGAGGCGTATCAGCAGTCAAACTTTTAACTTTAGGAACAGTCATTTAACAAATAATCAAACACTGAATCATTGTACTTTCTTATTATAAGCACTTACTGAAGATCAGCAAAAGCGTGGATATAATTTTAATGGTCAACATTCATTGAACACTTGCTCTATTCCAGGTTCTATTATTAGCCCACCCCCACTTCACTGGTTAAGAAACTGAGGCAAGAAAGTGTAAGGAACGTACCCCAAACCACAGATTAAAAGTGGCAGAGTCCAAATTTAACTCAGGGGTTCTAACCCCAGAGAGCACACTGTTGAAAGGAACATGACATAGGGGAGTAAGCTCCTAAGATTCCTTTTCATTTTAAGAGTCTACATTTCTATGGAACGGAAAATACGGCGTTTTCCCCAGACCTCGCTTTAATAGAAGCCTAGTGCCGCAGCGTCTAGAAGGGATTTGGCTCAGGTGTCACCTTCCAGAACGAAGTCTTCGTCCACGCCTCCCTCAGACCCACTCTCCGAGCTCTGAGAACTGTGAACATTTCTCTGTCTTGGCACTTACATTATCACATCGTCCTGCAACTGTCTGCACTTGTTTAACTCTCACTTGTGCTTTACTGGTGTTTGGACATAACCCAAGGCCTGGCATCACAGAGCCCTGTCACTGTGTTTAGGGAATGGGTAAAATGAAAGAGTGAATAATTCACAATTTCTCAGTTACAAAGTTGGGAAGGGAGTTGGGACCAGTCCTGGACAGTGGTGCCTGAGGAGACGCCTACTGTGGGGCCAGTCTACAGAAACTATTAATACTCGAATGCAATATAAGAAAATCATTAGTCAGATGTGATTGATATTTCAAAATGCTGTTTCTCGGGTGTTTGAGGGATTCTATACATTGTCTTGGAGAGGTGCAGGGGAGAAGACAGGCAGATAGAGTCGGGCCAACCTCTTACAGATTCTCTCACTGCTATCTGTCTGCAGGAGGAAGGGACTCACGTTTAAGGTCTACCCATGGCCATGTGTCAGATATTACACATGGCAAGGCTTTCTCTACATGTTAACCAACTCAATAATCCCAACAACCCTAACCGTAACCCCAACAACCCTAACCGTAACCTCAACCACGTAAACCAGAGTTGGCCCAAATATGCCTTTAATGTGAATTCAACTATATACTCTCTGTGCGTGTGTGTGTATACACACATATATACCAGGGATGCTCCCAAAAATGTATACAAGTGGACACTTTGGTCAATGTTGCTCAAGCAGTAGTTCGCCGTCATCAGAAGTGTCTGGACGCTGATGGTAACCACTTTGAGCACCTCTTGTAATTGCAGAAGTCAAACGTGACTTGTATTCATCTTTCGTGATCGGTATATATTGAGTATTACAACTAATGCAGTTTTTTCCTTTTCCAAAATGTGTATACATTTTTGGGCACCTTTTGTATATATATTCTATCTACTTCATCTCTTCATCTGTGCTTATAAGAACTATTTTGGAGCTGCTAAGGGTCATTAGAGGAATATACCAGGCCATATGTACTTCTTTTACTCCATGGATGATGTAAGCTTTTAAAGGTAATTACAACTGCATACCTGAGAAAGACATAACCCCACCATATTATCACCCCCATTTTATAGATGAGAGAATGAAGTCTTAAAGGCTTTGCATAACTTGCATTCAAACCTGCTGCAAAGCTTCTGTCTTCCACACGTGTCTGGATTCCCCTTTGTGTTGTTTTGTGGCTGTTGTAGGGGCCTTGTAACCATTCTGTTGCTGCCATTGTCATCCATTCAGCAAATAGTTATTGACGATTGACGAGTCCTGTGTTAGATGCAAGGGATGCATACTTGAACAGAAACATTTTCCTCCCCAAGGCAGCTTAATTATCTAGTGGGGAGAAGGAAATGTAAGTAATACAAAGCAGGCTAACGTAAGAGAAGTATAGTCAGCCCTTGATTGACCAGGGTTTGAGGGAGGGATAGGGAAAGGTGTGTCACAGTTAAAACAAAACTAGTAAGAAGGGGATTGGAAAATACAGTTACCCTAAACTTAGTTAGAATTACACCCCTATGTTAACGGTATAATTGTGCCATTGGAAAGTTTTAAAATAATAAGACACAACAGTTTAAGAACACAAAGCATCACTTTCATTGTCTGATGAAAAATCCCCCAAAGGTATCTGTTTAATGGTTTGATATTGTCTGTTCCTCAGCTGCGAGCTCCCTTTTAAACATTGGAACAAAGCCTAGGCAACTTCAGTTTGTCTCTGAGCAAGCTGCGTTCTTCACTGTTACGCTGGTAGACAGTCTAGGTCAGCGGTTTTTAAGCCACGCTGAGCCCTAAGAATCTTCTGGGAGGGGCCTGAGAGGCTGTTGTAGGTGGGAGAGGAATTGGTTGAGTCTTGGCCCCTGTTCAACTCAACCTCCTTCTTTTTCAATATACAGCAAGATTCCCTTTGAATAAATGGTTCCACAGGTAAAAAAAGAAAGTCTGTAAATAGTTCTATATCGTCTTGTTTTGGCGGGAAACTCTCCCTTTCTCCTCCCCTCATTCACCACCCTCCGTCACACGCACCATCTCAGTCTTCTCTCCTAGATGTCACGAAACCCTGGGTCACATCGACTCCGGATTGGTTAAGTTGGGCTCCAAAGTTTAATGACCCACTTGCTTAATGTCCTCAGGTCCCTCACCTTTTTCTTCATTCCTCTGAGTTGGGCAGGTTTAAGGATGGTCCAACCAAGTGTGTGATGAGATGGAGAAAACGGCATTTTCTCGCACTCCAGTAGGAGTACTGAGCAGGTTCAGAAGGATCCCCAGGATTATCCGCCTGGTGTAGTGATGGGCGGGGTTTGCGAGGCGCTAGAGTCACGCAAAAGTAGATGGGTGATAATCTGACTACTGCCAAGGAGGGTGTGTCCTGGTGCCACAGGGTTTTCGTCTTACTGAGGGGGTATGACGCAGGGGACTGCACAGAGGAGACAGCTATGAGTGAGCTAGGCTCTTCCGCCACCCTCAGTTTCTCCTTTCAGCAAATGCCAAAGTGATTTCAAATGACACACCTGTTCAGGTCATTCACATACCGTGGTCCAGTCATGCCTCTGGTTATACACTGGCTGTTAGTGAGGCCGGAAATAATCTAATTTGAAATGCAACAATTTTAGGGACAGTGTGTTAGGGCCCATGCGATTCCAAAGAAAAGTCTCAGCTTTGGCTGCAATGCCCTTCATTTCTTTGGCACCTCTTTCTACCAATTCTGTGTAAATCTTCAGCGTGGGAGAGGTAAAAAGTCTGTGATACCTCAGCGGCCATAGGACCATCCCCGTGGCACAGGCATGAAGCAATGGCTGCCTAGGATCGTGGAAGTTCATTGATTCAATTCTTCTGCTCACCATCCGTGGATGAGTAACTGACAGATGTTGCAAAAGAAGAAGAAGACAAGGCTGATTGGCGAGGGGCAGGAGTCACTCAGCCTTAAAGTAGAAACAGTGCAGCATCTGTTGGTTAAAATGAAGTTCAAACCATAGACATCTTATAGGTCAATGTTACACAGACTTGTGGTCATCAAAAACTTTTTTCACACAAAAGCATTGTTTTATATATATATATATATATATATATATATATATATATATATATATATATATTTAATCCACCTTAGGTATTGTTGTTTTTGGCTTCTCAATTACCGCGCCTGTATCATCTGGTAACAGAATACCTTTCGATCTTTTCAGAACCCCCCTACCTACATTCGCATCCCATGAAGTTTGCAGAGGGCAGGGAGACTGAAACGTCCCTGGTTCCAGCGGCATGTTGGTCACCCAGATCACCTTCCTCTTGGCCACAGTGATTGATTGAAAGATGGGCATGTGACTCAGGCTGGTCCAATTAAAGCTATCTCTGGGAATTTCACTGGAACTACCAGAAAAGAAACATTTTCTCATCCAGAAATCATGGATGGAGGATATAAGCTTGCAGCTGCCTGGGTCCAGCTTTGATACAATGGACAAAGCCTGTTTGAAAATAAAACCAACGCAGAGAAAAATAGTAAAAATCTACTCATGGTCCTCATGATACCATTTCTGCCCTGGATCCAGCTGACCCTAAAGCCGGGATGGCCTAGAAGTTTCAGTTATATGAGCCAATAATTCTCCCTTACCCTACATTTCCCTCCCTCCTTTCTTTCCTTCCTTCCTTCCTTCCTTCCTTCCTTCCTTCCTTCCTTCCTTCCTTCCTTCCTTCCATTCTTTCAGTTGTGTGCTCGTGTATGTGTGTGTGTATGTGTACGTGTGTGTGTGTGTGTGTGTGTGTGTGTGTGTGTGTGTATGTAGGGGGGTATGATTGAGATATTCATAAACTAGGGGCTGATTAAATAAATTACATTATATCCAAATGAAATATATGCAATAATTAAATAGACTCATGTAAAACTACACATGAATCATTATATTATTTATCATAGCAAAAAAAGTGAAAAACAACTGAAAGCCACTATTGTGGGATGGGATAAATAAAGTATATTTTATATCCATACACTCAAATAAGCAACTGTTAAAATGAGTCATATTAAGCTATGTTGATTGACATTAGAAGATCTTCATGACATATTGTTGATTTTAAAAAGCAGGTTATAAATCAAGTTATATAAAAAATACTCTTGTAGGGTGGCCGGTTAGCTCAGTTGTTTAGAGCATGGTGCTAATAACACCAAGTTGCTGGTTCAATCCCCACATGGGCCACTGTGAGCTGTGCCCTCCTTAAAGAAAAAAGTACTCTTATAAAATTATGTGATTTTGTGTATGTAAATCTAGCAGACTCTAGAAAGGTAGTTAAACATTATTACTCTGGGATTTTAGGTGCTTTTTAGTATCATTTATTCTTTTCTGTATTGCTTTAATTGCATATGTATAGATATGTAATATATATATGTGTGTGTGTGTGTGTGTGTGTGTGAAAATGAAAACTTTCTATTTTCTAGAAAGAAAAAAAGTAGAGAAAGAAAGGACGAAAGGAAAAGAGGGAGAATCTAAAGAGAAGAAAGAATGGGAATGTCCATAGTCTGACGTTTGCTAAATGAGTCAGAAAATGATTCAAGGAGGTGATACCATCTCATGAATCTTAAAAGGGTATTTTCCAGGTAGACAGATGAAGAGAGGACATCCAGAAAGATAAAACAGCAATGACGGAGGTACAGAAAAGTGAGAAGCCACGATGTCGTAAGGAGGAATGGTTCTGATACAGCTAAATAAGTGTCAGTAAAATAGCAATTTAATCTTAATAATTAGGCAGAGTCAATTAAAGTCAATGTAAACACAAGGAATTTCATATTGCATATGGGATGTACAAGGGGACAAGACAATACTGTGTCTCAAGGACACTGGTCTCTCTACACCCAGTCGTTTAACCACATCTCTCCTTTGAGGTCTAATAAATGTCTCCAATTAACATGTCCAAAGCAAAACTTGATTTCCAGTCCAAATCTGCTGAGCCTTCTCTGTGGTAGTTAATTTTATGTGTTAACTTGACTGGGCCATAGGTTGCCTAGATATTTGGTCAAACATTATTCTGGGTGTTTCTGTCAGAGTGTTTTTGGATGAGATTAACATTTAAATCACTAGACAGTAAAACAGATAGCTCTCCCTAGTGGGGGTGGGCCAAATCAGGTGAAGACTTGAACAGAACAAAAAGGCTGACCATCCCGGAAGAAAGACAGACTCCTTTCTGCCTGACTGTCTTCATATTGGGACAGCGGATTTTTCCTGTCTCTGCACTCGAACTAAAATACATTGGTTCTTCCTGGGCCTTGAGCCTGCCGTCCTTGGGACTAAACTACACCATCAGCTGTCCCGGGTCTGCAGGTTGCTGACTCACCTGCAGATGTTGGCACTTATCAGCCTCCATAATCACATGTCAGGTCATGTCCATTCTCTGCTCACAACCCAGTAATGGTTCCCATCTCATTCGGGCAGAATCCACGTCTTCACCATGGACCTGTCTCCCCTCTAACTCACTGGCTCCACCTCCTACCACTCCTCATTCAATTCACTCTGCTTGCTGGCCTCCTGCCCCGCCTCGCCCTTTTTTTTTTTAGGCCAGGAACGTCTCTGTTCAGATGCTCTATTCCCAGGGTCCTGCCTCACTCCTTTCAGGTGTGTCCCTCAGAGACCTTCCCTGCCACCTCATATGAACTATCACCGCCAAGCATATAATGTATCTTATTTTATATATCTCCCAATTCTCCTTCCAGAATCTGAGGCCCATGAAAGCAGACAATTACCTTGTTTCTCTATCTCCTGCACATGGAGCAGAGGCTGGCACATGGGTGGGGGGTGAGGACACTTAATACCCGTTTGTTGAGGATTGAATTTTTTTTTTCCACACGTTGAAGGAAACAAGGTGTTTTTGATGTAATAACAGTTAACATTTGTTGATGACATACTATATACTGAGCAAGCACTATGCCACACAGCTTACATAAATGAACTCAGTTCTATAACAACCCTAGGGCACACATAGCATTTTCTGAATGAGGAAACTGAGGCAGAGATAACCTGAGTAACGTCACACAGCTGACAAGACAACTCCAGACACCAGGTTTGACCACTAGTTCTCCCATTCAGAGTCTCCTTCTCGCAGATACATTAACACCGAAGAACAGCAAGGATTGAAAAAGACTTATCCCGAAGTACATCTTCCAGAGATACAAATATTTCCTACTATGTATTATCTCCGCCAGCTCACAAGTAAACACCACAGCAGAGAGCAAACGGTTTCCTCAGGGGCTCCTGAGCAGTTTGTACTGTGATACCTTTGAAGCAATGTGGCCAAGACTACGAGGTAATAGTAAAGACTTGTTTGAAAAGCTTTCTTGGGGCAGCAGACCTTATCAATTTGGTAGGAACTTTACAAGCCCATTTGAAGATACAGGCAGTTGTTTTTTGTTTTCTACTCTTGTTAACATTTATTCATTTGTGTATCTACAAGTTATTTACTAAGCACCATTAGGTATCAAGCACGGTTCTAGGCACCAGGGGTATAGAAATATCTTCTTTCATGAACTCTAATGCCATCTGTAACAAAATGGAGCTTATATGTCATAGTGATTTGGAGCTAAACTCAGCAGTCAGAGAGACTTGGATACAAATCCCAGCCCTGCCATTACTGGCTACATGGCCTCAGGCAAGTTACGTAACTTGTCTAAATCTCAGTATCCTTGTTTATAAAATGGAGGCGATATGGATTATAAGATCTACCACACTGGTTTATAAAGGAAATTAAATGAGATTGCCTGATATATACTAAGCATTCAGAAATACACTACGCGTGATGGAGAGGGTAGGCTTGTAAACGCTTTGTGATTTTTTTGCATATGGTTGGGTATGTATGATGAATTTACAGTTTTGTAGGTTTCTCTTCATTGAACTGACAAGAACTTGTTTGAATTTTAGTGTATTGAAAGAGTGCAAGTTTGGTCAACATTTTTGATCAGAGTGCTAAACCTTGTTATGAAGTCAAAGGGTCTAACACTCAAGTAGACATCATGCTAGCACTACTAAGAGAACTCTGATTAATAAATTCATTCATTCTTTTTTCCTTCTGGCGACTTTGGGGAAAGCTGCCATTTGCAGAGAGCTCCTTTGCTTCTCAAAGCCCTCAAAACAAAGTTCTTAAATAGCTCATCATGGGCTCATGAGATTGTAGATTTTGTTTTTCCCATGTCAGAAGTAACAGTTTTTATGCTACTAATAGACTCATTACAAAGAATAAGGGATATCTCAGGTGGTTTCTGAATGGACCAAGTATTCATATTTATTTATCGGCCCTTCTGCCTTCATGGACAGTGGATCAGGAGTGAGGAACCATAAATTCTAATCCTTGGCCTGATACTAATTACATGTTTGATCTTGACTTTAATGGTAATTTGGTGCTTGCCTATCTGTATCAGAAGGTTAATGTCTATATCATCTTCCATCTCTAAAATTCCACAATCACCCATAAATAAAGTTAATCAACAAGAAACCTATCTTACTTGCTACACAGCTAAAGATGAGGGTACAGGGACCTATTAAAACACAGATGAGCACAGGGCACTTGCATTTCAAGTTGTAAACAGGGTTACAGCACCATACAAGACAGTAATAAGGGTGAAAGTAATAACATCCATCCAACTTTCTTTAAAGCATAAAGACACACAATAGCTACATTCGTTTTCTTGAAAACGATTTGACTAACATCTGGCATAAAAACCTACTGAAATGCAAATGCTAACATATCTAATATCATGTCAAAAAGTTGAAAACTGAGGCTTTCCTTGCTTGTAGCTCAGTGACTCCATGGCATGTTTAGTTAGAATCGACATTAGATTTAAGATTCAGTTCAGACCAGCGCTTCAGAGGAGGCTGGTCTTCAAATGAGGCGCTACATCCAGCACATAACTTTTTGAGGACTCTGGGATCTTTTGCGATAAGAGGGATACTTTCAGTCTGAGCTCCGGATGAAACAGAACTAATAAGCTGTTTTAGCTTAAAACCATTTCACCCCTGGGAAACAAAAGAGCTCATCCAGGACAACTGGCTATATTTTGCAGATTGAAAGGGGCCATTGAGTAAATGCTTTGGTGCGAACATTCTCTCGGTGGGGAAAATGTTGCCTAACATTCCTTCTGATGCTGCAAGTTGGGCTTCTTTGCATTGAAGAATGCGTCTGAGGTGCTTTCTGAAGGAAGATTGGAGACAGGTTGTCAGAATTGTGGCTCAGCCAGGAGTACTCTGAACCCAGGGAGCTCCTCATTACTGCAAATTAACCTGGCCCCGTTATACTACCTGAGTAGAAATAAGGAATAAGTAACAATGAGTGACTGCATTTTTTGCATGCCGGTTACCTTTGTTTGATTTCCTGAGAATGTGTGTGCAGTGTGAGGCAGAGAAATGGTTGATTCCCTGAGCTTGATGAAATAGTTAAACAGAAGATAAGACTCCTCATCACTGTAGTACAATGATTTTAACATAAAATAGGCACTTGATTTATGAAAATTATTAATAAGATAGAGTGAACTGAAAGCATTTACCCTTCTGAAAATTTAGCTGTGTTAAAGTCCTGAAGTTTTCTCACCTCAGTGGATGACTGTGGATATTTACACAATTGAGTAGTTATTTATAGGAACCAACTAAAAATGAACATCCTCAAGAATAAGTAGATATGAAAAAGAACTGATTAGAAATTTTGGATATTTATTAAACATTTCAGGAGAGAACCTGAGGTAAGAAATCCTGTCCAACTCCTTCTTTGATTGGAGAACCATTATTTTAGGATAGAGTTTTCTCCCAATTGTACTCCAGAGGATATGCCAAAGGGAAAACACTTAGCAATCCTAAAACTTTTACCTCCTAAAATTTTAGATGGATTGCTTTTCAGAATGGTTTTCTAACCAACATTATAGGAAATCTTCCAGTTGATAAAAGGTCTAATGTCTACATACTTCTTGTAAATTGAATGATGTTTTTCAAACAAATGGTATGGAGTATTTGACATATTGATTTTTCATAGAGATGGTATCCAGTATTTAACATACTGAACCCAAAGGAAGATTTTTTATTGTCCATGTACTATACGTGTATGAAATTAACGTGTAATTCTCATTGATCAATACTGTAGGTTCCATGTCATGATTAATTCCAAGAACACTAGTTTCTGCATCTTCCGTGGAAACTACATTTCTCAGTTGCAAAAACATTCTAGTTTTCAGGTTGTCGTTATCTTGCTCTTTTTCATGACAAAGTGCAAAGGATTCCTGAACAAACTGTCTGCACATTAAGAACTTCCTGTAACTACCACCACAATCAAGACAGAAAACTGTTCTGTCACCATAAGGCTCCGTCCTGCTACCCCTTTAAAGCCACACCCACTTCCTCTCCCATCCATCCGCAACCCCTGGCAACCACGAGTCTTTATCTCTATAATTTTATTTTGAGAGGGTTATGTAAACGGGGTTATTCAGTATGTAACCTTTTTTTTCATCCCTCATCCTTCCCTCGCATTTCACCCTAGTTGTTGCATGTATCAATACTGCGTTCCTTTTTTTGCTGAGTACTCTCCTTTGGCATGGATATGCCACAGTTTGTTGATCCATTCACCCACAGAACGACAACTGGATAGTTCCCAGTTTGGGGCTCTTATGAATAAAGCTGTTATGAACCATCGTGTACAAGTTTCTGCATGAACATAAATTTTCAAGTCTCTGTGGTAAATGCCCAGGAGTGCCGTTGCTGAATCATATGGTAAGTACACGTTTAATTTAAAAAGTAACTGTCGAATGTTTTTCAGAGTAGCTGTAGCATTTAACATTCCTACTAGCAATGTATGAGTGATCCAGTTTCTCTGCATTCTTCCCAGGATTTGGTGTAGTCATTATTTTTAATTTTAGCCATTCTGATAGATGCGTAGTGGTATCTCATTGTGGGTTTAATTTACATTTCCTTAAGGGCTAATGAGGTTGAACATAGTTTTATATGCTTACTTGCCATCTGCATGTTCCCTTTGGTGGAGTGTTTGTTCATGTCTTTGGCCCATTTTCTAATATGATTGTTTGTTTACCACTGTGCTTTGAGAATTCTTTATATTTTCTAGATATAAGTCATTTGTCAGATATGCGTTTTGCAAATATTTTCTCCCAAGTTGCAAATTGTCTTTTTATCCTCTTAAGAGAGTCTTCTGGAGAGCAAATGTTTTTAATTTTGATGAAGTCCAAATTATCAGTTTTTCTTTCTATGAATTTGTGTTTTTGGTATGAAGTTTAAGAATTCCACCTAGCTCTAGGTCACAAAGATTTTCTCTTGTTTTTTTTTTTTTAACTTTTATAGTTTTAAATGTAAGTCTGTGATTCATTTTTAACTAATTTAGTCACTTTGTATATAGCATTTGGTTCAGTGGGTTTTTTAATTTTATTTTAATGGATATCCAATTGGTTCAGTCCAGTTTGTTGGAAAGACTGTCCTTCCTTTACTGAATTACTTTTGTACCTTTCTCACAAATAAGGTGAGCATATTTGTGTGGGTTCCTTTCTGGGTTCTCTATTCTGCTCCATTGATCTATGTGTCTATCCTTCCACCAATGCCACACAGTCTTGATTACATAGCTACATAAGTCTTGAAATCAGACTTCCACTTCATTCTTTTTTTGCAAAACTGTTATAGTTATTCTAGTTCCTTTGCTTTTTCATATAAATTTTAGAATAATCTTAACTCTGTCTACAAAAACATTTTACTGGTGTTTTCATAGGAATCACATTAAACTTGTATATCAATTTGGGAAAATCGACATCTTTATTACGTTGAGTCTTCCAATCCATGAACACAGTATGTCTCTTCATTTATTCATCTTTGATCTCTTTCACCAGCATCTCATAATTTTCATCATACAGAGTCTATATGTTTTTATTAGATTTACTTAAATATTCAATATTCTTTGGAACAATTATACATGGTACTGCATTTTTTTTTTTAATTTAGGTTTCTACTTGTTTGCTATTAGTATACAGAAATGAAATTGATTTTGGCATGTCGATCTTGCTGAACTTACTTGTGAGTCCTGAAAGGTTTTGTCGTTGTTGCTGTTTTTGGTGGATTACTTTGGATTTTCTAGATATATAATCATGTTACCTGAAAATAGAGACAGTTTTATTTCTTTCATTCATCATATTGTATTTTTTAAAAGTTAAGTTCCATGCTTCTTTCAAAATACATAGCTTTAAAAGATTCTGAAAATTTGAAAAGAAAGAATGGAACAAGATATACCAGGCAAATACACACACACACATACACACACCAAATAGTATAGACTTATTAATATCAGAAAACATAGAATATAAGCATTAACAAAAATAAAAATGGGACACTATATAAATATCAATCCACCAAAAATACAATTATCATGAATTTCTACACAGCTAGCAACATGGTTTTGATATTAGTCAATCAAAAAGTGACAATCATAAAGACAGTTTTGCAAAATACAGTGGGATATTTGAACACGTATTAAAAATGAATTGATCAATAAGAATAAATTACAAGGAAATAAAATTTTGAAAAATAAAGTTATCAGTTTGAGTTCATGTGTGCACACACACACGCACAACACCCCTAATATCCAACTAATACCTAGGACATACATTTTGATTTCAAGCACTAGTGGAATTTGTATAAAATCGACCATACAAAATGGTCCATTTATAAATTTCAAAGTAAAGTTACCATGTAGACCACAAACTATTGTCATGGTACATTTAAATTAGAAATCAACAATAAAAATAAAATCTAAAAAGCACATATATTTGGAATATTAAAGATACACTTAATCCAATGATTAAGAAAAAAATTACAGTGGAAATAATAAAATATTTAGAAATGAACACTATGAAATTACCACCTGCAAAAAAAAAACTAAGCTTGGCTAAAATGATATTTAAAGATAAATTGTAGTCTTAAATTCATTTATCAAAAAGAAAACTGAAAACAAGTGATCTAGAAGAACAGAGTAAACCCAGATAGAGTGAAAGGTAAAAAATAATAGCAATTTTAAGAGCAGAAATTAATAATATTTAAAACAAATAAACAAGAGAAAGGCAAGCAAGTCTAAAACCTGCTCTTGTACACTATTTTAAGTCTAATCCTTTGATTAGGCGAGTCATTCACATGGTTCAAAATTAAAAATGTATGAACTGGTATGTAATTAAAAACTTTATTTCCATTTCTTTTGTCTGGCCAGTCAATTTGTGTTTCACAGACAACCAATATTATCTTCTTTCTCATCGCTCCAGAGATAACTTTTGTTCATCGAGCCGGTATACATAGTATAGTGCTCCTGCTATCACTTCTGTTTTTTTTTTAAAGGAGGGCGCAGCTCACAGTGGCCCATGTGGGGATCGAATGGGCCACCTTGGTGTTAT
The DNA here is from genome assembly GCF_057876585.1 of Rhinolophus sinicus. Classification (NCBI taxonomy): domain Eukaryota; kingdom Metazoa; phylum Chordata; class Mammalia; order Chiroptera; family Rhinolophidae; genus Rhinolophus; species Rhinolophus sinicus. Next base: position 118,549,433 of record NC_142515.1, on the reverse strand, counting down.
CAGCACCATGCTCTTACCTACTGAGCTAATGGGCCATCCTGTGCCACCATTTTTTTGGTTCAAATGGTAAACTGGATATATTTTCAGATCTTTAGCAAGATTGGGAGAGAGAGAGAGAGAGAGAGAGAGAGAGAGAGAGAGAGAGAGAGAGAGAGAGAGAGAGAGAGAGAGAAATAATATTGGGAATGAAAAAGAGGACATGAGTATGATATGGTAGAGATCCTACACATAGTTATTAAATACTATGCCAATAATTTTTCACATGTATGTCAATAAACTGGAAAACCCAGATGAAGTAGATTATTTTTTATAAAAATATAAACTATCTGGATCAGTTATGGTCCAGTCATGAAAACAGAGCAACCGAGCCTCTGCTTATTGGTAGTCCAATAAAAGGAATTTAATGCCGGACATTCACTACAAAAGGAGAACTTCAAAGTGCAACAGCAGATAGTGAGGCAACCCTGAGATTAATGCTGTCAGGAAGCTGCGACACCACTAGGACCAGGGGCGAGTTGGTGTTCCTGACGGGTAAGAACCAGGGTTACCGTTGGGAGCTGGATTTGTGGCAGGGACTGAGAGAAGCTAGACACCAGGGCAAAGCTGTTTCCTGGGAGCTGGAACTTCAGAAGAGACAGCCACTGCTGGAGGCAGAGGGGACAGGAGAAATGGCTTGGCTTCTCCCTTCCTCTTGCCCACTATCGGGTAGTGCTTATCAGTGACCCAAACTAGCTAACAAGGTAGGGATTCTCCGAAATGTGGTTTGCAGTAGGAAGGCAGAGAAATGATCTGAGAGCAAATAGGAAAGAAATGGCATCCTTAAAATTGACTCAAGAAGAAGAAGAAAAATAAATAACAACAATAAACCTGTTACCATTATAGCAATAGAATCTGCAAAGGATTATTCTCCATACCTTCCTTAACCTCCTCACCAATAAAAACCCTGGACCCAGACAGTTTTATAGGAAATACACAAATAATTCTAGTATTATATAAATTCTTTTAGATAACTGAAAAAATTGAAAAGTTTTCTAATTCATTTTATACAGCGAGTATATCTTTGAAACTAAAACTAGAAAGGGAGAGCCTAAGAAAAGATAATATAACAATCGTATCTCATTAAAGAACATAGACAGAAAAATCCTAAGTAAAGTAAGAACAAACTGATTCAACATACATATATGTATAAATCTATATAAAGGATATATCATAATTAAATGGAGTTTTCCCATTATGTAAGGATGTTTCAACATCGTAAAATATCTGAATGTAATCAGCATTGCCAGATGGAAAGAGAAAAATCATTCTCAGCAGATGCAAAAAAAATTTGTTGGGATAAAATTAAATATTTAAGATTTTTTAAAAACAGTGAATTATAATATGAATAGAAGGGAATTCTCTTAATCTTATTTCTAGATTCACTGTTTCCACTCCATCATCTAATATTTTCTCCTCTACCAACTAAATCAGGTTATGATCTTCACCATTTCACTGCCAAATTTAATGGGAAATTGTTATTTTAGTTTCTCAGCAGCTTTTGACACAGGATCTCTCCCTCCTTCTTGCAATACTTTCTTCTCTTGGATACTATGACTTCTCCCCTGGTCTTTCCTCCTAGATCAGTGGTCACCCATAATCATTCTTACTGCATACCTCTGTGATATATAAAAGTTCAAGTTCCCTGGAGTTCAGCCCTCCATCCTCTTCATTTTCCCTCTTCTCTTTATGCTGGCCATCCTATGACCTCATTCATTCTTGGAACGATACATGCCAGGCGCCCTCTGATGACAGCCAAAGGCAGACCCAGCTCCAAGCCCCTAGCTGACATCTTCATTGAATGTAAAATAAGTATCTCAAATCCAACTTGTCCAAAGCAGAACCTTTGGTTTCCCTTTTCCCCCTACCAACACACAACTTTTTCCTCTCCAGAAGCTTCCTAACTCCATTAAAATAATGTGAAGGCAACTCCATTATCAGTTGCCGAGGCCAAATATGTAGAATCATCCTGGATGGCTCTCTTTCCTTCCACCTCACAGCCAATCCATCATTCAAAATCTCATTGGTTTTATCTTCAGATATATCCTTAATCCAACCAGTTCTTACTACCTTCACAGCTACCAACACAGTCCAACCTAGTATAATCTCTTACGCATTTGATTGCAATGGCTTCCCACTGGTCTTTCAGCTTCCAACAGCAGCCAGAGAGAACTTAAAATGTAATTCAATTCCAGTCATGTCCCTTCTTTCAATTCCCCAGTCTTCTGTTGGTACTCAGCGTAAATTTCAAACGTCTTGCTGTCACCTCACTGGCTCATGCCCTACTCTTCTTCTCCCTGTTTGCTCCCTTCTAGTCACACTGCTCTTCATCTGCTTCTTGGACATACTAGGTTCCTGCCTAACACAGGCATTGCACGGACTGCCTTTCTTCCAGATCTTCACGTGACCAGGGATGCTCAGCCAGATCCCATTCAGAGGGTCTCACTACCTCACCTTCTAGAGAGCCTGCAGTGGACAGTCTCTTCAGCCTTCTCTGCCGTCAGCCACCTTGTTCGTGGTCATGCGACTTCCTGGGTATGGCTCAACAGAGGACAGTACATACAATACAATACTAGGTTTGAGGAATACAATACAATACAATACTAGGTTTGAGGAATACCTAATAGATGAAACATGCCCACAAAAAAAGCAGGATATAACATTACTTCAAATATATATATACACATATACATATACATGTATTAAAGGCCAGAAGAAACACTCCTAAATTTAAAAATGATATCTGAGAAGTTAGATGATCAGTGATTTTTCACTTTTTAATCTATTTCTCTATTTTCTAAATTGTATAACAAACATAAATTCTATGATCTGAAAAGGCTACTTTTTAATAAAGAAAGCACCTTCCTCTCTGCCCCTTCCTCATCTCAGCACTTCATCTCCCTGTCCAGTCCAGTTGGCACTAGACCACAGGGCACAGAGAGATCCTGGGTTCCAATCCGCAGCAGGTAATTACAAAGCACCATTACAAATTGCCCCCTTGTCCGGACGCTCTTTTCAAACATGTAAGCAGGGTTAGATGACTGTGCAGGTCGACAAATAAGAAAATGTAGCGAGGATCAGCACTTTATACCCTAATCTTGACCAAATATACATAAATATTCCTTATTATCCATCACCCCGGTTTTTGCCATTGCATCGTCCTGAACTGGTTTGTGACACGCACTGATAGCATTTGTTGCCCCGGGGAAGGGTTAAACTATATTAAAAAAAAGGGGGGGGGTAGATTAAATGAGGAAGGAAAACTATCTATGTCATAAAATATACATGCTATTTCTTATTCCTGTCCATTTGAGGCAACATATCCAATGTGCTGCTAACATTTCTGTAATACAGTATTGTTGTTCCCTTTAATAATATGTTAGTGTCTGTAACTCTCATTTGGACTTGGTGAATTACTGTTTTATTTAATGAAAAATACTGTACTTGATTTGTGTTTATTAATTTCTATGAATTTGGTATATGACATTTATGAAAGCTTAGGCACATAATTTCTCCTTTCTTTAATTTACAGCTGGGGAACTGTTTAAATATAATTTTTAATGAGGCATAAAATGCTTCCTGACACATTTGTTTTCTGAATTTCCAACATGCATATTTACCATTCTATATGATGAACAAACACTGTCTCGAATTGTGGAGCAAGAAAAATGTTACCTGTTTAGGATTCCTTTATTAAATCTTCGCTCTTGTATTTTGGTGGCGGCAGGCTGAGTTTCCTGGAGGTTGATAAGTTTAGTGCAATTGTGATCTGGTTCGCGCTAACTCAATTTGACAGGTAAGGCTTTGCAGGTGTAGCAATCATCAGCTGGGTGCAAAACCTCAGAACAAAGTCTAAAAATAGATGTCACTTTGGTAGTATTTTGGGGGGAATAGAATAAGTTAAATACCAGATGAAGTACATTTCTCAAAGAAAATTATTATTTCTTTGATTATTTCCTAAGTATGAAATAGCTTTTACAACAAAATAGGTATTTTTTCCTTCATATTTAATTTCTTTAAAATGATTCTATTTTTCCTATTCTGTGTTTTGGCTATATTAATTTGTAACTCCTTTGAAAAGCTACAGATACTGTTCAGATAAGGTTCACTTACTCTAATATCTCCATTTGAGAATTTTCAAATAAACACATGCTTTATGTGGTATTTTTTTTTCTTTCAGAATGTGGATCAAGTATTTATTTTGCTTTATTTTTAATCAGAACATATTTGAAAAAAAGATCACCAACTCTTTTATGAGCAATCAGTGAATAAAAATGGAGAGGCTGAAAGTGCTGCTCTTCTACTGACTTCTGTCATTAAAACAGATGTTCTCTATAACCTTGACCAAACAACTCCAGCCTCTAATCAGAAAGGAGCAGACTTGTTTGTGGATTTATGATAGATGTCTGTGCCAAAGCTTGGAAGGCTGTCTAGGACTGTGGGCTCTCACAGAATCATTTTTGAGATGAAATTTACCTTGTAATTCTTATTTTAATTTGTTTTCTATACTTTCACCTAAACACGTTTTTCTTTCTTTCTTCCTTTCTTTCTTTCTTCCTTTTTTATTTTTTTTAAGAAAAGAGCCTCTTATTAATTGGATAGTTCAAATATATTCATCACAATTATGAGTAGCTATAGCTTTAAATATATGATGGACTTGCTGATGTCAGCAGCTAAAAACTAATGCTGCCGATATCAGCTGACAGGACACTAATTACTAGTTATGTGGCTGTTGCCTGCTTAAGGAGCTATTCCGTGAGTTATGATTTAGAACAGCTGGAGAGCACAGGGCTGATTTGTGAAGAGATATCGAATATGGAAATACCACAGAAGTTCTCAGATTGATCCTCCTGACAGAGATCTGTCTAATTAGGAAGCATCTATTTTAATACTAAACCACACAAAAAGCCCCGTTGGAAAAGAAGAAGTTACAGGGAGACACAGAGCCGTCACTAGTTCGGCTGACAGCTAATGCAACCTAAGCATGTTTCCCAGCGTTGAATCAATAGCGGCGCCAGGAAAATTATGCCCTCACAGACCATCTATCTCGTCATATCAAGGGGGACGGTCTTCACAGGTGATCTGGGTGGAGAGCCCCCTTCCACCCCACTTGTCTGACTTTCGGAGCTGAGGCCTATCTGGAAGCGGGACACTGACTAACTTGTCACTGAGAAGCCAGCAGAACTGACAGGGTTCTGCCCTTGGGTGACAATGGAAGTCCCTCTCAGTGCTGAGGTCCAAGTGAGGCATGGTCATGGCGAGAGTGAGGACTTTTAGTTCAACGGAAGGGTTAGGTTGGTAAGTTCTGTTATTAGACCCCGGAGAGTCCGAGGACAAGAACGTGCCACTGACTGTACTTCCTGTGTGTGCTCAAAACGGACTGACGGACTGACCCCAGAGAGATCTTTGAAAACAGCAACAACAATAACGACAAACTATAGCTTTCCTCTGAGGCTAAAAAAAAATCAAAAAAATCTGGGTGCTTATTTGGCAAATGTGAGAAGACACCAAACCTTCACTGAGGTGTCTTTCTCTGCGGATATTAAGGCTTTGTCCACCACTGGCTTAGAAACGTTTTTGTGCAAGTGATGCTGGGCGCGCAGGTGTGGGTCTCGGTCCTGACACCGCAGTGGGTTCTGATGGTTTCCCTGTGTGTCCCGTTGGTATGTGGAGAGTTTTACAGAGCAGCCTGCTGAACAGGATGTTAATGAGTCACGCCCGCTCCCTGCCTTAATTTTGGCACAATCTCAATCTCCATGAAGAGAGAACAGAGGGGAGAAAGGTGTTTTGCAAACACTTGTTGGTGTTGATACATGTTTTATCGTTGCTGATCTATCCACAGAATAGGTAATAGGATGACAAATCATCAGAGGTTATTCCAGAAAGATCAACAAATTGATTCCATATATTTTTGAGTCTTAATTTCAGAATGTGAAACTGTAAGTAAAATGGAAACAGTTTGGCCATCATGCCAGACAGAACGGTGAGTGTTTGGCAAATAGCTTGAGAGCTGAAAGCGAGTGATATCCCCTTCTGTGCCTCAGGTTTCTCCCCAGGAAGTAGCTCCCTGTCTCCCACGGCTGTGGCAAGGATGAAAGGAATCACACCTACAACAATCCTAGCACGATGCTGGCTGGCCTCAACAGGCATTCTGTACCTGTTCCTTGCCTTCCCCGTGTTGTCTGAGTTTGTGTTCCCGCCACAGCTGACCATGACACAAGCATTCCAGGACGTGGATGTTCCAGAGTAGTAGAGAAGTAAAACCGGGATTGGGGAACAGCCAGGAAGGGCGTGTTATTAGGCTAGGCACCAGTGTGGGTGACTGGAACTTAATCCTTTAGGAATCAGTGCAACAAACACAGAGCCTTGAATTATCCCACGTGAGCAGGAAAGAGTGCTGAGGTGTATACGCATATACACCCACTCGCTGGTTGAAGGCTACTGGGAGGGGATAGAATAATTGTCAGATGATTCCAGCCGGCAGTGTGCCTTCTGCAGTTCTGGGGGGTGGGAGGAACCCTCAGCACAGAGATGCAGCTCTGGCAGCTGGAAGTCAGCTGTAGCACACTGAGATTTCCTAGGGGGGTGGGCAGGACCATGCCAAACACGGTCGGGAGCACCATGACGTCTAACACACGGTCGTTCCCATCAAGAAGCCACTGATCTAATAAGGAAGATAGGACAGTTGAAACTTCAAAGGAAAACGTTTGTGATGCCGAGATGTCTGCCGTTTGGAGGAGCCATCGGCACCTGGATCTCCCCGGGTGGCACGTGCGAACTACACTGGGCCCCTGGCTCTTAGCTCTGCCTCTGACCTATCAGCATCCGGAAAGTGAATGCACAGGTGCTGCCAGACTCACATTAACCAAACCCAACGGTGTCTGAGTCAAAATTTGGAACGTCCATGTGTTGAGGTCCATTCTCCCATGAGGCTGTGCTCCATGAGAGACCAAATAATGATCATAAAGTGGATTCATCAGAGGAGCTTCAGAGAAATGGATGCTATGAAGAATCCCTCCTTAACTGAGATAGCTTGAGGAACTCCTCTCTACTGAAGGGGTGGTTGTCCCAGTATGGTTGTTTAGAGGGAAATAGTTTGTCCCCAAGTCTCCATCTGGCTCTGCTGAGGGGGTTTGCTAGCTCTTTAATTTGTGGCTTCCAGAAAGGCAGGGCATACAATGGTTAAGAGTGAAGAATCCAGAGTCAGGATATCCCTGGTTCAAATCTTATCCCACCATTGTATTAGCTGTGTGACCTTGGTAGCTATTTAATGTCTCCGTGCCTCGGGTTTCTCAGCCATAATGGTACCTATTTTGTAGAGTTGTGAGGATTAAATGTAATAATACACATTATGTGATACATACGTCCACAGTATTTGGCACAGAGTTAAGTATTAGTTATCATTGTAGCTGCTATCAAGAACCCCTTTTTAAGTTGACACAGTCTTCCTCTAGGTATGCTAATAGCTTCCAGCAAGTTTTACTTTGTTCTTGGAACCAGTTTATCCCATTACCGGGTCCTTACTTATAATTTTCCTAAAAGGTCTGTCATTTGTGTGTTGGGGAGGGGGAATGCCTCATTTCTCCTGCCATTTTCCTGATTATACATATAAATGCAAAAACAATTTCCCTGTAAAACAACTCGGGCAGGGCTCAGAAGATTGTCACAACCTGCAGGGGGGTTCACAGGCTCCCCAATGTCCAGAGTGGGAGCACTACAACTGCATTTGACTGATGCCTAAAGAAGTAGCCAGTCTAGAATTTTATGTTGGGACTGTATTTTCAAACGTTGCCCAACCGAGAACATCTTTAAGTGTTTGGCCCTGGAATGCACACTGGGAATCTGCCAAGCATGTCTCTCTTACAACTTCGAGGCAAAACAACAAATGAAAGCCACAGTCAGATTTAGCCTTGATAAGTGAATTATGTTCCTTGATGGACCCAAAGATCCCAAACCATCCCGGAGGACAACAGGGCTCCTTGAAAAGTGAATGAAATGCATCAGTACGGAATGTACACATTGGAAACACTGTTAGAAAAGCTGTCAGCGGCAAGTGTGTTAGAAAGGATGGTGGACTCAAAGACCCCGCAGAGTCCTGGAGAATAATAGGATTCCTCGAAAAGTGGATTAAAAGTCTCACTACAGAATGTGGACATCGAGAGAAGTGTAAGGATGTGGGTCAACAGCAAGTGTGAGAGAGGAAACAGGACTGCGAGTGACATGTTCAGGTTCTACAGACGGTGCCAAATAAATGTACACGTTTTAAGAAAGGAAAAACTATTAAAATTGTAAAACTTCATATAGACCAATAACAAAAGATGAATACAAGTCACGTTTGACTTCTGCAGTTACAAGAGATGCTCAGAGTGGTTCCCATCAGCGTCCAGACACTTCTGACTATGGTGAACTCCTGCTTGAGCATAGATAACATCTCTTAAAATGTGTATACATTTTTTGGGCACTGCCCCCCTCCCCCAAATGAGTTGCTAATTAGCTGTGAGACTCTGGGAAGGTCATGTAACCTTTGTGCACTTGGCCAGGTTTGGCTAGTGGCTCTCTAAGATGTATTCCAAGTCTAGTACTACTCTTTGATTCCAAATATTGAGAGAGAGAGATGAGCGGGAGAGCTGTTTCAGTTGGAAAACAAAAATTTCACTGTTCCTTAAAACTTTCCCCCCATCAATCCAGTCCCTGGCAAGAATTCTAAGTGTACTAAAATGAAGCCAATTAACATTCCTGACTACTGCTCTGTCATAAATCATCGTTAACTCAGAGAAAGCAGATGGGCGAGTAGCTATAAGACATCTTTCTATAGATTGGTGTGTTCATATCCCACAAATCTGATTTCATAAAACCAGAGCCCCGTTCCATTCTTCAGACGCACAGTGGACTCTCCAGTGCACAGATAGAAAAGGTGCTGACAGATCAATTAGGTGAGCAGCACGCACTGCCATTGCAGCTGAGAAATGTGGAGTCGTTGGTGACTCGATTGGAGCAGTCTGGGTGGAGAGAGGTGGGGACCGCCTGAGCAGAGAGGGCTTCAGGGAGAATGGGAGAAGAGAAACTACAGACAGTGGGAAGAGACAGCTCTTAAGTTTTGCTGTAAAGGGAAAGACATAAATGGAGGTGCAGTAGAAGTGAGGGTTTTTTGGGGTGTTTGTTTGTTTGTTTTTCAAATGGGGAAATGACAAATGCTTGTACACTGACGAGAACTATCTAGTAGAGAGGAAACACTTGATGACACTGGAGGAGAAAAGGGACACTTGCTGGGACAACGTCCTTGAGTAGTCAGAGAGGATGGGGTCTAAAGTTTGAGTACATGGGCACAGGCAAGTAGTGTTTGGATGTAGTGTTGGGAGAATCACTTCTGCTTTCTTGGGAAATAGGAAGCGATGCCAACAGCTGACAACAAAACGGGGGGAGAAGAAGTTGGAGGTTTGAAGAAACGGAAGACATGAACTGGCCACCTGGGAACATGACAAAATGATGGAACCAGAATGAGTGCCAGGCAATATCAAAGACTATTTGAGGTTAGTGGCCATGAACTTAAAGTCAAATCAGTCAACATGTTTAGCTGTTATTTTCTGGCCACATTTGGGTGTTTGTGTGGCCATGCCATTAGGGCATAAGCACCTAGTAGGTAGAGTTGCAATGTAACCGGGGTTTTGGTTTAGTCAAGTCAGTACAAGGGAGGGAGGCTCGAGGAGGCAAGTCTATCTGCAAGGGTATGATTAGAAAGACAGGCCATGGAATTCAAACTGGATGGGGAGGGGAGAGAGAGAGGAAGGTCTGGCTGACAAAATATTGTTGGAAGAGGTTGGAAATATAGGGCAGGTGCCAGCAAACTACAGCCCATGGACCCCCGGTTTTGTAATGTCCTACAGAGAGGTGTGCAGTTGGGCACGAGAGCCAGTGGGACTCACTCTTGAACCCTGTCACTGGTCACCTGAGGAATGGCAGACTTACTCTGAGCACACGTTCTTTATCTTCACTGGGGCTGAGATTTCTCCAGGCCAACAGGTACTCTTGGTTAGAATGCAACATTACAGAATGCAGGCTGAGTTAACATTGCATTCATTCCTCCTGTGAGACTGGGCGCTGCTTATCTGATTCTCCAATACAAATTTACTCATTCCAATTTCATACTGAAGCTTCATTAAACTGGATGACTTTCAGCCTGACCTTCAGTAATATTAGCTTAATTCTGCTTGATGACAAATACTACTAAACACCACCTATGTGCACTAACTTTAAATAATGAAGTTAAATATTCTAAGGCAGATGACTTGCTAATACACTTTGTTTTAATATTAAAATATACTTCCTACATACCCAGAGACTAGTGATTCAACTTGACCCTTGCACAAGTGGTCAGACCTGGGAAGAAGTCGTGACACACCCACAGCTTTCTTTCTTTCTTGTTTTAACAACAAAGGAATAAAATAAAAGGCCTTTCAAACAACAGAAAGTTGGATTGAAGCCGCATCTCTGCAAACATTTGCCATTTGTGACATTTAGGTCACAGCTTGCTCAAAGGACCTAAACTTGAGGATTGTCACACTGACCAGGCAGCACTTTTCCCTGATGTCAGAACTCCCTTCAGGGATGAGCTCGTGTTTCTGCCTCTCTAGGAATCCCTCTAATTCAGTGAGCTCTTTCGGGACTCCCTGTACATCCCTCCCAGAAGGACCACGGAACAGGCCGATTTGTTGGCATGCGTTACTCATAGTTACATGTTAAGTTAGATAATTTCATTTAAGCTGCCTAGAAGATTTTGTTGATAATAACCAGTCATTTTTCATTCATTCATTCATTTATTAAACTTTCATTAAGCAACTACTTTTTATTTTCTAGAATGGTGCTTAGCAAAGGGGATACCAAGCCGAGGAAGACATGGTCCATATCCTTGTTTCCAAAAAAGAGGGGAGGGCATGGTGGGGATGGATTCTGGAAGTCAAGAATCCATCCCCACCATGATTGCAGTCAAGGTTCTAGCAAATATTATTTCACAGATATTTTGTGAGCACTTAGACAAGAGAGCAGTGATTATTGGCAGTCAGTGGGCATCTCCCAGGGGTGCATTAAGCCTAACATAATTTTCTCTGTTGACAAGGTGGCTAGACTAGTGGATCAAGGAAATAAGGTGAGTCAGGTGGCTTACGTAGCATTTGAGTCTTTCATGTTTTCTGTGTGGACTTACAGAAAGATGAATATTAAAAGGATGGGTGGATTCTCAGCTACTTAATTCCTTCTTCCTTTTTATTCATTCATTCAACAAATGTTTACGGTGCCAAACAAACAATGTGTCGGGTACTCTGTTAAGCGGTGGGGATAGTACAGGTGATCCCTGCCTGCGTGAAGCTTACTTACCACCTCTGGCAGGAACGAGAGACGGACTATGAGACATAGACACCACGAAGTGGGTGGGGGCAGGGGCATCACCACGAATATTGATTCATGAATTAGTGCAACCCCCAAAGGAAGCTTCTAGTGGTGCGGGGGGCAGACTTAGACTTCCCCAAAGTTTTATCATAAATTGGATGAAAATATAGAAGATGTTATAATATTTGGGGGGAGAATTCATTTATGCCCATGTGTTAAAGAACATGCAAAATCAGCCTCAAATATATTAAAAGTACTAAATAATTCAAAATTGTATGAAAGTCTGGTAGAAGCTAGAATAGAATGTAGCTCTGTGGAGGAATGTTCTCAGCCATAAAGAAGCATAAACAAGCTCAACAGAAAAGGCTGACAAACGACAGGTGTGGGTAAGCAGACTTTTAAAAATACCCACACAATGCAAAATCACATCCCTAGCATTAAAAGGCAAAGAATCAGGCCGTGGAAAAGATTTGCATCAAATATGACAGAATAATATCTATAATACATAAAAAAAACTGGATTCAGATTTATAAGAAAATGCATGATGAATAGAAACAATAATTCACCAAAGAGGAAACACAATGTGCTTAAAAGTCATGTTTGCAGGAAGAAAGTTCATCCTTTGTGGGGGGGTGGCCACGGGCAGGGCGGGGGGAAGGAGTCCGAGGGTGTCTGGGTGTGGTCATCCCACGGACCTCCTTTATCATGGACAGAGGGCACTCAGCAGAGAGTCCCCACCAACAGGAGAGATGGCACCTCTCCCCGGGTGCCTTCCCTCCCAACCTTTGTGCTCCCTAGGAGCCTTGGTATCTTCCTCTCACGGTGTTTGGTACTTGGTGTTCTATGCTATGTGCAGATCTCTGTCTGCTAGACGGAAAGCATCTTGAGTACAAGAACCATAGCATGTATCTTTGTATTCCCGGCACCCTGTGAGGGCCAATACTCGAAATAAGTGGCATGCACATTCTTGATCCAGGGACAGTGGGTCATGGGGAAGCCACGGGATGATTTGAACACAGCAAAATAGTGAGTAACAATATGGCCCAGCCTCCACACCTCCATGCTGAGAGTCTAATACTAGCCCTTGGAGCCTCCTGGATGCAGGAAAATGTTGCCTCTCGCCAGACATCTCCTCCTCATTAGGAAGAGTTAAGAGGTGGCACCAAAATTTTGCACAGTCCTGGTAAGACCTGCACCCTTTTCTCCATCCTCTCCAAACACGGGCAGCCTCCGTGGCATTGTTTGCCTTGAGACCATGCTGACCAACTCCGCCATGGTCTTTATTTCCGTTTATGTCAATCACTGTGGAACCACTCTCTCCTCTTGCCCCTTCAGGTGGCAACAGCTCCTGTTCTTTGCTAGCCCCTGGGCATGACGTCATCCTTTGTCAGTTTCCTTAACTTCTGGTTGTATTTGCAATAATCCCTTTATTAAGCTCTTTTCAGTTACCCAGTTCGAGTACGCCATCTGTTTCCTGCTGGGATTTTGACTGATACATTGCTGAATAATTCGTTGTTGGATGAATAAATGACTTTGAATCTCTGTAAGAAAACCAAGATCACCAGGAAGTATTCTTTGCAGCAAAGCTGGTAGCTGTGGGGCTGGTGGGAATGCTCCTCATTTTGATCATCTGACTCTGGAAGCAGAGAAAGGAGGAGAAACTACCTCTCAAATAAGACAGAGGACATGGGGGCAATCATGGGGGGAGGAGGGCACTGAGACCCAGGCCCTGAGGCATGGAGCCATCGGGGGAGCTACAGAAAAGGAGACACCACCGGGGAAACACTTCAGGAGACCCAGGGAAGAGGCAGGGTGGCCTGGCAGGCTGTGATGTGACAATTCTAGAGGTGGAGGCTGGGCCAGAGAAATACTGCCGCCCTCTCCCTTCCTCCTACTGCCCCGCCCACTGCTTCCTTGTGGCCTCAATGAGCATGGGCGGCAGCAGTTATCAGAGAAAGGAAAATGAGAGCAACCTGGATCAGATTCCCTCTGTAAAACCAGCAGTTATATAACTGGTGAAACGAATATACCCATGGACTTTGGTAACCTTATAAATCAATGCCACTCTTTCAGGAAGCTCCATGGCAATATGTATTACATTTGAAATAACGCTTTGTATCTTGTGAGCCTCCATGTTCATCCTAAAGAAAGTATAGGAAGACACTTTGCTTCCTGTCAATACAGCACCACTCCTAGGGTTAGATGTGTATAATATTTAACATTCGGTGAAAAGGTTCAATAAAACATACAGGTATCTGGACAATGGGCAGAGATATAAAACAAGTATGCATATAGGCAAAATTTGAAGAGAATAAGCAGAAATGAAAACAGTATCAAAGAATGAATGACATTTAAATTATTTTTTTCGGAAATTCTTGAATGTTTAAACATCTGTAACATTTTTACACTCTAGTGTAAAAAAAGAAAACAAATGCTTTCTAAATTTGAAGTGAACCCCACCGGGAGGGTTCACGTCCCTCAGACGCCTATAACCCTCCAGCCCCGATGGTTTCCTTGTGCAATGAAAACATCATGCAAATCCCCTCGCATGGTCTTCAGGACATGTCAGGCCTCTGCCACCCCTCGGATCTCATGTCTTGACTCTCTGTTCCTTGTCCACTGTGCTCCAGCCCCCAGGGACTCTATGTCCCACACAAACACCAAGCTTATTCCTGCTTTCGTCTTCGCTCCTGCTGTTCTCTGGATCTAGAATGTGTTTCCTTCAGATCTTCGTATGTCCGACTTTTCTCATTATTTAGTTATCACATCAAATGTCGCCTTTTTAGAGAGACTGTAGAGACATTGTCTGTTATCTGCCTGACAACGGAACACCTCTGACTCCCACCATTGGGACTCCCACCATTGGGACTCCTGGGGGCCAGGTGTTCTCTTTCCCGACCTGTGAGAACTAAGTCATGGGCACATGATTTGAATGCAGCCAATCGTTCCTGACCCTGGGTTTCAAATCTCAAGAGAGTGACGCACAGGGGCAGGGGCAGTTTTTAGGCAGCTCTGGTGCCATGAGAGTCCAGTAGGACATTTTCAGTATCTAAGGTCAGTGGAGCTCATCCCGGCGATGGCATCCAGCGGTGGTGCCATTAGCAGCGGCCCTGGCACGTCAGTGTGAGGTGCTTTGCAGACGACCGTGTCAGTTTAACTTCGTTGTGCTTTGCTTCCCTTGGGTCCTATGGAAACTGGTTCTGCTGCTGAGGTGTCAGTGCCGTTAGCTACCTGGAACTCTTCCCCAAAATGTCTTTTCAGCTTACGTTAAGCAAGTTGTCTTCTATTGTTTGCAACCAAGAACCCATACACAGAACTTCCCTGAGAACTTAAATTAAAGCAGCTATTCCCTGACCCTGGTTATTCTCTACCACAGTACTCAGTTTTGTTTTCGTCACAGCATGCGGCACTATCGGAAATAATTCGTTTGTGTGTCTGTTTTTAATCTGTTTATTGTGTGTTCCTCCCAAAGTGTCAGCTCTGTGAGAAGAAGAACAGTGTTTGTATTCCTTGTATCATCTAGAACAATGCTGGGCACATAATTGGCACTGATAAATATTCATTTACTAAATGAGATAGTAGAATGCATGGCAGAAACAAGATTCAAAATACCTAAGAACCAAATTTAATATGAAGAGAATTGATAGAATAAATATGAGAGCTGACTTTACGTTGCTGAATCAATCACATAAGTACCAGATCAGGAAGGCCTTACTTTTCAGGAATTTGAATGTTAAAAAATGAAAAACCCATAGGTTATGATAGGCTGAAAGCTCAGTAAAACGTGGCTTCTAAAAAGGGTCAGAGTCCTCTTAGTCTATACTATAAGGGATTTCTTCTTCCGACCGAGATGAGTTAACAAGAACCAGATTTTCCTTCTCACTTTAAACAATTACAAACACTGGATAAAATGTGTGAAACCATGTGTTTTTAGACATGGGACAACAAGTAGCACAGGAAATTGATCCCTGACAGAAGGGAAACAAACAAATGATCCTTACAATTGCCCAGTGTACTGCCTGGATAGTTCTGGCCACATACAGGGAGGGGGAACCGAGGCAGGGCCTGGCAATCTCCTTAAGTGCAGGAGATGGAGTTGGGGGTTCAAGGAGGTCAAGGCAGCTAACATTCATTGGGCAGCGTATCAGAGAGAAGAGAGTGGCACAGAGAGAGAATCACAGAGCTCAGCGGTGTGTGCCCCTTGAGTCCTCAGCTAAACCCTGACTGGTGCACGTGTGTGAGAAAATACCCTGAGACTAGGAAAAGAACCACCAAGAGCACAGGGAACAATGTGTAGAGATCACACAGGACTGGGAATAGTTTGTGGTTTCACCAATTAGAGTGGGGAAACCTCACAGTACATGGGGCACCATAGAATACTCAGTGGTATTGCTTCAATAGATTAATTAATCCTAAACGAAAGACATGGAATTGAGTTTAGAGCCTTCTCACAAAGAAAACTCCAGGCCCCGGTAGCTACACGGGTGAATCTATCTGTCAAATATTTAAAGTAAAATTCATACCAATGCTAAATTTTTTTTTTAATGAGCCTAACGACTTCTTTGTTATCAACATGTTCTTTTAATAAAATTTATTGAGGTGACAATAGTTAGTAAAATTACACAGGTTTCAAGTGTGCATTCCTATAATACATTATGTGTATATCACAACAAGTGTTGGTGAGGTTGTGGAGAAACAGGATCCCTCCTACACTATTGGTGGGAATGTAAATTAGTACAGCCGCTATGGAAAACAGTTTGGAGGTTTCTCAAAAAATTAAGAATGGAATTACCATATGACCCCGCAATCCCTCTCCTGGGTATCTACCCCAAGAATCTGAAAACATGTATCCGTAAAGATATATGTACTCCGATGTTGAAGCATTATTTACAGTAGCCAAGACATGGAAACAACCAAAGTGTCCTTCGATAGATGATTGGTTAAAATTTTTTTTTGCAGAAAATGAAAGAGTTCCCAACTCATTTCATGCCTCTAGTATTACCCTGATATCAAAACCAGACAAGTACATTGCAAGAGAGGAAACTGTAGACTAATATCCCTCATGAAAATAGACTTTAAAATTCTTTTTTTTTTACTTTAAAATTCTTAATAAAAGTTTAACAAATTGAATCCAGTAACATACAGAAAAGATAACACATCATGATCAAGTGGAGTTTATCCTAGGAATGCCAAGTTGCTTTAAAATACAAAAACCAGTGTAATCCGCCATATTGACAGACTAAAACAAAAAGAAAAGAAAAACCATATGATCGCTGCATAGATGCAGAAGCAGAGGACACCAGTTCACAGCACGGGGGAAATGCCACAAATACGCCAAGGGAACTAGAGTGGAGACAGGGAAATTCTGCTGATACGAGTTTCTCCTAGAAGAACCTTTTCCTTGACTATCAAGAGGATCCTTAGTAGCTTTCCTACAAGTTTCCCTCTTCTGCTTACGGGAGTTGGAGTTGGATTTGTGGGTCCTACACAATATTCTCTGGAGGTGTTAGAACACAGGGCAGCCAACCACCACCTGGCCTTCGTTCATACAAAACAGAGGGGCTGTGATGAGGGAGTTTTAAGGAATGAGAGAGAAGACTTTTAGAAATGGCTAAATCCGGCTCTCCAACAGTCAGCCTGAGCACAAAGGACAGAAGCCAGGGGTTCTGCCCCAAAGAGGAGCAGGCTGGGGCCTCTCGGGCGCAGGAGACAGTGTACAGGGTGTGAAGCAACTGCCTTTGGGGAACTAGAAGCATTGTTATCACTCCAAGCTGCCTGGCTCAACCTGCCCTGTCCTGTCAGGCAGAAAGATTATCCAGTCATGGGAGGAGGCAAGTACTGTTTTTTTCTACTAAAGGCTCCTTGGGACACCATATAATTACAGGATGCAATGGACATTTACAAGTTATTCTGTAATATACTCATTCGTACTTTCATTTTTTAGGCATCACTAAGGGAAAATAAAGAGGCTCCAATGCAAGGAGGAGGGTCTGGAACTCATGAGCACAACAAGCAGACTGAGGGTTGTTGCCGTGGGTAGGAGACCAGAGGAGCAGGATGCAGCGGCCACAGGAGCCACTTCAATACCACGGAACTAGGAATGGACCTGCGTGAATGGACCACAGCTTGTGGCCACTCCTTTTCCATGGTTAGTGAAGGACTGGCTACAGTAACACTTGAGTGGCACATAGGTCTTTCTCCCAATCTCCATGCCATCTTTAGAGAAGCAGTGAGTGTGGGTGAGGGCTGGGAAGGGGATACTACAGCAAATTAGAGGCTCACTCATGAAGAGACAAGGCAAGAAGAAAGGACGTGGCCTTTCCATCAGCCTCAGGAGCCTGTGGCACAGCTGGCCACTGAGTTCACACGGCTCTCACAGCTGAGAAGCAGCTGCACGGCCACGGACTCCAGTTCCCTTTGCACCTACGTGTGGCCATCAGAATGACTGTCATGGGAACAGGAAGAAAAAGGAGCTATGTGACTTCCAGGCCAGAATTCTTTTTTTTTTTTTAAATCATACACTCAGCTCTCATATTTTAATATCCTGCATGTTCTTATTTAATAATGCCCAGCTATATAGGTAGAAGAAATTCATTCCATTACTACTTCCATGATGATATAATAAAGAACTTCAAACAATTGTATACCTTTATTATATTAGATTTGACTGTAAAGTATGGCATATATTTTTAAGTTACTACTAATAACTTTCAAAAAGTACACACACACACACACACACACACACATTCCTCAACTAACAAAGATGCATGGAATTCCAACAACAAAATACAAATAACCTCCATTGAAGATAAACTCACACACAAAAATTACAAATCACATAAAGGCAACAATTCGTTGTGAAAAAAGAGTCAGAAAAAAACATCAAAGAGGAACATGAGATAATGCAATGATCTGAAAGAGACAATAAATTAGCAACATTTAAAGAGATAACATTTGGAATAGAAACCATAAGGAAAGAAAATAACCTATGGAGGGGGACATAAAAAATTAATGGGAGGGAAGGAAATGAAGATAAGAGGAAGGGACATTTTCAGTTAATTCAAAAAGTACCATGTTAGGTGCAGATAGAGCGATGAACAAGACATAAGAAGACAGGAAGAATCAAAAAGTACAGAGGATGAGGGGATGAGGAAGATGGGGAGAAAACTTAGCACTGTTTCTTGGCACCTAAGACACATTTACTTCTTGCCGAAAAGTAAAAAAAATATAACATTTCACCAAAACAGATGAACTGTTTAAGGCCCTGAGGTCTAAGAAAAATTTATTTGGGGAGCATTTTTATGTAAGTTTAACTGAGTAATATTGTAAACTCTGTCCTCAACAATAGATTTACCAAAAATGCAGACGGTTCACATTTGGCTTTTGCCTGATCAGCCCTTGATGAAAGCTGAGGATGTGACTTAAATCATAAAAAAAAAAAAAAAAAAAATCCTCCAGAAAGTAAAGATGATAACGGTATGGTTTTAGGATGACAAAGCTTACTGGAGGAAAAAATGAAAACTTAAAAACAATGACATCACGTAATAATGTATATATTATGAAAATATCATAAAACTTTGGAATAATGGAGAAAATAGTCCAATTCTGGCTTTCTCAACCTTGGCACTGCTGCCATTTTGTTCTGGATAATTAAGTGTTGTAGAGAGTGGCCCTGGGCACTTAGGATGACTCACAGCCTCTCTGGCCTCTGCCCAGGAGATGCAGTAACATCCCCCATCTTCCCCCACCCCCTCCATCCCTTTTGGCTAGTTGTAACAAACAAAAATATCTCTAGGTACTGTCAAAACTCCTCCGGGGACAAAAATCAACTCTTCTTGGGAACCACTGTTATAATCATACCAAGTAAATACAATTTCTTTTATATTTGAGTAGTCCCTTGCAATCTTTTTCATATTAGACATATGGGGGTGCCAAAGAAATGTATACAAGTGGACACTTAGGTCAACGTTGCTCAGGCAGTAGTTTGCTGTAATCAGAAGTGTCTGGACGCTGATGGGAACCTCTTTGAGCATTTCTTGTAACTGCAGAAGTCAAATGTGACTTGTATTCATCTTTTGTTATTGGCATATATTGAGTATTACAATTTTAATACAGTTTTTTCCTTTCTTAAAAATGTGTACACATGTTTTTGGCACCCTCTGTATATGTATACATTGATTATACCCTGTTTTTTCATTTGAAGAATGTTGTCGATGACTAGAGCAGACTCCGGGCATTTGAGAAGGATGCCACAGACATTTGTAAATCCCCACAGAGGCAAATACCCCTTTATCACATAACGTGTCTCACTATTCTGCTTGAGAATGAAGAGACAACAGTGAAACTGCCCTAACACTCAGCTCAGGAGCAGGCGACAAGGTTCATTCAGTAGCTCAAGTACCTGGTGTCTCCAACCTTGCAGCTCACTTTAATCAAATCTGTCTTAGCTGAACTCCACATCATATAGGCCAAGGGGCCCTGGGGTCTCGCCAGAGTAATCCGAGCAGTGAATCCAAGGCTTCAAACGCCAAGGGACTGCTGTGGCTGTCAGGACCTGTGCTGCACACACACGGCCGTCCTTGGAAGTACCGTGGACGTCCACGAGCTGCGCAGTGTTAAAGCCTCACAGGGCATTTGTTTATGCCGCATAAGGCCAAAGCCTACATATTTCTCAAGTGGTTTGTTTAGTGGATAAAAATATTTCAAAAACATAGGAAATGGAGTAGACGGGTGACGGTAAAAAAAATACAGATGCAAATTTAGAGGTTGGTGTGTAAGATGGACCCACCAGTTGATGCTCCACGTCGTCTCCACGGCCCCGACAGCTCACCCAGCTATGACCCAGCCTGGGGCCCACAGAACCAGCCTGGGAAACCTGCCTTCTGCACTGATGAGCAAACCCTTTCTGCTCTAGGATGAGCTCGGTGGGCCGCTGAGATTCGGGACCTTAGAGATGACCTAAACACAAGGTCAGCAGTGCCATCACTGGAAACACTCTCGGGTGGGGACGCAGCATGCTATAATGAGGACTGGATCAGGAGGAAGACCATCTCGGTCCTGATAAGGACGTGGCCCCTGGCGCCCTCGCCTCCCTGAGCAGTCATTTGATGCCTGCCAAGTCCAGGTGCGCCACGGAGCCAACGCTACCTGGGACGCCTGCTGGGTTGTGCGAAATAGATAAAAACAAAGAGCGTGAAAGCACTTTGGGAACTTCAAAGTACAAGGCATTTTGGCAAATTCGTCTCCTCACTAAACGTTCCAAGGCTCCACAAAGGGACAGAAAGCAAGTTCTGACCATAGCTTTCCACACAGCCAGCATCGCACGGCAGTTTGTGATGCTGTTTTTCTCTGAGGCCTTACAAGGCCGGAAGCGAGGGTGCACGGGAGACTTGGGGATTAAATCAGAATGTGTTTGTCTTTGTAGTCACACTCAGAGGTTAAAACGAGATGATGAAATATCAGGAAAAACTGTTTACAAAGTTTTCAAATCATTCAAGCCTTTAGTCCGTCCTTGTTTTCACTTCCCATTGCCTAATACTTGGCGATGCAGAGGAGAGAGAAAATCACTGGATTTTGTACCTTTCTGCCCCTTACAAAGTCTCCTCATCTCTCTAGATCTCAATTCCCTCACTTGTCAAACTGGAAATTTGGGGCATGACTACATTCTATGCTGTGGTGAGGATTAAATGCAACAATATGCTTGTGTGACATAAAGTACAAAGCCTTTTGCAAACACCAGGTTATTACTTGGCAAATTTATTGTTTATTATCAGCTCCATTGCTACTTATTGTAAAGATGGGTGAAGCAGGTCAGAGAAACTAGCAAATAAAAAAAAAAATGTGAGAATTGCCTATAGATTTTCAAAATGCGTATCATTTAGCCTCTCTCACCATAAATTGAAATTTAGCTGTAAATTGAAGTTCTATTCTATTGCTATGAAAAGGAAATGTCTACACATCAACATGAATGAATCCCAACATATTTTCTGCAAAAATAAAAGTCTCGAAAGAATACATAGAATATATTTCCAATTATATAAAATTCAGGGACACACACAAACAATAAACTTAGTATTATACACTTATGTGGTAAAATTATAAATGAAAATGAAGGAGAGGGAACGTGTTGAGGAGGATCTTAAAAGTTACAACAATGTATTTCTTTAGCTACACAGTTGGTACAAGTATGATCATTTTGTTACTTTCATTTAAACTATAGATTAAATAGTGATAATTTTAAAATAGTCTAATAAGAATACAGTTATTTACGCTACATATATAATGTATGTATATATACAATATTATATATACATATACACACACACACTCAATATATCTGGTACACTCCATAAGAAATTTTTAAAGATTCTCCATGTCTCTAGAATCATACTAGAATAAAATCTTATTGATATAAATTATATAGATACAATTCTTCTTTTTAGAATTATATCAGAAAAATATGATATATGTGAGAAGGATGCCACAGACCTTTGGTTTGTGTTCTCTTGGTTTGCTGTTCATGGCTCAGTTTGGAGCGTCAGTGAAACCTCAGCTTGCACCAGTCTCCCCCTCCCTGCCTGTGCCCTTCCCGTTATGGACTTCTCAGTTTCTCCCCTCTGCCCTGCCTTTCCTGCCTGCCGGAGGCAGGCTTTGCATTCCAGAAGGCACTCCCTCCCCAGTCTCCTCCTTTGGGTTTCAGTTTAAGCATCATTTCTTTTAGGAAGACTTTGGACTCCTCTCCCGTGAAAAGCTTCCAGAGCATCTTGTATGTCTTCTTCCTAATATTCATCACACTTGAAAATATGTACTTTCTGTCTCCCAACAGACTGTGACCCCGAGGAGAGCAACACCACATCTGTCTGGCCTCCTGCTAAATCACCAGTGCTTAACCCAGGCGTCTAGTAGGCATGCAACAATAAGCTGAGTGAGTGAATAGGGGGAGGCACGGTTGGCAAAGCCAGCGGATTCCCACTGGCAGTTATGAATATGAAATTATAAAGCAAATTTTATCAGCTACATTTTGGGCACGGCTTCATCTACTCTTTTCTAAGAGTCTGATGACCAATTAGAACCAGCTCTACACAGTCGAAAGAATTGTCAGTGAGATTTAGCTTTATTGTATTTAATCTGGTCTAGCAATTGCTTCATACTGATTGTAATAGTTGGGACTGGCATGGTGATGTCACTTTAAATGCCTCTATGAGATCTTTCTTTCATTGCTCTGCAAGGAACAGTAGCAAATTCCTCTCCGAGAGGGGCACAGGATAATGCATTATCTGAGTTATCCCGGTTCAATCAAAAAGTGCGGGAAGGAGCCACATAATTCATCTCGACAGCAATCACCATGGAGTTACGCAGGTCTCTCATGTAGGTGATGAAACAGCCAAATTCCCTGACAGTGGTGAATTACTCCTCATGTCACTAATAGCGATGCCAAAAGAAGTGTCAAGGCCACAGACATGGAGAATGAGGGGCTCTTCAAACTGCATGAGTACAAATTTCATATGTTTTATTGCTTTCTTTTAATCTTGATCATTGAGGTTTTAAAATGAAATTACAGGGATGCTAAGCCCAGCCCGTGGCGAGCGTGATTCATTTCTACTTGGCAACGGTGTGAGTGTGGTGGCTTCTGCCAGGCCAAACCCGGGCTGGGGACCCTGTGCCTCCCTGTTCCACCACCATCCCCATGGCTCAGCTGGCACTTCACAACCTAACAAAGGGTGCATGACATATGGGCTTTTTTCCTTTTTCATCTGTAGTCAAATAATTCAGCAAACGCATCTCTCTTTTTCTCTCACAGTTAAAATATTAGCCTGATATAATAAATCTCTCATTTTTAAAACCCTTATAGTATGAGAGTCAGGCTAACATCTGAATTTGAAATCTGGTGATTAGGAAATGTTTTGCATGGCCTTGAGCACTGCAGGTAAAACATTAAATTATACTAATATTCTTGTTTAGTTCAACTTTTTAATGTTTTAAAAAGCCCTTCATAATATTATGGATAAGTAAATTCTTGGGCCTGATTTCAATTTGAGTCAAATTCCAACTAATAATGTTATACCCATAAACCTTCTCCTTAACAGCACATAACGTTAAACTGAAAACAGAATTCTTAAAGCGCACTCTCATGCTGTCTATTCATGAAATCAGCATTACAGACTTTCAACAGATGTCTTTAATAGACATTGTTATTAAAAAGAATATTACAGAAAATAAATTTAGGCTGTTAGTCTAGCACGATGACTAAAGGAATACTGCTGCACGTTCAGATAACCGCATCTATACTTAATTGGAGGGCGAGAAAATCCTTGGACATTATTATCTCCTAGTAGTAGCCATGTACTCATTTACCCATCCAGCTCATTAGCCCAGATTAGGATTTGTTAGTGCTTTCTCCATGTCATAAGCCCCAATTTTCAGGAAATTAAAAGTTGGTCAGGAAAAAAAAAAAAAAGAAACTCCAGTTAACAAGCATCAGCCTCAGAGCAAATTCCTTATAAAAATCTTGGGGGGAAAAAAAAAATCAGCTCTTTTTCAGTTATGAGTGCCAAAAAAAAGTTTTGTGGTTTCAGGCACTTTTGAGTTTTATAATTTGAAAATAAGTTACACTTCAAGCAGAAAAAAGAAAGTTCCAAGTCCATAATATGGATTAATGCCTCTGGTATGTTTTGAAGATGACACAAAGCTAGTAAGAATGACGAAACTATTTGCTGGGAAATGTGTTGTGCATGAATATTAAAAAAAAACAACACCCCCAACACACGACTACTTATGCCAGCCTTGAATTTCGGTTTCTGCAATATGAAAAATATTATCCAGTCTAACTAATTAGGTAAGAACTGGGATTTATCTGACATCTCGCATTTGAAGGTATTCAACAAAGGGGAAAAGGCCCACATTTCTGTCAGTGCTTCGTCCTTTTGGTGGCAGCTCTAATGAAGGTAAATGAGAGGTCAATGGCCATTAAGATGCTCCTGATACTGTCACTCCCTGGTCACAGAGGAACAACGTGAAGGAGGGTCTTAGCAAAGGTCACACCGCAAATCAAAGCTGAAGTTCCTGTGTTTCCCAGGTAAGGCTGTATGTGCCGTGTGTGAGGTTGCAGCTGCAGCCTCTTCATTTAGATGCTCTGCTTTTAAGGCAGGACCGGGAGAATGGGATGAGTCAGCCCGTGTCACCGGGTGGGCGGGCCACTGGCTGAGCCTGCACGGAGGAGCAGGGAAGAGCCTGGGATTTAGAGCGGACAAACACGATTTGATCCTTGTTCTGCGACTTATTGGTTACCGGACTTCGGGAAGTTACCTGAGCCTCTGTTTATTTATCTGTAAAATGAGGCTAAAAGAAACATATACCTCATGGGCAGTTTTACAGGTTGCAGTAGAGAGTTTGGCAAGTAGTAACAGTCAATAAACATTAGCTAGGAATAGTAGTAGTAGTAGTAGTAGTTGTCTCAAATTCCAAATCTTGTTTCCCCAGTATTTGTAAGTTACATTTTTGATGTACTACAGAAACGGTGAGATCTTGCCATTTCATGTATGTAAGAAATTGCAGGGTAGGAGCCTTTCCTTTTATACATTTTTTGAAACCCAACGATAGACTTAAAGAAGCAACAATGAAGAGGATCGCTGAAGGATTTGGAAACCCTGGTTTCTGCTCTACCATTTCCAACTTAAGCAAACTGCTTAAGCCTCTCTGAGCCTCGGTTGTATTGTTTGCTTTTGTTTTAATCTGCAAAATGGAATGATACGTCTTACCTACCTCACATAGTTCCTGGGAAGGTTGAATGGGAAGAAACATGTGAAAACATTTTGAAAACTATAAGGCATTTAGTTGAAATAAATTAGAGTATTTGTATAATTTTTATCATGTTCAAAGTCACTTATGATGACAGATTTGTACGTCCATAATTTTTTCCTTGAAAGTTTATTCTTGGAACAATTGTTATTAGGTTGGTGCAAATTGTGGTTTAAAGGATAAAAAATAATTACAAAAACCACAGTTACTTTTGCAGCAACCTAATATTTATTACTCATTTATTAATAGACACGAAATTAGTTTTGATGACAGACTTTTGCTAACAATAAAACAAAAAATGGATTCATGGTTTAACAGTGCTGTTCAGCTTCTCTTTTTTTTGAAAAGTTGAGCCTTCACAATTTGTTGGAGCAAAGAGAAGGGCTGTATTGCTTAATAACTGTTCTACTAAAGTTCACCAAATTGTACTTGATGTTCTGACATTTACTGCATACACAGAATATGTGTTTTACACCTGGCCTTATTAAGCATGCACACACACACACACACACACACACACACACACACACACGCACAAACGCACGCAAACTTGCTTTGACCAAAGCGCTCATACTAATGTGGGTAGAATACCTAAAGAAATTCAATTTGACTGAAACTTCCGGGCTTCAAGAGCCAGTCTCAAGTGACAAGAGTTATTGAGAAATTTTGACCAAGAGAAGAGACTTTCCTTAGGAAAATGGACAAACATTTTGTGTAAACACTGGCTCCTTCCTCTGGCAAGGTTGTTTACGCTTAGTCATTGGGAAAGTTTCAGCTGAACTTTGATCTCAGTAATTACCAAGCCATTGACTACCTACAGCTTGGATAGAAAAGGGAAAGCTTGGTGGCCTCCTAGCATGGATGCCTGAAACAGTAACTCAAGGGAATGAAATGCGTTCCTGGGGAATGCCATCCCTTTTATTTTAAGTCACACCTAGTTTAGCCCCTTTGCTATCAGGTCTGCTCTGCCCAAAGAGTAAGGAACTTTGAAAGTGGGAGGGAATCATGATTCAGACCTCCAGGCATTATTTAGCCATCCAAACTTCTGAGTCTTCAGTATGCTTACTTTCTACCAATCTTCAAGGAAGCAATCGATGCATAATAAGGTGTGCTTACCTCCTTATTATAAAGTTATTGTCTCTCATCTCCACACCCACCCTTGCACACTTGGCTTTACGAAGCTGGAAATGGGGTTCTGCAAACCATGTTTCTCCTTTGCCAGCAGCTCCATGCTGGAGTGTAATAACGGTGGGCATTGGTGGGAGCCTGCAAGGCTGGAAGAAGAGAAGGGACTAACTCCTTCCTGTTTGCTCCCTATTGGTGTGAGGTCTGTTGCCATTGCTGAGAGCAGCCCCCAGGCCATACTTCTTCACTCAGCAGAAGCAGTTAATTCCCACAGCAGCGAGTGAGTATAGTACTTGGTTTGCCCAACCCCTGCATAACCAGTCATGTTGTGTGTACCCCCGGCGACCAGCGCCAGCCAAGCATCACCCACTCCCAGAAATCTGAGTTTTAGCTCCATAGGGCATCTCCTCCAAGCTTTTAGATTTTGATAATTCTATCCTCTTCCCTTCTCTCCTCCCCTCCCCTCCCCTGCCAGTCCCGGTATCTTATTAATTTTCTCTTTTTACATGTGTAGTTACCTAGTTAACAACTTTGCACTTGTTATGAATTCCTTATATTAAATTCTCTCTGCCAAAATGACTGTGGTGGTTTCTAGATCCCCACTAGACCCTGACGGACACACCAGCTGACAAGCTGGATGCATATGTTAACCCTCCCACCCTCTGTTCTATTCTGTATCAGTTTGCAGTAGACAGCAATAGTCTTTGTCCATATCCAATCTTTTTATTTTGGCAAGTCCTGCAAGCTCACTCTCTGCCCACGTAGTCTAGGTAGGACTGTCTCTACGCCTTGCTCCAGGGATAGGCTTCTGACCCACGTCTAACCAATGAATTTTTTGCGTGTCCCAGCCAGAGTGACGGGTTCAGTGGGTGGACATGTGCTCCAGAGGTACTTGACATCAGCGTCACCTTCTTAAACTTCCAAATTATATAAGCCAATAAATCCCCATTCCTTAAGAAAGCTAGCTTGAATTGTGTTCCTCTTAAACAAAAGGAACTAAACGTTAACAGTGGTACGTTAGCAGAAATCTGGTGGATGTGTGGGTGGCAGGCTACACTCCATAGCTTTCAAAACACACTCCAGAATGGAGCTGGTCATGGCAGGTAGGTCCACGCCTCACACGGCCCTCCTCCAGCCTGGAGCCTAGTGGGGCTCTTGTTGCCCACCGCCCCACAGGACTATTTCCACATGACCACTTGCTGATGGATACACAAAGACGTGGGGCAGCGGCTTGGTGCTGTAACGTCCAATGTGACACCACGGTATCTTTCTACATGCACATTCTAATTGACAATCGAGCTTAATTACCTTACACGGTAATGGGGACAGGACAAAAATACTTCCTCGTATTATCTTCTAACTATGGTTTTATCTGATTCTGATGTCTAAGTTAATATAGGAATAGGAAGAGAAATAGCATTTATTGAATACCATTACAGGTGGAGACTGGGCTAAGCACGTTCATTCCACAACCAACTCAAGAAATATGTAGCATCATCCACGTTTTAAAGATGAGATAAGTGAGGCTCAGAAAGGTTGAGCAACCATTCAAGGTCACAAGCTAATAAATTCAAATCCATTTCCCTTTGACACTGAAGTTCATTCTCACCACATCAGGTGATGACTTCCCTGAGGAAGTCAATAGCGAGTTCAAAGAGAAAAGACGATCACTAAAAATGTCTTGTCTCCTGGTTTGCTCCTTGTTTTTCCACACCTAAAGCCCCAAAGCAGAAATGGGGCTGGAAGCCTGTTCTAAAGCATCACTGCAGGCAGGACCCTCTCCTGTGTATCGGGGGGAAGCAAATCCAAAAGCAACAGTACTTGAAATGTTAGAAAAGTCTTAGGCTGTTTCTAGTCCAGCCACAAATAAATAGACGTTTATATGTGTAGAGTGATTTACTATAATTAATTAGTGTATTTTATACTTCATTGAACTTAGGCAAATTATGGAAACACTTTATATAGAAGCAAAACATGTCACATGTGAGGACTCAAAATATGTATTTAATTAAAGAAATACATCTCTTAAAACCAAAGCCCTAAATACATATTAAATGCTACCCTAATATGAAGGTAAATGAGATGTGCCACCTAACAGATCTTCAGTGACCCACATACACAGTAATACCTCCATTAATAAGGCAAATGCCTTGCAACGCACACTTTAGTCTCAGAAACTTCATTAGCCGATGAAGCAATAACACAGAAATCATAAGGACTCATCCAAGGAGGACAGAGAAGAAGAGGCTACAGTGTGAAATTATTAAATATTAACCAAAATAATACAAGTAGGCCCCCAGAAAACATGATTCTGGAAGTTCTAAGGCAGAGAGAGGAGTTAAGAGGGGATGGAGGTTCATCTGTGACCCACCAGAGAAGTGGAGAAAAGGTTTGAAGGAGCCGCCTGTGGGGTGGCCCAGCCTGGAGCAGAAGGGACTCGTCCTGATTTGGTCCTTTCAGCAGCCCCAGAAAAGGCTTCGAGGAGCTGTAGCTGAGCCTGGCCCAGATGTGTTTCTGTAAGGACACAGACTCTCCAGAAAGGAGACATGGCACTTCTGAGAACCCCCCAAACCCACCAAGGGCAAGTTCAATATTGGTTACATGCATCTGATTTCACTGCATTCCATCTCACCCCACCCATATTCAAGTCCTTTCCTAAAGGGGTGTGTTTCATTATCCCATTAGAATCAAAAGACCGAATATATTTCCCTGGTTGAGGTGACACACTGACTGCTAACACTCACTTAGACTAACCTGTCACTCACTGAGGAATCAGACAATCAGTACATGATAATGACCCTGATCAGATCCTTTTCTTTCTTGATAAAGAAGGAAGCAGGGAGGTGGGTTGACACACGGCAGCTGAAAGGACAGAGGAAGTAGCTGAGGGGTTCTGAGATTCAGCAACAAGAGACTGGGGAACCCCTACATTTTTGCTGATTTCTTATTTGTGCCATAAACCATGCAGGACAAACATGCTCTATTCACCGAGGTATTTTTGTCCCGTGCAGCTGTGTGGCTTAGCAGGAGCTTTGCTGTCAAGCCATATGACTCATGCCAACACTGCTCCATATGATTTATGAAGACTTAAAGAAAAAGCAAACAGCCAGCTTCATTAGGAAGGAGCTTCATGTTCAGCGGGTTTTTTCGCCAAGGAGCACGGTACCATTTGGTCCTTTCTTTCTGGCTCTCTCAGTGAAATAGTGAGCGTGCCTCAGCCAGCCCAGGGCTGGAGGACACCCCCCCCCCCCACGTGCTCTATTCCTACCTTAAATGAGGACACCTCTAGTTTCAGAAGAGAACTGATCCCTGTAGCCAGAGGATCTGTGGCCTTCAGCTGCCAAGATCCTGACTCTGAAACGGGCCAGCCCACCCTATGTGAGGGGTTGCTTGGGGCCGGGTCTGCAGCCACGGCACGAGAGGAAACGTTGGACAGGCACCAGGTTTTATTGGAACTGAGGCTGGCCGCTTGTCAGATTGTCTCCCTGCCTCACTGATGAGGAGACAGGCCTGACTTGACATTTCTGAAACGCTCGCTCTGCAGAGAACATTCAACAACCCTCAGACCTCCGGGTCCCACCCCACACTCCCCACAGGGGCCGGAAAGAAAAGGGCTGGAACTCTCCTCGAGAAGGTTTCTCACTCGTACTCTCGAAACTCCCCAAGCGGGACTTGAGGAGTCTTGTCTCTTTCCTTCTTTCCTTCCCTGTTTCAGCTTCCACTTTCAAACAAGGTTGGGCCCGTATTTATTCCTTGAAAACCAGGAAAATCAGGCCTGTCAATAGGTTTGTGGCTGTAACACACAATGGCTGCTTTGTGATAAAGTAGCTTGGACTACGGAAGCGACTTGGGTAATGTCCTGTTCATCTGCTTCCAGGAATGCGCTGTTACCCACTGATACCCTCCCCACAATGGAGCCGAATACACGTTCACGAGAATTGGTGAATTACGACATGGTCATGTGGACACTTCCATATTAAATTAAATTGTGGGAGGCTCAGGATGGAGTTTGTATTTGTGCTGCCTAACGTGTAAATAAGATACACAGTATATCATTCCTCTGAGAGATGAGAGTAAAGCAGATTTGGAAATTTTGCCAACAGGAACTTGAAGTGACAAATTTTTAAACATTGAAAGTATATACTGTATGCCAATAAGGTTCTATTTTTAAACTAGAAAATTGAAAAAAGACATAAAACTTTGGGTGCAATGTTTCATTTTCCAGTAAGAGTGTTCAACAGTCTACCTTTTGTCCCTTGTGGTTGTAATCAGTGTGGGGACAGGGCTTCCAGTGGAGCTTTTGGTTTATTTGTTTAACTGTTGTGTGGTCCAACCGCAGCCCCCACCGCGACACACACAAAGGACCTAAACAATGCAGGTAGCTGGTGTGATCTCCCCTCCGGATGCTTTGAAGGTGTTTCCAGCTGCATCAACAGCCTTCACTGCTTGGTGCATCTCAGCTGCCCACCGTCAAAGCATCAGGGCAGGAACTGTAGAGCAGGACACCATGTAGTGCAAAGGGGCGATCACTATTTCTTGTGCAAATGTTTATGGAGATGCCCTCCTGTCTTCCTTGACTCGCCACTTAGCCGCATAGCAGCTCCTTCTCGCTATTATTAAAAACTATCTAGGAAAAGCACCTACGGGAACAGGTCAGGGTCAGCCTGCCTGTAAGGCACCCTGCTGCCTGTCCGTCCTCTCAATGCCTAGGATGCCACACCCTGTTTATTTGAAAAGGTTCCACCAGCACAGTAGCTGGGGAGCTTTCCCTGGGGAGCCTAGAGGAAGCTAATTCGTTTTGATTTAAGTTGTGGTCAAAGAAAAGTTTCACCTTTATAAAAATTCCTGGTAGAGGATTCCTTCTGAAAGGAACAGGATGCTGACATACAAGGGCGAGTCAGCTTTGCAGGGGAGGCTGGACAGTACAACTTTCTGCAGTGATGGAAATGTTCTCTAACTCTGCGCCGTCCGATAAGGAAGCCCCTGCCCACATCGGGCTGCTGAGTGCTTGAACAATGCCTAGAATGACTGAAGTACTGAATTCTCAATTTTATCTGATTTTAATTAATTTAAATTGTCGTGAAGTGGCTAGTGGCTACTGTATTGAATAACGTAGCTTTAGGAGTTAGCTGTGTGTGTGTGTGTGTGTGTGTGTGTGTGTGTGTGTGTGTTTAGAAAATGTAAGACCTCAGTTGGAAGAAAGAGAAGGAAAAATGAAGAAAAAATATTGCCTCCTTGGACCCTACTGGAAAAATCCTCTGGACCTGTCGCCTTCATCTCTCCACCCAGGCAATAAGGAGATTCTAGCAATCAGTCCTAAAGAGAGTAGTGTCATCATTTATTTTCATTAATCATTAGGGAGCGAGGTTGCCATGCCCACGTACAGGCTGGCACTTCCCTGCATTCACGCCTACTGATTGATAGCATTTCAAGTAATCTTGTGCAAGGCAGTGGACAAGGGGGAAAGGTAATGGAATTGCCTCCTCATTTACCAGCCCAAGCCAATAATGTGTCATTGTGTGTGGCTGTCAGTTTTATACATCAAGGGTGCCCAATACCAGGTAGGACACTCGCCCTTTTTAAAGCGACATAAATCAGAGGAGTTGTACCCGTGGAGAAGGGTCATCGAGAGGCCACAGGAATCTCAGGCCTGTCCACTTGTCTGATTTGGGGCCTTGAAATGGTTCCCTGAGCGGCCACAAGGAGGGGGTTCTGAATCCTTTCTGGGGGACTCCAAGCCTTGTAGATGCTGACAGAGAGACTCTGGGCATGGGACTGTCATATGTGTGACGAGAACACCCCTGATGGCATAAGAGCTGGGGGTTCCAAACACAGTAGCAGGGAAGATGGTCCCCCTCCCCCACACCCCACCCCTCCTCTTGTTCATTTTCCTGCTCTGTTCTAATTAGGAAACACCGAAGACATCTAGAAAAGTATAAAGAACCAGGCACTAATAAGTTTCTCTCCATCCAGGAAAAACAACTTGTTAATTAACCCCCATCTCACTTCTGCAGAGTTGTCTGTTTTCTTTCCCTCCCGGGTCCGCGTCTGGGCACCGCATTTAGCGAGGTTCTGAAATGTTTAACTGCAGCTATGGCTGAAGCACTTTCCAGTCGAGAGAGATTTGCCTTTTTCATCATGACTTCTTCTGTTTTTCCCTGTAGCCAGCTGCTACGAAGACGCATCCATTTAGATTACACAGGCTGAGAAGTGCTGTTCAGTATGTCAGCCAGGCATACTTCTCTAAAGACAGTCATCAGCAAGTACCGCTTCTAAAACAAAGTCAGGGGGCTGCTCCCCGGGGGCCACAGACTTTGTTTTCCAGTGTGGGAACAAGAGCCGGGATCCTAGGAGTGCAGAAGCGGGGTTTCTCCACGGTCAGCGCCGGGAGCAGCTCGCGCCCTTTCTCTCTGCCTGTCTTCACCCTCGTCCCGCTCCTCCCCTTCCCCTGCTGCCACTGGTTTCTATCTGCATTGTTCCCTTAAGCCCGGCAGCCAGTGTGCAGCCAGGCCCAGCACACGCTCCCGCAGCCAGCAACTTCCTCTGAAGCTGCAACGCATAATTACAACCAGCTGCTCCAGGCTGCTGGCTGGCCGGCCAGCTCTGCAAACAAGCATCCTGATACCCTGAGTTCCAGGGAGGCAACAGCCTGCTCTTGGCAGCAGCGAATTCTCCGAAGGAAGTGCCCACACCCTTGGAAGAAAAGGGAGCAGCCCTTCTCTCTCCTGGCTCCCAGAGGCCAGTGCCTGTCTGGTCTCCTCTCTCTTCTCTGTCAGAGTGGTTTTTATTGTTAATAGGAAGCTGCCTGCTCTGTCACCTGCAGCTGCCCTCGCCTGGCTGGCCTATTGTCTGCGCTGGTGCCCCCTCAAGCAGGATGGCATGTCCCAGGCCTAACTCGGAGGGGGGGGGGCATCAGCATGAGGAACCCAAGCTTCCGGCTGGCATCTCAGCTGGGGCGGTTTGCAAACATGTACAGAGATCAGGGTAGGAAAGATGCACTGCCCTCAGCGAGTAGGAGGCAAAAAGACAATTGATGTGGCTTTTACAAAATACCAGTGAAAAGTCAAAGGAGCCTAATTTCACCTCTCCCAGGATAGCAGCCTGTGGGCCAGAGAGCTGAGGATTTGCCCAGGCCCCGCCTCAGAGCTGTGGGTTCATTTTGGGGCCTCAGTGATCTCTCAGGCTTGGCTACAAGTGTGACTGATCCAAAATTAGGCTTTGAATGTGTAACACAAGGCTCCCTGCCCCACCCCCTGCCTCTCTCTGCCCTTTGCTAATTCTTCAGCACCTGACTCTGGGCCAGATGTGTTTCCAGCAAGGCTTTTGGGTGGGTAAGGTGCATGGTCGTTCAGGAAGAGGAGGGAGGCTGATATGCTTGGGAAGGGCACCCAACCCTCAAATCACCCACCCCATCAACCCACAGCTGGA
Organism: Rhinolophus sinicus; assembly: GCF_057876585.1. Taxonomy (NCBI): domain Eukaryota; kingdom Metazoa; phylum Chordata; class Mammalia; order Chiroptera; family Rhinolophidae; genus Rhinolophus; species Rhinolophus sinicus. The sequence goes on along the minus strand of NC_142515.1, from coordinate 118,515,665 downwards.
GAAGACCATGCGGGTGGGAGGGCAGGCATGCCACCTAGGGCTGCCACATGGCTTCTGCCCACCTGTGCCTTCCAGCTTGGGCCCTAATAGGCCTTGAGCAGCGAGAGAGCTGAGCCAGGCTGGGTGGCCGCTGTGTCATGACCAACAGCAGCCTCGGAGACGGGGAGCAGCTGGGAGTCTGCTGTTGAAAAGGACCTAGTCATTTTACAGGGCACTTTACCAGGGATGCCGGCCCTGGCAGACCCAGCTCAAGTGGGGCGGACAGGAGCATCTTCAAGAGGGTGTGTGCTTACTGACACAGCTCCAGCAGCCAGGCCAAGGCCAGCAGCCGCAGGCGAGCCATCTGCCATGTTGGGGAGTCCCCCTGCAGCTTTCCTTGGGTCACTGTTTTACAATCTCAGTACAACTTTCTTGGCAGAGTAGTACTGGGCAGGGGGAACTTCCTTAGAAGGAACTGTGTAGTAGCAGCCTGGACGGGCAAAGGGCGTGCGGAGAACCCAAGTCATCGCTGAATGTGTGTAAACAGTGGAGCTGGTGCCTCATCAGAGGCAGCTCTTCTGTTTCTGCATCGGCCTCTGATAATCTCTGCATTTTAATTCCCCACAGGAAAAGAAAAAGACACACCAGTTTAAAGTGCTCTTCTGGTGTTCACCCCACGTTTTCCCTTCTGAGTCTTGAGCCTGGAGACACTTCAGAAGCACATACAAAGCAGACGCTGGTCGGGATTAGCATCACGACAGCCTGAATATTAACTCGTGCAGCTCTACTGGTTCCTCCACTTGGAGCAGTTTGGAGGTCCCGGTGACTCAGTAATGGGATTTTGGGCAGGTTTTCCTTCGGGCCTGCAATGAGGAACAAGCTTAACAAGACATGTCTGAGCTCTCACTTTACTGAAAACCTTCCTCGAGAAGATCAGCGTTGCTGTTAAGGACGCTGTTTCCCAGAGAAGCAATGTGGAGAAGGCACCCCTCGCCCTGTTACAGCAGCAAGTGGAGGAAGAGACAGAGGAGGACAGGAGAGGGAAAAGCCCAAGCTTCGGGATCACAAAAAATGAAGTGGAGCGGGATTAGCACTGGACTTTGAGACAAGAGACTTATTTTCCTCACTCGGCCCTTAATTATCCATGGGGAAGTGGCAATCCATTGACTTCTCCTGGTTTAAGTTTTCTCATCTGTAAAATAGGGATGATGGTACCATCTCTCTGAAGTTCTATCACAGGGAAGTGTGTGTGGGTGTGTGTGTGTGGGGGGGTATGTGTTGAGAGCAGACACGCTAAAAACGTGAAAAGTAGTATGGAAGTGCATTTTGTAGTTGAAAAGTAAACTCGTAGCATAATAATGGCCATGTGTGATCCTTCTACATCCCTATGCTTATTTGCTTATTATTTAAAACAAATATTTAGTTCCAGCCATTGAAGTGGGTTTCATGGAAATACCATCCACTGATAAATAAAGAAATGCAAGTACTTTTTCAGGTGTAAGATCATGTTCTTATTTAAAAAACAGGTGTTCTATCATTTTTAGAGCATCCGATAGGGTTTTATTTTACCACTCAAAGGGAAGCATGAAGTCCTTCAGGCCCCTTCGAGTACCTTCCAGTGCTTTACAAAGACGTTCATGACACTCTGAGAGCAAGGTATCATGTATCACTCTTTCCACCAAGAGATGGAGAAACGGAAGCATGAAGAGGTGATGTGAGGTCACCAAGGGAGCAGGTGATGGACTGACTTTTGGTCTCTTTCTCTAAACCCTGTCTTTCTCCTAAACAGCCATCAATAACTTCACCTCCAAGACAAACACTGCAAACAAGGACCAACAGTGTACATAGTCTTTGTGTGAAAATGGAATATCCACCATGCTGGGGCAGAACACAGAGAAGAAAGAACAATTGTACCATGGAGGTGGAAACGCCACTGAAGGGTGGTCTCACAGTGACATGCCAGAAACGGGAAGTAGTGAGTGGAAATCTTGTTATCATCAGTCAATCTACCACGAACAGATCAAGATCATATAAACCTAATGGCAGGACTTCTTAAACATTTACCTTATTTAAAAACTTATTTTTGACACTATCCTTCTACTTAGAGATTTTCCTTCCTTAAGATCAGAACTGTACAGAGAAATAGACTGACGACAAAAATAACCAAAATTCCATTGCTGTTCGGATATTGTGATAAAGCATATCACCATGTATAAGTCACCAAAATGCTTAGGTTGACTGAAGATTTCTATTTAAAAATTAAGGTTGTGACCCATTTTCCCTTTACATATTGTGTCCTCAAATGCATACCTCATCCCTGTAGGGTTTCAACCTGGCTCTGTCACTCATTAGCTTTGTGATCTTAGGCACAAGCTCTGAGTTTCAATCTCCTCCTCTATAAATGGAGTAATCAGGCCTATCTCAGACTTTTTGCTAAGACGAATTGAGTTTGTAAAAGTATTGAACACAACCCCTGGTACATAAAGGGTGCTTCGTATTAATAAATGCTATTTCCTTCTTCGCCATCTTTGAGTATATTCATTAGGAAGTGCTTTAATTGTTGGAAATACCTTGTTTCCCGGAAAATAAGATCTAGCCAGACAATCAGCTCTAATGCGTCTTTGGAGCAAAAATTAATATAAGACCCGGTCTTATTTTACTATAATAAGACCGGGTCTTATGTAATATAATATAATATAATATAATATAATATAATATAATATAATACCGGGTCTTACATTAAGTTTTGCTCCAAAAGATGCATTAGAGCTGATTGTCTGGCTAGGTCTTATTTTCAGGGAAACATGGTACTTTCATGTATATTGCACACAATTCAATATGGTAGCTAAGGAATGTGTAATTATCCCTTCCAAATATATGAGAAAACTGTCTCTGAGAAGCTAAGTAATTTGCTTAGTGTCACACAATAAGCAGAACTAGAATCTTGGCCCATAATCCTGTGACACCCCCCAAGCCCGACTCCTGTGATTATTCCAGAAACTTCTATTGCTGCCATTGCCTCCACCTGAATGGAAGCACCTGGTTTGCAGTCCACCCCAAACCAATTCCAGTTCCCAGGAGGCAGCTCCTTGGTGTCTCCTCCTGGCTCTCCCTGCACTATAGCCCAAGCTTCAATCCATCCCATTCCTCAGGGACTTTCCTCTACCTCCAAATGGGCCCTGGTGTTCAGGGACCTAGCTACGTGGCATATATGTCAAAGCGAATTGGGAGAGAATGTTCTTTTAAATGAAAGAGGTTGAATTAGATACCACCCTACACATTATGTTGTTAAATATCTATAGCATGATAAAATAATTCTAAATGTCACCAATCCCTGGGGTCTTATTAATAATTAAGCAGCTGTAGTTCAGTTAGGAATGCAAATTCCATTTTACAAGAGAATGTACACTAAATATGTCCATTGCAGCTTGCAATAGAATACGTTAGAGATCTCAGCTGGATTTCTCCAGGACAAATGACAAAGTTAAGGCACGTCTTTCCTAAAGGCCGTCTGGGAGCCAAAAGTAGCACCCTGGATTGGTTAAGAGGGTTTATGTTTATTAGGAGTGTTTATTGGAATGACTAAGAATGAAGGAGAGACTTGGCAAGGGTTGGGAGAGAGCCAGGAGAAGCCCAACAGGAACGGGATGATCTCGCAGAATACAGGGCAGACCAGAGACCCAGTATCTGTGGTGGCGTGAAACATTTGTCCCCACGCTGATTTTTAAGGTTTGTAAGGACTGGAATGGGCAAAGAAGGTCTCGCTCTATATGTCCCACTCGATGGAAAGACCATTTACATTTTTACTTAGCTTACTCCAAAAAGATGTAAGAGATATGGCCCTGGTTTTACACACACACACACACACACACACACACACACACACACACACACACGCACACACAGTCATACTTTTCTTTAAAAAGCAGTTTTCTTTATTTGCTTTGTTTTGTTTGTAAACGATAATCTGATTCGCTTCTTTTCCTTCTCTCTTTACTTCCTGGGCAAAGTCAGAATACAGAATATCTTGAAAGAAAGGGAAGCTAGCACACACACAGGTTGCCAAACTTGTCTCTTTCAGAGATTACTGTTTGTTCCTAGGCCCACCAAAGAAAATCCCTTTTGAAGATGATCAAGGGGAGAAAGAGAAACAGAGGGAGTATATATGTGTGGGGTGAGACCTGGGGAAATCAGTTGATCCAGCCGTCAGTCCTGGGGCTTTCCTAACTCGCTTTGCAGTATCTGATCTTCTGGGCATGTTATTTAACCTCTCTCTCGGCCCCTTTTCCTACCAGTAGAGGTTTTCATGATATAGGAATCCCTTCTAGCCTTTACTGTATTAGAAATCCAGGCTTGAAGCAAGGAGAAGGCTTCTTCTCAATGGTGCCTGAAGAATTTTGCAAACTTTCAGCAGAAAATGACTGTGGATAAATTCTTCTACTTCCTTGTTTCCTGAACTGAAACTACATGCAAATCTTACCACTTCTTGCCTCCCTCACTTCAAGCACCTGCTAACCTAATAAAAGAGCCATAAATTTAGTTGTAAGGGCCCCAACAAAGAAGAATCCTCTCCTGTCCAGGGAGGTCAGTGGGACAGGTTGTTACCAGGAAGTAGAAACGGCAGGGAAGGTTGTTCTTCTGTCCACTGGAAGCAGCCTGGGTGCCGGAGGACCCAGCAGAGCAGAGAAGCAGCAGGACTTAGCATGGAGAGTAGACTTGGCCTGCTTTGAGCCTCTTCACTTTTATCCTGATGTTATTAGGGGTCAAGACTCAGCTAGTGCCACCTCCAGGGGACTTCTGGTCTGAAGAAGGTGTGTCTATAGGAGTCACTCCCCAAGTGCTCTCTAAAACCCTTCCTCCTGTTGTTAGGTCCAGGGTCCAGGCAAGTGGACTGTCGAGGAGAGGTTCCCACCATACTCTCAGGAAAGAACTGACAAGGCTAGAGAGGAATGTGGGAAGAAATGGGGGAGAGAGCAGGGAGGGCATGTTGAGCTATTTATCAAGCAGCAGCCTTGGGAGAAGCAGAGGAGGAGGGGTTGAGTTTCAAAACAGTTTGCAGACTTGGAGACTATAAAAATGGTGGATAAAAGATTTAAAGGCAAATAGATGAACAAACTCTCAATGATCCTGGATGATTTTCTTCAGTCACTGGTTTTCCTTTTCTGAAAGTCACTATGGATTTTTCTTGCTAAAACCCAGCTTGTCCCAAATGAGAACAGTGTGTATTGTATTTCACCAGTTACAGAAGCAGGTGGTGAGGTTTCTCACTTTGCCTTCGCAAGTACATGCACCACCACTACCACCAGCCTGATAGAGGAATTACTTTGCTCTGGCTCTTTCAAAAATCTAGAAAACTCCCTGGGTACTGTCAAGGCTAATCAATCAGAATTATACTTATAAGCAAGTGGGATCCCATCACCTACGATTCATAAGTTGCTTCACATAGGGACTGAGGGCTCATATCCAGTAGGGCATGGCCTGACTCTTCAGCAGATTAAAAAATATGTGTACGTGTGTGTATATGGGGGCAGCGATTGGTACCTGGTTTTGCTGCTGTAATTTCTCATACTTTGCTCCTGGCAAAGAAAACACGTCTGAAATTTCTAGGGCTCTAAGCATAATCACAGATTTCCCAAGCTGATAGTAGAGTCCAACCAATTCATTGCATAGATGATTAAACTGTGGCCCAGAGAAGTCAGTCAGATTAAATGCGGGTCACCCAGCTGGTTAGCACAGATCCGGAGAAGGGACATGGGCCTCAAGGATGCTTGTCTAGTCAGGGTGGATTCTAGGAGATACGTTTTGCCGCATATCCTTTGCACTTTGTACTCAAAGGGAGACAACTCACAGTTTTATGGGCTTGGGTATCCAGTCTTTACCAAACTTTGCCCAGCGCTCTCCACTCTCACCCACACTGTTGGAAGGCTGCATATCTGCAAGGATTCAGCAGGCCCACTCTGCTCCCCTGAGAAGTGTTCTTTTTCATCAAAGTCCATTTTCTTTGCCCCAAGGTTAATTTCTTTTTTATCTCTGTCTATTCACTTATATTAGTTTGTACGCCAACACTTACATACGCCATCTATAAATTTGGGAGACACTGAACACATCTAAATGCAACCCACAGTACCTAAAAAATGATCTCATTTGGGTCACTCCTCTTAGTGACCATGTGATGGGTGGGAGCTCTGAAGTCATGTCAGGATCAAATCTCTCTTTCTGAAGATGAGTTTAGGTGACTTGCCCAAGAACAGCAGGCAGAACTGGGAATGTAATGGGTCTTCCAGACTCAGCACTGAGTTTCCTTCTTTCTCTTATGTCACAATACCAACCTCCCCAAATTGGGCGTTACATTCTCTCTTTGCTCTTGTCCAACCCCCGGTCGAAATACTAACGGCCAAGAAAATGGACATGACCTGAGCATAGTCAGGATATGGACGGGAGAAGATGAGGCCTGAACAACCCAGTCTTCACTGTTCAATACATTAGCCACAAGCCATACGTGGGTATGTTAATTAAAATGAATTAAAATGAAATGAAATTCAAAGTTTAGTTCTTCAGTTGCATGAGCCACCTTCTAGCCATAAGTGGCTACCATTTTGGGCAATCTGGATACGGAGAATTTCTCTCATCACGGAAAGTATGTCAAGATGGCTCTGCTAGACGCTAGGCCATCAGAGCCCAATAATAACAACTAGCATTTATTGAGCCCCAACAACCAACCAGGCCCAACTGTTGGTGTTTTATGCATATTATTTCATTAATCTTCATAAAACCCATGACGTATTACTATTTTCATCTGACAGAGGAAAGAACTGATGTTAAAAATTCTTAATAATTTGTCCTTCACAATAAGTAGTAAATGGCAGAACTATGAGCATGGACCTGTTAATGGCAAACTATGATCCCTAGGTTCTCGTGAGGAGCCACACCACCTAGTGATACTATAGCTTCCACTCATGGAGCACCTGCCACACACAGGCACTGTTCTAACAGGCAACATACATAAACACATTGAAGCCTCTAAAGGTAGGGATGATCATTCTTACCTTTTACAGGTGAAGAAATGAACTTAGGTTAAGAAACTGTCCTAAGGTCTCCCAGCTAATAAATGATGGAGTCAGGACTGGAACTCAGGTGGGCTGAGTCCAGGCCTGAGGGTCGAACTCCTATGCCACTGCGGAGCAACTGGCTGCTGCCCCTCTGTGGTATAACAGGCAAGGACGACCTTGGCTTACGATGCCAATCCGTGTCCACAGGGCCGGTCGCTCTTTCCAGATGGGCTCTCTCCTGGAGCCAGCTGTTGGCTACGCCTGCTCATTTCTCCTTGCTGCTGACCAGTAAGATCTGCTGCCCTCTCAAATCATCACAGAAGTCGTGCTTGAGTCAGTCTTGAAAGAAGTCCTTTGGCCTACACCTTGGAGTTGTCCCACCCCAGTCTACCACCCCAGGGCACCTTGACGAGCATCCTGTTGATAGTCCTTCTTCACATTTGGTCAGCCCAGTGGACGTCCCATCAGTCCTGGGGGGCTGGCTGTGTCCCCGGCATGTTGGTGAAGCTGTCCTTTCCTTTAATGTGAAACACGTCGAGTCGGCAACCCTCAGGAGCTGCCTCAAGAAGTTGGGTGTGACATTTATGGCACTGGTCTGTAGATTTTTATTTAGTCTGGTCTAGAACCAGGTGCCACGTGGGTACCATACTCCATCCCAGCCTCATCAAGATGTCCTGATTTTTCTTTTTTTTTTTGCTTTATTTTTCTATTATTTTACTTTGATCCTTTTAGAGCATTACTCCTATCTGAGAAGCAAAATTCAATGGTTTTTTTCTTCTTTTCTTTTCTTGTATTTCAGTGGTGAAATTCTTTTGACTGCCAATAGGATTTTCATTGCACTGGTTAGATTTAATCTTAGTCAACTTATTGACTTTTCACACCCTTAGCAGTTATTATGACTTTGCAAGATGGTCCAAAATCCTTTGCAGGCTGTTTCAAGTCGGGTGGCTTAGCAGTTATCATATAACAGTTCATAAATGGCTTTAAGAGAGAAAGGCCTGTGTGTTGTGAAGTTGGAAGTACCTCCATTAGACCTTGAAACTTTGGTTTCTTGATGTACTCTGGAACAAATAAATACTCAGACCAGTCTCAAACTATTAGTGGTGTGGACTGGCTATGGAGAATACCTTCAAACAACTGGCGGAATCTTTGTGGAATCCCATTGAGTTTCTTTATGTCAATAGAATAGGCTGTGTGTAAGTCAACTCACATTATCAAAGACTTTTGTAAAATTGGTGGATACGGTGCACTTCCTCTACGTGATGAACCACAAATACCACAGGAAAGTCACTCCCACCTCACCACTGTCGCCTAAGCACAGGGCTGTCTTTCAAGAGTACAACTGACCTTATTGTGCAATCACTGGTTTGCCAGGATGATAGTGACATGAATTTTGATACAATAGAAAAGTGTGGGAAGTTTGTGAGAGCTGTGTTATCATTCTCATGTTTTTTTATTCTCGAAAAGGATGAGGAACTTAACATCCTGGTACACGACCTTGGCACTCCACATCATAAAGAACCGTAAACACAGCTATCTAAGTAGCTTCTTCCATTTCAACTTGAAAATTTGCTCAGGTGCAGGCCCATGACTACAATTCATGATTCCAGTTCCAGCTTCCTGCTTGAAACAGAGTCAGATTTTTAACCTAAACTGGCATGGATACTTGAAGAGGTAGTACATGCTCGCAAATGAAGAGACTCAAGCCCAAGGTGACTGGCTATGTAGAGGGAATATTGTGAATGGGATTTAAGAACTGGTCGGGTGACCAGACGAAGTTATCTAGTCAAACCCTGGGAGGTTATGATTTAGCATGTTCTCTAGTCTGCAAAGTTCTGTTTCATAATGTTCTACTCTTCAAACACATCACACTTTTTTCTTCTCAGGGTCTTGGCCCTCACTGTGTGTTTTCTTTTCTGGAATGTCAACACATGGCTAGAGTTGATTTTTTTCATTGTTCGGATGTTGATTTAAATGTTTTCTTCCTAGAGAGGCCATTGCTGATCCATCTGTCTGTGCAGACGCACTATGTTATTTTCTAGCTCTGAATCCATTTAATTTCTTTTTCCAGAATATAAGCAATTGTGGGTATACCTATACTTGTTTGTGTGTTGGTTGTGTACAAACTGTCAGGAGGCCATGTCTGTTGTATTCATTAATGTATACCTGTGCTTAGCACATATTAGGCATTTAAATAATTGTTGAATGTCTGATTGACTCAATGAATATTAATATAAAATTAGTCATTTCTAGAATCTAAGCTGCAGAATTTTTGAGCTGAACCCTTGATGCCATCATTTATCAGTGAATTATAAATACCCTCAGTTTTTTTCTTTTCCTTACTCTACAAGGTTGGTGGTGGAGCCATGCAAACTTCTAAGCACTATATAGCTACTTTTGATTAAGTTACACATTGGGACTTTGTACTGTACTGTCAGAAATCCTAGCACAAGAAAACAGAAAGTTTTTGTTTTATTCTGTTAGTTTTTAAAACAATATCCAGGCTTTGGATATATACTGATAGTCTATCAGTTCCTTTTCAGATCATTTGGAATAAACTTATCATCCTTTAGACTCCACAAATCTCTAGTTTATCTGACTGGAGTGGGTGGATCCTTGAGGTCGTCTTCCTGTTCCATGGGTGAGCAATGACCCTGCCAGTCAGAATCATGGTCACCATGGTGAACTCTCCAGGTTGGGGCTGGTCACACTGAATATAATAAGACCAAAGTAGAAGGCACCAATGACCAGATGCCTCAGGAACAAAGAGGGAGGAACAGGGTCCTGAAAATAGAAATCACATCAAAAAATAGATGATGAGTTGATAATGCCTGGAGGCCTTTGTTCAGGAACATTCTGGCACTATAAAGGGAATCATTACAACGCCACATTCTTCTGTAAAGCATGAGTCGTTTTTCTTCAAGAGTTCTTCCCAAAGGTTTTGTGGGTTGTGCTAACTCTGTTTTCCATTTTTATCTAGATTTGTTCTTTAACGAAAATGTTATTCTTTTTCCAAGGATTGCTGTATCATCACATTAACAATAAGATAAACAAACTTGACAAAAATTCACTGAAAACAATAAGTGTGGTAATTGCATAGTCTTGTCCCAGGTATTTCCTTTTGTTCTCAATTAAAAAGCAGTTCCAGCAGTTGTGTATGCTGTATCATTTGTTCACCTTAAATAAATACTTTTGGATCTAAAAATACACCAGAAATAAAACTTTCTGAAAAAAAAAAAAAAAAAAAGTAAAAAACTGAAGCTTAGAATCACATCCAAAATAAGAAACGGAGTTTTAGGGGATCAGGATGGCTTTCAAGAGGTTGAAGTTTCCTGACAAGTCAACTCTGTTATGGCCCTAGATCTAGGAAGGGCTAAGGTTTTACACAAAACAACTGGAGACCTCTTGCTGAATAGTATAGGTGCCCAGTGAGATATTTTAGATTTGCTGAGACTTAACAAAACTGAGTTAACTATACTAATTTTATAAAGGAACAGGATTTCAAGTAACATTTGGTCAGCTCAAGACTATTATCTAGTAAGTCATTTTAATTCACTCTGCTTGAATTGAACATATGATTTTCCACAGGTGTGCGACACCTACTAGAGGGGCTGGAGCACAAGAGTGAGTCTGCCACTTGGAGGAGCTTGGGCTTAGCTACACATTTCTGTCATCAGATAACTGATGGAAATGACCAGGGAAATTTCAGGAAGAAGCCGGGTGACCTGACCACTGTAGCTCACACCTGATCCATGGAGTAGCCCAGCTCTGTACCCCTCAGGACACAGTAACCTGTCTCCTCCCACCCGACCTCCTGGCATTTTAGCAAAAGGTGCCTAACACAGAGAGTGGAAGATCTGACACAGCCTCCTCCCCTGTGCACACTTCCCCCACGACATGCTGAAACCAGCACTACTAAACAGACACACTCATAGTAAGACCAAAAAGCAGTGACAGTGCTGGCAATTTTATAACCTGGGCCACGCGCCAGAACGGGTTCCGGGAGGAGATGCAGGGAGGGGGGGGAGCGCTGTCCTCTCAACCCTTCTCAAAAACAAAGGTGGCGCTACTTTGAACACAGTGCTGTGGGGAAACTTGAGCTTGAGGTTTCACCCCAGATCTTTTGGAAGTAAGGCCTTTAGGTGATGCCAACAGGGGCTTTGAGACCCCAGACATTGTACGGAGCCAGCAGCGCTGACCAAGTGAGGGGGCGGGACCCCCACTACCAGCCCCACTTTCGGCAGTGGAAGCCCCATGGCTCTTTTGAGTGTTGCTGAATTTAGTCATTTACACAGTATCTGTGCACCTCAGAGAGGCCTAAATGTTGTTGTTTTTTTTTTAATCTCAGACAGTTTTTCTGTGAGTCAGGAATTCACGGATGGCTTCACTATGGTTTTGGGGTAGGGTCTCTCGTGAAGCCAGGATGTTAGCCAGAGCTGCAGTCATCTGAAGGCTTGATTGGGATTCGAGGATCCACTTTTTTCAGATGGGTCACTCACATGGCTGGCAAGTTGGAGATGGCTGGTGGCAGAAGGCCTTAGTTCCTTGATATGTGGACCACCCCATATACCTGCTTGAGTGTTCTCATGACATGGTGGCCAGTTTTCCCCACAGTGAGTGATAAAGAGCAAGAAAAGAAAGAGCAAGTTAGAAGTTGCAATGTCTTTTATGTGCTAGCTTTGGAAATCACATGCTGTCAGTTCACAATATTCACCCAAGTCAGCTCTCCTTAATACGTATGGGAGGGGACTACCTAGGATGTGAATATCAGGAGGCAAGAGTTGTTGGGTGCCATCTTGGAGGCTGGCTTCCATAACTGCCGATTGGCCCTTCTGCTGTACAGGGGAATAGGTCTGCCCAATGCCTGAGCTTCTCCCAATAGCTATGCAAATCTGATGCTCGTGGGAATGCCCAAGTGTCCCTTTAGAGAAGGGTCAACAGCTCCTGACTTCTTGCCTGCTTCAGGTCCCAGCCAGCACACCTGCTTGGGTAGCAGGACACATGTGGTGAGTACTAAGAAGAAATCACCAAGTCACCAATGAACCAGGTACAAACCATGGCTTAGAAATGCAACTTAGAGCAAGACCCACCCCCCAGAGAATCTTCCAGCTGGAGTACTGCTCTAAAATGGTCATCTGGTGGCCCCAAAGAGTTAATAACTGGTTTAAGTGTCTGAGATATACCTGTGAAGCTCTGGGGAGAATGTGTTCTCATTGGATTTCTGCTCTTTTCCTGGAGGGGAAATAAACCTTGCTGATTCAGACAGTAGAGAAGCTAATTGTTAGCAGTTGCTGGGTTCACCTTTGGTGGATGTCTGTGGAAATGCTAGTGAACTTCCATTATCTTATGCATGACAGTCTAGCCTAATTTCAACTGTAAAATTGAAAATTTTAAATTTGCTAAAGAGATAGTACATGCCAGGCAGTTTGTCTTCACAGGACTCCTATGAGGTAAGTAAGTAACATGATCACTATTTTATAGAAGAGCACAGAGAGGCTCAGGGAGGTTAAATGACTTGCCCAACTTCCCAGCTAGCAAATGGGGGAGCCAGGATTTTAACCTGGGAATGTCTGACTCCAAAGCCCATGTACTACACGCTCTCAGAATGCTCCAGATGAGGAGGGGGTATAAAAGGAATGAGACTGTACATCCAGGGAGAGCAAGGAAAGGGGCGTGTAACACAGACAGCCCCGCCTCAGAGGCAGGAGGAGGGAGGGGGCTGAGGGGGACTGAGGGCAGCAGAGGGCCAGATGGATCTCCTGTTAGGAGTGACCAGTGCGGATCTTCCCTTGGCTCCCCTACTGGACTCTTCTCCTCGGTCTAGGCAACAGTGATGCCAGCCGGATCTGTCTCCAGGGCAGCAAACTGTGCCTCTCCCTCCCTCTCCAAGGAGAGTCAGGTTGTTAATAATAACAGTTACTCTAGCCAGGCCCCCTGCTAAGTTAAGCACCACTTTTTAAAAATCCTCACAAGATTCCTATGAGGTAAGTATTACTGCCACATTTTATAGCTGAGGAGATGGAGGGCTGGGGAGTTTCGGAACATCCCCAAGGTCACAAAGCCCCAGGTGTTAATGCTCACAGTTTGGACCCAGGCCTCCGAGTGAAGGCCACCAGGAAGCTTAACACCGTGTTCTACCAGACAGAGGTTGGTTGTCTGGATGACCGCGTGGCCCATTCATCGCTGGCACGCAGGAACCAACAGTGCCAGCCCCCAACACAGAAGAGGCAGGGTAGTCGCCCCTCCTGGAAGGAGGCTTGCGGACGGCGCCAGCTGGGCCCAGGCACCCACATGGGAGCCTGCTGCTTGGGGACCTGGCCTGCGGACAGGTCCTGTCTGCTCTCGCTGGGCTTGGCAAATCCCTGAGTAGGAAGGCAGCTCACGCCCGGCTGGACAGAGTTTGAGGTGGGCTGGGGCTGTGAGGCCCGGGATGGGTAAGCTGGGGAGGGAGGTGTCCAGGCTTCTGTGGGGGGCGGGCACCTCGCTTCCGCACCGCGTCACCATTTTCCTCCCAGTGGTCTGTTTGCTCCTCTGGTCGGAGCCGTGGCCCTGGGGGTGAGGATGGGAAAAGGGGGTGGTGGGGGGGAATCCTTGCTCTTGAGCCGCCCAGACCCCTGAGGCTTTGTGTATTCGGACCCGGATACCCCACCTCCCTTTCCCGCCTCCCATTCCCGCTTTCTTTTCCCCTAACCAAAGTCCCAGTAGAGTATCCAGCAATTAGCACGCGAGGCGGGAGTGGAAGACCGCGGCTGGCGGGGTGGGGGCGGCGAAACCCCCCTCCCTTAATCGGCCCGCGCTCCCGCCTGCGCTGCCTTCGTGCGCCACCTACCGGCTGCGCGGGGCCACTGCGAGCCTGCCGGAGCTGTTCCCAGGCAGATCTTCATCTCCGTGGACAATAGACAATGGTGTTTTTTTTTTTTTTTTTTTTTTTCTGAACAATGATTTATTTTGGGGGGTGGGGAGAAGGAGGAAGGAGGGAGGGAGGAAGCAGCGTGTGTTTGTCATCGCTTTTGAAAAAATCTCTGATCTATCATTGTTTCTGCATATCCATTATATTGAAGACAAAAGAATCCCGTTCTGGAACAACAAAGCCAAGGGAACTGTTTTCTGTGGCTGACATTTAATTGTGCGCACAAGGTGCTACATTATCATGGGAAGAGATGGTAGAAGGGAGTAGGGCACAGCTTGGGTTCAAACCCTGACTTTCCTGCTTGAAGATGTGGGCTTTCTCACACGAGCCCCATTTTATATTGCCTTATATTATGCACTGCCCACAATTCGATGTTTCTATAGAGTTTTCCAACCCATCGCAAGGACTCCTTGTGGATTATTTTCCTACCACCTCCGAGGTCTGTGCTTTGACAGCTAACAGTGATAATTATGCTTCGCTTCACAACCTCCCTACCTGGTGCTTACCTACCGGATCCTAATTTTTAGGAGCTGTTAGGAACCTTGGAGAACACTTAGCCCAACCCCCTTGATTTATAGATGAAAGAGGTAGAATACCGTGTCCAAAGTCACACAAATAATTAGAGATGGAAGCAGGACCAGACCCTGTTTTCTGAGCCCTGCTTTCTTTTATGACCTGCTGTTGTTCGATGTCCTGATGTGCCGCCCCAAACACACCCACTTGCTCACCCTTGTGGCCTCCTTTCTGGCAGGAGAAATACACAGTGAGCTGTGCCGCACAAAAAAATGGGTGCTAACTCCGGGTGCGGGGGGAGAGGGAGGCAGGAGTGTACCTTTGCTTGGCGGTAGGCCCTTTCACTCCCCTTCTTACCCTTTCCCGTCTGCATAATAAGCAAGGGGTAATGTCACCTCTATTTATTTATTTTGTTATTTCCTGTAAGTGAATATGTAAAACCTATTGCAATGATCCAAAACTCTCCAGAAAATGCTTTTCCTGGAATTCTGGGCTTGAGCTCCTCTCTGGCCCAGTGCTAACCTGGGATGTCTTCCATCTTTGGAAACTGTGCTCAGTGGTCTCTTGGCAAATGTGGTTTGCCCTTGGGAACTGGAATTATACAAGTTTCCTTCTAAAGTTCATGAAAAAAATCCTTGGGAGGGATGCAGATAGCTGATCGTACTACAGAACAGAGACATTTTTCTTCTGCTCCCTCCCAAAACATGTACAACAGACAGCGCTCCCCTTTAAACTCTTAACTGTCTCACACTGAGACAGAAGAATCTTCAAATCTGAGATGAGAAGCTCAGTTAACATTTTTGCACATTCAAAATAAGTCAAGCCATCATAGAAATCTGCTTATATTAGAGGTTGTTCCGTCTGTGTAAAGCAAACAGCCCAATCTCGCAGCCTGCAGACAAGTAGACAACAGCACGTTTCAAAACAAAATGCCAGAACATTCCCTGACTCTCTTTAAACTGTCTTCTAAAAGCATAGAGGAAAAGAAAACACACTTGGGTTGCGAGCAATACCTAAAGCTTTCTGCTGGGTTTTGGTACTTTAAGAACTTTAGTTAATACAGGGACCATGTGGTATGTTAAATCTAACTCTCCTAGTTTTCATTTGTCCGTTCCTTTTCTTCCCTACCTGTAGTGATTCATCTCTACAAAAAGACCCACAATTCAATATTTTAATATGATAACCACATACCGATGACTTGTCTCAAGGATTTGGTGAGAATCAAATGTGATCAAATGCGATGATGCAGGTAAAAGTACTCTTAAAACCTAAAGTACTCTTCAGATGTGCAGTATGAGTCCCATACACGAATGCTTGAGATTTGGAAAGTACTGAATCATTAATTAGAGCAGCGCTGTGCTGCACAGTTGTGATTTGGCCCATTTTTCAGATAGGAACCTAAGGTTCCACGTCAGGGAGAAAGCTTCATGTAAATGTGAGCATCCATCTTAAAGAAGACCCTCACATCACACTGGAATCTGGTAAATGCTAGAATACTGGTGACTCAGTGCTTCCCCAATGTCCTTATTTGGTAGCATGCAAATAAAAATGATCATTTTCAGATTTAGATGTTCTCAAACCGTGGTGTGAACAGCTATTTTTGCTTCTGCTTCAGTCACGGTTCTCTGTAGTAGAGAGTGTACTTAAGAGTTGTAAGAACTGCTTTTCCATTTGCAGCCTAAATTTAAATATGGACTACGGTAACGCAAGTACTCTCTTGGTCAGATGCAAGAGCCATCGTAATTCAATCCAGTACTGCCGGCACGTGGCCCTCATGTCTGTACCTGCAAGGACTCCACATCACTAACTGGACACGTACCAGACTATTTTGTACATATTACCTATTTACGTGCCACTTCCCTTTTGGACACCTCAAGTGATTTGCAGATGTTATATAACTAATTCTCTTAACATCTGTATTAGACAGAGATGGAGCCATTGTAGAAAGTGAAACCTAACCCAGTCAGCTGGATACTATATTACAGGCCCAAGGGATGAATAACCTTGTACCGAAGCCCCCAAGAAGAAATGATGTTACCGGAGGATGAGCAAATCTTGGAACTCAATTCCCCAGTAGTTGTTGTCCTATCTTACTACAACCCAGCCTGCGAGCAGGTTTGGTTAAAGCCGAAATTTACCTCCTGCTCGTGAGATTGGCTGCTGGGTCAGGGGAGTTTGGGATCCATTACCTGGTTTGACCCTCGGCCTTTGTACAGTCTGCATCCCCGGCCTGACTCCACAGCCCAGCCGTGACTAACTTCTGGTGACTGGGCCTTCAAATGTTAATGACGACGTCCCTTCCAGGATAACCAGTCCAGACTGGCCAGCTGCAAAAACGATTTCAGGTTGGCTTAAGCTAAACCATATTCTCGTGTCGGTTCCCTTCCTCTTTTACAAAACCTCCTGTGGTTCCTTGGGGCCAGGTTGGTGGCTCTAACTTCTCGGCAGCTTCTGTTTATGGGGCTTTGTGGGGCAGCTAGATGAACGTCAGCTGGCGCTTCCTGACTGTCTAGGCTGCCCTCTCATGTCCCAGATGTTGAGGTGGACGCGAAGCTGACGCCAAATCCTGATGAAACATGGGACAGGATATTGCCACCGAAGCTATCCTAAGAGCAGGTGGCTGGAGGCAGGAAATAAAGAAGGAGCCTGCAGGCGTTGCACCCTAGGTGACTAGGCGTAGTCTCTGTGCCTCGGCCACCTGCCCTACATCCATCCCGGAGTGGGGCGCAGCCAGTAGGCCTCCTCGGAGGGTCTGCATGTGCTGCTGCTGGCTCTTCCCCCATTTCCAGCCAGCTGAACCGTCGGTACTGAGGACTTCCGCCCCGTAAATGCTTGCAATGCAGGAAATGCCCAGTGGAAATGCAAAAATAATCATGTCATCTTTCACACATTTATAGTATTTGGGCAATGTTTCTAATAGCCACTGAGGGACAAGAGTTTATCTTTCTATCTTACATCT
This sequence comes from Rhinolophus sinicus, assembly GCF_057876585.1. Classification (NCBI taxonomy): domain Eukaryota; kingdom Metazoa; phylum Chordata; class Mammalia; order Chiroptera; family Rhinolophidae; genus Rhinolophus; species Rhinolophus sinicus. The sequence goes on along the minus strand of NC_142515.1, from coordinate 118,498,255 downwards.
CATAAATCTTTTCCCTTTTTTCCATCACTAGCGTAAATTGTGCTTCGCCCAATAACAAGGTTAAAATTATAGTGCTTTTCATCATTACAGAGATGCTCTTCCCTATGATGGAGACGATGGCTGCATCTGAAGCTCAGCAAATTTATTTTATCTCTTTGCTTGTATCAGGGTAGCATCTGGAAGATAAGGAAGATTTTCACTTAGCTGTGCACAGGCTTTGTGCAAGACGGCTGTTTGCGTGCGCAAACACTTATGGGAGAGACCTGTAACCTGGGGGAGAGTCAATTAATCTGTGCCTCTGTTCTTCCAACCAAAACCCAAAAAACAAAAAAATGGGGTCGAGAGTGGGCGTGGGGGTGGGGAGAGTCATCTGAGGTATCTGGCAGTGGTGAGAAATCCAGACTGTGTGGACATACACAAGTTGTTTAACCTCTGAGCCTCAGTTTCCTCATTGGGGGAGAATAATAGTGCCTCTTAAATTCATTGTAAGGATTTAAAGCGACAGAATGTGTAAGGAGCTTATTTAGTACAGTACCTGGCACATTGTAAGCCCTCAGTAAGTGCCTGCCAGCAGCAGTGTCAAAACAGTCAACCTCTTCCTATTTCTGTGTGACAGCCCTCTGCCGTGGCAGGTCCCTAGAGCTGCCAGAAGAATCCATGCACCACCATGGTTCCGTACTTCTGGCTCTGGTGTTAGGACGCCCCATTTTGGCTTCTGCTCGTGGGGCAGGGGGCATTCTCAGGCAGAATTGGTGACAAACAGGTGGAAACTCAAATGCCAGGCAGGAATGGGGTCTGTGGACAGCTAGGCCCCTTCTTTCTACTGCTGAGCGCTGCTTCTCCTCACACAGGCCGGCATGCCGCTCTGGCCCGCAGCCTGCCACCCCACACCACACGGGGTCTCTCATGGAGCAATCTATGAGGATGCTCCGTATCTCCCCTCTGCCAAGCGCTTCAGCTCCACAGACTTCTTCCCCCCGCTCACACAGCTCCAGAAGGCCCGGACCCAGGTGCCAATGACCCCCCATCTCTGGCTGTGATAAGGTGGTCATCGACAACTTCTGTCCAGCTTTTCCTCATACCCGAATTGAAGTTTCATCTTGTCCTTTTTTTCAGAAGTACGTCGTCATCCAGCACTTTCTGCAGTGTTCTGTGCTTCTCCTTGAGGCCAGCTTGTTTCCAAATGTCTAGGAGACAGCTCCGTCCCCGTCTCCACTGAACGTCTAGTTTTTGATTGAGGGTTAGGTTAAGACATTTTCTGCCTCTCTGGATAAGACACAACCCATATAATCAGGCCGTCCTTCACTGAGGTGTTGGCCTTTCTCTCTGGAATACAAGACCAATACCACGCCAGCCTCGCTCTCATTTCATCTCATTTCTTCAAGTGCCTTATTTTCACACTTGGTCAGACAGCTCTTCATTGCAGAAGTGGAAGGAACCCCTTTAGACGGGGTCTGAGCTGGAGCACAGCTCTCCCTCTGGAGCTTCAGGGTCTGCTTTCCTTCTCTGCGTTATGAAGTAAGCCCCAAGAATAGCCTGCATTTTCCTTTCTTAGGAAAGGAAAGCGCATGATGGAAACCAGAGTTCATGTTCAGGTTTTTGAAATCATGGCACATCATATGTGCTCACTACTTCCTCCTAGTCCTGATTCTCCTATCATCTGTCTATCCATCTATCTATCAGTTTATCTATCTGTCTAATCCATCATGCATCTATCATCTCTCTATCATCTATGCCTTTTTTTCTTTTGCTGGCTACTTCCTTACACTGACAGCTCTTTGGTAACGTTAGAACGCAATGGGGAAATGCCTGGAAATACACACAATCACAGTTATTCCTGAGGCTGGTATGAGTCAATGGCAGAACACAGTGGCGAAGCTCAGATACAGAGAAAACGCCGTTGTCTACAAAAGTCTGGATGCTGCTGATCAGTGATCACTATGTAGAAGATTAGAAAGGATGCCCATTATGATTCCCGCCCCCTTTGCAACCCCATCTCCCATTGGTCACTGAGTTCTGTTGTCCTTTCTTCACGGCATAATATCTCTTTCAACCATTTCTTTCTTTCCATTCCTGCTTTACTCTAGTCCTGGTTAAAGTCTTCATACCTCATGTCTGGTCCATTGAAATAGCTACTAACTGATCTGTCTACTTCACATCTTTTCTCTTTAAACATCGTCGTAAAAATGCCATCTGATTAACTTTGTTAAGACACTACTTTCTCCAAACTGTATTGACCCCCCTGCCCCTCAATCCTCCAATTTCCCTGGAGGACAATGTCCAAAATTCTCTTGGTATGATATTGGAACTCCCTACAAAGCAGGTTTCCAACTTACTCATCCATGTCCCATGTTTCTTGACTAAACTCGCACTCTCATCAAGTGGTTTTACTCCTTCTCATCTAAAATGTGCTCATGCCACTCCAATTCCTGGCTTTCCTTGTCCTTCCTGCCTTGGAAATTTCCCCCCGTTCTTAGAGATTGGAGTCAAATGCACTCCCAGCTTGACATAATCGCTGTCCTCAGAACACTCTGGGATGTTATTATTTGTACAGTTAATTTCACGTACTCAACCGACCTTTCTCTTCTAGTGTTGTGAGTTACTCCCTAGCTTTTGTATGCTTATCTTTTATCATATATCCCTCATGTCCTGGGTGGTGAGTTCCTCACAGATGGTCGATTCATATCCCAAGTTTCTTTTAAAGTATCTTACCTAGGTGTTGTACTAAGTAGACACTCAAGAATATTGGATTTAATTAACAGAAGAAAAAGCAGCTAAAAAGGACAACAAACCAAACAAACCATTTTCATCACCATCAGAGAAATGACGGGTCCAGAGTTCTATTTCTGTGCATGTGGAATTTGAGGGGATGATAAAGAATGTGTTTTTCATAGGATTATAGATCTAGAAAGAATCGTGTGAGGTCACGTTGTCCAATTTCTTCTAAGCCATCTAAGACAAAGCATCATATGCTTAAAGAAGCCACAGATAGAATTCCTTGGATCTTTTGGATACTTGAGTTTCAAAGTTGTGTCAACTCTCCCTGTGACAGTTCCCTCACTTGTCACTCTAGACCATGTCTTGAAATGTTAGTTTATCATAGCAATTCCTACATGCTTGTTTAAAATGTAAGATGCCAGGTTCACCCCAAAGTATAACAGTTTTGGGTAGAGGCACATGAATATGAGATACATACATATATATACAGTCTCCCAGGTAATTGTGATACAGGTGGTCTAGAGAACACACCATGGGGGGGGGGGGGATTAGTTTTCAGTTGATTTAACATTGAAATTTCTTTTTTAGTTCAGGCATATTGATTCTAAGACCATCTTCTGTGAACATGAAAAAGCAGCTGATTAACAGCTTTTCCTAATACGTAAGTGACCCTACATGAGTATTGTGAACCTCACCTCTATTCAGCTCTGAGACATACTTGCTATCCACACATATTTATGGAGCAGCCATGTGCCAGGCATCACAGTGATGAGGAGAATGACTTAAGTACTAAGGTAGATAGGTCTTCCTCCTTGGGAGGCTCATAGTATAGTGGGAAGATGAAAGCCTATGATAACGACGGCGCTGACCTATCATCTCATCTGAAGTTGGTCGACTTTACGTGTGTTTGTGGCCGTCCAGCAGAAGCGGGGACTTGGGGTCCACGGCCCATGACACCAGGCAGAATGTGGGTACAACATGTCCCCTTGCTCTGGCTCCTGACTTTGTGCCTCCAGGGCTAATGAAAAGAAAGTGGCATCACCCTGTCACTCCCACAGCATCCCCAAAGCGATGAGCATTCGCCTTACTGAACATTTGGAATGACTAGCACTCAGTAAGGCATTTGGAGAGGATGTTGTTCCCCGTGTCCCCGCCTTAGACATGGCATGAGAGTGTCACAGTCCTTCCCCATCATGTAGGTGCCCGTGATTTCACTGCCACCAACAGTAAAGGCTGAGAGCCCTCTCCATTCATGAAGTCAATATTTAGTGAGTCCTCCAGTGTGTGTGCCACTTGCTAAATGATGGGATGAATAGAAAGATGAGTGAGGCACAGGTCCTACTCTTAAGGAACTTACAGCCTAGTGCAGAGATACGTCAAGTACGTAAATACCCTGTCGCAAAGTAGAATATAAGAAAATATACTAAGGGGCACCTTCCAGCCAGGATTGGGACCAGGCTGGGAGAATGGGGGATGGGAAATGATGGGGCTGTGCCACGGGGAGGCAAGGGCAGGTTTGGACATGTCCAGGTACAGGTCTTAGGGATGCTCTGATAAAGATGGCCAGTAAGTAGAAAACGCGAGCTTGGAAAGAGGTAAAGGCAAGAGACGCCACTGGCATATGAAGTTATCATGTTATCAAGAGTGTCGCAGGCTGAAAAAGGGGAACTGAAACATAAGAGTGACGGTTCAGAAAGCACACCGTGTTTTCTTACTGGGCCGCTCTGTGGTCACGGACAGGTTCGTCTTGCAAAGTCTGAAAGATGAATTGACATATTTTATTTTCTGATACAACTAACAAAACACATTGAATGCTTTCCTCTCGCTTTTCTTAGGCGATGCGCTTACAATATTTCCGTATAGTTTGACCAATGTCTCTACTAGACCTGTGAGAGAAAGCCTTTTTAGTATCAGATTAATGGTTCTCTGTCTGATTTATTCAGGAGAAAATGGAAGGAGGATAGACCGATGGAAAAAAGGAGACAGGAGAACAAGAACAGATGTCTTTTCCATGGCACCTATGTTTGTTGATGACTGAAGGAAACAGCGTGTATCCTGATTGTGACTTGACTGGAATGCTATGCTTTTTAGAAGTCTTGAAGGTCCCCTATGCTTGGCTACTGGATTAAAATCACAGCCTCCAAAACGCTGCCCCACAGTCCTAGGTGCTTTGCTTCCTGTATTTTCTCGTCTTTTTTGATCGTCCTCTCTCCTCGTTTCTGATATAGAGAGTTGGGTTCAGTGATATTGGCTGCTTGCATAGGAGCAGAGGAAGGGGGCGGGAATAGGGTTAGAGCAAAACACCACAGTGTTGATTGGAACACTCCCATAGGGTAACTGTTACAGGCATATGCAAATGAAAAGCCATGTGCATTATCCTGTTCGAAGGCATTTGTGTCTCTTCCAAAGAACCCGCACAGCTGGATGCTGTCCTCCAGAAGGTCCTGTGGGATCCTTGCCAGAGCAGTTGATTTTCAAAGGCCTTGTGAGTTCTGTTTACTTCCTTGACATCAAGTTCCCCAGAAGAAAAGGAGCCCTTGGGTCCCACAACTTAATTTAGGACCGTCACTGTGGCACGGCCTACAGCCCACCTGCCCAGGAAGCCAACTAGAATGATCCAGAGCCAAAAGAGGGATGAACCACGAGCAGGCATACTGCATTCTGGATCTGCTCTCGGAAACGCTCACACAGCCGATGCTGAGCAGCTGTGGGTGAGAGGTGAGCTAATCGCTTCTGAAACACCCCATTTGGTGAAGTGGCCCTTTGTTTGAGATGACTCCCAGAGTAAAAGCAGGTTAGCATCACCATACCCACTGGTCTGACAGAGCAAACACAACAGCGCTGCGAGGTGAGGAGAGGTGAAGAGAAAATTAGCGAAGCTCAAGTGGGGTAATTGGAAAAGCAGAGGGAAGGCAGTAAATTACGCCTCTTTTACTTAGTTTAGTTATCATATCCTAAGAAGGGATGAAATAGGTCAGCGACTCGCAGACAAAAAGCAAGGTCAGAAAGAGGGCGTGAGCTAAAGGCTGAGCTCTGCCACCACTGCCGAGGGCCAGCCGGAAAGGGGCTGCTCGTGTCATGCTTAGAGAGAGAAACAGGACAGAATAAATAAACAGAGTGGTCTGTGATATCTGGAGGTCTTTCTCCTGTTATTGGAGCCTAGACCTGTCGGTAGGGAACAGGCTGGGAATAAAAAGTCTCACAAATGGAGGAGCAAATCAAGACAGGCGTCGTGATGCTTCACGCGGGTTCTGGACTGCTTGCATTTGACCTCCCGACAAGCGTCCTTGTCCTGTGACCTGTGACCTTGGGAATTACTTAGCCTCTTTGTGCCTCAGTTTCCTGATGTGTGATAAGGAAATGCTTGTGCTGACAGCACCATCCATCTAGGGCTGTTAGAACCATTCCTAGCACTTAGAAAACATGCAGAATGGTGAGTTGATGAACACTTCAGAGCATGATTTTCAATGTCCTCAAGGGCATTCTGGAAACCGGGGGAGGCTTTTTGTGGCTTTTACAAGGATAGGGGGTACTACTGCCATTTAAAGGATGGAGGCCAACAACAAAAAATTACCTTGCATCCCACATGACTTTTGAGTCCTACAGGATATTCCTGTACATGAAAAACTTGACTAATATTATGGGAACTTAGAACCTAACTCAGTTTTTAAAATTTATCTGAGGTCTTTTTGCATTGTTTTAACATACACTGAATTTTATACAAGCATACGAATCCAGATGATTAAACTCTGCTTTGTTCAGAGTATTGTCAAGAGCTGGTCACTGTTTCAGAAAACCACATCATGGACGTCAAAAACAACCACTTGTTTGGGCTGCATTTATAACTATAGGTGACCCTTGAACAACATGCGTTTGAACTACGTGGGTTTACGTATACGTGGATTTTTTTCAATAAATATGTACAGTACTGTAAATATATTTTGTCTTCCTTATGATTTTCTTAATAACATTTGCTTTTCTCTAACTTATTTTATTGTAAGAATATAGTATATAATACATATAAATAACACACAGAATATGTGTTGATTAACTATGTTATCAGTAAGGCTTTTGGTCCACAGTAAGCTATTAGTCGTTAAGCTTTTGGAGAGTCAAAAGTTATATGAGCCGATAAGGGGTTACTATCCAAAATTTATATATACATATTTTTAAAAACTCTCTAAAGAGGACATACAGATGGCCAACCAACATATGAAAAAATGCTCAGTGTCACTAATCATTAGAGAAATGCAAATAAAAACTACAATGAGATGCCACCTCACTCCTGTCAGAATGGCTATCATCAATAAATCAACAGTAAGTGTTGATGTGAATACGGAGAAAAGGGAACCCTCCTGCACTGTGGGTGGGATTTCAGATTGATGCAGCCACTATGGAAAACAGTATGGATGTAGCTCAGAAAATTGAAAATACAGAAATTCCACTCCTGGGTATCTACCCAAAGAAAGCCAAAACACTAATTCGAAAAAATATATGCACCCCTATGTTTATTGCAGAACTATTCACAATAGCCAAGATATGGAAATAACCAAAATGCCCATCAGCAGATGACTGAATAAAGAAACTGCGGTACATTTATACAATGGTGTATTACTCAGCCATAAAAAAGAATGAAATCTTACCATTTGCAGCAACATAAATGGAACTTGAGAATATTAAGCTAAGTGAATAAAGTCAGATGGAGAAACACAAATACCATATGATCTCACTTATATGTGGAATCTAAAGAACAGAGTAAATGAGCAAACAAAACAGAAACAGACTCAGAGATATAGGAAAAAACCTGTTGGTTGCTAGAGGGGGGAGAAGGTGAAGGGATTAGCAAGAGCAAATTAGTAGACACAATACAGTCATGGGTATATGAAATACAGAAAGGGGAATATAATCAACAATGCTGTAAAGATCATGTAGGGTGCCACGTGGGCACTGGACTTATCAGGGGGATCACTTCATAGACTGTGTAGATGCCTGACCACTGTGCTGTACACCTGAAGCTGAAGTAGAATAACACTGAATGTCAACTATAATTATATGCATATATATGTATATGTAGTCACGGGATGTGGACTACAGCATAAGGAAGCTAGTCAGTGGTATTGTAACAGCTATATAAGATGTCAGAGGGGTAGCAGCCTGGGGGAGAGGGGTTATCACTTTGTGAAAGGTGTAAATATCTAACTATTATGTTGCTTTGTACACCTTAAACTAAAAAAAAGTTATATGAGGATTTTTGACTGCATGGGGGTGGGGGGGTTGGTGCCCCCAACCCTCACGTTGCTCAGGGATCAACTATGGTCCACTCTTGGGGCCTCTCCACATGAAGTCCAATGATTTGTGATTTCTACTGTCACAATGCACTGTGCCTGAGCATTTACATATTGAAATGCCCATTATTTTATTAGAAGCAATACTGCGACTTTCTTTTATATCAGTTAAGGCATTGGGTTGATTTGTTTTTGAAATGTCTGAAGGTGAGTTACGTTTACTAATTTTGTTCAGGAAAGTAAAGGGGCATTACAAAACACTAGTCATAATAAAGAGGGCTGAGCTCTGATAGGTTTGAAAACCATAGCTTTTTAGAGCCACACTCACCACAATCATAACTGCTGCAGTTTCCAGAAATTGGCGCCTGAGACAAGAGAATTGAAACCCAAAGAGAAAGAAGATTGTTTGATACCAAACCCAGATCATACCCACTGGAGCTGGAGGTCAGCGTACAAAAAGGGATCTGTGCCCTTTAGCTCTGATAGCATAATAAATTGGTGACGACACTGGAGAGCCCGTGGGAACCACCTGAGCTGGAACGCAGCAAGAATGTCAGCAAGGAGAATGGGCCCTGCTGGCAGCTGGAAGAGCAGGTTGACGAAGCCGGAAATTTGACCAGCGTGGGGCGTTAATGAAAAAGTCTGTTATTGGACAAGGTTACTTTGGTGCAATCAGAACAGATGTCAGTGGCTGAGGCCTTTGAGCAGCTAACATTGACCCGGGGTTGGAGGATGGATATGTACTGGGTTCTGGAAAGACCATAGAGAGTTGAGTGAGAATAGCTTTGCAGGGTCACTGCAGGGCATGTCCTGGCTGTTTTTCCGGAGGCTTTTTCTTGCCCTTTCCCTACTCTGTTCTGAATCCAAGGGGTGTGACCCCTGTGGTGTGCTTTTCCAAGGCTAAAGGCGGGAAAGCACTGACGGGAGCCTGGAGTGGGGTAGGAAGGGAGGCACAGGTACTTCCTCCCCTCCCTCTCTGCAGCTGCACGACCTCTCTGGCTCCAGGTGTTATCGGGCAGGTGCATGTGGCTCCAGCCTGCACCTGATGACAACACCCCTGAGCCCTGGAACCTCCATCGCTCTCCCATCTGCTCTGCGGTCCTGTCAGCCTCCTGTCTTTGCGATCTCTTCATTTCTCACTGCCCCCTGGTTGGCCTCTCGCTTCTTCCATCCCTAGATCAAAGCCCTTCTGTTTCAAATTCTCCAGTGGTTTCCGTTTCCTGGTTAGATCCTGACCGATAGAGACACCGGTCTTATGAGCTGGTCAGCCCTGATTGGGGCAGAGCTTTAGGGACCAGCTGGAACACCTTGCTGAGAGAGCGCTGTCGGAAGGCAAGGGGTCTTCAGGAGAGAGGGGCCTGTGCTTGCCTGATCCCATCCTCTCCAGAATCACATGAGCTGTGTCTAAAGGGAGGAAGTTTAACAGGGGAGTTGAATCAGGGGAGGAGGAACTAGCTAAAAAGGTCACTAAAATGGCAGCACCTAGGACACTGGCCGAAGGAGAAAGCTTATCTTAGAAACAGCTGATGCTGGGGGGGCTTATGAATCACTGAATCACTGAATTACTCTTGGGCCCATATAATGTTTGTGCCTTGTGTCTGGTTTCAAATAGAACAGAGAACAATGTCGAGTACCTCTAATTTAATATTCCAATAATATTTCCACCACATCAAGTCCCCACTAGGACAAATATATACAAATGAATCGTTATAATTTTTCCCCCTTACCCCAGCCAAGCCACTTGGGTCTCTGCTAAGAAATGATGAAAGTGATAACACAAAACAAAGCATACATTATAAGGTAATTTTAAAAATAAAAGATTTCCAGGAGATCCTTTGTTGTACTAGAAGGGCACACGCTGCCTTTTTAAATGACTTTGTGTTTTCCCTTTTGGGTAATCAGGGAGAGTAACGCAACCCAAATAATCCTTGGCTCTGGTGAGGTCATCACTTAGTTCCTGCTGACATGCTGAGCAGGTCACAGAGCCCAGGATCTCACAGGGAGTGCAGACAGCCCTGGAGACACAAGAGAAGGCGTCATTCAGAGAACCGGAGCGTCATGTTTGAATCCGGTTGTACAGACCCCATCTCCACGCTGGGAATGGGGACCAGGGCATACCTGTATCACAGGTACTGCAGACTACAGTGGGGGAGAGAAGTGCCATCTGGGACTGTGTCCTTGGGGGATGTGATTTTTCATGCTGTGTAATGAACCTGCAATACGGAAGGGCATTTCATTGTGGGTTTTACTGCACCAGGCAATTCTGACAGGTATATGGATACTTATTCCAACTCACAGACATAAGATGAAGACAGGAGTGGGGAAGCTGCCTGGCTTGCAAAGATGTATCTGGGGAGAAGATTTAACACCAAACATTCAGAACAAAGAATAGCAGAGTAAAATTATAAAGTCCGAAGGTCATTTACTTATTTGTTCTACTCCCTTCACTAGGAACAGGGCTACAACCAAAAATTATGTGGTAGTTAAAAACACCGCCAATAAATTGTATGACACTCCTCCCATTAAAATGTGGGATCCATAGCTCCCCTTGAGGGGAAGTGGGGGGAGGGGTACATGCTTTTGACCAGTAGAGGACAGTGGAAGTGACAAAGTGGGACTTCCGGGGTGGGATCACAAAAAATCATGTAGCTTTCACCCTGTTAGCTGGAACACCATTTCTCAGAGCCGTCAGCTGCCCAATAATGCGCCAGACCACCCTGAGGCCGCTACATGGAAAGGCCACCTGGAGGCCCTCTAGCTGATGGTGCCAGTGGAGCCCAGCCATCCTAGCAAGGTGTCAGACATGTGAATGAATTGGCCCGTCGGCCAGGTAAATATCTTTAAGAAGCTTCCATCGATGCCCACAAAACAGATCAGCCAGCTGAGCCCTGCCCAACTTCTTGACTCACAAAATCATGAGCTGTAATAAGATAGTTGTTTTTTGAAGCCACTCAATTTGGGGGCAATATGTTATGCAGTAATAGCTAACTAGAACCTATCCCTCACTAGATCCATTTCCAGTCTAGTCCCAACTGTATCTGAGTCAGTAGACCTCACCACTTAGTGATGCTCCAATGGCAAATAGCCATCAGCCCCTTTCACCGGAGCCTGTGGCAAACACCGGTGATGTGCAGGGTGTGAAGTATAAGGTTGTGTGTCTGACCGCAAGGAGCTGATAAAATAATAATTATGACAGCACTTATGAAATGACTGCTGTGAATCAGGCGAATGATTCTCCATGTTGGCTGGTGCGGAAACAGCAGCGTCAGCGTCCATTAGAAGTGTACATCATCAGATCCTGTCCCAGACCGACCGAACCAGAAACTCTGGGAGTGGGCCCAGCAGCATATATTTTACTAAGCCCTCCAGGTGATTCTAAGGCATGCTATAGTCTGAAAGTCACCTTCGTCGGTACTTTCCCTCGTAGAATCCTCACCGTAACCCAGGGTTTCTCAGCCTTGCCGCGACTGACATTTTGGGCACCGTAATTCTTGCTGTGGGGGCCGTCCTGTGCATGACGGGTGTTTAGCAGCATGCCTGGCCTCTACCCACTAGATGCCAGTAGCACCTCTTTCCCCAGTTGTGATAACTAAAAATGTCACCAGACAGTGCCAATGTGAGTCCAAAACACCTCCAGTGGAGAACCACTACCATAACCTTACGACATAGTATTTGAAAATGTCTGCAGGATTAGTTTTAATCAGGTAAGATATGCAGATATGGAATGACTGTCATAAAGGCAGGAGGTTTTAGTCACTGTTCCCTGGAAACGGGGCGCTGCGTGGCACACCAGGTGAGTCAGCAGGCAGAGAGGGCAGGGGAAATCAGGGGCAGAGCCTCCCGTGCGGCTTCAGGGGGAAGGAACACGAGGCAGGGCAGCAACTCTAGGACTGAGTGGTTTCAATAACTGTAGTGGGCTCTGGGCCTCAGTTGCTCTGGGGTGATTAGAGCAGGGGACTCATGGCCCAAATGTGAAAGCCCATAAAGGAGGTGGTTGGGGTTGGAGGATGGGCTCTGGATTGGTTGGTTTGCCTATGAAAGGCGTGCTTGCAGGCCCGTCCCTTCCCAGTTCTAGAAAGTGGCTAGCCCTGGGAGGGACAGTCTCTCCAGAGGCAGCAAGGCCCCCGCTAGCAAAGCATCAGAACAAAAAGACATGCTTCACACAGGCAGATACAATTACCCTCTTTCACAAATGGCAAAGCTGAACGCCACAGGTAACGGGCCGTAAGTCACAGCTCCACCAAGGGGAGGACCCACACTGAAACCTGGGGGGGCTGCACCCCTCACCCCATGCTCTTACATGTGCTATCATTACATAAACAGGTAACTGACAGATGGAACAAAGGAGGATGCTGAATAATTTCTAATAAAACAAGTACACTAAGCAATGAGAGGGGGAAGAGATCACCTGCAGTTGTCAAAAAAGGCTTTGTGGGAAAAAATGTCATTCAGACTGCTGGCCCCCCCACTCAGAGGTGACAGGGCCATCGTGCTTGCTTGGTGGGTCTTGAAAGTTGGACAGAATGAGGCTCGGCAAAATTGAGGAGAAAGGATATTCTGAAAATGATGGGAAATGATGTGCTCACAGGCTCAAAGGCAGCAAGAAGGTGCAAAGTCTGATGAAAACACCAAGTGTTAATAGGCTGCCGTGGTTACTTGAAAGTCGATTAGAAGGAAAGAGAAGAAAGGGGAGATGCAGCTGGAAGCCACCCATTTAATAAGCTCAGCCTATCAGAAGCCGTGCATGGGTGTACAAAACAGTCAGCACGATGGACTACATCGTAACAAACTAGCCCCCTCTAAAGAAGTGTCATAACTTAAATGCCTCGGCTAGATGACATTTAGAGTAAGAATCAAGCTGGAAATTTCCACTTGACATCTTGCAAGCTAATAAGTTAGGCTGGGATTCTGTGACCAGTAGGGAGCACACAAAGAAAGCTCTTTCCACTAGGACTGAACAGCAAAGGTTTTGGCAAGGGAAGTGGACAGCCACTTGTTCACTTAGAGGTTTCTGAGCGCTCACGCTGTGCCAGGGACTGCTAGGTGACAGGGAGTTATAAATCAGGCATGTGAATAAAACAGGATCTCTGCCACGGAGGGACTACCAAAGTGTGAGCTCCCGTCTCTGCAACACCTGACAGAGCCGAGGAGGGCCCTGTGCAGCCAGCCTTGGGAAGGTGCACTAAGTGAGCACCTGTCCAGGTAAAAACCTGGAAAGTTCCCGGCAGCACGAGCTCAACCCTCTTACAAGTCTCCCCCGGCCTCCGGGGTAGGCGTCATCACGCTCACACTTCTGGAGTTTCACAGTACACACTATCACGGGGCCGTACCCCCAGAGATGCTGGTTCCCTGGGTGATAAAGCAAGTTCTACCCTCAATCCTCGATAATTCTGTCAATACCTTTGTTATCAGTTAGCATTTCAGCAGCCTGAATTAGCAAGAATTTAACTTGAATGTAAGCCCAGACGGGCAGAGATATTCGTCTGTTTTGTTCACTGATCCATCCACAGTGTTTGGCCCATGGTAGGTCCTTACTAGGTCTTTGTTGAAGGAAGGAATTGGACACACCAGCCTGGCGGAGGCAGGGGGAGGGAAAGAGTCAAGTCAAGAAGAAACAACAAGAAGACGGGTACTTTTAAGAAGGGAGGTGGGAGAGTAAGAAGTGCCAACTTGGCTTTTACCAAAACTCTGCTATATTTGGGGAGAAGCCCAGGTCTTCTGAGCTAGAATTACAAATCGAGCGGTACCTCTTACACTACTGTCCTAAGAAGTGCCGTGGTTATGGAAAAATAACCATTCAGTACCTTTTAAATGCTGTAAAGGCTCCTCTACCTTGTATTTCCAGCCCTGAGCCCATGCCATGTTCACAGAGCACGAACACCAAACATTTCTGAGCTGCAAGATTCTCCCACAGGGCTCCATGTGCTCGTTTTTATATGCGTACATCATCAGCTGTCAATGTGAACTCAGGGCCCGGCCACAGCCCAGGAAGGCCCTGCCGTCTCCACGCCTCTGTCCCGAGGAGACGAGCGTGCCAACGTGAAAACACAGTGTGAGAGGAACAGATCTTGGAAACGATGGAGGAGGAAAACCAGGACATCTCATCAAGTTACACAAATACCTAAACCAAACATCTGGGGAAAAAGATTGTGTTCCCAGGTGTTTATAAAATGATTTTAAATGGGCAATGCTGTGTTACTCAGTTCTCCATCAGGCATTAGGTTCTCAATGTTCCCCGACCCAAGTTCTTAAATCCTTTAAAAAGCTCTCAGTTTTGGTTTTGAATCTAATTCACTCTTCTAGTTACGCGTCTTCTTGGGAAAGGTGTTTTTTTCTATATACTTTTTTCTCCCTTGTCATTTCTGTATCTACCATAGTTCTGCTTTTGCTTTGGTCCAGCAATGGGTGGGCCTCTAGAGCTAGGCAGGGAGGTAGCTGGTCTCTTTAACAGAACCAAGCAGATAACAAAATATCTGTCAAATGAACATATCTGCCTCAAGCTTCCCACTCTGATGGGCTCAGCGCCGAGCTCTGATTTACTGTAGTTGGAAAAAAAAAAAATTCCCCTAATTTCACTGTCAAGATTTTGAGAAGCATTCTCATGGTTTTAAAGAGATTATTGCATAATTTGTTCATGTTTAAAGAATTATATTGTTAAATAAATTTAGCACTCCAGATTCTAAATGACAAAAACAAGTGAAGTTACATCATTTGAATTATGAAGTGTTAATGTCTTCCAATTCTGCCCCAATCAAAAGTGTAACAGTTTAAAGCTTATAATAATCATGTTCAAACATATTCAGATTATAATTACTTTTCTTCTGATAATGATAGCCCGTCTGATTGGATGATTACCTATTTGACTTTGATAAGTCTCAGAGGTCAAAAAAGGGATAATTGCAGACATCTGTTTTCTATGGAAAATATAATCTCAGAAAATAGTGTTTAAAGTGACATCTGCAAATATGTGTTTTAGAAAGAAACTCGTTGCACATTTAAAATCATAGGGAAAAGAAGCAATTCCTAAGCTACTATGTATCGCACTGTCTTTGTAAATAGATGAACAACTTTAAGTTACTAATATTCATGTATGCGTAAGTAATTACAAGCAGGCATGATTCTATTTTGTACAGGTGGAATTAGAAATGGAAATAGACTGTGAGAAAGGAATTTGAAAGAGTCTACGATACGGAATGAGGCAGATGCTTTTTCTCTTCACTTTTGTTTAATTCAGTCTAGACATACATAGTTGTAACCATTTTCCTGTTTTTGTTTTTGTTTTTTAATTGGAGCTGGAAGATCTTGTCTCCTCGGTTTCTCCTTGTAAGGACCTTCTCCACTTAGAAATAGCTTTTCGTGGAGGAAAAGGTTCATCCATGGCTGCTATGATTCTCTCGGCAGATGAGGTCTCAGTTCGTCTCCCTGCAGGTGCATCAGCTTCCCACCCCTCTTAGGGAGATGCCAAAGCATCTCTCCCCGCCAGCAGCTGCATTCTGCAGTAAAAATGGAGAGCCTCCTTCAGTATTCCCTCCACGCCTCCTTGGTTTGAATTCAGCAACTCAGAGTCTTTCTAATTCATGCAAGACCTGGGTGATGCCATTTGCCAGGTTCATCTTCTTAAATATAACATTCACCATAGCACTGCCCTTCTCAAAAGCCTCTAATGGCCCCACTGTCTACAGAAAGAGTCTCAAACTTCTCAGCAATTCGTGATTCTTCATCACCTGACCGTAACCTATTTTCTCAAACTTATCTTCTACACGAAACTCTTCAGATCCATGTAACACCAAGGGGTGAGCAACTCTTTTACCTCTAATCTACATTTTTGGCGATGTCACTACACTTCCCTAGAATTTTCTCTACATCATCTCTGTCTGTTAATCTTTGGTTGTTGTGGGTTGGTTAGGTTTTGCACCTCAGGTGTAGAGACCTGGGTAAATCCTAATCTTTGGTTCATAACATACTAATATGTTACGACTGTGCAAGAGTCTCTCTTATATTTATTCATACTTATTAAAATTTTACCCAAGTCTACCCTTAAATTCTATCTTTTCAGTAAGGTCTTCTAGACACATAGAGGTGATCGCTTTGCTAAGAAAGCTCTTTCCCTCCTCTGAACAACTACAGTATTGTTAGCTCGAGTCTAAACCACCTCTTGCTGAAACATCACAGGCAGCCTGGTACCATCGTGGGGTACACACCTGCCCCCACAGTTAGCTCTGCAGTGCATGCCTGATACTTCACCATAACTCCATAATAGCCCTTACCAAGTTGTGTTGTCTGTCCCAAAAAAGAGTAAGTTCTTTGAGGCCAGACTCAGTTTCTCATTCGTCTTAACATCCCAAGTGCCAACCACAATGGCTGACAAATCCTGTTTGGTAAGCAGTTATTGAGTACCTCAGGGAAATTAGATGACAAATCCCTGGGAAGCAATAAAGGAGCTATAGAGTTTCAGGACAGCATGACTTCTTTCCTTCTGTATCCCTCACAGCGCCTAACCGAGCACTGAGCAGATGGACGTCCTCGATAAACACTTACTGATCAAGGATGCTTCAACTTCTCAGAAAATCAATGAACCATACGTATGAGTATATTGGGAAGGTGGCCAACCTATCTCAGTCTTCCCCAACTGTCCCATTTTTAAAACCAAAAGTCCCATGTCCAGGAGTTACCCTTGGTTCAGAGTAAACGGGGACGTTTGGTCAGCCTAGCTCAAGGTCTCTCACACACACCAACAACATACATGCTAAGGACGACACTTGCAGACTTGAGTTTCTGTGTATTTGGAAGTGACTTTTTAAAAAAACTTTCTTGAAGATGAGTCTAAAATTCAAGCTCTTCAGCATTAAAAAAACCCCATTTTAAAATGTATTGTTATTCCCCCTACTCTAAATTAATACAATTTTGAAAGGCAACTAGATTTCATTTCTCAAAGTGGGGTGTCTCTTTTGGGAATTTAAAGAGATACCGACTCAAATCTATGAACTTTTTGGTCAAAGAGGAATCCAGGGAGCCTGTCACCTTCTGGACAAGGCTACACCCCACCAGGCCCCTTCCACGGGGGTGCGGAGCTGCTGTGGGTCACCAAGTCCCTTTTGTGTGGGACCAGCCTCCCCGGATCCTCTCACACATCTTCTATTAAATCTCTAAGAATTTTTATATTCTCCACACTGTTGCATTTTTATTCCATTCCACATCCGTTGTTATTGAGGGAATATTTACTTGCTATTGAAGGAAGTCATGTGGGATGTATAGTCAATAATTTCATCAAGGAATAACTTATCTTTGTGCTTTGGGTGGAAAAGGGAAGAAAATAGTTTCACTCAAGTAGCTTATGAGCTTTTCAAGAATATTTACAAAGAGATATTTTTAGACAAAGAGATTATTATTTTCCCATTTCAATAGAAAAGCAGCATAAAAACAAACAAAGCCTGAAACAAAACAAAACAGTAGAGACATATCCAGAGACTGTGATGGCCATTGATTCTTGCATTAGTCACTTAACAAATATCACCCACACAGGACACAAGCTCATGTCTAGGGAAAGGCTCAAATGGGAATTATTCTGGATGAAATGTATATGATTAGAGATGTGTTGGCTCTCTAAGGAGAGGGAGAGGGTAAAACAGATACAAAAAACTAATAATAATAACAAACCTCTTTATTTTCTCAAAGATGACAAAACTTCTAGCGAAAGCAAATTTTTGCCATAGTGAATTTTGGAACTTTGGCACACTTGCAAGTCACACCATTTACAGAATTCTGTGGTTTCCTCTTTGCCTCTTTTGAGATAGGTATCTACGTGAACAAAGTCTAGCTGGCCACGGGTGTCATTCTATTTTATGCCAGGAAATTGACTTCCAGCTAAACTATCTTTACTCCCTGAAATAATTCTGGTCCTCACGGTCGTGGTTTCTTGCCTAGGCAAGTGCAATAATTCCTCTGCATTCACTCTGTACCCTCACCCTATCTGTTCTTCACCATACAGACAGAATCAATGTTCAGTTTGCATGTATGATCATGTCTGCCCCCATCCCCCTTCATTCTCTGCTTAGATCCTGTCTTGGGGATAAAGTTCTCTGTGGATAAAGACCAAGATCCTTTACATGGTCCTCAAGACCCTGTGTATCGTGGCCATACCTACCTTGCCATCTCATCACGCCCCACTCTCTGCCTGGCTCGCTTTACTTGAAGCCAAGCCTTCCTCCAGTGCCTGACACCTGCCACTGGGCCAATTCCCATGCTGTTGCTTCTGCCAGGAACATTCTGCCTTTCCCATTCTCCAGTTGGTTAAATCCTTTTACCCCTTCAGAGGGCAGCTCAAGAACTTGTCCTCGGGAAAGCCTTCCCAGCAACCCTTATCCAGGTCACATCCCTTTGGGATATAGTCTCTTAGATCCATGTTCTTTCCCTTAAGCAAACCTGTGTGAGTATATGATCATATACTCACTTTTGTAATTAAGTAACTTCCATCGCCAACTCTATGGGCCATGAAAGAACCCCTGATGTGGATGTGGGGATTTGAGGGGCCTCGATAAATCTGCTGGAATTCAGAACCAAGTGAGAAATAAGACAAAAGGTGGAGGCCAAATGTTCACCTATGTGACTGCAAAAGCTGACATTCAAGAAGGCGGCCTATATGTTTTGGACAAGTGGTCTTCCAAATACTGAGCATTAGATTTAAACAAACTTAGTCAACACCCCCTGCCTGAGCAGACTATCTCGTCCCCTCCCTACAAGGTGGCGCTGCCCCCAAGGAGGAGAGCAGAACCTGCTTCCAGCGGAGAACTTGTTCCGGGGAGAGAACAGGAGGAGGCGAGACGGCACTTACCCAGTGTCTTCCTCTTCCACATCATATTAAGTTACTCTTTCTTCCCTGGAGCAAAGTAAAGGTTTGGGGTTCGGGAAGGCCAGAAGTTTTATGCCAGTGATTCTCCTTTCCACAGGTGGGGGGAAGAAGGCTCTCCTCTAACAATAAAGGCTGACAAATTATTTCTGGTAACAAGTCCCTCATTTGTTTAGTAGGCAAGCTCCAAAGCCTTTCCTGGTCCCCAAACATGGGAAATAATTTCAGCTATAATCTTCAAGGTGATGTGCATCATGTGGAAAGCTTCCTTAGGCTGTGCTGCATTTCCTTCTTTTTAGCCCCCGTCTTTGTCACCTGGGTCCAAGCGAACTGGCTTCTACCTTGCAAGTCCCTCATCCAGCTAGCCAGGGCAGGGAAGCTGGTGGCCTTCGCCACGGCTCCAACTCAGGACGGCTTGGGGCCGGGGGAACAGGGAGAGCTTCACTTGAACACTCTCCCTGCTCCCATAGGCAGCTGACTTAGGCAACGCAGAAGTACTGGGGGAGTTAGAAAGGGAGCCCTTCGAGCCACTGGAGAGTCTCTGGAAAAGTGGAGGCGGGGGGTGTTTGTATCTTGGTCTCTGACTTCGATTATCCCTGTTTATAGATGAGCAGTACCTTTTCCTGTTTGTACGCCCTCTAGAATGTATCCCCTGCAAATTGTATGGAAATTGAGTGTGTTGAATGCATATAAGTAGCATCTTTAATCATCATCAACCAGTGCACTGTGCCCTCCTTATGATGTGCCAGCGACGCAAGCCGGGCCTTCCGTGGCCCTTAGAGGGATTTTCCTTGAGTCGGTAAAGCCTTGAGTAATCTTGGGGTTCTATGATAACACCATGCTACTTTCGCATTTATTCCGGTCTTAGGTTTGAACATTATGATATTAGTTGTTTAAATTTTCATAGATTCCAAGTTTCAGAAGAATTCTGGGGAAGTCATTTAAATTCATCCTCCTGCAGGTCTCTAGGTAGGGCGGCAACTGGGCTAACAAAGACAGATGGTTTCCTAGCTGATTCAGAAAAGTCTCCAGGGGGAGCGTTCTGTAACCAATGGCAGTAATCACAAATTACTAACATGCCTGTGCCCCCACTTTAAGAAAACCTGACAAGGGAAGGAAGCCATGGCAGGATAATTTATTGAGATGGGAATCTGTGCTTTGTTCTCTGTAATTTGCCTCCCCCCAGCTCCCCATGAAGGTAGCCAGTTCTATTTCCCTTCTCTGGGAGGAGATGGAATTCACTTACACCGTGCTCCTATTGCTTTAGTAGATAGAGACACAGAGAAGTGGGATAACACTGGCCTGTGTGCTAATTGTAATGTCGGAGTCCAGCTCCTTCCTTAGGAGGAGACGCGCTGCCCTGGGAGACAGGGGCAGGTAGCTGCGTGTTCTTAGAAGAGGGATTTTACATTGCTGAACTTTCTTTGGTCATCTGTAAAAATGAAAGGTTGACTTAATGATGTGTAGGTGCCTTCCTGCTCTCGATACTTGGTGATTATCAGTCTCTTCAGCTCGGACTCGCCGGGACAGCTTGGACATTTGTTTAAAGGCTTTGCGGGTAGAGTGGCCAGCTTGAGCAAAGGGAAAGCTACATGCAACATGTGGGACAAAGTCACACTAAACATTATTTGTTGTTTATCTTCATTTACATTTAACTGGGCAACCTATATATGACCTGATAACCCTATGAGGGGCACCTGTGTTTTGGGGGATGGGAGGCTGAGGTGGTCTTTTTGTTCATGCCCATCTGGACTGTACCCAGGGCTCAAAAAACAGGTTTGTATATTTCCTTTTCCTAGTTGGTTTTTAAGTTTAGAGAAGTGGCATCTTGGAATGAAAAGTATCCTAGCACAAATTTCTTCGACTTCTTCAAAATAGATATTTAACAGGAAAAAAATATAAATGGGATCTACCCATTTTACTAGAGGTCAAAATTTCTAAACTTTATAGAAGTTAGAGACCAGACTAATGAATCCTAAAGCAAGAAGAAACCAGCTGCTCAATTGATCAAAATGATAGAGGCTGTTCCATCTCATCTCTCCCGGGGAGCACATGACAGGTATCACCAGTGGGAGTTATATTTTCCTCCCGTCCTCCAAATTTCTATGACACAGGTAAGCAAGTGGAGTCAAGGTTCTCATTGCATTTTCTATACCACTATAAGCTTTTTTTTTTTTTTTTTTTTTTAAATCCCTATGAACTTTTCATTCCTTATTTTGAATTGCATTTAATATCATTCTATGGTTTAAGGAGATCATCTTTGAAGGGAGCTAACCTTGACAACACAGGTTGGGCTCTCTGTGATTTCTTGACACAAAACAGGTCAGGATCTAAAACTGAATGTGGAAAGAGACACAATTTATATTTTGTTCATTTAGTGCATATTTGACCTTCATGTGAAGGGAACATCGCCTTGGGTGAAAGGATTCTCACACCGATGTATCCCATTTTGAATCAAAGTAAGGTACCAATGCATATAGGATGTGGAATTCACAGTCTTAGGATTGAATGCTGTTAAAATTTGTGGCAAATTTAGCATCAAATATATCCTCACCCATAACAAGGAACTCACTCGATTAGTGAGTAGGTCTGGGCACAAAATTGGAAGTCCATTGTCCAGTTTTAATAATTTAGTGGAATTTAAAGGTTTGTGAATGAGAATGACTGACCCCTAATGCCCCCTAAGTGTACCTGTGCTTGAATTGAGATGAACTAACATAAGTATGATCTGCAGGAAATAGTACCATTTAAAGATATGGGGTGTGTGTGTGTGTGTGTGTGTGTGTGTGTGTGTGTGTGTGAGAGAGAGAGAGAAAGAGAGAGAGAGAGAGAGAGAGAGAGAGAGAGAGAGAGAGAGAGAGAGAACCTGAGAGACTGAGTAAAAGCAATTCATTTGTCAACGCTTAATTTTCCTCAATGTCAACCTGATCTCTCTCTCTTCATACTTTATGATCTAGAAATAGGTTTGCTTTGAGTCACAGGAAGTGCCCCAAACCCATCTATCACTCCTAATTTGCTTTGTGAACGGATTTTGCTTCACTTGCATTTATAGGAAGGGCAAGTGGAAAGCATTTCGGGGTCATGAAAGAATGCCAGTGCGATTTGTCTGGGAAATATGAGGGCATGGTCTGGATGCAGGACCCTGCTTCTGGAGTGCATTTCAAAACAACAAAACAACACGCAAAGCCTCTCATGAGGGGCAGGCCGGTCCTGCTGAACAGATAAAATGGTCCAATTTCAAGAAGTGTAGACAGCAATGTAAAAGAAAACTTTTTGGAGGCTTAGCCTTGGCAATGTTCTGAGGCTCAGCTGGGATAGAGAGTTTAGTGTGGGGGTGAGCCTGGGGAGCAGGGGCTGGGAGGAAGGCAGGGAGGACTCGGATTGGGATGTGATCTTGCTTAATCAAGGTGAAGCTGTAGCCTGTTGCCAGGGAGAGGAAGAACCAATGAACCTGACTACATAATTGCTATTTATCTCTCTCTCTCTCTCAAAAAAAAAAAAAAAAAAAAAAAAAAAAAAGACTGGGAAAGAAGAGAGGAAGGGACCCACTTAGACTCTGTAGGTTATTTCTGAATAATGAAAATATTTGAAATTCTTGTTGTAATTAATCAAATCTATGTTCTTTCACAGTAGAAAACGAAGTGGACGCATCATTAATGGCTTACGGTAAAAGCATAATCATGCAAATTGAACACAGTCTCCTATTCGCTCCAACTCAAAACTGCAAGGACAATGGTGACCATCCTGAGCTTCCCCTGTGTGACAGACAGACGTCATGCTGACAGCTTTGCATACATTGTTTTCCTCACAACCGCAGATGAGGAAACGGAGCCTTAGAGGAAGTAACTTGCCGTTTCTCTGAGTCTGTATACGGCGTAGACAGGATTTGAATCTCTGAGTTTTTATCGAAGTGGTGCTCATGTTGCCATTTTGTTACAATTCTTCTCCTGCTTCCCCACAACAGACACGTCCCGGCCATCAGGAACAGGTGTTACTTAAGGACCCAAAGGAGAGAAGAGCCAGTTTAGACGATAGGAGGAAAATTGTGGCGGAGCACACCTCTGTCACAAAGAGGTCTTTGAAAATCCCAGGTGACTGAAATAAATGGACAAAATGTACTTATTTGATACGGGGCAAGGTTTACGCCATAGTGGATCAGCCAAGTGCAAGGGGCCTGGCCCATCCCTTGAAGACACAGGCTGATGACACAGTGGCAGGAAAGGAACTCTTGTTCACAGCATTCGTGGTTGGGGTTGTGAAAAGCAGGAACATATTGTGGGTATCTCTGGATTTTAATTTTTGCTTTTGGCTTATGGAGTTGCCAAGAGAGCTAATACGGAAAATTGGGCTTTGCCAAATTTCAGGAGAAATTCAGATGAGAACGCAGTATTTCCCTTGTAATAAAGTTCAAGGAGGGAAGAAGCCTCCTCCCCTTTCCAGTGGACCAGGACAATGATGCTAAGTACTAACTGCTGTGTGGGTGGCCCTGCGTGTGAGCGACACAGTGGGAAGCACCCTGGCTTGCACCTCTCTCCTCTACGCTGGCAGGCCCCTTCCCCTCCCGCACACGGATGGTTTCCTCACCTGTACCATGGGGTTAGAATGCTGGCCTTGCTGGTACAATTGTACCTGGTACTTGATAAACGGTAGTTATTACAGGGCCCCAGTTGTTACTGGGTGGGTGAGAGAAGGCTAAACCAAGAAAGAAAGAGATTTTAAGGGCTGAAAAAGAAAAAGCAGGAGGGATGGGATGGTGGCGTCTGGCCTGCGAGCCCTGCTGCTGCCCCTCCCTGATTCTGTCCTGGTCAGGAGCTCGTGCAGCTTCCGGTAGACACCCAGAGGAGGTCCGCTGTCTGCAGAGACAAAGCCGAGCCAAAAGGCGATGTAATGTGGAATTACACTCTGCATTTCTCTCTAATGAGCCAGCCTGCCTCGTTAGCAATGCCGTGCTCTTTGGAGCCAAGACGGGGTGGTGTGTGTACTTGTATGCCAGCGCCCCCGTCACATGCACATGGGTGGTTTGAGCCCAGCAGCATGACTGCCAATATCACGGTTGGTTAGTTCCTGCCCAACTCTGGCGGTGTGATGCATGCAGGAGGCATGCGCTAGGGCTCGGTTGTCAAGGACAACGGTGGGACAACGCAGCCTTCACGCTGCTGGGCAAACGGACTCTCATCGCCAATGATGCTCTCAAGATCTTGTTGAGTGATGAGGTACGCTGGAAGTGACAGGAAGAAAAGACACCAGCTGTCCCCCCAGAGGGCTTACTGCTCAGCTGGAAGACCACACACACCCTGTACATGTACACACATCCCACACCTGCACTCTACACATACTACACACATATGCGTACCACACACAGCACACGCATACTCGTACACATACCGTGCATCACGTGTGTGCACATGCCATATGCACCAAACACGTGCACACAGGCACACCACACACGTATACCATCCAACACACACACTTTCTACATATACCACACACAGGTACACACATCACACACCTACCTAGCAAGCACAGACTGCAGGCACATATAACACTACACATTTACACATACCACATGCACCAAACACGTACACACACCACACCACACATAACACACACACATGCCACACACAGCACAATACACATATCTACACATATCACATGCATGTATACATATCAACCCGACGCTACACGCATGCACATATACCACATACACAGCACACACCTGTATACATGCACTGTACATACACTTGTTGTATACCTACGTGTTGTATACATGGACACTGCACTTTTAGAAGGTAGTTCCAGAATTCTGAGGCTAGCAGCTATTGGATGGTGTGATATGTGAAACAATGAGGCGTCCCCTGGGTCTACTCCCTTATTTCCTTCACAGTGAGGTGGGGCCCCGTGGGGTGCTATGTTGTTAGGGATTCTGAGACTGTGGGTCAAGCATATTGTAAACGCCTGGATAGTGAAGCTGGCTGAGGATGTAACATTCCGTCAGAAACATGTCCAGAAACAGGCCAAGAGCTTTCTCAAAAGATAATTTTGCTGTAGATGGCATGGCCTTCCTCCAGAATCCCAGAGGCCGGAATTGTTATGGCTCACTGGGAATTGCCATAAACTCCACACAGTATCTTTTTATACTACTGACACTTCCAACACCCGAGGGTCTGCTGGATCAATGGCCCACAGCCAGGAGCTGCTGCAGGGCCAGTCCTACCCCAGTGAGAGCTGGCCGTCTCCTGGGTCAGCTGGCAAACAGGCCGGAAAGGTATTCCTGGGTGTGGAACGTGCTGTCCTCAGCCCCAGCCAAAGAGGCCGATCCGGTGTTGTGCTCCCTTTTTGTGACAGAGGACGCAAGACACAGCCTTTACTACAGAGGAGATGTCCTGGACCCCTAGGGACTCAATGCAGTGGGAGTCCCCTGACTCGTCACATGTCTCACCCTCTGGAGGGTCTGTGTCCTCTCCAGGGCTCCAGCGTACAGCAACCTCTTTCTCATCTTTCCTGATCAACATGATGTCACAATGTACTGAAGCAATGAATGTCCATATACGGTCCAGACCTCCTGGGACGATATCGTGGCTGAGGGTGAGTGAGTTAAAAACAGCTCTAGAACAACATTGAATTATAATGACATTGCTTCTTAGTCCCATACTGGTACATGTACCATGTACCGAGCGTTTATTAATCAGTTCCATCAATGAAATCACGTCTGGCACAGCAGCTTTGATCAGAATTGCTATTTGGCTGAGTCTGCAGTGGTGAATAGTCATTGTCAGGGATCTGCCTGGTTTCTGCAGGGACTGGACTGGCAAATCAAACAGAGATATGCTGGGGACCACCTCCCCTATATCCTTTAAGTCTGCGATGGACACTAATTGTCACCCCGGAATATGATATGCTTTTGATTTACTGTTTTAATTGGGGACAGGGTGGGGGTGGGGCAATTTCAGAGGCTCCCCTTTGGTTTTCCCCACTGTGATAGCTCTTACTTAACAGGCCGAGGATCCAAAGTGGGGGTTACACCAACTGCCAAGTGCAGCAATTCCAATTACAAACTCAGGGACTGGAGATAGGACTACTGGGGGCATCCACGGACCACCCGGAGGGCACACTGTGAAGCAGGCTTTAGCCAAGACTTTCTTTCTTGGTCCTGTAAGCCCCGACTCTAACAGGGTGTCTAACAGGTGTCTCATGGGGTGTCTAACGGGGTGCCTCACGGGGTGTCTCATGGGGTGTCTAACAGGGTTTCTCACAGGGTGTCTCACAGGGTAACACTTCAGGTCTCCAGGTATCACTGCCTGGGTATCTGAGTATTTTCCTTTCCTCAGTGTAGGGAGGGCCCTTTGGGAAGTAACTGAAGGAATCACCATGGTATGGACTTGCCACAGTGTTACAGTGTCATCATGCCCTGGGATCCAGCCACCTCCAGATCCCTGCATGTCACAGGGTCATCCTGCCCTGGGATCCAGCCACCTCCGGATCCCTACATGTCACGGGGTCATCCTGCCCTGGGATCCACCTCCGGATCCCTGCATGTCACAGGGTCATCCTGCCCTGGGATCCAGCCACCTCTGGATCCCTACATGTCACAGGGTCACCCTGCCCTGGGATCCAGCCACCTCCGGATCCCTACGTGTCACGGGGTCATCCTGCCCTGGGATCCAGCCACCTCCGGATCCCTACATGTCACAGGGTCATCCTGCATAGCGAGCCAGCCACCTCTTCAGTCCATGGGATCCAGATGTGAAAATCTTCTCAGGCCCAGGGAACAGAGCAAATGGTGAGGACTGTCATTGGTTGAGCACCCTCCGCTCTTGTTCCCCCATTCATGTCTCTTCTGACTCCCCACTGGCTGACCATCTTTTTTGCCCCCAGTCTCACATTCAACCATCTTGATCAAGCATGCTTAAAATCTAACTCTGGGGGTCCTCTGTGGGTTCCTGCTGGTTTATGCTAGCTAATTCTTGCAGCTCCTTTGGGATATCGTCTCTTTCTTTCCTTTTCTAACCCAGCACATCCCCAGCTAGATTGTGCTGAAACTTAATCTTAGCGATTTTACTCCTGGCAGCCGGAATAAGACAAGGGACAGCTCCTGAGGGGACGTCTGTTACCTTGCTGAGGAGAGGACTCGACGCTGTCTTCAGGAATTGGGGAAAAGCTAGCTCTTACTTGGGGAGGGGCACCTCTGAAAGCTGTAAGGTTTCGGGGGGGTCTAAAGAATCAAATCCTTGGGAATGTCCACCCAGATGTCCCTGTCCCCGTTTTTCAGACTCAGGATTTCCCTTCCCATCGAAGAGCTGCCTCAGCTGAGCATTCAAACATCACTGGGGCTTCGCAATCCTAACTCTCAGATTCTGAGTTTGCTCCTCAACTGTGTCTGCTCTTCCACTGCAGGAGATGAAAGCCTCTTTATAAACTACCAGCAAGGCCCTCTGGCTCCCACACTGAGCTTTCATCTGTAGGTTAACTGCTCTCAATGTCTCATTATTCCCCCACAGGCCAGCAGTGCAATGCAGTAGCAGCAAGCCAACGTCACTGTCCTCGTGGGCCACGTTCCCCCACATCCTTCCAATGTCTCAATCATTGCTCAGGCAAAGGCAGTCTCCCCACCAGAATGTTTTTCGAGGTAACCTCACACGAAATCTTCAACAACTGCGTTGCCACCTGACACCAGGGAACACCTGTAACCCACCTACTACGGACAGGGGTCGTCTTGTCAGCCAGGTTGTGAGTAACCTGGTTGCAAAACCACCTCTTCCCACCAGCTTTCTCGGACCACTCCTGCTGTCTCCCATGTCTTTTGAGCAGTAAGACCCACACAGGATTAGATGTGCAAGGTATCTATTGGAGTAAACACCCATAAAGAATGAAAGAGAAGCAGGAGTAGGCAGGAAAAGTCTTTAGCGAGTAATGCGGGTCTGACATCTACGAAACAGGAGAGGAAGGACGGAGTGAGTAGGTTTATGGACCACCATCCAGCTCCGGGTAAGGTTCACTGATGAGCACGCAGGTCAGTGGGGTGCTCATCAGTGAGTCTCGTTAGGCAGGAGTGGACTGGTCTCGTAAGCCCACCATTCCCTCGCATTGACTGGGAGCCGTCCAGAATCCATAGTGGAGAAAACGGCACTGGAGCCAGAGGCTCCAAGCAGCTCTGCTCCCCACAACACGTTCTCTTAAAAGGAGGTCTGAGTGATGACCCCACGGCCCCTGTGATGGGAGAATGACCCCATTCACAGGATTGGTGGACACAGTCACCAAGAGGACAGCAAAGCAGAGCCAGCCTCAGTGTGCTCTTCCAGAAAAAAGTAGAAGTTACCCAGGCAGCAGAAAAGTTAGAGTAAGGACCCCTAGAAACCAACTCCTAACAGCTTTCCTCTATTTAGTCATCACTTTCCTACCCCTTTGGTTAAGTTGGGAAGATGTGAGAGAAGTATTTTAGGGTCCAACATACTTAAAACCAGAGGCACCTGTAACACTGGCAAGTGTGGGAACCACTGTTTCTCCCCAGCACCAAGTCACGCTGAGGATGGCAGTCTCGGGCATCCATTCCAGACGTGTCAGGCCAGGAGACCCCACTTAGAATGCCCACCTCCCTCCAACTTCCAAGTGACTCTCTCCAACTATGGACTGGAGAATAAGACAGTGTCAATATCAAGGAAAGGTACTGAGGTGGGGCCAGTACCTGCCAAACAATTCTCAGGTTGCCGCCCATGGAAGTACCTAATGCCAACATGAAAACTAAGTGATTCCTGATTGAAGACATTATTGCTTCAGCGTATGCTTAAGCATAAAAGTTCCCTGCTTGCATGAATGTCATTCTCTGTCTAATTACCTAATTACCCAGCCCATTGCCAGGAAGGGACTTGGGCCCTGGAGAGTTCATCTGGGTACACGTTAATTGGCTAACCAATTGACTGAATTCTCCTGTTCAAAAAGTTAGAGGAAATGAGTCCAAATTTTGACAGCAGCAAAGTTCAGTGGCTGCGTCCTGTTTCTTGGGCTAGTAGAGGATTAAAAATCATTGTTCCCTTGGACCCACATCTGACCAATGGGTTTGCGGTCCAAGGATCATGGAATTTCATGGGGAGAAGGGACCATACAAGCCATCACACCCCAACCCCATGACCTGAGATGTTGACACCACTGTCATGTAGGTAGACACACATGGCGATGCCACCCATGTCAGCTCTGGTAGCACATCTGTTTCCCTTTCACTGATCGAGGCACAGAAGTAGTGACTGGCCCATATTCTGACTCCTATGAGTTGTCCAAGGTTTCCTGTGCCCAAATGTCTGGGCCCTGGGACTTCAGAGCTTACACATGGTGCCTAAACATAGTTAGCATAACAAATTTGAAATCAAATTGCATCCTAACTTCTCCCAGCCATCCCACATGCTCCCATGTCACCATGCAATCAGCTGGCATGTGGCTTAGGAAATATTAGCCACATACCAGTAAAAACAAGGCACAGTTAGGAAGCATATCTGCTGTCAAGAAACCATGCAATTAATTTCAAAGTAAAAAAGAATAATTGGATTATCTGTATCATGGCTTTCTTCATTAGTGCAGATAATTGGGAGATTTTAGTAGTATATTTCCTTCCTTCTTGAAGAAAATGCTTATAAGGAAATAATGACAATCCCTTCCCTGTAGGTTTACACTAGATGGGAGCTTGTAGGAGCTTATATAAATCTGGTACCTTTGGTTGGCAGGTAAAGGGTAAAGTACTAGGAAAAAGTAATCTTGGTGGCCTGGACCATGGCAAAATAAAAATTACGAAAGCCCTAACTATCACCGCACACAACCACCCCATGTGAATATGACATCTGCCACATACTGCCACACCGGGGTTGAAGCCACACAGACACATGCTCTCCAGAAGGAGTCAGTGGTCAGAGGCAGGCTGGCCAAGTGGGATCTGGCAATGGAGTGACAGAATAAATCCAGGCAGGAAGGGTCCTCAGGGCAAGGGCTGAGAGTCAGCATGAACAGTGAGGAGACAAGGTGACACCCAGGAGGGGAAGACACTGCTCTGTCCTCATGTGGCACGGCCCGCTGGCTGGGCTTGGCTCAAAGTGCACGCACAAGACCACCTGCGGGAAAATCACCTGAGGTGCTTATAAGATGCACATTCCTGCCTCCCCACCACAGACCTGTTTAATCAGCATCTTTGGGATCCAGGCCCAGGAATATGGATTTTTAACAAGCGCCCCAGGTGATTCTTATACAATTAAAATTTCAGACTCACTGCTCTGTGTACATTTTGCAAACTCAGGAGTTCCATCTGCCTAGGTGTGAATCAGTATCTGACTATGGCAGGCTCATCACGGAGCGGGGTGGGGGGCTGGGGGGGCGGTGGTCTGCACGACCCCCACTGGCATCCATAGTCACCAGGATCAAATCCAAAATGGGTTTAATAAGCATGTTCTTTTTGAGAAATACTGTTCAGAGCTCCCAAACCAGCAATGGACAATCTCTTAAGGCAAAAAGGCTGAAAACAAGCAACAATTTATTTTCTCAGAACTGGAAAGGGTGGAGTGACTGTCTTTTCTAGCTGGATGTACTGAATTAGAACCATGCAAAACAAATACAGTTCCCCTGGGGCCTTGTGCAGGATTTATTTCCAGATTTAATGAATGGCCACGTGCTTGGGTTAGTGGAAAATAACCCAGAGACTGGCTCATCCCCGAAGTGCTGTGGAAAAGCCTCTCTCGCCGATGCTGCAGAAGGACGCTGACCCATTTCCACATCCCAATCTCCAGGCAAAGCAGGTGACATGGCGGGGGGGAATGCAGGTCGCCTGCTGTGCATCTGAGAACACAGTTTCTCGCCATCCTATGAAATGTCTATTGATCTGAGCACGTAACTTATGTCAGCCCTGACTGTCTGAAGGGAGGCTGCTCCATATCACAAGGTCATGATGACAAGAAAACCCCAATAATTCACTATCCTTGCACACAAAGGACTGAGCATTGTTTTTCTTCCTTCTTAATAATGTCGTTCTGTGGCTCTCGCCCTGTCACTGGCCTTGCTGTGGGACTTAGGGCTTAGATTTGCTTGCATTTACCTGTTTCTCCCCTGGCTTAACTTCTCAGATTCATGTCACTGCAAACCCCGGCTTTATCTGCTGTCTCTGCTGCAGCCTCATCAATGGCGCAAAAGGCTGATTTAACTCCTCGAGCAAAAGCCACTGCTCCCCAAGCCCTGGGCCTTCTCTGAACCCTCTCTGCTGCCTGTCAGGATCACCACCTCTGTACTGAACAACTGTTTATCAGTGCTGAATTGACTTAATGGGCACCTGCCTTGCAGGGGGTCCTGTTGGGCTTAATGAATCCCCAAGTTTGTCAGGTTCTGTGAGACGCACAGAGGGAAGGAGGTGTGGTGACGGTACATGGCCGCTGCTGTCAGGAGCCGCCGTTGTGACGACGACGCAGCACTTAGAGATGAGACACGCAACGTGCAGACGCCGTGAGGAGAAGCGGGGGAGCTGTGAAGACCACGGAGCTGGCTCTGTCCTCACGGCTGATGCTCTTACCCCAAATTACCAGGTAGGCAAAGCTTGTATTCAGAGGTATCACTCTCCTCTCTCTTTTGCATTATTTTGTCCCTTGATTCATTCCTTCTCTGCTGTCCTCCCACGCCCTCCTTTCTCTCCATCCCTCACTCTGGTGCTCCCTCCTCCTCTTATCTAGGAAACATGCCTGGCTTGTACCCTGCTGTCAGAAAAGCAAAGGACAAACTGATTCACTTTAAGGAATAAGTGACTAATAAGGTTAACATCCCTCAATAGCATGTGTATTTTAAGGGGAAAATCTTAAATCTAAGGGGGAAAAAACCATTATAATGGTGGAAACTCACACAGTAGCACAGAAATGAGGGAGAAAGTGGGGTTTTCATTGTTCCTGAAATCACAACACTAGTTACATCCTATTGCCTTTTATTTAAAGTCAATAAAACCCCTGTTTCTTGCATCGCATATATGACATATCACTTCCTTTCCACATATTCAGGTACATCCAAAATATACTTCTTGGTCTTTTTTCTTTTTAAGCCTCCATTCCTCTGGGGTTGCAGAAATTTAATTTCAATTAATTTAACTTCTCCCCTCCCACCTTTCCGCGGGTTGCACCTACATTTTGGAGGCTTACACGGTGCCAGGTATTGGGAAGGGACATCTGGTCCTCAGGATCATTCGCCATCCATGCTGGCCTCCCCCGAGGTGGCCACCGTGCCATCTGGTCTTCAGTTATTGGTGCCCCAGGTGGCTGCTGACTCACCCTTGTTCCTGACCATGAGACACATCCAGCTCTCTCTCACCTACTTCCAGGACCTCCTGGCCATATAGGTGTTAACTGTTTCTGCCACACAGTCTGAGCCTCGGAAATCTCCCAGAGGCTGTGCACAATCTCCCCTCATTCCTTTGCCACTCACATGACTCCAACACCATGTTGGGGCATGAGAAGAACAGCATTATTTTGTGGGATTGCGTTGCTTCCCAGGCTCTGGCTGGGAACCTGGATGCACGCCCCTTCCATCTCTCGGCAGAGCCAACCAAGGCGAGTAAGGAGGGCATCTGCCTTTCCTCCCCAATCCGGCACCCGGCTGACCTGAAAGGGGTGCAGGAACGTTTCTCACAGATCCACCAGCCCCTGAGTTCTGGCGGCTTTCTTCCACCTCCCTTCCTCCCAAAGCTAGCCAGTCACCCCTCTTTTTTTTGTAATTTCTGGGGTTATCCTTTGCTTGAGGCCACAAATGCAAAACGACTGAATAGCGGGATGATGCAAAGGATTCAAGAAAAGGGTGGACAAAGATTGATTTTATTTTAAATTGTCTATCAAATTGTAAAATACTGTGCTAGCCATTGTGAGAGTTATAAAGTGTTGTAAAGCATAGGCCTCATCTGCAAGAAACTTACACACATAAAGGTAATGCTAAATACCAACTCAGGAGTCATATGAATTTATAAGAAAAAAAGAAGTCAGTTCATAATGGCCCCCAAACAGTTCTTTTCTTTTTCCATTTTTCCCTTTCAAGAAATTAGGACTCTTCAGCTACCAGTAATTTCTCAAAGTTGGAAGCTAAATGGAATACTGGTCATACTCTATATCAACAAATATTACTATAGCTCAAATGCATGACTAAATAAAAAATATCAAAGCTTTGCCATGGAATTTACTTACTTTGAGCAGTGTTGGAAACAAGTGAATTCTAAGGCTAAAGGATTTGAACACCCCTGCCCCCCTTAGAACTGCAGTGTCATTTGCCTTTTTTAGATCTATAAGGTTGGAGACTGTTTCTACTTAAAAAAAAAAAAAAAATAGAGAGTAGCAACCATACTGTATTGGGACTTGTGTGGAAGGAGATGGTTGTGTTAGTCAGGGTAAGTAAAGCCAGCTGCTACAACAACCCCAGAGTCTCCATGCCTTAACACAACGAAGGTTACTTTTCACTCACTTCACCGTCCGTTGCTCCTCATGGTCATCTGGGGACCTCGCCTCTGCCTTTAATGTATGGCTCCCCGGCCACCCTGGGTGACACTGAGCCCACTCACGGGGGCGAGAGAGCATGTAGGATCGTTTATGGGCCTGCTCTGGAGGCACATCACTTCTTGTCATCTTTCACTGTCCAGAACTCAGTCACATGGCTCCATCTAATTGAGGAGGCTGGGAAATGTCATCTAGCAGTGGGTCCAGGAGAAAAAGGCAACGGGTTTGGTGAGCGCATCACGGCTTCACTGCCATATTTGTGAGCAACATTTTCTGACAGCATAAAGCCCCCAGTGACTAAAGCTTTTTAACAAAGACCCAGAGTTGTTTCAGACACAAAGAGAGCTGGAATGTCAGAGAGACACGATCCTCCCATCTGACTTCCCTTCCTTCCTCCTGCCCCCTCCTTCCTCATCTCAGTGTGCGCTCCTTGGGAGGATGGATAGGCACAGCCTCTATCTGCATACTCGCTGGCACCATACCGGTTTCTTCAGAAAGCAGAGGCAATAGCAGTGAAAGCCGGGCTCCTCCTCCAGGTGCTCGCAGCGCCCAGGCCCAGCTCAGAAAGCGTAGCACTTGAGTATCAGCACTAATGAATGCCAGCCTCACCACTGGATGTTGGCAGAGGCTCTGAGCAGCGCTGGAGAGAAAGCCGGGTAGCTCTGATGGGTATGTGGGGTGGGCAAGGAACAAAGATGTGCTGAGCGTGTGGATGGAGGACTGTCTGTGCCGGGAGGGTTCTAATGGAAGGTATTTTGGTCTCTCTCGTGCTGTTCAAACCACGTCCAGGCCCCTGTAAAGCACTTACTTTGTTGATTGAAAGGGAATCGTTCTGAGGCAGAAAATGTCAACAGTGCTAGTGGGAATTCTACTTTTGCTCTTTAGCGTCTAAATGGCTTTAAGGAAATGGATTCACTTGGTGTTTTCAGATGAAATAGCCTTCACTTCCTGTCCTCAAACACCTCGTGTGTATAGGCAAGGCAGCCTTCTTCTGGAACGAGCCACCACCTCAGGACAGAGGGCTGGCAGCTCCTTAATGGTGCTGACATTTTTATCAATGGCTCAAGCTTAAGGAGCTGGTTGGTTTAGGCAGACATCTTCTTCCATTACATGTGCCTCAAAAAGCTGAGGCCTGAGGAAGGGACATTAGTACAATAAGCCAAGATCACAGAAAAGTAGCAACGATACCTCTGTTATGATCCAGGCAGAAAGGCAGTTGTCACCCAAGAGTGAAATTGGGGACGGAGAATGATGGAGAACTAATCTGGGCTTTTCAGATGGGGGCATAGGTGAAGCTGTGGATGAGGAGGATGAATGTATCCGATCAGGGATGTACAGTAGAAAGAACCCTGTTGTTCCTTTCTTTTAACTTCTAGTAAGTTCTAAGACAGGAAGGTATTGAATTTTCCTTCCTAGGTCCTTCCAGCTAAAAATTAATCCATCTTCAGTTCATCTCTGTGGATTCAGGGGTGGGGGGTGGAGTACATAAAATTCGAAAGTATCTTCCCTCTGACATTTCTATACATATAAGCTTCACAAATATTCAAACCAACCAACTCGTTAGTCCTACCTACAGTCTCATAACTCTTTTAATTATCAGAGAAGATCAAGCTGTTATCACAGCTTTCCTCAGAGACGGCAGTTGTGCCAGATGTTGGTTTCAGAGAGACTCTCTCTCTGTGCCTCCTAGAACTCTGTCACCATTTTCTGCTGGTCGAAGTTTGGGGTCCTGAGACCTTTCTTCTGGTAAGATCTTTGGCCAATCCTGCCTAGCTTAGAAAATCAAATGAGAATCTGGGTCTCAGTTGTGAAGTTACAGTTATAGTTGAATTTACACACACACACACACACACACACACACACACACACACACACACACAAGCACACACTTTCCCATACACTGTCAACCTGCAGGGAATGACATAATCACTCTTTTTCTGAGGATTTATATTTCTAAAAAGAAGCCTAATTGCCAAAAGCACACAGAACATGCTTTTGATTTCTCAAGTAAATGGTTTAGATCAGCTGTTTTTTTAGATTACAGAACTATGAGACATGGGCATTGCATTTCCTGCCCACAGAGGGTCAGTGGGGTCTTCATCATTTCATTTTTTTTCCATTTTTTTCATATACTCATCAATAATTTATTTTGAAGATTACTATGGACCAGGGGATAAGTTATACGGGAAAGGAGAATCTTGTTGCCAAAAAGTATTGAAGGAATACAGTACTTAGGGTTTCTTGTCTTTAAAGAATTGAAGGAATTGAAAGACTAGTAAATTTGATGTTTGGCATGGCACTGAACCAATGGAAGACCGTGAAGGGTTAGTTGCCTATCCAAAAGCTTTCATTTCCCCATTCATATGTCAAATGCACTAAAAATAAGCCAGATACTATTTCTAGCTCTGAAGTCATCCTAACAGTGTCTCCAGCATGGATAGTCCTCAATGACAATCAGGGGATCTGCTAAGATTAGAAGGGGAAATAAATCAGCTAAGTGATGCTTATGTCATTCACAAGAGACCCAAGTGAATATCTAGAGACGTTATCCAGCTAGGTGTTCCCATCTATGTATAGTGTTGGAAGCCAGTAATGAAAGTAGATTGTAGACGCGGTTACCCAGTAGAATATTTAAATGTGTCCTTATTTGACTGCAATCACACAGCCAAATATATTCAAGGGCGGTTTCCTTTACAAGAAAAAAAGTGAATGAAATACTCAAAGATGACATTAGCTCAATTTTATGTTTGAAAACTTAATTGCACCTAAGTGAGAAAACACAAAATTAAAGTTCTCAATGCAACAATGCCTAGTAACAGGGGGAGAGTTTGCCACACATGTTGGAACTCAATGTGATGTGGGTACTGAAACCTAGACTAGGAAAGTGCCTGCAAATCCACTACTGCCGCTTTCTAGAGCTTTCCTTAGAGATTATGCAAAGAGCCCTTATCTTGAAAGTTACACCAGGAGTGCATTTTGGATTGCACCCGTTGGAGACCTTGGCAGAAAAGAAATGACCATTTATTGAATGTCCAACCACTGGCTTGGCACTTGTACCAATTTTAGGGAGAAATAATTTTGTCCTCTACGCCTTGTCTACCAAGACAACCCCATGGATTCAGAAAGCTGAAACAAAGCCTATGTGTGCGTGGGTGTGAGACCTCAAGTCCTGTGGCCCTGCCACCAACCTTGCTGGGTTATTAGAGCCCATGAATGACTAGAGAAGCCACTGACTGACTGGTGACTCTCCGTACTTTTCAGGGCGTGTCCTTGTGATGACGACCTGTTTCTTTCCTTTAGAAACTTCTGGAATGTGTAGTATACCTTGTCCACACCCAAACCAGCCCAGAGGAGCCCAGATTCCTCTCTTCTTTCTATTGGATGCCTCCTCAGTTCCTGAATTCAGACCTATGGGAATAATACCAGGAGCTCTTACTGTCTTTGTGAAATACCTAGGAGAATCAGGAAAGGGGAAGCTTGGTCCAGTAAAACAGTTTGCAGAACTTTCACCTAGAATTTCTCTGATGGGGCGTAATCCCTTCCCACTCTTCTCTGCGGCACACTTTCGGAGTGTATTCGATGAAGAAAAACATTGCCTGTGCCACGTCCATAGTCTGCTTGTAGACCTATTCATTCCATCATTTATTCAACAAATTCTAATTGTCCGTCTACCATAGTGTTGTATTAGTCTCTTCGGGACATTCAAAGAGGATTAAGACATGGCCCATCGCTGAAAGGAACTAATTGCGTAGTTTGTTAAATGACACCTGTACCAAACCCATAACATCAGCTATGCTGATGAGCGCTGTGAGAAAACCCAAGTTCCATGGCGGGGAGGAGGCCTAAGGAAGGCGGTGACATGTGAGCTGGGCTTTGTAAGGAAAGAGTATGGCACTGCAGCATGGCAAACCACAGGATGTTGGATGACAGTAGATAAAGAGGGAAAACGGGGATTTTTCTGTGTGTGTGTGTGTGTGTGTGTGTCGGGGGGAAAGGGCAATGAGGTTGCAGGTAAGAGGTAGGGGAAAGTTATGGAGATAACACCCCTGATTCTGGATGTGTTGAATTTGAAATTCCAGTCGGAGATCCCAGTGGAGCTTTCCAGCAAGCAAAAGAGAGCAGAGTCCTGAGAAAGTTTAAACTTGGGATCATATGTCTGCACAGAGGCCTGTTGAGAGATTGGAGGTTGCCTAGGAACTGGAGCTAAGTGTTACAGTGAAGCAATTAGCACTCTAAGCAACAGATACTAATGTCTTCATTACTTGCAGGCCCATCATATACTAACACACAGGGAGAAATTCAGTGTGTTCCCGGCAGAGCTTCTGGGAAAAGTCAGAATCATAGGTCACTCTTGGATAGATTAGAGCAGTAGGGTTGGT
The DNA here is from genome assembly GCF_057876585.1 of Rhinolophus sinicus. Classification (NCBI taxonomy): domain Eukaryota; kingdom Metazoa; phylum Chordata; class Mammalia; order Chiroptera; family Rhinolophidae; genus Rhinolophus; species Rhinolophus sinicus. Next base: position 118,460,541 of record NC_142515.1, on the reverse strand, counting down.
CTTCGGTAAACGGATAATGTTGGGGGCATTTTGGAATTTCTCCATGAATAAAAGCTGATCTGTCCCTTTAAGTTAAAAAAAAAAAAAATGCTGCACTTTCCTCCTCACCCGGAATCATTTTGAGGTTGGTGTCATGAGTAACCCTTTTCTGTTCTTGCATCGGGTGGACCCCGTCTTCTCAGAATGATGTAGACATGCGTTCTACCCTTCTGTGATCTGTCCTCGCGCTACTATTATAAGCATTATTGATCACACAATCCATTAGGGCACCATTCACCATAAATAATTTATCTCTTCAGGCATGAGCTTGTCTCTGCCACAGATGCCATCAGCAAGAACCCCCTTCAGGAGGTTTGGGCTGGAAGACAAACAACTGCATTGCGAATGTAGTTTAAACACACAAGGCCCAAGGAGACATAAAAATAACGACTGAGCAAACCTCACGCCTGGAGACCGCGTTCTCCTGGGGAGGGTCTTTTACACCCAGAATGGATCTGAAGTGTGTCAGACCAGCCTTGCTCCCACCGAAAGCATGCTGTCCTGACAAACAGATATAAGCCTATCTTCTTAGCTGAGGGAATTTGTTTAGGCAGCATATCAATATTTGTTGAACACGCTAGAGCAATGCTAAATGTTATAATAGCAGGGGGTGAGGGGCTGGAGCTGAGGGAAGGGTAGGAACAGGCAGCAAAAGAAATAGTGGAGGTGGTCTCATAGCTCTATTGACTCTAAACTTCTGTTGGTCAAATAGGAAAGCACATGTAATGAAAACTATAGGCTCTCTGGCAAAAAGAAACAGAAGAGAGCAAGAGCATGAAAGCTCAGGTTGCATCTGTAACTTGCTGAAGGACATGTCACAGCACAGAGCACTCCGATTTCAGGCTCTAAGAAGGAGGGCAAAGGAGGAACAGTCATCTAGACAGAGAGGCGAGTAGGAGAGCCGCTGTACCAGGGGAGGCAAGGGATAGGTGCAAGTCTGCAGTCGGGAGCTCATGCATCATGGGTGCCAGCAAAGCTTTCAGCTGGTATAAAGCCTGGGAGTCACAAGTCAGGATGGCAGCAGGTAGCTGCTGGGCTATGGCTTCCCCACACCACACTAGAGTCAGAGGGGTCTTTTGTAGGATAGACAAGACCAGGGGGAAAATTCCTCACCTTTTCTTCCCCTTGAGTCCTTTTTTCTTGAACTCTCTAGAACTTCCTTGCTAGGGTAGGTCTTGCAGGGGGCGGAAATCATTAATCTCTCTTACGATATGTTTATATGCTAACCTGAATAAGTCAGTGTGGAGATAAGAAAACAGAGCCTAAGTCAGGTAGTTCACTAAAGAGAATTCATAGGGGAACTCACTACAAATAGGTCGGAGGCGCCGAAGCACCAACAGGAGACGCGGACGCAGAGATTCGTAACAGCTAGAGCTGGAGACACTAAGGGACAAGAGCCTGGACCCTGGGAGGACACTGACGCCATGGTTGAGCTGCCTGGCAGGGGCTGGGACCACAGAGGAAACACGGGCACAGTAAGAGATGCCACGAGACTGAGAGGGGTGGAAATACCGCATCTCCTCCCCTTCCCCTGCCCTCTGGCTTCCTGCTAGGGCCTCCCTCTGGCCTAACCTAACTGGAAGCTAGTTGGTAAGGAAACCTAAGAAATGTTTGTACATTGTAGGTATCAGGAGAGGAAGAGTGGGGAATGGTCGGCATTTCCTTGTATCGTATTTGCAGATGACTCTCAAAGAAAAGCAAAGCCTGTCTCTTGTAAATTGATTTATAATGGAATTAAGCATCAAGTAAGGCAACATTTGGAGGCACGATTTTCGCAGTGACTGCAATTAACACTACTCAGTCCACTGCGTGTCCTACTGTCGAGTAGCTGACAGCAGAATTGTGGCGTCGGTGGGGAGCTGCCTGGTCTCTCTTGAGGAGTCTGAGATTCCTTCCACCATAACCGCCTAAGGTTAGCTCTGGAGAAGAAGCAGCAACCACCTGTCTGACTCAGGAATGAAGCTGCTGCAGGCTCAATGAAAGCTGAGCAGGAGCTGATCAAAGCCCACAGTTTCTGCTTCTCTGACTCAATCCCAGAGGCAAAGCCCTCTGCTGTTGTTTCAGGGCCCCTCTTGATCTTCAGGGAGCTCACACACCCCAAAGGAGAATTCTAGACCTGTCTGAGTCTCTTAGGCCTGATTGGAGTAACACATTAAACCAAGGGGACCCATGCCAAAGCATCCAAGGCCTGCTGGATACCTGACACTGGGTCTCCCACAGACATCCTGTCCCCAAGGAGATGCCACTTTGTAACTGTTTAGGGCTATATGCCTTTCCGTTAAATAGTTCAAAACTATTTCAAATGACAGTCATGACTAGGGATGCTAATAAGAGGAAAGAAGACTTTTTTTATCCCAAGAAGTTACTATTGATGTGTATCACATTGACTTAATATAATATAGTTCACTTAATAGGAATTGATCAACCTCAGGGCAGATGGCCTTATAGAGACATGATCCCTGACCTTATGCCAATTTAGTCAGGGTCAAGAAGAAGGTGTCTGATATTTGCTGGTGGCAGGGGATTGCTACAAGCCCAGGACTGTGTAAGCAGAGCATTGATTTTAGAGAGTGGGATATGATCACTCTGTCTGGTGCTATTGCTGCAATTTGCTGGTTCTTAAACAGACCTTGACAAAACAGGCTTGTTGTTCAGCCAGGCTGCTAATTGTGCTGGTAATTAAAAATTGGCAGTACTGAGCTTGGCGCATGTTCCCTACCTTGAAACCTTCCAAATCAGCGTTTGCGTTCACAATGAGCAAAACACCTGCTCTGTTTCCCCTACTCCTTTTCTAGGACTTTCAAATGCCACTTAGCTGATGCTTTCACAGAGCCTGGAAGGATTTTTGGTATTTCATTCAGAAAGATCGCATGTGCACTGCAGTAAGCAGGGCTATATATAGCCAGGGCCGACCAGAGGGCGACCTCTGAGAAAGCTCCAAGGAGCCCAGGGCATGACTGTGCTCACAGCCTCATCCCTCTCCTGCCAGGCTTCTCTGATGACACCACATTCTGTTCAGATTTTCTGGCTCTGGGAACCTCAGTGTTAATTCCTGGAGGCTGAGGGCCACGTGGCAGTCTACAGCTTGCAGGCTTGTTTGTGCGTACACGCTCATGCATGCACATCCACTCAGAGTTAATGCGTCATCCTTCTATATTTATCCAGCTGCTGTTTCAGTCGCTCTGAGAAGTGTCTGTAGAAAAACAAAGCTGCCTCTTCCTGCTATGCAAGCTGTCTGAGCTCCAGAGACAAGCTCTACTGTCTCAGCCTGTGTGTAAACGTGCAGGGGCCACGGTTCCCAGAGTGCTTGGGTCACTGAGGAGACACCCACTCCTGCCCCCTGTTAGCACAGAGCTGAAGGCTGAGGAGCAGGCAGCTTTCCTGCTCTGGCCGCGGCTCCACTGTCCTTGCTTACTCTCAGTTAGGTCTGATTGCGAGGGGCACGATATGAGTGGGGTAAACACCTGGGTGTGAAAGGGGAGCTGGCCAGATCTCGGCGGCAGGACAAACTAGCTACAGTATGGAATGAGTACCTGGAAGGTGTCACAGGTTGTTAGAGCTAAAAGGGATCATTGATGCCACCTTCCCAAGACTGTTGTTTTACAGGTGAGGAAACTGAGGAACATATATCCTTCAGGAAACTCTGCCCCGCGTGCGACAGTTCTGTGTCCCTGTCACATGAGGAAGAACTCATCGCCGAAGCAGCTACCAGGAGGCTCCGAGCATGCGAGATTCCAGACAGTGTCTAGCATTTGAGGGTGTCTTCCTTCTCCCTCCCTTCTGGAGTTCCAGCCGTGAACTTTATGATAGGAACTTTCACCCTTTTAAAAGCACTGGGCAGTAGCTGCAGCCCCTCTCTCCCCGTGTCTGCTCTGCCCTTGGGGCCAATTAGTCCCTTCTGTGCTTGGTGGAGTTGGAAGGACTGACTGTGAGAAACTCAGCTTTTCTCCCTCTTTCTTTTTGCATCTCCCTGTCTGAGGATGGGGAGAGGTGTTGTGCTCACCTCCTGCCTCTTGGGTGGCAATCACAAGGGGGTCAGAGGTCATCTGCTGTAGGGCCAGGTCTAAAGACTTAGCTCTCACTTTGTTCCAATGAAGGGACGCAGTAGATACAGTGCATGCACCTGTGTTGCTCAGTATGTATAGCCTATGTGTGTGTACATGTATGTATGTCTGCAAAGCCCGCCTTCCCTTAGGTGAGGTGTACAAAGTGTAGATGTAGGGAGAAGCGACAGAGAGTCTGGCTGTGGCCACAATGAAGCCTTACTCTTCAATCCAGCTTTGTCATCAATAAAACACGTTTTACAAATCTCCATTTGTCTGGTTTCTGAGACTATTTCTCAGTAGCACTTGTGCAACTATAATATCGGCATTCAATTCAATTAAACTACCTATTCTGTAAGTACCCTGAGGGAGGGAGCAAGTTAACTCATTCCCATATGAGTGAGTGAATCTATATCACGCAATTAACATTTCCCAACCATCCACCACGAGCGGGTTGAAAGCCAAGAGAAACAGTAGGGCCAATATATCATAGGTGAGGATGGAGACCCCACGCTCCATGATCCAATTTACAGCAGATTTTATCTCAGCACTGGACAGAGTATGAAACTTCCCCTCTCCTCCCAGTGAACCTGGGCCTGTGTTGTAGGCAGCACAGGGGGTAAAGGGTAACTCAGGGTTGGGGCGTGAGTTCCGCCTTCCTCCAGCCAAACCATAGGACAGTAGGCTGCTCTTTTTTCCTTAGATTCCTTGTCAGGAAATTGGGACAATATCTCTTATCACTGTGGGAATGAGGAAATTGTGTAAAGATCTTAGAAAATGTCTGGCTAATAGTAAGCCCTCAATAAATGTTAGTGATTATTATTGGTAGTAATAAAATATTTTTCTGTCACCAAAAGTATCCCGTGAGGATGGATCTTTAAAATATGTCAATAAGAAAATGTGATTTGCTTTTAAAACAATTTTGTTTGGCAAATATTTTAGGAGGAATACTTTAAGTGAGAAATAGCTATATAGCTTTCTAGCACATATGAATTGGAATTCACTTGTTAAAAAATAGAAATGCCATTTTTATTGCTTTCCACACCCACACCATCTCAAGGAACATTTCTTAGCTGCTTTTGCCCAAAGACATATGTCATACCTACAAATCTAGTGACAACTGACTCCTGAAAGTCTTGATGTGGATTCCTAAGTGGGGGCATTTCTAATTCTGAAATGAACTGTGTGGTTCAAAAGCTCCATGCTTTCCAACAAGTAGATGATTGATGAGACTTTCTTGTTCACTGATCAAGCTTGGTAAAAAGGAAAAACAAGAACTAAAAATACCCTTTGTGTTTGAACTAGGGGCACTGCAAGTAAAGGGAGATCAGATTTACATATGTGATCACATAATTATATATTTAATTGGTAGTTTGGAGTAAAATTATACTTAAATCTAGGGATTTTTATTGTCACATCTCATAAGTTTGCAGTTATTTCTACAAAGAGCAGAATGCTTCCTTGATTTTTTTTTTTTTCAATTCAAGTTACCATCTAGGAATTTTGCAACCTGTAGTACTACCAAGAAAGAAACTCATTTGAAGGTCACATCAGCTTTCACGTGAATTTTCTGTAAAGTTGAGGTGACGTTTTGTATGTTAACTACAAGTAAAGGTGACATAATAAATAATGGTCATTTACGTTGTATTCCTATCCTCCAGTTGGAATGTCCAGGTGAAGGGTTCCTTAGAGTACCTCTCACCAAGTCAGTCCTCCATCTTTTCGTGCCAAAGGGTCTTCATGTCATTTTATGCATTTGTCCTCAATTGTTGCATTTCCATTTGAACAAATAAACTAATAGCCACTAACTCAAAGTTTATCTTGGAAGCAAAAAGTTATCAAACTGGAAATGTAAAATTTAAACTTAGGAGATGAGCGAATGTGGAGAGTAATACGAACAGAAAATTCATCTCTTTTATTGCAAATCTTCCATCTGCATCTGAGAGATAAGAGTCTCAGATCCAAGGACCTAAGCTACTATCCTGGGGCAGGCGGCCATTAAATTCAAGACTCTCTTACTAACTTACAAAGTAAAGCCCAGGATAAAGGCAGTAAGTCATCATTTCATAAAAGAATTGGGTCCCATTCTTTCTGTCCTTTTGGGATTCCAGAGCTTCCCATGAGTGAGGAGAACGCAGCCCCATAACAGGGGCCCTACACAGTGGAGAACAAAGTATCCCAGAGTGATTCTCCCTTATGTATGAATTTCAAGGAGATGGAGAAGAAGAGCAGTGGGTGCAGATGTTGACAGAGAAGCTGGCCAGGTGTTTGGTGGAGATACTAGTGTCAAGAGCACTGAGAGGTTGGTCTCGGAGGGCCATGAGACGACCAGGGCGGTACAGCTGCCCCTCCAATTCTCTAGGAGCCACGGCTCTGTGGCTGCTGAGATGGTTCCCTGCCATTTTTTGCCTTTCTGTCTATTCTTACAATAACTCCCTACTGCCAAATGGGTCTGAGTCCCTTGAACCCAAGAGAATCAAACACTGGATCATACTTTCTATCTAGAATGAGAGGGCTAGGTGGCAATTCAGTGTCCCCATAATGTTAGGACTCTTATGTAAAGAACCTAGTTCTTTGACCCCAACCAATCCCCTGAAAAGAATGTGATATTCTGTCTTCTCCATGAGTGAAATAATAAAAATGCAAATCTCTATTCTTCCCCAGATGTCAACAGACGTACAGACGTAACTTTTCTGGGGGGAAATGACTTTTGAGTCATGGAACACAGTAGTAGACTGTAGCTTAAATATTTAAAAGGAAGGAGTACGGCTAACAATATCTAGCACTAGTTGTGTAGATGCACAGGGTCTGCACTCCGTTCCCTAGTCTAATCTTCACAGCAGCCCTTTGAGATAGGTGTTATCTTAGCCCCTTTTTAAATATTTTAGTGACTAACCAGAAGCCACACAAGTAGCAAGTGGGATTCAAACTCAGTTTTCACTCCAGAGCTTGAGCTCCTAAGCAGTGGATTATAATAGGAGCAAATTCTTAAAACACATGTCACGCAGTCTCTGGATGGGACATTTTCTGTTCCCAGACATGTCTTCCATTAGCAGGTCCAAGCAGCAGCCCACCTGCAGCCTCTTTGGGCAGCAACGGGTCCCCTCAGTGAGTCACTGGTGACACTCACACTGCCCGGAGGGACCACAGTGTTTCCTGGGCTCCAATAAATCACCAGGGATAAAGGTTATCCTCTCTGAGCTCTTTGAACACATCAACCTAGATTTTTTACAAGTCTCTACCTGGTTCTTACTTTTTGCTTCAATTTCCAAGAGATTTCTGGCTTCGGGCATTTTTCCCCCAGGGGAGAGAAGAAATGCTATAATATGATTTTATTAGATAAGAGAAATAGGTTTAACATGCACAGCAGCTTTAAGATATCAGGTTGCCGTGAACTTATGTGGTGGTGAGACATTTACAAAAATAACAATAAAAGTTCCACAACCAGGTCTCTAACTGTTTTCCCACAATGGCATTGGACAGATGCTCTGGAAAATGCCATTCAAGATGTGTCATCCCCCCAATGCTTACACCCCGTCAGTTGCCGTCTCAATGTCAGAAACACAAACACCACCCAGGCCGGCTATGTGCTGTCAGGGACCTCTCATCAACCCACCAGCACCAGGGCCTCAGCCGAAAGAACCGAGTGGGAGAACTGTGGTAAGTCTCTCCATTGCTCACTTTGGGGACATTTTCATTCAGATGCGTATGTGTGTTTCACAGGATCCTTCTTACAACATCAGGGGGAGGCCGTGTCAGGACAGCGTCCCAAGTCAGTAACCACTCCCAAGGAGGAAATCCAGGATTTCTTTGTTCTCTCCTAGCTTCAGATTCACAAATACATGTGTTCTTTAGTTGTGTGTAATGTAAATAACAGTAATCATTTCAGAGTGTCCCAACAGAAAACCTAGCACATAGCCCAGGAGAGGAGAACAGGGGTTCTCAGGGAAGGGGTGGGCAGAGGGAGCTAGTGTGGGAGAGGCAGTTTTCAGAATCACCTGGATGATTCATTCAAAGTGGTTTTCCCCTGCTGTCTCTACCACTCCACCCCAGGAGGCATCATTCCCATTGCGAGCACACTGAACCCCTTCCATGCATCGGAGGGAGAAGAAATCTTGAGTCACCTGAATCCAAAACATTTTCGACAAAGCAGAATGATAACTACTGGGTCCCTGGGAATGGGATCCTTTAGTAGCAGGTATGCTTCTCAGTCCACAAATTAAGGTGTGCAAGCAATATTAAATCTCTATTTTCTAGAAATCTACTATGTTGGCCTTCGTGTCCCAATCTCTCCAGGCTCTCGAGAAAATATAATCTCCGTCATTGTTGGGGCCTCCCTTCTCTCCCTCAAACTCATGTCAGGTGCCCCGTATATTCTGCAGTGTGAAGGCCCCTGTAAATGGGGAGAACTCTGGTATTTGTCATCTTTCCCACAGGTTTCCACTAAGACTTCCATTGTCCTTGGTCCTAAGGGCTTTACAGGACTGATGACACTTTATGTTTCCAAGTCACACATAAGATGGGAATCGTTCGTATGGTGGCTTCGGGGTCCTCTGCCTGGCTCGTGCATGCAGCACTTCCTCCACGCTTCCTGCGGCTTCCGTTTCGCTCTATTCCTAAAAGCCTCCCTTAAGAGTTTAGTCCTGGTGCAGGGACCTTTTTTTCTACTCTGGGAAAGGCTCTTTTTCCTTCTATAATCCTGTTTACTTCTTATAAACCCTATGCTTTGCTTTCTCTGTTAATGTTCTAAGTTTCTTTATGGGCTCAGGGTTCTGGAAACAAAACCCAGAAATTCTTGGAAGTTACTTCTTTCTCTCCTACCACATACCTCTCTTCCTTGAGGCTATGAAACACAGAATCAGCTCCAAGTTTGAGCAAGAGAAATATACAGACGATGATAGATAGATAAATAGATAGATAGATAGATAGATAGATAGATAGATGATAGATAAATTAATGACCCAAAATACTATGCCATCACATTTTTATACCCTCTTCATCGGTGATTCCCAGGTCTCATTTTCAAATATACATAGAAAGATGTCTTTGGACTGCTGCAAAAGTCCTCCAAAACTTTCAAAATCAAGTTAACGCTGATGAAATTTAAATTTTAAAACATAAATAATAGTTGTGGTTAAAGGTCAGAGAATTAAGAGCTGATAAAAGCGTTGTTCCTACCCTCACAATAAGAAACAAAGCTGGATAAACTTTAAATTATCAACTTTTCTTGAACCTGCCAGAGAACTAATATTGCAGGCAAACAACTAACCTAAAACCAAGAGAAAGACAAAGGCCTGCAGGGAGAAGCAGATTCCAGCATTTGCTTACCTGAGACAGATGGTGTTGAATCCCATAAAAGCCTGTACGAAGATTAAACTAAAAATGTTTAAAGAATTGCTAAAGGACAAGTGTGGGCTAGCACGAGAGTGTGAAGTCCCGGGGGGCCTGCAGACAGAGGAGGGTTCACACCCGCGGGTAGGTTTTTCTTCTGAGCACCTATAAGATGCTCACTGGGGCAGGAGAACTGCAGCCACTGCCTAAGTCATCCTGATACATCTCCTTTATCTCTCCTGTCCAACAAAGCCTAAGTCTACAGAGGGAAGGGGACCAAACCTACCCTGAGGGCACGGGTGGAAACCCACTGCTCTCTGAGAGACGAATGGGGTGGGGGTGGGAAGCGCTCCCACAAAAATACTTGCCAGGTCCAGCACTACAGCTGGAGAAAGGGCAGGAACATGTGAGACCCAGGTTCCAGTGTCTAAGGCCAAGGCTTCATGAGGAAAAAAGAGATCAACCCTCCCCCGTCCTCTACCACCACGCTGACAGGATCGCAGTGGAATACAGCTGAGAGAAACACGATACAGACCCTCTCTCATAAGACCTAAATGAAGACCCCAAACCAAGAGGGGAGACAAAAACAAGTGTCACTAGAGGAATTGGAAGCCGCTGGTGCACTGAGGGTAACCATAGCAACAACAAACTCCCAGTCCAATTCCTGACTAGATTAACACAAACTCGCACGTTAAAGACCTACAGAAGGAAAGGGATACTCATCTCTAAGTATAAAAAATATTCACTTAGTATCTATTATCCTGTACAATATGTTCACATTTCAACAACAAAATTACATGACATACAAAAAGGCAAGAAAAAACAGTCTAGGGAAAAAAAGCAATCTTCAAAACCAGATTCAGATATATGTTGGATTCATCACACAGGGAACTTAAATTACTATGATTAATATGTGAAAAGATCTAATGGAAAAAGCAGAGAACATGCAAAATCAGATAATTTCAGTAGAGAAATAGAAACAGTAAGAGAATCAAATGAAAATTCTAGAAATCCAAAACTCAGAAACAGATATGAGGAATTATCTTTGACAGAATCATCAGTAAACTTGAATAGTCAAGAATCAATGAAGTTGAATAGAGGTCAATAAAATTTACCCAAACTGAAACACAAGGAGAAAAAAAAGAGTGAGAAAGAAATAGAACGAAGTGTCCAAGAGCTGTGGGACAATATCAAAAAGTCTAACACATACACAATTTAGACTCTCAGGAGAAAAAAAAAAGAAAAGAAATATACAGGAAATAATGGCTGAGAATTTTTTAAATTAGTGGCAAACACCAAATCATAGATCTAAGAAGCTCAGAGAACACCAAGAAGAATTGAAAAAAACAAAAATAAAACAACAAAACAAAAAGTAAAACACCAAGACATGCCAAAGACAAAGAGGAAATCTTGAAGGAAACCCGAGGAGAAAACACATTACCTACAGAGGAACAAGGATAAGAATTATAGCAGATTTCTTGTGAGAAACTGTAAAATAGAATTATATTGTCAAAGTGCTAAAAGGGGAAAATGTCAGTCCTGAACTCTATATCCAGAAAAATGTCCTACTAAAGTATACAAAAAAAACAACCACTTTCTCAGACAAACAAAAATCCAGGGATCTACCTACAAGCAGGTATACCTTTTAAGAAATGTTAAAGGAAGTTCTTCAAGGTAGAAGAATATAATATGTGCTGAAAAATTGGATCTACACCAAGAAATGAAGATTGTCAGAAATAAAATAAATGAATGGCTTATAAAATCATTTTTGTTTGATTTTAATTGCTTTAAAAAATAACTGTTTAAAGCAACAATATTAACAACGCATTGTGTGTTTATAGTATATATAAAAGTGAAATGTATGAGAACTATGGCACATGAGAGGGAGAGAGGAATGGGAATATAATGATATAAGGTTCTTGAATTATATGATACTACTATATTTGAAAGTAGATTCAGATTTTTAAAAAAAATGCATATTGTAAACCCTAGGGCAACCACTAAAAAAGTTTTTGAAATATTGAACTAAACCCAGAGAAGGCAGAAAAGGAGGTAAAAAGAAATAAGTAACAATGAAAACAAATTAAAAACATCTAGTAAAATGGTAGATTTTAATCCAACTATATCAATCATGATCTTTAATGTGAATGGTCTAAATACACCAGTTAAAAGACAAAGGATCAGAATTGACTTAAAAAAAAAAAAAGTAAAGAACTCAAGTGTATTCAGTCTATGAGAAACCCACTTTAAATATAAAGGCATATTTAGGTTAAAAATATAATGATGGAGAAAGATATATCATGTATACACTAACAAAGTATTTACATTAACTGTAGACAAAGTAGACTTCATAACAGGAAGCATTATCAGAGATAAAGAGGATATTATGTTATGAAGAAAAACCAATTCTCCAAGAAAATATAACAATCTTAAATGAACATGTACCCAACAACAAACTTCAAAATACACAAGGCAAAAACTGGTAATTATAGGCGAAATTGACAAACCTTCAATTTTAGTTGAAGACTTCAACACTCCTCTCTCAGAAACTGACAGAACAAGGAGCAGAAGACTCAGTGAGGACATAGATGACCAGAACAACTCATCGACCAACTTGTCCCATCTGACATTTCTAGAGCACTGACTCCAACAGCAGCAAAACACCCATTCTTCTCAAGTGCACAGGGAACATTCTCAGCCATAAAAAACCTTAAGGAACAATAGAAAATATACGAAGTATTTTCTCAAACCATATGGAATTCAACTAGAAACGAATAACAGAAAGATATTTATTTGATAAATATCCAAATATGTGGAAATTAAGCAAGACGCGTCTATATCCATGAGTCAAAAAGTAAGCTTTCAGAGGATTGGAAAAATATTTTGAACTAAATGAAAATAAAAGTACAACATATTAAAAATTCATAGGAAGCAGCTCAAGCATCTTTAGATGGAAATGTATAGCCTTAAATTCTTTATTAGAAAAGAGCTATAGAAAGACCTGAATTTCGTAACCTATTTTTCCACCTTAAGAAATTAAAGGGGAGTAAGTTAAGTCTAAAGCAAGCAGATGAAAGGAAATAATATAGAACAGAAATCAATGAAATTGAAAAAAATACATTAAATCAATTAAACCAAAAGCTGATTCTTTGACTAAGTCTTAAAATTGATAAGCCTCTGGTCAGGCTGATCAAGAAAAAAAGAAAGACACAATTTTACCAATATCAGGAATGAAAGAGGGAATAGCACGGCTAACCTCATTAAAGCATAATAAGGGGACACAATAAACAACTCTATGTTCATAAATTCATCAACTTAGATACAATGGGCCAATTCTCTGAAAAGCCCAAACCACTAAAACGTACTCAAGAAGAAATGCTCAACTTGAATAGTCCTATATCTATAAAAGAAATTAAAATTGTATTCTGAAAACTTCAAAAAAGAAAATCCACATGGTTTCATTAGTGAATTCCACAAAATGTGTAAGGAAGAGATAACATCAATTATACACAATATCTTCCAGAATATAGAAAAGAAAGGAATATTTCCCAATTCATTTTCTGAAATCAGTATTACCCTTAAGCGCAAACCAGACTATATACTGCAAAGAAAAGATAACTGTAGACCAAGATACCACATAAATACCCTGTTTCCCTGAAAATAAGACCTAGCCGGACAATCAGCTCTAATGCAGGTTTTGGAGCAAAAATTAATATAAGACCCCGTATTATATTATATTATATTATCATATTATACCCAGTATTATATTATATTACATTACATTACATTGTATTATATTATATAAGGCCCAGTCTTAAATTATAGTAAAATAAGACTTTTACTATATTAATTTTTCTTATATTAATTTTTGCTCCAAAAGATGCATTAGAGCTGATGGTCCAGCTAGGTCTTATTTTCAGGGAAACATGGTATAAAGAAAAAAATTCTCAACAAATATTAGAAATTGAATCTAGCAATATATAAAAAGGAAACTACATGGCCATGAATAAATAAATGAATGAATACAGGACTAAATAAATGAAATAAATACATGACCATAAAAAAATTGGTATTTATCCTAGATTCCAGTAATTTGAGGCTGGTTCATATTTTTAAAAATCAAACAATTTAATTCCCCATATTAACCACCTAAAAAAGAAAAGTTACTCAAAATGGATTATAAACCTAAATGTAAAATGTACAACTATAAAACGTCTAAAAGAAAACACAGCAGAAAGTATGTGTAACCTTGGGTTGGGTAATGAGTTTTTAGATACCACATCAGTCCATAAAAGAAAAAAATTGATGACCTTGGATTTTATTAAAACTTAAATCTTTTCTCTGCCAAAGATATAGTTAAGGAAATGAAAAGACAAGGCAGTGTAGGAAAAAATATTTACAAATGACATACCTGACAAAAAGTTGTATCCAGAGTTGGTAACATCTTAAAAATGAACAATCAGAAAAGAAACAACCCAATTCTTAAAATGGGAAAAAGATCTAGACAGGTATTTCACCAAAGAAGATATCAGTGGCAAATAAACATATAAGAGATGCTCAACATCATTTGTTACCAGGAAGATACAAATGAAAACCATAATATGATAGCGCTACACATTTATTCGAATTGCTAAAATAAAAAAAACCTGACAGCACCACATTCTGGTGAGGATGAAAAGCAAACAGGAACTTTCATTCATTGTGGTTGAGCGCACAAAATAGTACAACCATGTTGAAAGACAGGTGGGTCATTTCTTATAAAGTTAAATATATGCTTATAACCTGACCCAGAAATCACACCCCCAGGTATTTCAACTGAAAACGAGTGGAAGCTTATGTTTACACAAATACTTATATAAGAATGTGTGTAACAATTTTATGCGTAGTCATCCCAAATCGGAAACAACCAAGATATCCTTTCCTTCTACAGAGTAATGGATAAGTGAACTTGACATACCCATACAATGGACTCTTATTCAGCAATAAACATAAATGAGCTATTGATTCACACACAATAACACAGATGAATCTTAAATGAATTCTATAAATGGGAAAAGTCAGAAAAAAGGCTACATATTGCATAATTCCATCTTTATAAAATTATGGAAAAGGCACATCAGTAGGGATAGAAACCAGGTAAGTGGTCTCCAGGGGTTGGGGAAGTGGAGAGGTTTTCTACATAGGGGCTGCACTGGGTAAATTTTAGGGTGACGGAATGTTCTATATGGTACTGGGGTGGCGAGTACAGGACTCTCTACATTTGTCAAACTCCGTAAAACTGTGCACTACAAAGAATGCACTTTATCGTACGCACATTGAAAAAAATATTAACCAGGATGCCGCGGAGATCCCAATAGGAAATGCAGAATAAAACGATTTGCTAAGTGGCAAGTTTGAAAGAGTGTCAAAGGGTAGAGAAAATAAACAGCAATAGTTGTAATGTCATGATTTCAAAAAAGTTGATGTATAACTTCTTTGTTCACTGTGACACATGAAAGCTGTTAATGCGAGCTCCTGAAGAGCACGGCCTGTGTTTGTCTCCCTCTGTAGGCCTGAGGGTTATAGTACAATGTTTCTCAATGTTTCCCCCTTTTAAGGAGGAAAGTTTCTTATGGGCTGTCAACTCACAATGTTGGTATTTTTCATCATCTTGTTTTAAGAGTATGTATAAACTTATACCATATGTACTTTTATGCTGCTAGTTCTTGACAGCGATGAAACCATAACAAAATGAACAAGTAGAAAGGAGACGATAACCCCAGTAAAGCTCAATCTAATACCATTCAATCGGGGAAAGCAAATCACCTCTCACAATGCGGTTGGGTCTTTCGAAGTGGGCATGTCTGACTGCTGTTGGAACTAAGTGTTCCTGCCATTATTGTCTCTTCAGACAATTGCACAAACGTCATTTTTACAGCACACCGTGGTGTCACAGAAGATGGCCTGAAGAGAATGGGAATCACTTCCCACATTCACACCATCCTAACTACTACTAGACCCTATATAATGATCTCAGTGCCATCGGCACCCAGCCTGTGATAAATCAAATTTAGGTTAAACTTGGTCGTTGTCCTCTGAGGAGCGTAAGGGTGAAGACATCACAATGCTGCAGATGGGCAGAATTCATCTTGAGAGGAGGCTTTGCTATATTTGTCCCAAATCTGCCTGCTTTAGAAAATTCTGACAAGCGGAAGAGGCAAACGCCACCCTCACGTGGGATTTCAAAATCTTGCACCATGACAGTGACCTGTTTTGAACTTCTTGGAACTCCCTGAGGTTACAGTAATGCTTTCTACTGTGATGCCAAGACGGAAAAAAAAAAAAAAAAAAATCACTTATACATGGGTAGCACCCATAACTCATCAATTTAAATAGAAATTTTTAAATACATTGTTTGACACTGGATTCTGTTGATTACCTGTGATTTGGAGAAATTTGTGCCATAACAATGAATAGTCAAGTGCTAATTCTGGAGTAATTCTTGCTGTTTTACAATGGTGCAGCCAGTTTTCGCTTGAGTCTGTAACACAGCAAGTTGGGGGCTGGACTCAAGCTGTGTCAGAAGAAGATGCTGCTTTGCATATTTTTCTGTAGTGCCTAGTGTGGCTTCTGGTTGGGCAGCTCAACAGACAAGACAGTCAAAGATCTCCCTGCACTGCACCTCCAATGCCAGCGCCTCGCTTGAGAAACAGTGGTGAGGAAGTGGGTACATATGTGGGTGGAGCCAAATCCTGGCAGCCACACTCACCAGCTATTTTGTCCTTGGGCAAATCACCAGTGTCTCTGTGCTTTCATTTCCTCACCAGTAAAGTAAGGTAAGAGTGATGAGGGTCAAATGAGGACATGCAGGGAACGTCCTAACAGAAATACTAGCACATGCTCTGTAAATGTTAACTGTTATTATTGTCACACTTAACACACAGGATTGGAATCACCCATTTCCCCTCTTTGCTTTAAACACAACCGGCCTATGAGTTTTTGGAGGGCAGAGAAGATCAGTTCCCCTCCTCTGTACCCATAGTCCTGAGCACGCAACACTCAGTCAAGGTGTTTTGAACTGAAGAGAGGGAATAGAATTGGAAAATTGTTCGAGAGAGAGCAAAGAGATTGCACCCAAGCAAAGGGACAAAATGAGTTATTTTCAGTTGGGAGGGGAGGAAAGCTCATATCTGTGTGCCACCTTAGGGGCAGCCTCTGTAACCAACATGTTTTCATCTCAGTGCAATAAACCAATCATCTCTCATAGTTACTTTGAGTAGACTGCTGGTGGCGATTCTGTAACTACAGGTTGTTTTCTCTGTTGCAAAATAAACCTGAATGCTAATAAGCAGACCAATTTTTAAAAAGCCTTACCTAAGGTAGGTGCTGGAAATGTTTTTGCTCTGGGTTTTGGATATATATCATACATCGATAACCTTACAATGTGCACACTTTATTTATAGTGTGATACCTCAAAACAAGAATTGTAAAAGCCCTGGGCCCATCAATAATGGCGATTCAATCTGACGCCTGTTTACAGGATGACCACTGCTGCGACCTTGACGGTGCTTTCCTTGGTACCATCCAACCTACTGCTCCCAAAGGCGTCTCGGGACACTTCCTGCTATTCACTTTGAATAGGCAAAGTCCTCAAGACTTCAACATACTGAAACTTCTTGTTAAAGAGCACCCAAAATTAATGTTCGCACAATCTGTCCACCAGAGGGAGCCAACACAGCCAGAATAATCGGAATAGACTGACCTTCGCAAGCCACCAGTCAAGCTTTTCAGACAGGGATGCAGACGTTCCACAGAAGCAGCTATCAGTTTCTTGGTTCCTAGGAGAACATGTGAAAATACAGCAAAGGCATGTTTAATTCATGACTTTATTCTTCTCCTCAGCAGTAGACATGTTTTAATAACAAGAGGCCACTGACTTTGGGAGCATTAACACTAGGGTAAGGACATGGGCATACAAAAAAAGGTAGTTCACCTCTGAAAACCACTTTACAGATTAGGAAGAATTTTCAGGTGGAGAAGCGGGTGCTGGCAATTTTTCTCCTTAATGCAAGAATTTAATTTATAAAACAGTTTATTGGAGAAGAAAATAGTTTCCACTGAACTGATGCAGGGCCACCATTCCCATGTATGCAAATTATAAAAAGGCACACCTGTCTGTCAGGTCTGGGGCATGGCTTGGCGTGCATAGCATGGGATGGATTTCAGGCCCCACTTTCCCCTACCAGGCAGCTCTGTACAGGGACAACCACACATCTCTATGTGGCAGCCCCCAGTCCGGGCAGAAGTGGCTCCCAAGGGATGCTTGGAGGTGTTTTTAATCCTGCCTCTCCCCCGTTCTCTGATAAAGACAATCATATTTTCTTAATCCAAGACAAGTTTCCCACCCGCCCCCATCCAATCAGAATCCAATCAGACCTTAAGTTTCTCCCATAGCAAAATTCTGGGTCCCCCACCGAGCTATGGAAAGGAGCATTTTCCATCCTGTTCTCTGCTTCCAATCTACCCAGCTGGAAAGGCCTTGCTCATATTTTCCAAGGTACCATTTTTCTTTATAATTTCCATTTCCTGATCACTCCTCAGCTCCTGATTTTTGTAACCATGAGTGTTTCTCATTGGCTAAAAATTTTTGTAGTGGGAAACGGCAACCAGATATTTATTTAAACGTCTTATATGTGACTCTTTCTCAGTCCTTACCTTATTTGGCCTGACACCAGCACTTGACCCTTTTGATCACTCAGTCTTGGAAACAGTTTCTTCATTTAGCTTCTAGGGCTGCTCCTTACCAGTCTCCTGAATTGATTCCTCCTTATGTTCCCGATTTCTAAGTGTTGACATTCAAGAGCCACCCTCTCCTATGCTCTGTCTACACCCTTGCGTAGGTGCTCTCACCTGGCCACGGCTTTTACACGGTATCATAGACAACGCTCAAGTTTCATTGTTATAAAAATGCCTAGCCATAGCAAGTGTTCAATAAATAATTGTTGAAGGAATGTTGAATGAATCTATGCAGTTGATATACTGACTAAAAGTTAAATATACATAAAATAAAACAGGTTAAAATTTGCCTTCAATTTTCCCGTGTTGCCCAAGCAGAACTGGGCATCTTGAAAGGCATGTAAAGAAATACAGTATTTACCCTTGAAGCACAATGAAGTCACATAATATTTGATGAATATTGGCGTATAATCTGCCATCTTTGTGCTCAGTGAGCAGACTGACTAAAGGTAATTGGGCAAAACAGGAGCTACTAACTTATCTTACTTCTCTCCCGCTGGCCTTGGGTTAAACCACAA
Organism: Rhinolophus sinicus; assembly: GCF_057876585.1. Classification (NCBI taxonomy): domain Eukaryota; kingdom Metazoa; phylum Chordata; class Mammalia; order Chiroptera; family Rhinolophidae; genus Rhinolophus; species Rhinolophus sinicus. The sequence goes on along the minus strand of NC_142515.1, from coordinate 118,441,835 downwards.
AACATTATTGTTTACTACACACTTGTTTGTTTTTACCCATTATTATCATATTCTATTACTAAACGGCCTTTGTATACATGTTACATGCCCATTTGAATGAGTATATTCTGAATGACATGGGTCACTACCGTACATGCTGACTAATTCAAGCTGATGTCTTACGAAGGAATATCCATCAGTGAAGAACTGTGTTTCTTTTGATCACCCTGTTGTCAAAGCTAATTGTTTATGTAGAGATTCCTTGATGTGAGCTGTGAGCATGTCAAAGTATATTTACTGAAATTGAATATGTGACTTAAATGACATCTAATTTAACTATGCTTCTGAAAACCAAAAGATAAATCCGTGTAAAATGGTATAATTAAGAAAAAATGTTTACTTAAAAACACCACACAAATAGCTAACCTGGCTAGTAGCCTAAAGAGCACAAATCTAAAATTTCCTAATAGTTCATTTCTTACATAGTTTACTATTTGATCTCTACCTTTAAAATGAACACATAAAAGTAAAAATACAGCCGGCCCAGTGGCTCAGGCGGTTAGAGCTCCATGCTCCTAACTCTGAAGGCTGCTGGTTCGATTCCCACATGGGCCAGTGGGCTCTCAACCACAAGGTTGCCAGTTCAATTCCTTGAGTCCTGCAAGGAATGGTGGGCTCTGCCCCCTGCAACTAGCAACAGCAACTGGACCTGGAGCTGAGCTGCGCCCTCCACAACTAAGACTGAAAAGACAACAACTTGAAGCTGAATGGCACCCTCCACAACTAAGATTGAAAGGACAACAACTTGACTTGGAAAAAAGTCCTGGAAGTACACGCTGTTCCCCAATAAAGTCCTGTTCCCCTTCCCCAATAAAATCTTTAAAAAAAAAAAGAAAAGTAAAAATAGTATTAATGAGACTGCATATTTAATGCCTGCATGACAGAGGCCATGCATCAGGGTGGCTGCAAGGTGGGCTTTGGGCCGGGACTACTGATACGAATCCTGGATCTACCACTTCCTGGCTGTAGGTGTTGGGAAAGCTATTTTGTCCACATATTTCTGTTTCTTTATAGGGTTGTTGTGAGGAATAATGAGATGGTTATAGCTAAGACACGTAGAATAGTGCTGAGCATAGAATAATCACTCAGTAAGTACTAGCTAGTACTATTAGCTACATACAATGAAAATAAAGTACTGCTATCACACCGCAGCCCCTTTTGTTGCTAATAGGCTGGATTAATCCAATTTGCACAAATTTGTCAACAATATCCAAATAGTTTCATGTAAAATTACTCCTAAAGAAAGAGAACCTATTATACAGCAGAGGAATGCTTAGCACCTTCTTTAGAGACGCTCGTTTCTCTCCAGGAATCTGCTGATTACGTACACTTCAGATGTCATAACTGATACTCAGAGCCCTTGGAGACGTTTCCTGGGTTATTGCTTCAAAAGAGCTCTGAGGAAGCCCACAGCAAACACTGGCTCCAAAGTGTTTCATTATTAATATTGATATTTTGAGGACGTGACAAAAGAATTATGAGAAAATCCTGATTAGTTTACTAATTCTCTGCATTTTATACTTTCTTCAGCTCCATAACTGCCAACACTCATTAGTATGCTCACATGTGTGCACACACACACATTTATAACTCACATTACCCGTTTAAAAAAATGAGATGGCTTCTTATATAAATTTATTAACCTCAGTGTTCATGTTTTGAATCCTGTTTTAGGAAAGATTATATTATAATAAAGATTGGTATCCTTACCTTAACCTCATTTCTAGACTTAATAATTGTATGAGATACAGTAGGTATGATACAAGGTCCATTCCAGCCTTATTAATTCTACGATACATGGTAGACTAGTCTTATGTTGAATTTGAAATTGTAGAATATGTTAAGATTTAGGGTACTTAATTCAATTCATTCACTTACATTATGGAGAGACGGGCAAACCATGGATAATTTTTTTTTTCCTAGGTGGATTTTCTTAATCTTTTTTTAATTGAAGTGAAATTCATATAACATGCAATGAACCATTATAAAGTATACAATTCAGTGGCATTTAGTGTAATCCCAATGTGGTTAAACCACCACGTCTCTCTAGTTTAAAACTTTTCATCATCCCAGAAAAACACCCCATACCCACTTGGTAATCACTCCACATCCCGTCCTCCTCCAGCCCCGTTTTCTGCCTCTCTGCTCCTGACTATTCTGGATTTATCATATAAAAGGGTCATATAAAATGTGCCTTTTGTGTCTAGCTTCTTTTACTTAAGGAAGTTTTCAAGCTTCATCTAAGTTGTCGCACGTATCAGTACTTTGTTCCTGTTTATTGTTGAACAATATCCCATTATATTTATATTTTTATTAAACAATCTGTTTATCCATTCATCCATTGATGCATTTGGGCTGTTTCCACCTTTTGGATTTTATGAATAGGGCTGCTATACCCATTCGTAAACAAGTTTCTGTGTGGGCATATGTTTTCACTTCTCTTGGGTATATACCTAGAAGTGGAATTGCTGGGTCATATAGTAACTTTAGTTTAACTTGAGGAACTGCCAAAATGTTTCCACGGTGGCTGCATCATTGTACAGCAATGGACAAAGGTTCTTATTTCTCCACATCCTGGCCGACACTGGTTCTACATTTTTGTTGTTCTCGTTATTAAAACCAGCACTGTGGTACCTCAATGTGGTTTTGATTTGCATTTTCTTAATGATCAGTGATACTGAATGTCTTTTCATGTGCTTGTTGGCCACTCGTGTATCCTCTTTGGAGAAATGTCTCGTCACATTCTTTGCCCTGTTAAAGAATTGGGTTATTTGTCTTTTTATTGCTGAATTGTAGGAGTTCTTTACATATTTTTATCAGATATGTGATTTGCAAATTTTTTCTCCCATTCTGAATGTTGCCCTTTCTCATTCTTATAATGTCCTTTGATGCATAAATGGTTTTAAATTTTATAAAGTCCAGATTATCTATTCTTTCTTTTGTTGCTCATGCTTTTGGTGTCAAATCTAAGAATCCATTGCCAAATTCATGCCAATCCTCAAATTCATATGGAATTGCAAGGGACCCCAAATAGTCAAAACATTATTTAAAAAAGACAAAGTTGGAGTACTCACACTTCCTGATTTCAAAACTTATCACAAAGCTATAGTAATCAGAACAGTGTGCTACTGACATAAGGACAGACATATAGACAAATGGAATAGAACTGATTCTAGAAATAAACCCAACATCTATGTTTTTTGATGAGGATGCTAAGACCATTCAATGAGGAAAATAATTTTCTCTTCAACAAATGGTGTTGGGACAAATGGATATTGAAATGCAAAAGAATGGAGCTGCAGCCCTCCCTCACTCCATATACAAAATGAACTCAAAATGAATCAACAATTTCAATAGAAGACCTAAAACAGTAAAACGATTAGAGGAAAGCATAGGTGGAAATCTTCACCATGGATCATTTAAGCCCACAGAGAATTCTCCACTCCAGTGCAAAGGGGACATGTTTGTCCATCGTAACTTTAGCCCAAGGCTCGGGATGGCAGCAGTGCTGATTGACTTGAGTTTTATCTCTTCATCAGCATTGTCCTGAAGGTCATCAGAAAGGAGGCAGAGAATCAAGAGCCTAGGCTAATCCTAACAAAAAGTACAATTGGCCGTGAGAAATAAAAGTAAAACCCAAGCACACAATTTAAACCAAAGGCACCATTTGGTTTCTAAATTCTTTTTCCAGGTTGATTAATTCTTCTCTTCCACCCCCTCCATTACCCAATAATTTTTTTATGAGTAGTTAACGTAGTGGTTAAGGGCACAGACCCCGTCTCCAGAGCGCCTGGATTCCAACCCGATAGTAAGCTTGACCACTGACTTAGCTGCTTGTCTCTTACTGAATCTCTCTCTATGCCTCAGCTCCCTCAGTCTGCATGAGAATATCAGTGCCTACCTCATGGGGTTGTTGCCTAGCACATAGTAAGGACTTCTTAAATATGTGCTATTGTTGCTAGGATGGATGGATTAGGCCAGAGAAGTACTTCTATGCCTCCTAAAGTACTGGTCCATGATTATTGAGTTGCTAGAAAAAGCTCATATGGTGGCTGTGATCATGAGCCTTGCAGGCCTCCGACTACAGGGAGTGCAATTGATCAAGGGCCCCAGCTGCCGTGCACTGATGTCCATCACCCCATTTGCAGATGCCGCACTTCCCACCAGCAGCTCCCAGCCAGTAGCCAAGTGTTGCAGGAATCTAAGGGAGGCCATTCCTGGGAGGCACAGGACTCCTCTATGGTCAACTTCTGCTCCGCACTCTTTGACGACCTTGCCGAAACTTCCTCAGTCTGAAGGACAAGCTAGACCTTCCAGCCTGCTGTGTCTTTGCTCTGGGTCAGTCTTGCATCATGGTCTGAGGGCTCTACCAGCTTTCCCTGGCTCCTTCCCTGTTTTCTCTCACCATTCTAATCCCATCTTAGGACTTGATTCTCAGTGGACTTGAAATAACACAGTCTGCCATTCAAAGCTTTCTCAGATGTGGCCTTAACCTATAGTCTACCTTATTTCCTACCTCATTTACATCTATCTTCCACTCTTAATAACCCTTTACCCACAGCTGTTGAGCTGGCACTAACGCTGTATCCTGTCTAGATGCCAAACCTTATCTTCAATGTAATGACAAATGTGCCTAATGCTTTCCCAACTCTGAGCCTTTGTCCATGCCCCTCACTGAGAAAGCACTCACCACCTGGCCATTTATACCTATTGGATTCCATTTGTCATTGATCATGCATCTCAAATGTCACCTTCTCTAAGCCTTTCAAGACCTGCCAGCCAAGTATACTCTTTCCCTTCTATAAACCTCCAGGACTTTTGCCTTTGAGCTTTTTTATAACCTTATTAACTATTTCTTACCTTGTAACCTATTACCAGTAACTATTTCTTACCTTGAACCCTCCAAAGTCCCCAGCTTGTATAAACTAGGCACCCCAAATTTGTAGAATGTAATTGAAAAATTAGAGGAATTCTATTCCAGTGAATTTTTTAACTTGCAGGATTTCCAACAGCTTACATCCACTTGGCTTGATATAGCAACAGTGAACTCAAATGCATTAAAAAAAAAAAAAAAAAAACAAAAACAAAAACAAAACAACAACAACAAAAAAACCCATATATCGAAACACTAGGGCAGAAGGTAGCATGTAGTAACTCAATTTTAGCATCTGCTTAAAACTCTTCATCAAATTTGGCTGATTTTTTCCCCCAAAAGATGACATGAAATTCTCAAATGGTTTTGGGTTTGTTTCTTATATATGAATGTAGACTAGGGGACTAAGAAAAAAGAGTTGTAAAAGAATATAGCCCTTGCCCTAAAGGCTGGCAAGGTCAACATTCCTCCCCTCGGGCTCCTCCAGAAATAGAGAAGGGAGGTCCCGTTATTTAGTGAACTTTCATAGGGTAAGGACTATACACGGTAACCTGAGCGTGTACTGATGAGCGCAATACTTAGAGGACCTTATTTCCTGATATGCCTGGTCACCTGTGGTCATTACTGCGGTTGACATGTATCAAACACATATTATTCACTTTTAATCCTTACCACAGACCTATTCTTGTATAGGACAGGACATGGAGGCTCTGTAAACAAGTCATGTTGTTAGGTCACTGGCCAAAATCCTTGAGAAGTTTATTGTAGATGTCTAAACGATACGCTAATTGTATAAAATTCAATTTCTACCCCCAAACTTACCCCAGTGCTTTTTTGGCAAAGTTCTTGGAAAATTCAGCCCAAGAAAATGGTCATTACATTGAAGGCAAGGTTTGGCATCTAGCCAGGATACAGCATTAGTGCCAGCTCAACAGCTGTAGGTAAAGGGTTACGACTCCTTCACTCCGGTCTCTAACCATTTCTGGTTAAGAACATAACACTCAGGTAAGAACTTCTCAGGTGGAAAGCAGGAAGAGGATGGCTAGTGCAAGGATCAGATAGCACCTCCTTGGACATTCATCTATTAATGATTTAACAAGGGCGATCACGTGGGACAACTGTCATTTTTCTCTGCCCTCGTTTTTCTAACAGACCTGAAAAGTGAACAAGATGGACGGGTCCAGCAAAGAGGAAGAGGAGGACAGCACGTTCACCAACATTTCTCTTGCAGATGACACAGGTAAGGGAGAACCTGATGAATTCCAAAACATGCAATTCAGCAACTGCAGTTTTTAAAGCAGCTTTTAAAAAATATTAATATAACTTTCACTATTTTTCTTATGATAGTAAAACATACTCATTGTAGAAATCTTGAAAAAATATAGCTACCAAAGTAAGACAAAAAGTTGTTATTTAAGAGCTATTTTTCTTTCTTTTCCAACTAAGTGATTGTTTTAAAAGTGCCTGTGGTTGTGTTACATGCACTCTCAAAAATAAATCAACAAATAAAAATATAAAATGTCCATTTCCTAAAAGCTCAGGAAACATGACTTCAAAGTTGTTTCTAAAACAACTTGTGATATTTTGTTCAACCATATTCTGTTCAATTGTAGTCAACTTCTCTATTTTGTAAAATAATTTTATCATTTCTGAAAAATGAACCAGAATGTGTTGCAATTCACTTTAAGAATTATTTCAGAAAAATGTCTGGTTGTACCATGCTGACCAAAGGATAACTATCCTGGAGAAAATAACAATGCTAAATTTGTACAATGTTAACTGGAAACACTTCAAAACTGTAAGCACCCATGTCTTGGGCTGTGTGTGTGTGTGTGGTTGGTGTTTTGTATCCAAGTTCCTTTAGCACAATCCTAATAAGAAGCCAGCAAGACTGCAGCTAAGCAATGGGGTTACTGATTTTGATTAACAGAGAGCAGAGCATGAATATTTAACATCAATAGCTCTTTCATTCAGCCACGCTTCTCCACTTTCTCCCTAAATGCTCAGATTCAAAAAGCCTCTTTCTAAAGTGTGGGCAGACAATTAGCACAAACTGCCAGCCAGCCGGAGCTAAGCTTCCTCTCCTGGCACCGCATAAACAGGCTGGAGGCTTTGGAAACGAAAGAGGAAGGAGCATTTTCAGCTTTTTTGAAGAAGGAAAGGTCCAAGGTTCTGGGGCTAAGGTTGGAGCTATGGCATACAGTTGGCCTTAACATGCTCCCACCAGGGTGTTTTAGAAAATGACAGAGTTGCCGAAGGCAGCGAAGGAAGGAAATAAGACGAAGGGAAACCTGTTTCTTAGCGTCTGAGAGGCACGATGAGCGGGGTGCGTGGGGAGCCCTGGGTGCTGTGGGCCGGTGCAGTTCACACGGAATACTTGCTTGCTCCGAATTCGCCCCAGCCCAGGATTCTTTCTGGATTGTAACGTGGGCTGGGCCCAAAACCTGGCCCATCGGTGGTGTGGCTGGGCAAGGAGCCTTTCTGAAACCACTCTCTCTTCCTGCCCCTGGGCGCTGCCTCCTCCTGCCGTCTATGTCTCATCTCTGCCACCCTCACACTTCCAGTGCAGACAAAAGAGGAGGGCAGCGGACTTGAAGTCAGGTGTCCAGTCCACTGCAGGCAGTGGCTTTGAGAGGGGCTCCGTCGGAGTTGCTTGCTAACGGAGACGGAGGTCATGGGCTGGACTGTGGGATCATATGGTAGTTCTATTTGTAACTTTTTGAGGAACCGCCATACTAGTTTCCATAGCAGCTAGACCATTTTACACTCCCACCAATAGTGTAAAAGCGTTCCAATTTCTCCACATCCTCACTAGCACATGTTGTCTTTGTTTTTTGATAGCCATCCTAACAGGTGTTAGGTGATATCTTAGTATGGTTTTGATTTGCATTTCCCTGATGATTAGTGACATTGAGCATCTTTTCATGTACCTGTTGGCTATTTGTATGTCTTCTTTACGGAAATGTTTATTCAAGTCCTTTGCCCATTTTTAATTGGGCTTTTGGTGCTTTTGTTATTGAGTTGTAGGAGTTCCCTATATGGTTTGGAAATTAATTCCTTATCAGATATATGATTTGCAAATACTTTCTCCCATTCTGTGGGTTGCCTTTTTGCTATATTGATTGCTTGTTTTAATATGCAGAAGCGTTTTAGTTTGATGTAGTCTCACTTGTTTATTTTTGCTTTTGTTGCCTGTGCTTTTGGTGTCGTATCCATAAAATTATTGCCAACACCAATGTCATGAAGCTTTTCCTCTACATTTTCTTTTAGGAGTTCTGCAGCTTCTGGTCTTACATTTAAGTCTTTAATCCATTTTGAGTTTTCTTTCTTTTTTTTTTTTTTTTTGTGTGTGTGTGTGTGTAGTGTAAGAGGAGGGTCCAATCTCATCTTTTGCATGTGGACATTCAGTTTTCCCAGCACTGTTTATTGAAGAAACTGTCCTTTCCCCATGTATACTCTTGTCCCCCTTGTTGAAGATCAGTTGACCATATATGTGAGGATTTATTTCTGGGCCCTCTATTCTGTTCCATTGGTGTCTATGTCTGTCTTTACTCCAGTACCACACTGTTTTACCGTATTTTCCCGAAAATAAGACCTAGCCGGGCCATCAGCTCTATTACATCTTTTGGAGCAAAAATTAATATAAGACCCAGTCTTATTTTAATATAAATATAATATATTCTATTATATTGTAAAGACCTGGTTTTATATTAAAATAATACCTGGTCTTTAATATAATATAATATAATATAATATAATATAATATAATATAATACTGGGTCTTATATTAATTTTTGCTCCAAAAGACACATTAGAGCTGATGGTCCAGCTATGTCTTATTTTCGGGGAAACATGGTAATTACTCCAGCTTTGTAACATATTTTTATTACACTGCAATCAGGAAGTGTGATGCTTCTAGCTTTGTTCTTCATTTTCCTCTCAAGATTGTTTTGACTATTTGGAGTCTTTTGTAGTTTCATATGAATTTTAAAATTGTTTTCTATTTCTGTAAAAAATGGGATTTTGATAGGATTGCATTGAATCTATAGATTGCTTTAGGTAGTATGTACATTTCAACAATATTAAAGACTTGCACACTGAAAACTACAGAACATTGATGAAAGAAAGTAAAGAAGATACATGCAAGTGGAAAGTCATCACGCATCTTTTGGATATAGCAGAAATCGCTCGTTGTATGGTTTATTTCACGATGTTGTCTCAAGTTTAACTTTTTCAACAAGGATATGCTTTGTTTGCATATCAAATATATGGGAACTTCTTTCATTTCTCATGACCAGACCATTTTCCTTGAAACACACAGTCCTTTGCACTTGGTTTCATTTTCTATTTTTGATTGAGATAAGGGAACAAGAAAAGTTTACTTTTCTCTTAATTCTACTGTAAGAAAAGCAATAGAGCAATTGTTATGGCAACCAGTGCCGAGCCCTAGGGCCAGGGGTCTGGCCAGGTGAGGACTCAGGTTCCCTGGAGAGCATGTGCCCTCCTCAGAGAGCAGAGCTGCTTCCCACTTGTAGCTGACTATTGCCATGGAAGACTGGAAATGCAAATTAGCAGAATTTTCAAGAGACATTAGAAATACAGAATTTTTTGGTGCAACTTCCTGATTTTTCCATGTTTTTCACCTAATTCTTATTTAAAAACATTATCACAAGATACTGTTTCAAAGGTCCAAACAAAACACATCTGCAGGACAGATATGACTGCAGAAGAAACTATTTTCAGACTTCTGTTCTTTAATCTTTATCACTTGTGTTTATCTCCCTTCTGAGTTTCTGATTCGTAATCCAACTGCTAGACATCTAGATATGTCCCAAGTGTCAAATGAACTCATCTTCCTCACCCGTACCCCCAATGTGCTCCCACTCCTGATTCATAATTTTAATGAATGGTCCCACCATCCACCCAGTTCCTTAAGCTAGAAATTCATATATATGTCATTGTCCCATTCTCATCTCCCACAATCCAATCAATCACTGATTTCTGTTGACTTGACCTTGAAAAGCATTTCTCATCCAGATAAACCTGGCCTTGTCTATCCCTCCCACCACTTCCCTGATTAAGTCCCTCATTATCTCCCACATAAACCATAGCATCCACCGCCCAACTGTCTTCCTATTTCAAGTTTCATCCTTTCACATCTCTTCTCCACACTGACCATATCACTCCCTCTTTGCGGAGAAAAATCAATGCCTCTCATCTCCTGCTGGATAAAGTCCAACACACTTAGCATGGCATTTATTTAAAGTCTCCCTCTTCCTGGCTCTATGTATCTCTTTAGTGTCATTTCCTGCCACACAGTTTGGGCTTAGCTAGAAACACTGAATGTTCCATGCACATGCTGTCTATTTCATGCCTCTGATTTTATTCATGCTGCTCTCTTTGCCTGGAATAATACCATTCACCCTTATCTTGCCTGGCTAATTCCTACTCTACTTTCAAGAAGTCACTCAGGCATCACCTCCTCCAGGAAGCCTTCCTTGACCTTCGTGGTTTCCTTTCTCCTTCCAGAAAACCCCAAGCTTATCTCTACCTATGTTTTTCTCACAGCATATTGTGCTTGATGGGTATGTTTCCTACCCACCAGACTGTGAGCTGCTATTGGACAGAGCCCAAGTTTTACAGTGTCTGTTACTTCTAGCACAGTGTCTGGCACATAACAGACACTTCAATACATTTTTGCCAGACAGTTCTGACTGAGTTTATGTGTATATTGGGGTGAGGGCCAGAAAGGCAGACCATCCCCTAACTGAGAATTGACTCCTATGGTCAGCTGTTCTAAATTATTTCTACATTTAAGAGTTTCTTTCCTATTTCCACTTCTTGTTCAGCTTACTTGTGCTTTCAGAAAACATTTTTTGAGCACCTAGTATCACATGCCAGGTAGTAGACTGGACTCAGCCATTTGAAGACTTGACAGCATAATGTGGCAGGAAGGGCTTGAACTTTGGAAGCAGAAATGCCTGACTTTGAACCTGTTAGACTTTGAGCAAGTTATTTAACATCCTTATGCTTGAGTTTCCTCAGTTGCAAAATGATCTAAAACTATGTCTCAGAATTGTTTGGAAGATTAAATGAAATAACAAAGGAAATTTCTTCAACTCTCCTGGCATACAGTAAGTGTTCAGTACATTTCAGTTCCTCCTCGCCCACTTCTAGGAGCTCACACACAAGTTGCTTTAAAGGCTCCAACATTAGTTCACATCAGTTGTAGCAACAGTGTCCTGCGGACGTTCGCTGCTCTGTGAGGCTGGACTGCTGGTGGGTCCTCCTGATGGGGGGGCTTGCGGGAAAGTGAGGTGATGTGAAGAAACGCTTTACACAAGAGCATGACTCTTTTCTGATAAAAATAATACAACTCCACTTTTTCCTCTTCATCTCGGCCCTCACCTCTTCCCCACCGCTGTTCTCCTTGACGCCTCAGCCTCCTTCCTGACTCTGCTCTCTAAAACCTCTCCTGAATAATATTCAAAGCTGCTTCTGCATCTGCTTTTGGACTCAGCCAATTGGCCCTCATTGTAAGGTTGCAATAAGCTTCCCAGAGAAGTGGCACGATTGTCGTGTGCTTTTATTTGGTTCTGCTTCCTACCACCACACGGAAAACGTGATGATACCCCCTCACGCCCTGCTGTAAGCAGCCTGAGCTTGAAAAGCTTTCAGAAGGGCCATCTGCCATCCCCTCAGCCAAGCAGAAGATCAGACAGGAGGCCCTGCATTAGTTAGCACTCCAAGTAAAAGGTACCAAGGGTCTGTGTTCCCTTTCATCTCAGCCTCCGTTATAATACAGCTAAAGAAGGAAATAGACTTGTGGCTACCCAGCTGGGAGACATGCTAGCAGGCGTCTTATCCGCAAAAAGGGAGTAGGCCTCTCTCTCTGACGGTGAGTGGAGCCAGTGTTTGCGCCAGCACCCAGCTCTCTAGTGTCCGCTGCACTGCTGTGAATGGCTTTGCCAGGTTACACTGGACCTCTTGCGAGGATACTGTGCAGAGGCGTGTCCCCGAGTGGAGGCATTGGTAACTAAGCAACAAGGAAGAGGCAAGTGTGTGCTGGTCGGGAGCAGTGACGCTCTCCCTCCGACATCTCAGTTTACGCCCTCCAATGAATATGGCCATGAATATTGATTTAAGAGTATTCAAAGATCCTTTCAGATGTCAAAAAAAGATCACCTCAAGTATGGTAGAAATTTCTTTCTTATTGGATTTGAACAAGCACAGTCATTGCGCCAACAATGGCAGAAAGTTTCAGCAAATCTGCATTGGCATTTGGGACCATATAAGTACAGATAATGACCCCGGCTGAGTGAAATATCTGTCCTGTAAGTGGAAGATAGTATAAGCAGTCACATTAAGAATCCCTATCTTGGCCCAGCAAAATGCCTTAGAGATTTAACGTAAGAGATTCAATATGAAAAAAGGAAATTAAGTCTGCTTCTCAATAGTTTCTGAGAGTGGGATGGCTCTGGGGTCACCAATGTATTACTAGAAATTATAAGTGTTCTTTCTGCGAGGGAAAAAAATCTTCAATCAGAGGAAATCCACTTAACTGAAATAAACGATCTAGCATAATGCAAAAACTAGTTTAAATAAACAAGCTTAAGAAATGGAGTGGCAGGGCAGTATCTAAATGTTTTTAGTAATTTAGAGTGTTCTCCAATTTTCTCATCAGAGGATAAGTATTAATATTTTGACTCTTCCTTTAAAAGACAAACCATCTATCAGCTGCCGTGTATCAGCAATGCGTTGTGTTTTTTCTTCTTCGTTAGATTAGCCCCCCCCAAAAAAAAAGTGAGTGAGAATTTTCTATGTTAAATGTTATAAAATCATCATAATTGTGCTAATTTCTTACTCAAGAGAAAAATCCAGAGGAGATCAAAAAAATCAGGGGTGAATTTTATTTTCTGGAGCTCAGGAGCCAAGGAGATACTGGCCTTCCCCGGGTCTTCTTCCTGTTGAGAAGGGAGTCACGTGGCTATTTTCCAACACGGGGATCTTCATTTTACAAAGGCCCCCACTGGCTCGGGTCAGCGTTGGACACATCTCCCCTCACAGGCCTCCTGCCTGCCTGACTCGTTGGGAATTTGAGAGTCAGAGCCTTTCCTTAGAAACCCTTGGGGTTCCCTTGAGGACCCCTTTAAAGTTTCTCTTTGAGCCTTCAAAGAGAATCTGGAGTGGAGAAGAAGGAGAGCGCTAAAACAACAGGACAGACTGGGTGAACCAGCTTCAGCTGTGCTCCTCAACGCTGGGAATAAAAACCGAAAATGATCCAAACGCTACGAGTGACCCACCGGAAATGCTACGTGCTCCAGTCATAGAGCTGGAGTTACTGCAGAAGCTGTTCCAAACAGACATGTTTTGCTTTCACAGATACTTGAGCGTTCAGTTTCAATCCTCAGCATTGGAAATGGAAGGGACTCAGCGACAGTCTACATGCATGGTCCCGAAGAACAGTGTCTTTCTTGCCACCTTTCTGTTAGTGACCTGGGTCTCCCCTCCACCAGCCTTCCCAGGATGCACACCGCCAACAGCCGCCTCCTTTCAGCCCTCACCGGCTTTCTTCCCCCATTTAATCAGTGTTCCCTTGTTTCCCCTCACACAAGTTTCACTGTCAGCTTAATGACTTTGGCTCCGAGTATGTAGCTATGCACAGATGTGGTTCTCTCATTGCTGGTAGCAGGACGTTAGTAAAAGCTGTTTGAAAAAGCTTGCATTTGAAAACATATTCTTCTTTTCTTATCCCTTAGAAACTTCACTACCTTTTTCCAGCAGACAAAAGACTATTACTATTTGTTCACCCATGTGAATATTTTGCTTTCATTTTCATTCTTGGTGGCAAGGTTAGTGTATTTTTCTAAGGTCACAATAACTAGTTAGAAAGCTTCATTTATAAAAATATTTAGAAGACTTTCTTCAACAATGTTTCTTATCCTTTTTTAAAATTTAAAAATTTAAAATGGCTTCAGTTTTATGATATTACGAGGTCAGACAATAAATTTCGCAAACTCATCCTAGAAAAAGTACTACATACCTTACTGCTGAATATCACTACGGTCACCTTCGATGTACTCCCCTTGGGAAGCTATGCACTGACGCCAGTGCCTAGTCCACCCTTCAAAGCAATTCTGGAACTCTTTTTCTGGAATGGCCATCAGAGCTGTTGTTGTATTACCCTGATGACCTGAGGGTCATCAAAATGTCTTCCTTTTGATATTTCCTTTATATTCGGGCAAATGACTTCTTCAAAGAAAGAAGTCATTGGGGGCCAGATCAGGTGAGTAGGGAGGGTGTTCCAATACAGTTATTTGTTTACCGACTAAAATCTCCCTCACAGACAGTGCTGTGTGAGCTGGTGCATTGTCGTGATGCAAGAACCATGAATTGTTGGCGAAAAGTTCAGGTCGTCTAACTTTTTCATGCAGCCTTTTCAGCACTTCCAAATAGTAAACTTGGTTAACTGTTTGCCCAGTTGGTACAAATTCATAATGAATATTCCTCTTAATGTCAAAAAAGTTTAGCAACATCATTGCAACAAGTTTGCAAACTTAATTGTCAAACCTGGTAAATGTTCCTCAACTTACACCGTGATTTCCTGTCCTTCTGCTTTAAAATAGGATAACACCAGAATTTCTGTCAATGAGATGTAATTGATGTATGATCTGAGAGACCCAGGCACAGTTGACAGTGACTCTTGGCCCCTAAACACCAAATTTCTCAGGCAATGCCTCTCTGTGAAGTATTTAGTGATCGTCGAGCACATAATTGCCCAGGCAGAGCCTATATTTCAAGGAATTTCTTAAAGAACAGGTTTTGGGGAATGTTTTTTACTAACACAAACAGTCTCCTTTATTGGTCCATTTTGTACATTGGGACATTACCCTTTCTCCATAATATGTAATTATTTGACTGTGAAAGGCATTGGCAAATTCATGGCTCACTGATCACTTTTTAAAATCAAATTCATAGCAAACTGATCACTTTTTAATTTTTAAAAAGCAAACTGTGTGTGTAATATTTCTTTCATGTTCTAATGATTACATCTTTAAGAGTTTGGGGTTTTCTTAAAACAGTTTTTGGAAGGCAGAAAAACTAAAGCAAGTATTGGAGAAAGATGATTAATCAGCTGTCACTCTAGTTTTCCTATAGGTTTTCAACTCTGGTGATGATTAGAAAATCAGTTGGTTTCTTTAGAAATCCTAATTAACTCTTGGGACACTTGATACTATCTAAAAAATAACCCATCACTCATTAAAAAACTAAGAGAATTGCAAAATTAAATATTTGGGGTACGGCCACATTTTACTAACTAGCCATGCATCTCTTAGAGGAACAATGGTGACAACAAACATTGATTGAGAGCTTATTACACACCAGGCACCATGCGGACAGCTTCACATACGTTATCTCATTTGATCCTCACAAGTATCATGTGATAAATATTATCCCTGTTTTTCAGATTGAAAATGGGGGCTCAGAAAGATTTAGTTACTTGTACAAAGCAGAGCTGGGATTCCAGCCCAGGTCTCAGGGACGTCAAAGCCTTTGTCAAATGACAATGCATCAGGGTAGGAATTACTAGGTAGATAGCATAACTGCATTACACTGACGAGGTAGAAGCAATAAGGTGCCTGCATTGCAGGTATTGAATAATGAAATATGGTCCCCTAGTTATGTTATGAGGTCAGTGTTTCAAAAATGTAATCATAGAATCAGAGGGCAAGGAAAGCCCCAGAGGCTCTCTGACAGTATTGGAATACGTTCAGACAAGAAAGGTAGAATATAAAGTTGTGTCTCTGATGTGATTACAACCATGTGAAAGTTATTTATGTACATGGATTAGGATGGGAAGAGAACTTGGAAATGCCTTAGTTAATTAATAAATTACTTACTAGTGTGAAGGGATAACAGGTTATTACATTTTCATGTTATATTAATACTATAATTGTTTTCTTAAAAAACAAGATTAACAGTATAGTTTTTCTAATATGTAGAAGTAAGTTATTAATCCTGACCCAAGTGCTGGTTTTGAGAGGCATGCGAAAATTCCGGTGCTAGGATTAGGGACATCTATCAAAACATCACTACTGCCCTTTGCAGTTTCAGTGATGCATGCAAAAAGTTGTCTTGGAAAAATGAAACGTAGAAAGTGGCAAATTTAGTTATAAAACACACAGGCTCCGAGGGTGGAGAGCGAGGGACATGGGACATAAATTGTAAAGGCCACGCTTCAGCACAGTCATGTCTTATTTGCTTTACTTTTGTTTTTATTTTGAAACAATCTCAACTACCCCAAATCGGCCACTATGCCAACAAGGATTGTTTTTTCCCTGAGCAATTGGAGAGTAAGTTGTCAAACCAATGCCCCATCACCCTGGGTACCTCAGTGCCTATTTCCTGCAAACAAGGACTTTCTCCTTCACAATCGCATCGGAACCAACAAAACCAGGACAGTGACAGCCATACATGACTCCCACCTAGTCTTCCAAGTGCATGGACATTTCACCGGTCGTCTTGACAATGTCCATGATAGCAAAAGCATCCAGTTTGGAGCCACACACTGCATTTACCTGTCACGTCACTTTAGCCTCTTTTGATCCAGAATAATTCCTTAATTGACGCTTATGACCTTGATACTCTAAAGATTATAGGGAAGTTATTTTGTAAAATGTTTCTTAATATTAATAAGTTGACAAGACAATCACAGAAATGCTGCTGTGTTCTCATTGCACGCTGCCAGTGGTATGTGCTTTCTACTTATCCCTTCCGAGTGAGGTTAACTTTTGGTGCCTTGATTACTGGGGTGTCTTACTCCATTTTCTCTTAATAATTAGCAAGAATTTAGGGGGAGAGATATTTTGAGACTATGTAAATATTCCATCTCAATGCTACTAAGGAAAAAGCACACTCCATAAATGAATAATAAACAAAGGAAATACTAGCCTTAGCAGCAATATTTGTATATGAACAGTTCATAAGACTTGTCAGCAATGATTTTAACTATCCAGTAATATTCAAGTTGTAAGTGCTTAAACCTGAACTTATCTGAGCCAAAGACTTCCTTTCCATGTACTTAAAATAATGAGACTAAAACTTTTCCAAAAAAATATTCAACTCAGGTTAGTGATGTTATTCCTTTCTCTCTAAACTCATAAGACAACAATACAATAGGCAGAGTAGTCAGTGGTTGGAGCAGAGAAGCAAAAAGTGCAAAGGTCAGGCCATGAGATCAGGATAGAGAGAAGAAAAGGGGGGGCTGGGGATAACACAGATGTGGGGGGGGGTGAGGGAGGCACAGCAGGGAGAAAGAAGGCCACAGAAGGCCATCAAGAGAGCAGGAAAGACACGGGAAAGACAAAACAGAATGGTCAAAACGATTTGTGGAGGAAATGGGGAAAAGGGAGAAAAAGCAATGGCGTCACGCACAATGAGGTAAAACTGCTCCGACGACTCTACCTCTCTAGAGTGTTGAAAATGAGACCAAACGGGCTGGTGTATTACTTTAAACGAGGAGGCAGCGTTATGAGAAACAGTACAGAAGTGACAAGAACAGCTCTGTTCTGCATCCCCATTTTGTCAAGCTGTTCGATCTGATACGTAGAAGTTCAGATCATAATCCTAATGTGAGTCCTGAATTTGAGAGCTCTGTGAAAATACCAACGTTCGGTGTAGTAACGCCCCCATCTTCTGAGAGAAATGAGAGGTAACAACCTTGGCAAGGCCAGCCGTGTGGTAACAGGAGCACATACTGTCTACACCGGCCTTCTGCGAGCATCCAGCGGGCCTTCACTGCCAGAGGAGCCCCGCTTCCAGCTCCAAGCAGACGCGCCCGACTTATAGCCTGATCCAAGCGCCTGGAACACAGCAGGCTTTCATGAAATATTTGTTAAATAGTTGAACGAGTAAAGGAATATTTTTCCTTGTTGGCCATCCCTCCCTATCTCACTTGTGGAGAGTAATTTACAAGAGAAGAACTGAAGTCAGTGTAAGTGAGAATTTTAATGACACAAGGCAGTAGAAATAGAATCTCTACACACTTGATTAAAATACCACATAGAAAAGATTTTGCGATCCTATGTAGCTCTTCCTCTTCTCCTTCTCTAAGGATATAAAGAAGATTATAATCCACTCAATAAATTAGGAAACCATGAGTCTATTCTGAAATAAACAAAGTTTAATGTGAAATAGAATATTTACAATCTCAAAACATCTCTCCCACCCAAAGACTTGCTAATTAAGAGAAAATGGAGTAAGACACCCCCATAATCAAGGCACCAAAGTTAACCTCACTCGGAAGGGATACGTAGAAACTACGTACCACTGGCAGCGTGCAATGAGAAGAACACAGCATCACTTCTGTGATAGTCTTGTCAACTTACTAATATTAAGAAACATTGTACAAAATAGCTATCCTATAATCTTTAAAGTATCAAGGTCATAAACGTCAAGTAAGGATTGAGGAATTGTTCAGGATTGAAGGAGGCTAAAGCGACGTGACAGGTAAATGCAGTGCGTGGCGCCAAACCAGATGCTTTTGCTATCATGGACATTGTCAAGACGACCGGTGAAACGTCTGTGCACTTGGAAGATTAGGTGGGAGTCATGTATGGCTGTCACTGTCCTGGTTTTGTTGGTTCCGATGCGATTGTGAAGGAGAAAGTCCTTGTTTGCAGGAAACAGGCACTGAGGTACCCAGGGTGATGGGGTATTGGTTTGACAACTTACTCTCCGATTGCTCAGGGAAAAAACAATCCTTCTTGGCATAGTGGCCGATTTGGGGTAGTTGAGATTGTTTCAAAATAAAAACAAAAGTAAAGCAAATAAGTATGACTGTGCTGAAGCGTGGCCTTTACAATTTATGTCCCATGTCCCTCGCTCTCCACCCTCGGAGACTGTGTGTTTTATAACTAAATTTACCACTCTCTACGTTTCATTTTTCCAAGACAATGTTTGCATGCATCACTGAAACTGCAAAGGGCAATAGTGATGTTTTGATAGATGTCCCTAATCCTAGCACCGGAATTTTCGCATGCATCTCAAAACCAGCACTTGTGTCAGGATTAATAGCTTACTTCCACATATTAGAAAACTTATTTTGAATCAATTTCCCCACTAGAGGTCAGCAGTGTACCATCTCAAAGAGAATACATAAATATTATGGTCACCAGCAGTTCCCTAACTATGGCCCTTAAATGGCATTCAGGGTGTCTGTTAATTGATTGTGAATATCTTCTGACAGTTGTCGGAGACATATGTTATGATGGGGTGACATCAGTGGTCACTCTAGGTGATGTGCTATGTGTGTCTAATGCTCTGTGAATGTGAAGAGCCACGACTGAAACTCACAGAGATCTTCTCACAGAGATGTGATGAGGGGCCATAAGATAATTTGATAGAAAGTAATGTGAGCTCTGAAGTGACAGTAGCACAAACATGACTGCTTTTTATGAGACAGAAAAAGTCAGGACCCAGAGCAGAACATTTCATGCATTCAACCAGTATTTATGGACACACACGTGCTTGGCAAGGAGGCTACATTATTGAAGATCAGACGGTGCCTTCAGGGAGAGGAGGTCTCCATTCAGATACGATCAGTGCTTACAGGCCACCATGCCAGGCAACTTTCCCTCAGATTTTCTTATGTCACCTTCCCAGCAGACATTTAGGACAAGCAGCATCAGTCCCATATTTGTAGATAGTCACTTGCAACCCAGCAAGGGCCAGTGCTTTTTGAGTTGATGACAATTTTCTGAGGTGACGTTAAGAGTAGACTGTATACCTTTTACATCAAATCCCAGACTGAAGCATAGAGGTGCTAGCACAAAAATGTTAAAATGCCGAGCTGGGCTGTGGCCAAATGATGCTTGCTAGAAAAAAAATATTAAAATGTATTTGAATGTAAAACCCTTGGATGGGAGAAACAATGTTCTCAGAGCAATTAATTTCCTGAAACATGAAGACCCACAGAGCGCTCCTCTGAAGAAACTTGGGTGGATGAGAAGGGTGGACTCCACAATACCTCTGAAGGCCGTCATCAATTTTCTCCCAAAATGAAGGCTGCATGATATTGTCTTATAATTTGCTTCACGTAGCAGATAAAGAAAACCTGCTTCAAACTCCAGAACTCACAATTCCACCATCAAGGACGAGCAGCAAGAGTTCTAGTCTTCTACCATAACTCGAGGAGCTTTTCTTCTGCAGCTTTAAGGGGGCTTGAACTGATTTCAATGGGTGTCGTCAGCTTTTAGACCAGACACGCAGGCCTTTTGTGAGCAGGACACAGGCAAAGTCCCGACCCCTTAGGAGCAAGGCTTTCTCTTATTTTCTGGTGTCACTAGAGAAGAAAGGGAGCCCAGCCAAGTCTCTGCTTCAAGCTGGGGAAGGCTTTATCTGCTTTTGCTGGGATGAGGGTGTCTAACTATCTTGGCAAGGATTAATTGTAACCATTTGTTTTCCAACAAGCCACAAACAGGTGCGTGCTTCTTTCTGATCTTTGCAAAGTTTGGTGAAATCGTGAAAAAGAAAGGGTAGGGGAGAGCTACAAAATATGACTTGATTTATTTTAAACATACTATTATTATCGTGCTATTGACTTCTGATGCTTCTTCCATTACCAACCACTGTAGTCCTCTTCCTCTTTTACTTATAGGCATTCCAACATTTTATGAGACATTTTGCAGTATTTCCCTTGAGATGATTGTATAAGGAAAGAAGAAGAAAAATAGAACTTTGTCACAGAACTAAAGAGTATTGGAGTTAGAGGTTTTGGGGCAAGGCCATCCGCCGTGGGCCCTGAGTGTCACTGGATGCTTTTGCTGCCATGCCAAGAGCACAAGGCCCTTTCTGACCTTTACCGGGGCCATTTCTCAGGGTGTGTTTGCAGAGAGATACCCCAAAGCATGAGGGATTGCCTCCCCCTGGCAGAAAATAGAACTTGCTTCCACTTGCTGCAAAAGCAAGTTTCCCTGAGTTCAACGTTCCTCTCCTGTTCCATAACCCACTGCGTGTGCAGGCACCTATCTGGGGTGCTGGCTCTCCACCGTGGGACTTGGGGGACAGAAGCAAACCCACATAAAGTAATGTTGCTAGTAAGCAGTGAGTAACAGAGTCCTTAGACTGACCAGGAATCTCATTTCCTCTTCCGGCATCCATGAAATCGCAGCAGGCTAACTTATTAGCTTGTATGTCATGCAAAATCTCAGATCCTGACACAGCCTGACAGAACTTCCCCACGTTGATTATTTTTAGTGTAAACGGTTACCTGGGAAACAGAAAACTAGGAGGATTATGCTTGTGTATTGAAAGTAAGAAAATCTATTAGCAGCCTAGCACTTTAGAGCCTTCCTAGCAACTCATGTGTGTTCTTTTATAAAATACTAGTTATCACTGCAGCTTCAACTCCTGTGCCCTTCTAACAATCACTTTGTCTTATTAAAACAGAATCCCCTTTATGCTTCCAGAGCCCAATGATTAGTCTTGATTTTAAAGCAGATTATTTTATAATAATTTAGTGGAACATGTACCCAGCTGAAATGATTGATAATAGTAGGTTCAGATACAGAGAATCACAGAAAACTCAAATCATAAAAAGCTAGAATGAAGTGGTTCTAAGAAATCAGGAAAACTTTCAGAACCTATGGCAGGAACGTTGCTAAGGATACAACGGTCAGACACAGCCAAAGCATCAAAGGTTCACTTCTAAATATGGGGAACAATCCACTATCACTCATTGGTAGTGTTATTTGATTAATTCCTCAATGTTATTTTATTCAATATTAGAAAAGCAGAATTAACTCTATTCTAATCCCTCATTTGAGGAAACGTGTCTATAATAAAGTTACCTCCTCCACAGGCTTATGGTCAATTTCAAACATTTGGAAATTCTATAGTATCTATAGCTCATAATAAATACTAAAATAAACTTTCTAACTAATATATATATGAAGGATTGAATGAGCAAATATTGGTTGAGCCCGAACTGGAACCCAGGTTTGCTCTTCTTCAAACCAATGCCTGTTGCACTTTTGATAGATCAGGGTTTTCCAAACAGTCATTTGCATACCAGCATTACAGTTTTGGCATAGTAAATTAATCATTTAATTAACATCATTTTGAAGTTGGCTTGTTCTAGGCAACCACATCTGCAAATTGAGGGTTGGTTGTATTATTCGTATTTTTCAATTACAATAAAATATGTCACTATTTTTAAAAGCTCATCTTATACAACACGTGGCATAAGAACCAATCTTAGGGAAACACTGATAAGCAACTTTGTCTACAGGAAAAACAAGCATCAAGACTGCATAATCATTCCTAATTCTTTTCTTTTTTTTTTTTTTCATAAAGTTCAAAGCTTGATTCCATGGAGACCCCAATGTCCTTCTAAATCTCATTTGAGAAACTCTAAAACTATACCGGTAATTTCTTTTTCTCTATTGAACAAATGAAAGAAAATAACTCCGATCAAATTCGCTAACTATCGGTTATTATCAGGAAATTATACTCTTGAGAAAAGTATACATGAAGAACTTCATTTACCAAATAGTACGGCATAGTATTAAGTCTAGTTTTGAAACCAAGTTTCAGCAAGTAGAAAATATTCTTTACTCACCAAATTTGGGACAACACTCATTCTCCAATGAATTCAGTAACCTTTCAAGGGAAAAAAACAAGTAAAAAGAAAAATGAGAGTTCTTATTTAGGAATGAGATGAAACACATTTTGCAAATCAATGAGCTTAAAGTATCAGGGAACACACCTGGTTACACTTGAAATTTATCAAAATGACTCCATTTAGCATATTTCACTTTAAAATACCTACCGTATGTTTAGAACCCTCTAATTACTTAAGACAAATAAGTTTTCATGTGCATGAAGAGAGTATGTCAGACTGGAACATCAAAATGATCTTAGAAGTTCTCTATTTTATTATTTATTATTTCTTCCTCACATACTTCATAGCTTTGTAACAATAATTTTCAATTTGGAGTTCCCCATTCTCTATGAAGAATATTTTAACTTTATGCCATTATTAAGATGGCTTATGATATTAATATGTGCATATCCCAGATCACATGAATGTTCATTTTATAATCAAATATTTCTATTCAATTTCAGTAGTTTCTATTTGTACTTGCATATTTTCCATATTCAGAGGAAAACTTGTGGCTACTTTTAAACCATTTTTTAACTGAAAAATATAATGCAACTATGGAATGCTGTATAAAGTAAGTAGATAGTTTAAAGAATGTTCACTTCATGACTGGTTGGCCAAAATTTCAGCTCCCTTTTTATATTCACTTGGGTGTACTTATTTTTTTTGGTCACATTTTTGTTATTTCAATGATTATTTTTTCTATTCAAGGGCACATCTTAATTATCAGCAACTGTTTTATCCATTTTGCAACATTTTGTGAATGTTATATTGCTCTCTAACATGATTATCATTTTCTATGTTATCTTTTTTTGGACAGTTTGTCTTAGACTTCCTTTAAAATTTAAATTATCTAGCAAGATACATGTTTGGTTCTGGGATTTTAAAAAATCCCAGAATATTATGAAATAACCATATTCTACTTTATGGCAATCATTTTCTTCCATCTTTTAGATGGTTTTAACATCCAAAATAAGCCATAGGATTTTTGTCTGTTTTTCTTTCCATTCTTTTTTCCCCTAGTGCAAATTATTTTCTTTTTGTTAAAGGGACTGTGTGTGTGTGTGTGTGTGTGTGTGTGTGTAATTTTGTTTGTTTGTTTGTTGTTGTTTTCCATAGCCAGATTCTGCTACTTTAATCCAGGAGGTAGATTTAACACATATCTCTGTCCTCTGTATTTTGTGTTACACTGCTACTGTTAGGGCTTGATCAGATCATGTTGCAATTTTCTTTCTTGCCTTTTTTTTTTTTTGGCAAGACATTTCAAAGGTGGTGGTGCATTCTTCCATCAGAAAATAAACACAGTCTGGCAGGTTCCCTTTGTGATGTTAGTAATGTCGGTGCTCAGTGTTTCCATCAGCTTCTCAAAAAGTCTTTCCCATGATACCTCACTCCCAGAGCCTTTTAGACATTATTTTCCTAATCATCCCTTCCCCTTATGTTATCTTTTCCCAAACTTGGAAAGCCTTTATTTCTTCAACTATATAACAGTACCATGCAATCTTTCCTTTGGGGAGTCTGATGACACAAATGCTACATCTTTTGTTATCTCTCATTCCTGAGCTTTTGGGGTTGTTGTTTTATTTCCTCAATCATTTTTAATCCTGTTGATCAGACCGGATGATTTCTACTGAGGTATCTTCACGTTTGCGCTTTCCTCTTTCATCTGCAACCTGCCATTGAGTCTTTGCAGACAGTTTTTAATTTCAATTATTTTATTTTGCAGACATAAAATTTCCATTTGGTTTTATTTATAGATTCTATTATGTTGCTTATACTTTCAATTATAACTTCGATTTCAGGATATTTGTGATTGCTTTTTCAAGTATTTTTAAATAGCTGCTTAAAAATCTTTTTCAGATAATTTCAACATTTGTGCCATCTTAGCGTTGGTATCTGTTGATTGTTATTCTCATGTGAATTGAGATTTTTCATAGTTCTTCATAAACTGAATAATTGTGGACTGGATCCCAGACATTTTGACTATTACACTATGAGCCCCTGGGTCTTGTTTAAGTCCTATGGAGAATGCTGATATTTTTGTCTTAGTAGGAACTTGAACTGCTTAGGTTGAGGCTTCCAGTTCCAACCCATCTTCTTTCGGCTGTGGTTCCAAAGTCATTTCAATTTGGAAAGTCTTTGCAGTCCTTTATTTTTACTTAACTCTAACAATCCTAATAACAATTCAGTACAGTAGGTATTATGATACTCATTTTACAAATAAAAAGATAGGTTTCAATTCAGCCTATCACTGTTGGACAAGGCACTCTTTGAACCTTGATTTCCTCATCTGTAAAATGGGATTAATACCTAGATGATTGGGTTGTTTGATGACTAAAATAACACATGTAACATACCTAGCATATTTCAAACCCTAAAGAAATCCTGGATAGTCTTCTCATTAAAATAATTGGTTTTATTGAAGAAAAATAATATATAATGCAATACACACATTGTAAGTTACAGGAGATGACTTTTGACAATTGTATACACTGTGTAACTACCACTCCAGTTAAGCTATTATAGAACACTAGAAAGTTCCCTCATACCTTTCCAGTCAACCCCTTCACTTGTCTCCAACCCCAGGCAATCACTGACCTAACTTCCACTACAATAGATAAGTTTTGTTTGCTCTAGAACTTTAAACTAATAAAATCATACAGTCTATACATTTTCTGTCTGGCTAGTTTTACTCAGCATAATTCAGATTCACCTACATCAGCAGTTTGTTCCCTTTTATTGCCGACTAGTATTCCATTATTTTACTGGGATGTTTTTCTGTTATTGACTGAAAGAGTTCTGAGATATCCTTAATTCAAGTCCTTTATCAGATGCTGTATTGTGACTATTTTCCCCCAGTCTATAGATTATATTTTCATTTTCTCAATGGTTTCTTTCAAAGAGCAGAAATTTTTAATTTTTATAAAGTTTAAGTAATCACTTTTTCTTTTATAGTATGGTTTTTTTGTGACCTTTCTCAAAAAATTTTGCAGTCTCCAAGAGGACAATGATTTTCTTTTCTGTCTTCTTCTAGAAGATTTATAGTTTTAGCTTTTATGTTTCAGTCTGTGATCCATTTTGAATTAATACTTTTGTGTATGCTATAAGGTAGGTGCTGAATTTCATGTTCCCCAGACTGATTTCCAGTTGTTCCAGCCCCTTTCTCATAGAATTACCTTGGTACCACTGTGAAAGTCAACTGATCATATGTATTATGTGTGGGGTGATTCCTAGATTCTATTCTCTTTCATTTATCTGAGTGTCTATCTTTATACTGGATGCTCCATTTATTTTATTGCTTCAGTTTTATAATAAGACTTTAAATAATGTAGTATAAGTCCTCTAACTTTGTGCTTCTTTTACAAAATTGTTTTGGTTATTCTAGGTCATTTGTTTTTCCACATGAATTTTAGAATCAGCTTTAGACCATAATTACTAAGAGAAGTGAAACTCATGGGACCAGAACCACAATTGTCCAGGCTCTCTGTTGAGGGGCAATTTTTATATTGTATTGTATCCTAATAATTTGCTCAGGACTTCTGGGTCTATGTTCAATTTTACATCTTCTAAGGCTTTGTCTGATTTTTGTATAAAGGTAATGCTGTTCTCATAAAATGAGTTGGAAAGTGTTCTTTCCTATTTTACTTTCTGGAAGAGTTTGTATAGAATTGGTATAATTTCTCAACATATTTGGAAGAATTTACCAGTGAATTCATTGGTATCTGGAGTATTCTTTGTGGGAAGGTTAACTTAATAATGACATTAAAAATATAGATACAGAGCTATTCATATCATGCTATTCTTGAGTGAGCTTTTATATTTTTTCTTTTCAAGGGATTTGTCCATTTCATCTAAATTATCAAATTTATTGGCATAAGATTGTTCATAATATTCCCTTATTAGCCTTTTAATGTTTATAGAATCTACAATGATAGATCATTCTTGCTATCTGTAATTTATGTGTCTTCTCCCATTTTTTCCTAGATAAGTCTGCCTAGAGCTTTTAATTTTATTGTTCCTTTAAAAGAATCACTTTTTGGTTTCATTGTTTTCTATTTTATAGTTTTTCAATAAGGTTGGGTTTTGCTCTATATCATTTTCTTCCCTCTGCTTGCTTTGAGTTTAATTTACTCTTCTTTTTCTAAGTTTTTAAAGTGAACACTTAGACTCTTGATTTGAAACTTTCCTTGTTTTCTCATATAAGCATTTTATGGTAAAAAAAAAAAATTCTCTAAGCACTGCTTTAGTTGCATCTCACAAATTTTGACATGTTTACATTTTAATTTAAAAGTATTTTCTAATTTCTCTTATGACTTCACCTGTGACCCATAATTTCTTTAGAAGTGCATAGTTTAGTTTTCAATTTTTTCACACATCTGTTATTGGTTTCTAGTTTAATATCTTTGTGAGCAGAGAAAATATTTTGTATGACTTTAATCATTTTAAATTTGTTCAGGTTTGTTTCATGATACATTATGGTCCATTTTGTTGAATATTTCTTGTGCATCTGAAAAGGTGTGTTCTCTAGTTATTGGGTGAAATATTTTATAAATGTCAATTAGGACAAATTAGTTGATGAGATTGGTCAGGTCTTTTTTATCAATAGTTCCCAAATTTGCCTGCACTCTGTTGGAATGACCTGCATATCTTCCAAAAATATTAACACCTGTAGCCCAACCCTAGAGATTGTGATTTAATAAGCCTGGGGTGTAGCCTGTTCTTTGGAATTAAGAGATTCCCAGGTGATTCTAAGGCAAAGCCAAGCTTGGGACCTGGGTTCTGTATCCTTACTGATTTTATGGATACTTGTTTTACAAATTACAGAGACGGGGTTGACGAACTCTCCAACTACAGCTGTGGGATAGTTTCTTTTGCAGTTCTATCAGTTTGGTTTTTTAATTAGGATTTTGTATCTTCTGAATCAACTGACATTTTTATCTTGTTTTACTATGAATTTCCCTGATTACTAGTTAAGGTAAACATTAGTAAAAATCTTTCTGGCATTCAGTTTTCCTCTCCTGTCAGTTGCCTATTTATGTTATTTGAATATTTTTAAATCTCAAATTGTCAGAATTCTTTATATTTTCAGAGCTTTACTATATTCTCCCAGACTGTGGCTTGTTTTTAACTCGATTAAAATGTCTTCTTTTCTGTTTTCAAAATTTTTAGCTCTGCTGATTATAAAACAATCAAAATTTAAAATATTTTCCTTAACGAATAGCACTGTTTAGTCTGGTTTAAAAAATTCTTCTGTATGGTGATGTCATAAAGATAACTGTTTTCTAAAAGTGTAGAGTTTTGTTTTCACATTTTACATTTACTTCACTTGGAATTTACTTTCATTTGTGGTGTGGCTGGATCTAATTTCATATTTTTTATATGAATAGCCAATTTAACTAGAACCACCATAATGTTTCTTTTTCATTGCCAATTAACAAAGACATTGTACCATTTACACTCCCAACAGTAAAGGTCTTTCCCATAACCTCACCAGCACCTGTTTCTTATCAGACACCTTTATTGTATACAACTTCCAGGTACAGGGACTCCACTAATTTTCTTTTTGTCTATTCTTATGTCAATACCACCTTTTAAAAATTTGCTTTTAAAACAACTACCACATGATCTAATAATTTCACTTCTGGATATATACCTCAAAGAATTGAAGGCAGGCTCTCAAACGGATATTTGCACACACCATGTTCATAGCAGTATTTATAGCAGTTAAAAGGTGGAAGGAACCCAAGTGTGCACCGATGAATAAATGGATAAACAAAATATAATGAAATATTGTTCAGGTTTAAAAAGGAAAGAAATTCTGATACATGCTACAACATGGATGAACCTTGAAGATGTTATGCTCAGTGAAATAAGTGAGTCACAAAGAGACAAATACTGTTTGATTCCACTTACATGAGGAACCTGAAACAGTCATATTCATAGACAAAAACAATGGCGGTTGCCAGGTGCTGGGGGGACAGCTAAATGGGGAATTGTTGTTTAATGGGTATAGAGTTTATATTTTGCAAGATGAAAAGAATGCTCGTGATTGGCTGAAGAACAATGTGAATATACTTAACACTACCGAAATGTACACTTTTTAACGTATTTTATATAGTCCTTAAAAGGATTAAGTCCACATGTCAGCAAACTGTGCCAGAAGTAAAAAGTCAAGAAACAGGTTGACATAAGTCTAACCTCTACAACTCAGAAAAATGTGCCAAAGCCAAAACAGTGAGGTATTACTACCTTGTACTCAACATATGTTAAAAACAAGCAGGATCTGCTTTATGTCAAGTGCTGGATATCTACGAACGGTGTCAAGCCAAAATTACATCACATCGTAAAGGCTGGCACATAATAGTATTTCACATTGCGTGTTATGACCTTTGTTTACTCTTAAACTTCAGTTTCTGTGTGTGCTGTGAAGATCAACATGGAATAAAGTGAGAGAAAGCGCTACATACCAAAGTATTAAGGCATCAAGGCATTTTCTCAACTCTAAAATATTATTAAGTGGCCAGGTGCGTTACATATTTTATAAGAGTCTGGGGAGGATGCAGAGAGGAACAATCCACTAATCCACTAGAGATACACTTACGAGCTTTCCGACTTGGGGAATTTAAAATTATATATATATATATATATATATATATATATATATATATATAATTATATATATACATATGTATATGTATATATATTCATATATATATATATATGAATATATATACATATACACACACACACACATATATATATATACACACACACACACGTCTTTTACAATTGAGGAACCACGGTATTGCATTGGTTTTCTTTATCTGTTATAGACACAAATGCCCTTTTCTTAAATTTCAATGATTTCTCTCTCGCCCAGTGTTTGTTTTTACCAACCTTCTTTCTGACCTCAATTTTCAGGCTCCTACCAAGCGAGACTGAAGAGATGCTTAACTTTGACAGACTTTCTCACCCTTAACTTCGCTTTTGTGCTGTCATTGGCTGTTACTCTTCCCGGACCCGCCCACAACTACCTCAATCCTGATTGGATGCCAATGTCCTTTTGTGGCAAAAGGTGGGATCCCGGAGCTTTGAGAAAGGATGATTGGGGCGTCGGGCAGCTAATGCGCAGGCGTGCCTTCCTGAGTGGGGATTGGCGGGTGATGGGGCAGGACGAGGCGGGACTCCCGTCTGGGCGCACGCTCTGTGAGCGGAGAGGGAGGAGCTGCCGATGTCAGTTGGGCCAAGTGTTTGGGCGTGAGTCTTCTTCCCCATCCTCCCGCCTCCCGGGGTCTCCAACTGCAGGTGAGGGCAGTCGGGGGCGGCGGAGTTCCCGGGCGACTAGAATTGCTGCCTCGGTACCGCCGAGAGCCTCCCCCGAGGGCGGGGCGGGCTGGAGGCGCGGCTCGGCGCCCCGGGGCCCCGGGGCGAGCATCCTCGGGCGTGGGCGTTTGGTGGGCGGCTGAGGCCTGGCTCCCTGCAGGGCCCCTGCGCAACCTCTTTTCTCATCTTCTCCGTTTTGGGCCCAGAGATTCCTTTGGGGTGGGGCGGCCCGCCGTTCCTGACGCGGACATCCTGCTGCCTCCTCCCCGCCGCTCCTGAGTCGAAGGCAGTTGTCCAGGCCCCCTCCGTCCCCGCCCGCCCTGAGACGGGCCTGCGGGAGAGGCGTTTGGGTGCGATGGGGCCTGGCACGCCTACACCTGGCCGTGGCTGCCCTGCCGAGAGCCGGGGAGGTGGGGGAGAGGACGCCGAGGCGGGGAGGGTGGCGAGGGCGCGGTACGGTGAGGGCTGGCGACGTCTTTCCAGGCGCGTAGAGCAGCTCCCGGGTCAGTTTCTTCAGGGGCTTCTCTCGAGGGTCCTACTGAGCAAGTTGTGGGCTTAGGATTGGAAAGAAGAGGATCCAGTCCTGAAAAGCAGGACCTGTGTTGTACAATCCCGATTCCAGTACTATGACGTAATAATATTAAAAGACACACTATGTTGTGTTCCCAACCCCGTACCTGCCTGGGGAGCCACAGCTATGCCAGTATATTCTGTGCCGGTGCTCGTCGATTAAGCTCAATATAGCGAGCTATTGTCAACTCCCGTTCAGATCCTCGTTTGGCTAAACAGTTACTTAATTTGTGCATTTATGTAACCAGAAGTCAACACTTGAACGAACGCGAACAATTGATGCAGCTTGAAGGGAATGAAATTTATCTTCAGTTAAAAGAAATATCAAAGGAATTTGACATCAAGAGTTGTAAGATGTTTGGCAAACTTAGGTGAGGGCCATATTAAAGTTTCTTCCGTTGCATAATGAAAAAAGGACTTTATAGTTAGACCTAAGGTACAGGACTTGATAGGTAGACCTAAGTTAGACCTTGGTACAGACATTGGCCGTGAAATGTAAGGCAAGATACAGGGCCTTTCTGAGCTAATAGTGTTCACATCTGTAAATTGCAATGTCCTTCTGTTGATTTGATGAACTAATAACATATGTAAAGCATTTAGTATATTAATA
The DNA here is from genome assembly GCF_057876585.1 of Rhinolophus sinicus. Lineage (NCBI taxonomy): Eukaryota > Metazoa > Chordata > Mammalia > Chiroptera > Rhinolophidae > Rhinolophus > Rhinolophus sinicus. Next base: position 118,410,758 of record NC_142515.1, on the reverse strand, counting down.
CACAATGAGATTATTTTAGTTTTCCATAACTTTTCTAGCATTGATCTTTTAAAAAACAATAAACATGCAGTGGTATTTCATTATGCATTTCTTTGATTACCAAGAAATTCAACATTTTCTCTTGTTCACTTAAAACTTCTCTTTGTAAACTATTTGTACATATCCTTTGCTTACTTACCCGTTGTTTTATCCTTAGAAACAGGGTTTTCAGGAGGGAATTCCCGCCCGTTCTCAGGAATTTTCATTGCTTTCCCTTTCCTGAATCCCGAGATACAAACTGTTTTCTGTTCTCTACGATGAATCGTTTCCACAAAGTGATGGCCGATACTACCAACCATCTGGGTTCAAGGAGCCGATTTTCCCAATTTCCCAACCAACTTTTCTTGGGATTCAGGAACAGAAAAGCGAAACAATTTCCTGAGAACAGGTGGGAATTCCCGCCTGGAAACCCTAGAAACAGTAATGCATATGAAAGGACACTACTAGACCACATCACTTGCTTTTGAAAAAACAAGCTTATGTTTTATTGCTGTGTGTCTGTGTTTCTACCTTTTTCTTATTGCAGATCAGTCATCAAGGATTTTCTATCCAAGGTCCCAAAGTTTGCTATCCAAGATGATGAATGCTGACATGGATGGTATGTTCTTTATTTTCCTTTTTTTGTATGTTCCTTGTTTTGTGGATGCTTTTGCTTTATTAGGTAATGGAAAGAACAGCTTATTTTAGAGGCTGGGATTTGGCTAATTACTTATTTATGTCCCTTCTAGTTCTGAAAAGGATTTAAGGCAGCTTCTGTTCCTTAACTGTGAGATGTTGGCAAAACACTTTATCTTCACCTTGGTGCCCTTATCTGCAATGTGGGGATAGAACTTTTTACTTCACAGGGCTCTTTTATAAGTCAAGTAAGATAATGAACATAAAACATTTTGCAGATCTTTCAGTGCTACACTACACTAATGGTACCTAATGTTAATAAATAGTAAATTTGAACCTTTTTATTACAGCAGTTGATGCTGAAAATCAGGTGGAACTGGAGGAAAAAACACGACTTATTAATCAAGTGTTGGAGCTCCAACACACACTTGAAGGTTAGCTTGCATTTTGTAGTTTTCTTGAATAACATCAATTAATTGAAATTGTAATCCTTTGTGTTGCTAAATTTTGTTACTGTGCACAATTTTAAAAAGTATAAATTTCAAATCCATTTCAATAGTTTTTTTTTTTCCCCTCCTGCCTGTAGCTTTGGCTGGTGATTTTAAAGAATAGATGTGCTTCAATAAGAAAGTCAAATAGTGTTCTTAAGCTTCCATCTTTAAGGTCTAACTTAATGCTAGTTAGTACATGAGAGCCCATTTTAAGCCCCCACATTGTGTTAAGTCTACTTAAACTGAAAACAATGAATTAGCCTCAGAGATTTAAAGGGAATTGATCTTTTTCCATTTTCTAAATGTCTTGCAGAAAATTCATACTAACACTGAAACATCTTTTGGTTTTTAATGAAATTAAGGTGTTGTTTTTTTCTTTTTAAACCAGAATGAGCAATCGTGTCACTCCAGTGGCTTCCCATTTCAGTTAATAGAAGCCAGGTTACTCTCTGGAAATAGACTCCCTTTTGCCTTTCAGAGCCACACCTCTGCCTCCTCCATTCTCCTTCAGATACGCTGACCCCTTACTACTCTTTCAGCGGGCTTCTGCCCAGGGTCTTAGCTGCTGTTTCCCTGTGCTTGAATCTTTTTCCCTCAGTTATTTGCATATCTGTGTGCTCTTCCCCTCACTTCCGTTAGGTTTCTGGTCAAATTCCCTTTATCAAAATAGCTATCCCTGACTATATAAAAGGGCAACTACCCTTTTGCTTCCTATGACCCCTACACTTCTTTCTTTTTCTCCCGACCCCCACTTGGAGCCTCCTAAATGCACATGTGCCCACATGCATATTAGCATGTAAGTTCTGTGGGGGCAAGAACCTTTCTGTTTTGTTACTGTTGCCACTAGAATAGTGCCTGGCTCTAGAAGGTACCCAGTACATAGTTGTTAAATGAATAAGTAGAGATAATGTTTTATTTGCTCATCAAGAACTGCATCTTTTGAATTTCTTGCTAATGTAAAAATACAAAATATCCAATTGCTTGGAAACCAACTTTCTATATCCAGTATGTGGATTCAGTTATATTCACTACCACATTACTTAAGCATTTCTGGTGAAGACATTATGGTTTTATGTTGATAACACATGAACCCAAATTTACATTTTAAAAATAAAGTCCTTAGTTTGTTAAATAACCGTTTAAAAACTTACTCCATGTAAATGCTGTTTATAAATAATAATATTTAGTCTAATGTGAAATCTCTTTTTAGCAATTTTGGCTATTGATTTGCACTCATTTTACCTTGTTTACCTTAATTTCTAAAGTAATCTGAATTTAAAAATAAATAATTAAGGATTGTCCTCTCAAGAATAAATCTTAAGCATTTTATAATATGGAATCATTGCCATCATTGTACTGATAATGGGCTTTTTAAATTTTTAATATAGATCTCTCTGCAAGAGTTGATGCAGTTAAGGAAGAAAATCTGAAGCTAAAATCAGAAAACCAAGTTCTTGGACAATATATAGAAAACCTCATGTCAGCTTCTAGTGTTTTTCAAACAACTGACACAAAAAGCAAAAGAAAGTAAGGGATTGATATCCCTTCTGTTTTACGGAATTGCTGCTGATCTTTTTTGTTTAAAACTTGGATAGATTCCAGAAGTTATAGTACTTTTATTTGTGGCTTCATTGAATATTTATAATGTCAGATCTAGGCAAAATTAAGAGCATAACAGAAGACGTCCATGAGTTTGTGTATTATGTTAGCCTATAAAAATGTGAAAATGTATTGTAGAGACTTTATAATTAGAAATGCATATATTTATGGAACTTGATAATGTTTTATCAAATTTGCTTTGATTTATAGGTTTAGCACTGTCTTTTATTATCGGCATAGTAAGAGATACAAGAAAATAACCACCATGTTGTGAAAAAGTGACCAAAATCATGTACTGAATCCCCAGTTTTATGTGTCCTCTTGTCTACCATCTTGTGCCTCTTCACCATTTGCTTCTTTCCCATTTCCCTGCCCCTGAAGGAAAAAATTGGTTTCACACGTGTAATAGCAATTTCAATAGTTAATCATCTGTGAGAGTAGCCTGAAGTCTAATTGTTTGAACTTAACCAAAATAAGATACTTTCTTGGTTGGGACTTGTTATTTGCTATACAGTTATGCACCCACATCGTGACGTCTCAGTCAACGCCAGATTGCAGATACGACGGGTGGTAGCTCATATGGCCTAGGTGTGCAGTAAGCTGTACCACTAGGTTTGGGAAGTGCACTCTGTGATGTTAGCAGAACAGAATTGCCCCAGGACCTTTCTCAGAATGTATTCCTGCTGTTAAGTGGTGCATAACTGTATTTAGTAATAAGAGGATTGTTGGTTTCTCTTGAATCAATTGAAAGCAGAGGCTATAAAAATGACTCTTTCCTTGAAACTGAATCGTCAAATTGGAAAAATTTGTTGAAAACTTTGTTTTATGCAAAATAACTTGGTATCAGAAAAGCTGACCTCTGGTTTTATGGATGTTTGACACAGAGCATTTTGAGGAAAAGTAGAAGTAGGATGTAAGAAGTACTTCGTAAACACTAGTAACCAACTGCGGACGTTTTGACTCCAGATCTGTGTCATCTCTGGCACAGAACTGATCTTTGGGAAACATATGAAAGTGGATTAAGTTTAACCTCACATAAACCGTATCTAGAAGAGTTACAAAGACTTTGGTCTTAAAGTATATTTATAGTACCCGGAAGATCAATTTTTGCAAAATCCCTTGTGTATTGGTATCAGCATCATGAATAAAATGGGAGAGTTTTACATGTATGCTAATTGATAATATTCTCAGTATTTTATCTTACTTCTCCCAGAATTTTCTATTAACCTACTTGGTTTGCAGAGTTTTAGTCATTCTTCAAGCTTTTAAAAATTTAGTTTGTAGATTCCATTTGCTAAGGAAATTAATATCAAAAGTGATGTTAAAATGTTAAATAGAAAAAGAGTCACTAATATAGCTTATAGTTATTAGATTTGGCCTACTTTTAATCATGGAATAATCTGATGTTTGTATTGGTGTACGATTCAATGAATGACTTTAGCTGTATGAGTATATAATAGTCATACTGCAAAACATTTTGCATCCTTTTTGTGACCTAATTTTCAAACATTTAAAATTATGTTGCAGTTTTGCTTTGCTGTTTAATAAAAAGCTGTTTCAGAGCTGTGTCGTGCCTAATTGCCTAAGTAACGGGTGTATAGTAGTACAGTGGTATATCCAGGGTTGTTCAAAGCCACAAGAGAAGTAGCATAACTTATTTAAGTACCAGTTACTGGATGTTTAGGGGAATAGTGTTTTTATTAAAAGAAATGTTACAGGATATTATCCATTAATTTGAAAAATAAAAGCAAGGAATTCAAAGAAGGATCCACGATTGCCACGGTGCTGGTATTTTTTAGGTTTGGCTAATCTCCCATAACACGAGGTGATGAAGAGTAATCAATGGTAGGAAATGATATAGAAGTTTCTCTCCCAACTAACTAGCCGACTTTGTCCCACATAATCATTCAGAAATTTGAAGATGGTATTTTCAGCCATAGCTTCCAAGTCACACTAATTATCACCATTCTAATTTGCAGAAAAAGTGTATAGGACACAGATGCAAAGTTTTCAAAAAGGCTACTAATTCTAGTAATATGGTAATATGTCTTCCTAGAGAAATAATCAATGGAAGCAAAGCTATATAAAAAAATATTCAAAACAAAGGAAGCTACCTTAGCCTGGTCACGTTAAAAAAGTCTAAAAAGGCCAACTGAAAAAGCAAAATGCATTTATCTTTCTCCTTTATTAAAGGATAAAATTACAGTCATTAAAAAAAAACAGTCAGATTAAGGTGGTAAAAGGAAAAAGCCATCTTGTTATTAAGGAAGACTATTTTGTCTACTGCGTGGATCTAGTATACATATTAGTTATTTAAGTTCTGGTTAGACCTATTGGCCATGGTACGTCCACAGAGGGCACATCCACAGGAAGCAGCAGTAAGCTGAGGAAACTGGTTGCTCAGATCTTACCACTGCAAGCTCTTGGAGTTTAACCAAACATTAAAGTTAAAATGAATCTGCAATCAAGAAAGTAAAAAAAGCTATAATCTTTAGAAAAATGTTCACATACAAGCTACCGCTCAGGCAAGTTTTCCATAAAATTAAAGGATATACTCTTGAAATAGTTTACTTTCAGAAACATTCTCATCTAGAATAATTTAAAAAATAGTAGTAATTCAATATGTCTGGTTCAATTAGACATCCCAAATACAAAGCAAGAAAGGGAGTCCTTGCAAGATGTGTAAGGTTCAGTTAGTATTAAATAAATACAAAGATGGTTAACTGTATTAAGATTGGCACCACCAATTTATGAAAGTTCAGACCACCACCACAATGGAATAAAGAACCTATTTTCATCTTTAATTCACTCTCTGAGATAAGGAGTGAACAGTATTACTGGCTGTTTGGCTTCCTTTAGTAAGAGAAGCTAGAGGCTATTTTCCTCATGCATACACTCTGCGTGCCTATTGAGGAGGGGCTGTATGGGAACTTGGTTGGTGCTTGCCCAAAGATGGGCTGTATATATTCATGAAAGAATCCAAAATATTACTTAACTAGTATAAAGTTCTCTAGATAATATTAGTTTTGTGGTCTCAAAGATTTAGGTCACCTTCCAAAGGGTGACCTGTTATCCAAACATAAAAACTTAAAATATTTCAAATGGAACAACACAGCTCCATTATAATGTCCTGTGATTTTTGGTAACTACTGTACTTTAAAAAGAGGAGCAATCGTAATAGTTGCTGCTATCTACCTTACAGGCAGCTTTGAAGCTAGATGGGAGAATAGACTTCAAATAGATTTGAATTTTCAGGAAAAGCAAGACAGAAATACAAAGCATGATTGATATCTGTCAGCCATTAGAATCTCTTAATGATCAGATAAGAGTTTAAAGCCCTCCCCAACCATAATTTACTTATTAAAGAGGGTATAAATTGAAGAAAAATATTTAAATTATATTTTCAAGAGCAATGTATACGTAAGCAATATTACTGGGAAAGCATTCTGGCATAAAACAACTAAAAAAATCTTGTTTTGATGCACCTAGTTTTATTCAAATGTAATAATATATGCTGCACTAGTAACCAGTGATTCTGTGAATGGCCTCACAGGCGTTTGTTGTGTTGACTTGTGTGTCAACAAGCACCTCTTAAAGGATTCTGTAATTTAAGTGAACCGACCATAATAATAATTTAACACAAACTAGGTAAATGTGGGTCATATACAACACTTTCAATTGTTGATAGAATTAAACAACCATACAGAAGCTTTATTGCATTTAGCTCTGTACAACAGAAAACACTCCTTGTAGAACTACCAGTGATATTGTAGTTTAGCTGTTTAAGAGGAAATTCCAATAACTGATGTTTCCGATAGCAAGGAAGCTGCTGCATACTATTTTGCTCTGTACAAACCAAAACTATCTCCAAACTAGTAAAACTGTAACTTCTAATGATATTAATCTCTTAAATCTGATATGTAATGTGCCACTTTTCTTTTATTCTAAATTCAAAGACCAGGTAACTTCCAAGTTTTTTCTTTCCTGAGAAGACTGAAATAGATGTCTGAAGAATAACATTGCTAAGATATTAGAAACAGGATGTGCAGATTGATTCCAGTTCAGTTCTGGCACACTGATTTTAGAATGCCAAACTTCTCTCTCGGGAATTAAAAATACTTAAGTATAGGTTATATAGGTTACTCCTTCCGCACTCGTCTTTTGCGTACTGACTTTACTGGCCCATCTCCAGATCCTGTGCTCTCATCTGCTTCCTTCATCTAGTAAAAAGAATTATGAAAATGTTTATTTTCACACAATGTGTAAACTAGCAGATAGTAATATATTTCTTATTCTCTAAAATACATGTTCTAACAATCAAATGCTATCTTCTATATGTTCCTTTACTTCATGCAGCTGATTAAAAACATGTATTTAAATTGATATGTTTTAATTTGTTCACCTTTTAGCATGATTACAATTTTTAGAATACTTATCAAATATGCATCTGACAAGGAATACTGCTAACAATTCATGATTTTATTTTATGATTTAGAACTTTATCTCAATGTCATTGTTAATGAAAGGTAATACGATATTTTCATTGTGGGATATTAAGTACTATTCATCACAATATCTCTAAGTAATGAATTGCTGCACTGGTTTTACAGAGGCTTTTTCAGAATTTCTGTACATAGTACTTTGAGAAAAATTAGGAGAGAGCAAAGGGAACATCAAATTTATAGTCTGGGTTTTTTCTTTAATTTTTATCCTTCCAGAATAAACATTTATGCATAAATTAAACTTGTGTAACAATATAAAATAGTGAAGGTATTATACAAGAGTTATAATTATTTCTCAAGGTTATACTATACAAAAATTGGTTTATTTTAGCTCACTGACAAACCCATGTAAGTAGACTAAAAGACTGGAAGCTGGAAATAAGATATTTTTAAAGGCACACAAAATATTTTGTGAAGCAAAATGTAACTAGAATATATATTCAAATGAGTGACTGCAAGTACTATTATTTAGGGAATGACAGCTGAAACAATGACTGTTTAAAGTGCTGTTCTGGAAGAAATTATCTTTACCCAGCTCCCTCAAAATACGGATATTCATACGAGATAATGATTCCCCCAAACCCCTTTAAAAACTCACAAGGCAGTTAAGACCGGTAACCAGGTATATGTATTGAATAAGCTTTAGAAAACAAACAATAAAACAAGTTCATTTGGGAGATTTCCTCAAATAGAAAAAATAGAAAGTTTATTTCCTCACATACAAACCGGCCAGGCAAAACTACTGTTACCCAATCTACAAGGTGTGATCAAACAAGGTGGTAAATGTTAAAAAAAAAATTATTAACAGTAAAAGACACATTGCCATTAATCCCCCTCAAGATATCCCCCCCCCCCACTTCAAACACACCTATCCCACCATTCTTGCCTCTTTCTGAAGCAGTTCTGGAAGTCTTCTTTTGTGTTTTTAGTTGCGCTGTCGTGGCTGCCTAGATGTCTTAAGTCATTTTGACTTTGGGGAAGAGCCAGAAGTCACACGGTGACAGATTCAGTGAATAAGGTGGATGAGGATACATCATAATGTTTTTATTTGACAGAAATTGCCGTATAACAGAAGTGATGTGACACGGAATGTATCATGATGGAGGATGATTTATGGCACACTTTAAAACACACCTCTCAACTGTAACTCATACCCGACTGACTGCACCAAACAAGTTGAAACTTGACACACACTGTTACTAAGGTTCCGCACGCCACTTCCCGTATTGAAGATCCCTGCCTTTCATTGGATGGCACTCGACAGCAGCATTCACCGTATTTTGTGATCACAAAGGCTCCATGTTACATATCACTTCTGGTATATGGCAATTTCTATCAAATAAAAACATTATGGTGTGTCCTCATCCACCTTATTCATTGGATTTGGCACCGTGTGACTTCTGGCTCTTCCCCAAAGTCAAAATGACCATGAAAGGTAAATGTTTGACTAGATTCAGGACATCCAGGCAGCCACGACAGCACAACTAAAGACACTCATGAAAGAGGACTTCCAGGACTGCTTCAGAAAATGGAAAGAACAATGCGATATATGTGTTTGAAGCGAGGGGGAGTATTTTGAGGAGGATTAATGGCAAATGTGTCATTTATTGTAATAATTCTTTAATTTAAACATTCACTGTATTTTTTTATCACATTATCGTAGTAATGAGAATGGTGACTCTGGAGTAAGAATGTGCAGCTCTTCAAAGGCTAGAGAAGAATTAGAGAAAACAGGTTGGTATATGCTGGATTAAAAAAAGAACAACGTTCTGGTTCTGATTTATACCCTGGATGGTTTCTGATTCCATAATAACTGACTAAAAGAAGTCATTGTGGGAAGTTCTATTGCACAGCAGGATGTAAAAAGGGGTAGACTATCAATTTAATGGGAAAACTAGTTTATTAAAGATTTGAGAAAAAACACTGTATCATGCACCAACTACCAAGTGAGTGAAACATTTCATATGTGGGACGTAAATTATTGAGACAATGAGTTTGTTATTACAATGACTATAAAGAAAATCATCTTGTAATAAACAGAATTACCTTTTAAATATTCAAATGGTCTGTTTATTATACCTTCCAATATAATACTTTAATGGTAATGTCAATTTTTTATAGATGCAGCTCTCTATATTTTGTAAACCATGGGCTTACTTTATACTGTTTTTATTAGGCATTAAGATGATATAAATTATAGTATTTTCCTGCCTTTTCAATGGGTACATTTTAAAACAATAGGGAGGCTCTTATAAAAGCTGAGAGAAATATGGCAAAAATCCTTTACAAAGCAGATTACTGTTATTACTGAAATAATGTTTTATGGATAATGATTATATATAGAAACTAGTTTATTTTCTGTTAAAGAGTTGCTTACCTCATCCTCTGATCCAGACTTATTTGATTTATTACCTTCTTCCTGTCCTTCTATGATTTCAATTTCTTCTTCACTCTTTTCCTGAGGTTCACCTTCTTCTAGAACACAGATTTTATTAAAGGCAAAGACTTGATGAATTAGAATTTTGTTACTGAAAAGTATTAAATACAATAGGAGGATGTTTTAAAATTTCAGTATTTAAAAGCAATTTCTTCCATTAGAAAAATTTTAAAAATTACAAAAATACTCATTATTTTACTGCATTTTATAAATAAATCACATATTCGAGGAAAAGGACAGGTTTAAAGAATTCTTAAGCATTCAGTCTGTATGTGATATGAGAACCAAAGAACATACATGTGTGTGTGTGTTTTTTGAGATTATGGTTTTTAAGTCAACTGTTTCATCAACTACTAAGTTAAAAACAGTTTTAAAGACATAATTTACATTGTAAAGGAATCTGGCTGCTTCAATCTGGAACTTGGCTTAGGATAACTGGCAAATATCAATAGTTTCATTTCTACCTTGATGTGTATAAGGAGGTCTCAATGGTTCTTTAGTTCTGACATCTTTAGGAGTTTAGTGTAGGGTAGGAAGGGTTCATAGGATTCAGCAATCCTTTAAGATTAAATTATTTGATATGATAAACTATCTGATAAACAACAGCCATTGGAAGAGTGCGTATTGATTTTCTTGCTGTAGTCACCTGCCTTACACCTATTACTCGTGCAGAGGCCATGGTCTATATCACCCATCTCATCTGCATTCTCAGAAGCAATAAAAGTCCTTGTGAAAAGCTACAGCATATGGGGTTCATAGATGCTAGGTCTTAAGCAACTGAACAATATTTAAATCTTCCTAGAAGACAAAAACTGAATCGGATGATGGCTGGTCAGGCAGGGACGACTACTCTGCCAAAGTCACACATTCTTGGGGATTCAGATGGTATAAACTGGATAATAAGTGCAACAGCTAGTGCTTTACCAGATAATCCTTTTTTTTTAAATGAGCTTTGCACAGGGTCCCCATTATAAATCACTATCACTGTCTTACCTTTTTCAAGAATTTCACCATCACTTTGCTGTTTTTCCTCTACCAAGTCCACTGGTTTCTCCAGGGCTGCTTTTTCTTCTTTCACTTCTTGTTCTAGTGCTCCCTTTGTTTGTGGTTTGCATATGTCCGTTTCTTTATAATTTGCATCCTCATATTTTTTCTGTGGTAGTTTAACATAAGCTATTTTACTAAAAGCAAAGCACGGTTTTTAAAAAAGTTTTTTTTTTTTTTTTTTTTTTTTTTTTGCAATAACTGACATCGTACACAATCAGTAAAAAAGTTATACAAAATTTAGTTTATCACTTTTAAGAAATACTTGGTCAATTCATAGAACTCTTAAACATTTAAAGATTTTTTTTTTTTTTAAGTTGAAGGAAATTCATTTTCTTTACCTTTACTTTTCTTGGCCAACAAAATGAAATAATTAATGCTATTGGAAGCCCCGCTGTCACAAGATAAATGAGCCAAAGCCATGGGCGCTCTTCAGCAGTTGTTATTAACTGCTTAAGTATACCAAGCTATAGAAAAACAAGCATAAAAATATAATTCAGATTTTAAAAACCTTCATTAGGAAATACAGCCTACCAAAAAAACAAAACAACAACAAAAAAAACCAACCTTATTTTACCTAGACATTTTATATTACAGTGATGAACTTGTTAAGTAAAAAAATATCTTATTTTCCTATCTTATACTTTGTAAAGTTTAAAGTTTTTCATTATTAGCATGTTTCACTGTTGGAGACTTCGTAGTGGAAGATTTATTACTACATAGGTGGAAACCGCTAACCTACCAACAAAATGATAATTTTCTTTTTTGGTAATTTCAGGATAGAATTACTCTTTATCGTTGTATTATCTGGCTTATTTATCAGTATACTCTCTGATAACTCATTCTGTACTTTTAAAAGACTTACTAATAAAATCAACCTGAATATTTAGGCCTAGAATTGACACGGTGACACAGACCTGTAGACAAAGACTACAAATATAAATATTAAGTAGTCTCATTTCTATAAACAGCAAATAGGCATTAAATTCCATTAAGACTATCCTAATTTAATTAATGAAATAAGACTTACATATACATATATGTAGTTCATTATATAGTTTATAATGAAGTTTATCATAATATAGTAAAGCTAAATATTCTGTCTACATACATTTATTTAAGTACATTTCTTTAGCGTTTAGTAATTATTGCGTACTTACTTACCTTTTAGAGGACAATGCTCACCTATAACCAGGACCAAGTCCTATCACTACCGTATGGCCAGTACCTACCTCATTAGCGTTCGCTATCATTTTCACTCCCCAACCGTCTGCAGCCCAGCGATCTGCTACTTCCTTTTCCGAACAGATAATAAAATTGTCAAAGTAGATATCAGAGGTCATAGACCATAGCTCTAAACCAAGAGCACGGAAAGAAGTCAAAAGAAATGGATGATCATCTTCAAAATAATATGGATTAGGAATTTTTCGAGGACTCCAAATTCCCTGGAAGAAAAACAATTTGAAGACATTTTCAAATAAAATAATTTCATTATAAATGTTACTGAAGAAGTAGTTCTGTTGAAAGAAATTAGCTATACTAACTGGAGAAAAAAGACAACTTTAACTGATATCAATTCATTAGTAATTCACTGGAAATAAAATCTTGTTTCTTCTTATTCTGTACACAATGTTCCTACGAATAATACTAACTTTAAACTTCGCAAAAAAAAGGCAAAATGAAAAACCAACGCACAGAGAGTCCTAGTAATTAGATTTCATAAGTGATACTATTTTAGACAAGTTTTTTACATGTAGCCAAGTTACTTAAGGCAAGATGTTATTAAAATTGCCCAAATCAGAGAGATCACTGTCACTGTAGACAATTGTGGAGGCACGTACTCCTTTTCACATATACCCATGACAAGCATCATTCATCAATCATGGTTGAACCTCAGAACAATCATTCAACATAAAGATCTGAAATAATTAAACTCAATCAAATCAAATAAATTCAACAGTATGGTCACTCACTGACTCACTCGGCCATCATATATACCTATTCTGTGCCAGGCACTAAGCCAGGTGCTACGGATACAGTGACAGACATGGTTCCTGTACTACGGAGTTTAAAGTCTAATAAAGAGACAGACATTAAAGAAAAAAGTTACCTATGAAGAAAAACTACAGTGAGCCATTAGAATGTGTAACTATATGTATAATAAATCAGAAAATGTCAATGACTAATTAGAAAGATAAAACTGTGGGGTTAAATGGATAACAGGGACTTCTGCAAAAAGCTAGGTATACTCAAAGGATACCTGATTCATATTAGGAAAAAAGTTCAAATTTTAATAACACCAGAAAGGAAGCAGCACATTAATTAAACACAGGCATTCATTACTACAATGCACAATGTGAGTCCTCTCGATCAGAACTTGTCTTTATATATAATTCTAAAATAGAACTTTATTCCTACGTGATCATCAATTGATTATTAGGGAAAGATGTAGTATGAAGTGACTGATCTCCAGTTCTTAAATTTATTTCCCCAGAAAATTAAAGAATGCTTTACTTTTAAAATATAAATCAGTTGGAGTCTATCTTCTTTGACTTCTCAAGATAGCAGCGGCACACGGTTACAAGTCAATTTTCTAAAGTTAACATAACATTATCAGTAACTAGATATGTAACAGAAATAGCGTAACATTTTTGACTCTACAATGGGATTGGAACAGTGGTTATTACCTGGTAATTAGGATTATCTATCATTGGAGGTCTCCACACTCCCTTGTATTTTGGGTTATTTATCATGGGAGGCTTCCACTCACCACACCCTATCCGACATGCTGGATTAGAAATACGAGGTGCCTCCCATTCTCCATCCATGTCTTCATTCCTTAGGATATCAGAACAAAGCAAACACAATGACCTCAAGTCTCTCCTGTCAGTCATATACACTGCTAACAAAAAAGCAAATAAGAAACACATGAAATTGATACCTGAAGATGGAGAATGCTTACCAGTCATCAGGTTTCTCAGCATTAGGATCTGGAATAAATTTTGGTTCAGTATCAAGCCAGCCATCAGGTTTAACAGCACTTAAATCTTCTATTTGGGCAGGTTCACTTTCATCCCTGTAAACAGTATTTTGTTAATTACTAATTATTCAAAAAGTTTAAAAATGCACATTACAAAATTCTGAAGGTACCAAAAGGTATTTCCTACCCTTGTCTTTGAGCCCACCACCTCCCCATCTTTCATCCACCTACACCTTTTACTAATTTGCCATTTTTTACATATAGTCCTGTTGTCCTCTGTGCATACATGCACGTATGTATATATGCTTTTTTACACAAATGATAGCATTCTATACATAGTATGTTAAATGTTGCTTTTGTTACTTAAAAACTCATTCATTCATCAACAAATACATATTGGATGTTGACTATGTATCAAGACTGTTCTAAGAGCAGACTTTTATATACATATATATCTGCTTCATTCTTCTTAACAGTTGCGTAATTTTCTATTTTGTGGATAATAATTTATTTAGCCTATCTACTTGAGGAACATTTGGTGTTTCCAAGAAATTACTATTACAAATAATGTTGCAATGAATATCCTGGAATACAGTATAAATTAATAAGAAATTGGCCTTCTGTCAGCTATATAAATTTAAAATATTTTTCAAGTTTCTCATGTATTCTTATTTTAGTTCATGGTGGGTTTTTTTGTTTTTTGGGGTTTTTTTTTGCCACATACAAATCATTTATTTTCATGCAGTTAAAATTTGTTAATATTTTCTTTTATGATTTTTCAACTGTCATATTTGGAAAGGTTGTCCCTACTCTTTTAAATTTTAACTCTTTATTTAATTTTAGCAATTTTTATTTTCATTTAGAAAATAACAGTAAATTCTAAAGTACATAAACATAATCATAGTATGTACTGAATAGAATTACTAATATAATTTTTATCTTTATAGACAAGTATAAATTTTAAACAAGAGGCTATGCTATGACTTTCCAAACAAAACTTAGGTAACAAAATAAACTGAAACAATCAACTCTCTCTCTATAAAGACTTGTACTTGCCTGATATCAATGCTATCTTGAGTCTCTGAGGGCTCAGAGTAACCAAAATTTAAAATTTAAGCGAGCATTTTGTTTAGCAATTTATATAACAAATTCTGATACACACAACCAATCAGAATGAGGTTTCTATATGCAGTTTCTTCTATTTAAGGGCAAACTTATTTCCCAGCCTTACTCTTTATGGGTAAACAAATATGAAGCAATGTTAGAAAACCCACATGAAGGGATGGAGTCCTACTTTTCTCTGATAGTCAAATTCATAAAGAAATGCACTAATAAGTGATTTTTTTATTGTTTCAAAAACCATACTGTTCTTCCTACTTGTACAAGTTACTTCCCTATTATACTATATGCCTGAAAGCAAAGACATTTTCATTATTAATCAGTTTCTGTCTTTATCTATAAGAGAGTTAACAAGTTAACACTTTTGGTTCCAGGAGCAACACTGTATGTTCTGAATAGGCAGTAACCCCAATGTTTACAAACAAACAAGAACTTGAAGAAATAGGAATAGACACTTGCCAAAATGAAGCACAGAGAGAAAAGTTGGTTCAAAAAAATGAAGATTTTCAGTGATTGTGGGACAATATAAAGCAGTCTAACATATAGTAAGTGGTGCTCCCAAAAAAGAGATGGGGAGGCACATATAAATATTTAAAGAAATAATGGCCTAATGTTACCCAAATTTGATACAAACTATAAACCCACATTCCAAAAACCTCAAAGAACCCAAAGCAATGTAAACACACAAATAAAAACTACCCTCAGGCACAACAAAATCAAACTGTTGGAAACTGGTCATAATAAAACAAATCTTAATACCAAACAAAAAAATGACATGTTAGGTAAAGAAGAACAAGGATGGGAATAGGAAATAACAACTGACTTCTCATCAAAAACAATGAAAGCCCCAAAATAACTACCAACCTTACTCCAATACAAAAATACCCTTTAAAAATGAAAGCAAATTAAGAAATCTGCAGACAGATAAAAGTTGAGAGAGTTCAATGAAAGCAGATATGCACTACAATATGTTAAGAGAAGTTTATTAGGCAGAAGGAAAACAATAACAGAAATTTGTGTCTACACTAAAGACGAATACCAGAAATGGTAAATATGTGAGTAAATAAATTGACTTTTCCCCTCATAACTGTCTGATTAAAAGACACTGACTGAAAAATAAATATTTGTGGCCTTCACAGAATATATAAAAGTAAAGGTATGATAAAAGCACAAAAGATGGAAGGGGCAAAATGTTAACTGAGACATGAAGTGGTATAATATTATTTGAAAGTAGGCTGAAATAAGTTAAAGATGCAAACTGTAAACCCTCGAGCAGCCACTAAAATAAACCACAGTGGAAGCTAATAAGCCAACAGAGAAGAAAAAAATAGAAGACTAAATTAAAATAAAATAACTCAATCCAAAAGAGGTCAGAAAAAATGTTTTCATAAAGGACCACAGAATGTATGGTACAAACAGAAAACAATAGTAACATGGTGGGTTTACATCTAACCATATCAACAATTACAATCTCAAAAAGCGTTATTCTAAGTGAAAAAAGCCAAAAACAAAAGCTAGATACTGTATGATTCCATTTTATACAACATTCTAAAAACGACAAAATCAGTTGAGTAGTGCCAGGGATTTACGGTGATTACAAAAGGATATAAGGGACCTTTTTGGATGATGTAAATATTCTATATCATGATTGTGATGATGGTTACACATCATATGATGTAACACTTATAAAACTGTACATGTAAAATAAGTGAATTTAACTGTATGAAATTATACTTCAAGACATCTGACAGAAAAAAATGAAATTAGAATCCAGCAAACATACAAGGACAATACTTGTTGACCAAGTAGATTGTAAGGTTAAGTCCAACATTAGAAAATCAATCAATACAATTCATCATACTAAGCAAATAAAGGAGAAAACCTATATGGTCATCTCAATAGATGCACAAAAAGCATTTTACAAAATCCAACACCCAATCATGAAAATAAAAGACTCTTAGTAAACTAAGAATAAAACTTCTTAAACTCGTACTTAGTATTCACACCATTCAGCTAGCTCTTCCCAGATCCCCAACTCTCAGCACTGGATGACTTAATGTTTCTTGTCTTCAGCTGCTAAATTTTTAGGTAATTTGTTACACATCAATAAATAACTAATATAATGGGTTAAATACAAAAAGACAGATAATCTACTTAGTGAAAACATCATTGTTACCCCATCAGCAGGAAAAAAATAAGGTTCTTAGAAATGAAGATAACAAGATCTTTATGGGGAACTTACAAAACGTACTGGAAGGGCAAAGAATACCTCGGTAAATGGAGAGACATACAGGTATCTCTCACCATATGAACTCAAGCTATGGGAACTCAGGAATTGAATACATTTCTTTTAGGAAAAGTATTCATAATCCTGTAGAATGAAAATGACACAAATACTCAGCCAGCAGAACATTCATGGTTAAGCAAACTGCTATGAGTGAGTCCTACATAGTTTTAGTAAGATGTGAAGATATTCCTATTTTAAGGCCGACTGGTCATTAACAGAAAAGACTGCGACAATATAAAATATACTCACACATACACAATAAAGATCTAACTAAGAATTCAAATTAAAGCGTTGGTGTTTCAGAATCATGGAATTCTCGCCACCCCCCAACAGCACTGAAAGCATAAAAAACAAAAATACATTGAAAAGACAATAAAAGTAAAATATTAAATTAAAATGAAAATTAAGATAATTAAAAGGCAGAGCAGAGAAGTGCAAAATCCAGTTTAGAAAAGTATTTCACCCAAAATAATCTAAGTAGTTTTGATATTCAAAGAATACACTTCATTAGCTGTAAATTTCACTTATACGTTATGTGTCATTACTTAATGATGCCAAATAATGCTTTACTACTGAATTCTTTGCTTACCAGTCTTCTGGTTTGATGGCAGAAGGGTCAGGGATCTTTGCTCTCTCATCCCAGTCATCAGGCTTCTCATCAGCGGGATCTTCAATTTCTTTGAGGGGATTGATTGGAGGAACCACATCCTCTAACAGGCTTCCTTTGTTTACAACTATTTGATCAACTAGTACTTCAAATGTGTCATCTGGATTCATCACTAAAGACCAAGTTAAATATAGACTTATCATATTGATAGACTTTAAAAAAATAATCCTCTAAATAATAAAACTACCCTAAATTTAATGGGTAAAATTTTCTCTCAACCACAAATAGAGGGGTTGCTAATGTAGCAAATCAAAATATGCTGAAATCACTAGCTTTAATGCTTTCTAAATCAAAGATAAAATTTTGTTTTAAATTAAATTTATTAAATTAATAATTTAATAAAATGCTTCATTACATCTCAAATAAAAATTACACAATAGCTAGCTCACTTTAGGACTCACACAACCAGTCAGCTTCACTCTTTCATAGTTGCAAAATACAACCCAATCTTTTTCAGTATTTTAAAATAATTTTTTGAAATGACCTCAAACTTAAAAAGCTGCAAGTACACTACAAAATCGCTTTATTTTTTCCTGAATCATTGAGAGTAAGTTACTGACCTCATAGACATCATCTCTGACTGTTTTAATGTATATTTTCTATAAACAAGGACATTTTCCTGCGTAACCCCAATCTAGGCACCCAAATCAGGAAATTAATATCAATATATTACTATCATTTCCTAGAAATCCTTCAAGCTCACTGGCATTTCAAATTCAATGATTCATACATACACTATGTGAAATATCTTAAGGACAACTAAAATTATTCAATTTATACTTATTAGTATTTCTGAGGTAAATTCTACCTCTCTAAAAGTCCCCATGCCAAAAATTTCATAAAGGACTATCTTATCCTTTGTAATGACAAGACAGAAGCTCTCTCCTCCTTCTGTAAACATGGCAGGTGGTCACTGGGTAAAATCCGTATCTTTGGAAAGAATGATAGATGCAAATAGCTGCCTAACATTTGTTTCCAATAAGCTACGGAAGTAGGAGCTGCCAACAAATGTCAGAATCATTCTGACACATCTCATTAAGCGGACTACCACTTGGTAAAGAAATAGTTCCAAACTAATACCAATCCCAGAGGTTTCAGTCGCAACAATGCCAAATTATATCAAAATCAAATACTGCAATTTATACACAAACTCAAATAATACAAATTAACTCAATATTTTCTCCCTTCTGTTTTTTCTCTAGAATCTTTTTTACTATTAACAGCTGAGATTATAACACAATATTACAGCCACAAAGGAAAAAAGTCAACCTTGAAGCAGAACTAAGAGTAAGACTTTAAATGCAAAAAAGTAGTAGATCCTTTTTAATTCAACAATCTTGAAAAGTATGTTTTCTGAATATATTTTGCAACTGAAATTGATTTTTTAAAATTACAGTTAAAACAAAAAGTACATGACAAATAGGCATATGTGAAAAACATCTTTGTACAAAATTTTGGGACAAAGAAATTTCCATTTAGAACACGTATTAAGTATTTTAAATGAATCTTCTAAAAAAGCACTGGTGCAATAAGATACTTACTTTGTAGGGTTCTTAGAACTAGAATAATGTTATAAAAATATAATAGTATCAAAGTTTTTTTAAAAAGAAAAAAAGTCACTCACTAATCTTAGCACCACAAAGTTTTTATGTATAGGAGTAAGAAAAGCAAATGTTTAAGAGTCAGACTTGAATTTCAATTCTAGTCTTATCAGTAAGTTGCTTCCTAGAGCAACTTACTCAACTTACGGCAAAATAGGGAGAAACTGCTCACGTGCCTAGCATACAGCACATTACATATCAGATGATTAGTGAAAATTCGGTCTTTCTTTCTGTGCTTGCATAACTTGCCTAAATGGCCATCATGATGTGCCTCCAATTTCAATCTCGTTTCCTTTCCTCATTTTAATATTATAAGCATTTCTTCTGCATTGCTAAATATTCCATAGGTATCATTTTGTATTGTATAGAAAACTCCTACTATCATATTTGGGCTGCTTCCAATTTACAGTATGTTTTCACACACAGGTCCTTTTCTTTAGAAAAACTTCTGAAAGTGGAATTGTGGTTTCAAAGAACGATTTAATACATTGGTAACTCCTCTATTTATGGTCTTTAATATATGCTACCAAATTGCTTCTAACCAGGTTTGCACAGTCTGATTAAATTAATTTGTTCTAATTATAATTTCTCATTATTTCTACAATTTATGTTATCCAAAACGTCCAGTACTATTTTCCAATTTCACATAAGGTCTTTGATATCAATGCTGACATTACAAGTAAAATTGGTCATTGTCTTGGCAGACCAAACGAATATTTCTGCAACTGCAGTCTTTGGAAAGAAAACTGAAATACCTCAGTCTTGGATGGAGCTGTCCTGTTAGGTTCTGACATGCTGTGATTTTATGTAATCCTGGAAGAAGCACCGCTCTACAACCATATGTGCTTGGGAAGAGAAACAATCCCTGACAAGGTTCCTCCCCCTCAAATTCTATGCAAACCCGTTTACATAAAGTAAAGCTACGTGTGTTAATGGCTGCTCAATGCTTTCCCTTTCCAAGTTTAAATACGAGCCACAACCACTAGGTAGGCCCTCACAACAAGCACGACCCAGGAAGCCTCAGCATGTAAGCCTGGCCTCAGACTTCCTCCTCTTTCACCTTCTTTCCAGTTTTCTGTTCTTACAGCACCACTAATGTCATAGTGCCTAAAATGTCCTTCCCCCTCTCCTATCTTCCACATTCTATTTCCACTTCAAGACTAGCTCAAATATAAGCTCCTTCACTAGGTTTTCTGAGTCTCCAAACTGGAAATGATACTGCTTTTGAACTCTTAACTGTACCTCATCTTTACCTCTCAAATGGCACTTTACTTTCTGCCTGCGCTAGAATTTTGTCTGTCTTATTTTCCTAAAAAGATAAGCTCCTTAAGGATAGGATAAATGATTGTTTCTCCCAAATCACTTGCCATGAAAATGACAGTAGTCAGCAAATATTTTGGAATGAATGAATGAATGAATGAATGAATGAATGAATGAATGAATGAATGAAAAGCACATACCAAGGGTATAAAGGTGAGTCTTCCTGTCTGTAAAGAACGGTTTAAGGTCTACATCTGGAGGTTTGGCATGTTTCTCTTCATAAACTCCAGTTTTGGGATGCTTATGTCTGATGATGAAATGAAGCTTATAATCTTCTCCACATTTATCTGGTCCAAACATAATGGTATAGGATGTTTTATCATGAAAGTTTTCCTTCAAAGAAAGATGAGTTTTGGGATTAGTCCAGAATTAGAGTATTTAATGAATTTCTCTCTTCTATCCAATTGGGTAGAGTCTACAAACGTGTATTAAATGCTAATTCATCAAAGAATTATTTGACATAATTGACAATAAAGGGTGTGGAAAAATGACAAGTTTTATTTGAAAACATATTATTTTTAAAAAGCACACACTAATTCCTACGAGGGAAGTGTAAACCACCCTAGCAACTTTATAATAAGCTTTATAATTATGTGAATCTGTATTAATATTTTATTAAGAAAATTTTAAGCATAGAGAAAGGCATACTTATGACCTTAAGACTATAATGAGTATCCATTACTGTTATTCAGGAATATACTAGAAAATGACCCTCCTGAGCACAGAGTAAAGAGAGATTCAGACATAAAAACAGACACAGAGACTGCTTTTACTACTTTTTTACTCCCAGCAATTTCTCTTTATTTGGCATGGCCTACTGGTTTAAGGGTACAGGATCTGGAGTCAGATACAGGGGTTCAAATCCTACCACTGCCACTTATATTATCTGTATGTGTCCCTGAGAAAATTTCTTAACCTCTCTGTAGTTTTGTTTCATCACCTCTGAGTATAGAGATAATAATAGTACCTACCTTATAAGGTTTCTCTGAGGATTAACAGAGTTAATCAGATAAAGCGCTTAGAAAAATACTTGGCATTACATTTTATTATTGTCCTTATATCTTCAGGTGGTCATCACCTTATCATACCTAAAACAAGGGCTTCCACATATACAAAAAGCCTCCCCTTTACCTGATTTTAACAATGGTACGTGAATCCTTTAATCCACGTTTCACAGCCTATGCATAGCCATGCATTCTGACAAGTATCTCACTGATGTCTCATTTATCTTACTTCTGTCATACTTGTATGCAGAAACCCTGACACAGCCTTCCTCCTGTAGGAGAATGCTCTAAGAAATGTCTCCAACCTTCAAATGGTCCTAACACAATCTGCTTCATTATGAAAACATATTTAGTTATTTTTGTGGGCCGCCAACTCCTGAACTGGCACACCTTTTTAAAATTTGGTTTTTTGGCCATTTCATTTTACTGCTTTGCACTGTTATCTTGTTTCTCTAAACAAATTTATGTTATGATTCTTATTTTGTAAAGAAAATAATTCTAAGCTGATCTTTCAATGACATTTATAAGCACGATGTTATTTTTTGTTTATAGACATGGCAAACTTTATTACGTTGCTGAAGATTACAAAGCTGGATGCCGTCAAGTAACACGGTTGTATATGAAACTTGAAGGCACACTGTAAAAGTCACATGAACTCGTACTGGATAAAGATTTTCAAAGTTCTTTTCGATTTCAGTTGAAAAATAAAATTTTTAGTTATATCAACTACTCCTTAAAATACTTATTAACTTTAATAAGGTTTTCTTAAACATTAAAATATCATACCAGATTCAAATCATCAGTGTCTGCTAGGAGTTTAATGTATGCACCTCCACAATCAATACCATCTTGAAAATTTACTTCATATCTAAATGAAGGGAAAAAGAATCATACTGCTGATAAATAAAAATTACTAATTGCTCTTTAAAATCTAATGTATTATTCTCATTCATTTAAACATAAATGTTTTACATTGCCAGAAATCCCATATTAAGCATATCTACAACCTATAGGAAATAAACAGAAATGCTTTTTCTATGCACATCCTTAAAATATTAAAAGAAGAATGATTACCATCAACTATAAAAAAGCCAACTAATTTTTGAAATAATATTTTTCCATCAGAACTGTTGAAATAAGTACAAAATACTTTGACTAAAAATATAATCGTAAACTTAAAATTCAGATAAGGTATATAGACTATACATATTTCTTTATATACTAAAAAACAAAGACTGTGAGGCCCATAGCTACAGCAACAGGCTAGTGATCTCAGAAATCCAGATCACTACTAATTTGTCTTTTAGTTCAACTATACCTAATCATGTTAAATAAACTGTACATTTAACACTTTCAGCAAAGAGATTTTATAATCTCAATCAAGAATCTGGAGTATTTCAGACCTTAACAGCCAGGAGATATGGGAAATATAACAGCTGAAAGAGTAATCTGACATTAGAGTCTTTTCATGGATTTACAACACTGAGTAATTCTCAGGGGGAATAAAAAACAACTTTTTTAAGGAAATAGTCTCATGTAGGCAATAAGATATAGATTTTCCAGACAGTATTTAGAAGAGATTTTTGGTGAATCGATGAATCACACATGACAAAGATCAATGAGGAAATGACTATCAGTGAAGAAGAGTGGACACCAAAAACGTTACCATTTGGTTTAATGAATTAAAAGATGAAAACTAGAGAAGCAATAGGAACTAGTGATCATTTTAATGAAGTATTGTTTAAAACGTTTCTGAAAAACTTTGTAAAGTGATAAGTAAAAAACAAAAAAGCATACAATACTTCAACAGTTTGAACCCAATTAGCATATATATTTTGTATGAAAAGAACAAGAAATATAGTAAAATTCTAAGTGATAATCTCTGAGTCGCCAAATTATGTTGCTTCCTCCATTACTTCTTACTCTGCTTTATTTCTCAAGATCTCTACAATAGTGGTGACAAACATGTACTTTGGAGTCAGAAAGACCTGAGATTTATCCTTGATTCTGCCACTCTAGCAACACCAAGGATAAAGACAAGTTATTTCAGCTCCAAGTCTGTATTTGCTTATCTATTATATGGGGACACTGTCCCTACCTACACCTCCAAAGAATGTTCTGATGATTAAAGGATATCATGCACAGCGATGGGCAAATAAATGCTCAAAAACTTTTTGAAAGATTTTGTATTGTTTTTATTTTTTAAATAAAGAACGGTTTATTTTCCCTAAAGCCTTATCAATATTTTTATTTTAGGCAGTAGCTGACAAAGAAATGCATGTCTTTGAAGACTATAAAGTAAAATAAATGGTGTACAAAGTGAATTACAGGAATATTCACAATTTTAGGTGAAATAAAATAAAAAGAGATAGCTTTATTATAGGTCATCTAAGGACAAAGGGTTCTATGAAAAGTTAAGAACTAAAAAGAGCAATTTGTAAATTGTCTGTATAACTAAACATAGCTTTGTTGTCCTATTATGTCTGGACTCAATCACTGCGTCTATTTCTTACACAGAAAACTTTCAGTTTTCAAATCATTCACTTGTGCCTAGTACCAATGATTCACAATGACTCAAAGATCAGTGAAATGTGTATTATATAGCTCGCCTGCTGCTAATCTTCAGTCACAGAAAAAACAACAATGTATGCAGAGTATATGTTAAGACTATTTTCTTTCGAGTATCATTTCCCAAACTGTTCCATGAAATAGTAAATGCTCTTGGGGGGGAAAAAATTCTGTGGTCAAATATTTTTGGGAAACACAGTATAAAAGCTACAAACCAATGTTTATATGTAGAACTTCTCAAAGTCTTTAATGGGCAAATAAGTTTCCTTATCTCTCAGGTTAGGATATTCTTAATTTCTAAAACTTATATAACCACATAATGCATACTAACATGTATACAATCTGGGAAAAGCAGCTTTAGAGAAACGTTATGTCATAAATCCATAGTATTGATAGTAGTTAACATAATTCTTCATTTTACTTATCCCATTTCATTTCATCATTAAGACAAACATTCACTCTCCTTTTCACTTTGCTTCTAATTTTGCAAGCTAGCTTTTGCTTACTTGCTTAGCAATAATTTATACTTTCTTAAAATACTAAATTTGATTCATTTTACTCTGGAGAAGTTAAACTTTATATTATTTTACTTTATCCTTTCATTTATGCCACAAAGGGTCAAAATAGCAAGTGATATTACAGTCACTTAAGTTTCAACAGAATAAGTTACTTTCAAATTTTCAAGACAAAAGAGAAACCAAATCCTCAATCGTGATAAATAATATCAAGTTCAAATATTAGTCTCAAAAAGCACTTGTAACAATATTTTTGTTTAAACAGTTGTATACTCTTTGAAAATATAATATTTTAAGTTTATTCAAATGACAATGGAACTAAATCAAAGCATCACAACCGCAAAATTAGGCCAATTAACACCAAATGCCATTATTTTTAAAAATTTCTAAAATGCAAAAAGGCATATATACCACACTGGAATATGTTTAACATGTTAACAAAACACTGAAGTAGTTCTAAAGCGATATAGTTCATAATTAGTATTTCCTTATGCTGTAATTAACTTTGGACAGCCAAATATTCTGACATAAGGTAGAAAGTAACATTTATATATTTCCTTTTCTTTGTTTCTAATTTCAATTTTATTGGTTTTTGTAATTGTAGTTCCATAAATCTATTTTGGTTTTCTACCAGTAGAGGTGAAAAAGCTTGAGGAATTTATACCTGATTTTATGACAGTAAACATACATACAAGCATCATAAGATTAGCTTAGGTCACATTGCAGGGGAGGGGAGGGTTATCTGTGAAAACACATGTCCTTTCAAAGGGCCCATGCTTGATGAAGGCACTGATCTATATATGCATTTCCTTGTAAAAATAAATTTGCTGCCTTTGAATCTTATCATTGGTTTAACAGCAATACTTATGGTTCCATTATGAATATATTAAAGTTAATATCTTAATAGCAAGTAATTTTAAGAAAAGAGTTAAAAGTGGTCATTTTAGATGCATTATATAGTTTATGGTGGCAAACTTTTATATATTACAGTATATATTATATTTAAATTAACCTGCTTTTTACTCAAAAGCTTGGGGTGTTTGTGTGTATACATGCATTGTGTGGTTAAGTGAAACTGACAAGGAAGCACTGGATTTCTATGTCAATATTTTACCCATTATAGTTATATTCAGAAGCCAATTTATATAAAACTAATGTAAATTTCAGAATATATTCAAAAAACGCAATAAAACTTACTGAACTATCAAAGGTCTGTCAGCAAAAATGAAGGGTTTTGCTAACACAGTAGATATTGCATGATGCTTTGCTCTAGATTTCAATACCAGTCCTCTGTCACCAGGTGCTCGGTTTTCTTTCAATTCTTCTATTTCCCATCTTCCTAAAATAGAAAGCAAATTAAACTACAGCCAAAACACTGACTAAAGAACTATTTATCAGCAGTGGTGACCAAAAAGATATTTCCATGAAGGCTGATTTGGGAAAAATAAAAGTTTAAATCAGGAAATGAAATCTGCAACTGTATATACGCCTGCTCTTTTTTCTCTTACCAGAGAGTGGTTTCATTTTCTTAGCAAAAATTGTGGAAACTAATAAATAACAAACACTACAGTCTGATTAAAGCACTTCTAAAGCTAGCTTAGTTTGGATTTCTCTGACTTTTTAATCAATGAAATCACAAAATATGCTTGTCTTTAGGGTCTATCAACATTTTATTTTTAAAATGAGATATTTTTTAATTACCTCTGAGACAAAGAACACCCTTAACACAAAACGTGCAGTTTGCAGTTTGTTTTCAAATACCTGGTATTCATTAGCTACTTTGCAGGATTACTGTGGGGATTTAACTTTGAAACGTGATGGGAGCAGGGCTCTAGAAGAGGGCAAACGGGGTCTAATATATGGTGATGGAAGGACTGACTCTGGGTGGTGAACACACAATGTGAGATATGGATGATGTATTACAGAATTGTACACCTGAAATCTATGTAACTTTACTAACAATTGTCACCCAATAAACTTTAATTTAAAGGAAAAAATAGAAAAAGAAACTCGTGCGTCCATGAACATAAACTGCACTCGCCCTTCCCAAGTTAAGCCAATCAGTTCCCAGAACTTTCCACCAAGACTAGCAAGCTTGGGAGAGGCACGAGGCTGTGACAGGGTGAAACCGAGTTAGGCCCTTTCCGGGCCGGAATTTCCCATGTTTTGGATCAAGAAGCCCCTGAAATTAGACCATGATCTGCATACAATGCATGTGGGCTACCTATAGCCTAAAAGTTCTGCATGTTTTTTTCTTCCTTTCCTCTTATTTAGAATAGAAAATAAGCAATTTTATATTAATTTGTATAAAATGTTCTAGTTTTGAAAACTATAGGTATTGCCTGTTCCAAAAAACTCAATTTAGCAAAAATTGGTTATTTTCGAGTATTGTGCCAATTAAATAAAATTAACAAGCACTTTTGAATCACTAATGTTCTTTGTAACTTTTTTTCTTTCTAAAAAAATAAAAGTGCAAAACCTTAATAGTTTTATAAATCAGAGGGTTATTTTTCGGTCTATCATTGTGCAGACTTTATTGGGCTTTTAAAAATGCATTTTAAAAAGTTTTCAGGTTTCTTTTTCCTTTTCCCCTTCTAATTTCGTTATGCTATACTTTTCTAAAAAAGATGAGTTTATTTGATGTTTCTCTCTCACACTGATGATAAATTGCATTATCACTATCAACCTGTGGTTTGACCAAACAAAAAAGGTCTTTTCTTAAGAAGTAACAACTTCATCTTTAGATTTTCAGGACATTTATAGTAAACAATTTTTTAAACTACGTTGCCATGTTTGTAATTATGCAATACATATCAGCTATGAAAAAAGTACCACCTAGCACTTTAATTTTAGAAAATTTGTGACAAGGTAATTATTCCTCAAGGACAAGAGGTTTTTCCCAACTTCAATAACTTTCTATTAACTGATCATTTACCCAAATTTGGACAATACCAGGTAATATAAATTTTGATGTAAATAAAATTTCAAAAAACAATTTGTATGATTTAATAAGACATCCTGAAAGTCGGTCACTTAAAGAACTGATATTTATTAAACATATTAGTACTTTTATTAATAACTTAAACTGAAAAATTTAGGTAAGTTACTCCCAATGCAAACCCTGTACCCCAGCACATAACGATTCATGCAGATTTGCTTAGTCCTGAAAAGATGGGAATGAGTCTTACTGAAATGACATCTGACAGAAGCCGCCATTAACTACTGTGAATACTAAATATTCCTGCAAAGAGATCTGGTCCTGGTCTCAACTCCCACTATGTAAACAACATTGCCAATACTAGGACATCCAGGAGCTGGAACTTGAAGGAACTTTCTGCTTTTCAAATTTGCTTCCAAGAAACTGTAAAAAGCCAGCCAGAAACAACACTAAATCGAATGTGCCAGAATATTATTTTCGTGAATATTTGTTTAATAAGACTACAGACTAAACCTGGGTGCTAAGAAGTTTGTTTTTTGCTTGCTTGTTTGATTTTTAATTTTAAGCTGAAGAAAAAACTCATTTAAACACTGAAAGGCATTTTTGTCCAGCAACAAATACAAACTTGAACTTACTCATAAGATAGACCACATTTTAATTTTAGGGAAACGCCATCAACACATTCTTTTAACATGCAAATGTGAAGCAAATATCTACCCAATGTTCTTAAAAAAAATGTAAAGCAACCTAAACATAAACGTTTTAAGCCCAGCGTGCTGTGTGATAATGTGTATTTCTGAGGGTATATTTACAGCAGCACCATATCCCTGCAGACTTGCTGTTGCTTTGGGGGAAATGACTCTTTTCTCTAATGGATTTAGAGTGAATACAGTCCTGCTTGTTCTGT
Source organism: Rhinolophus sinicus (assembly GCF_057876585.1). NCBI lineage: Eukaryota > Metazoa > Chordata > Mammalia > Chiroptera > Rhinolophidae > Rhinolophus > Rhinolophus sinicus. The sequence goes on along the minus strand of NC_142515.1, from coordinate 118,382,125 downwards.
GCATATGGCAGAGTTCTTTTTGGATTATATGAACATATATACAAGAACACAGGATTTGCTGAGATGGAGAAGAGGACACTGCAAAGGAAGGCACGCAGGCGTAACCTGTATCTCACACTAAAACAAACTATGAAAAGGAAGTAGACGGCTGACATCCTACACATGCTGTTATCTGTTCTGTTGCTGTTCTCATGTAACTGCCTGTTGGGGTCTGAGTGTGAGGTCCCATCTTTATGGGTATGAGGTCATCTGAGAGAGGAAATTCCCACTGTCAGTCACTTTGAGAAGAGGCTGATCTTGCTTTAGGATATAACAATTGACGAGGCTGGTTTTAGACTAGAAGAACGAAGAAATTCTTTTATCATACTCCAGGAAAGTCCTGTTGGAGAAGAAATGACGACTCTGGCATATAGGACATTTCTTTCTACAGCTAAGCCTGGATATAATTCTGTCAGAGACCCTATGATAATGAAGACATATTATCTGCTTTGTACTTGCTAGGAGAACATTGCTATAAGCTATAACTTGATCTAGGTGTGCCCAAGCTTGAGATGAAACAGCAGAGACAAGCATAGGCTGGGAAACACTGCTTTGGGAAACGCAACAACTAACGGCAGTGGAGTGAAAATGCAGCTCTTGACAGTCAGAAAACTGGATGACGGCTTAAGAATGGCTTCCTCAGGGGCTTCCAGAAACAGACAAGACAAAAGGCTGAACATTCCACTGTAAAGCAGCATGGGGCCGCAAGCCGTGTGTGTGTGTGTGTGTGTGTGTGTGTGTGTGTGTGTGTGTGTGTGCTTACACACACATACATATATACATATAGTATATACATACATATGTTTAATAGAAATATCACCGCAAAAGCTAGTGAACTTTGGGTCATATTGGTTATATTGAATATTTAAATAAATATTTTACCATCATATATAGAAATCTCCACGTTTGTATCATCTTTCTTTGCTTTTGATAAGACCCACCTATAAAGGTGAAAGCAAATGTATATTATTAAAAATAAAACCAGCAATTTATAGATATAACGTATATTAGAAACAACAAAAAAAGATTACCCAATAGCCACTTCACATTAAAAAATAAATAAATACTAAATGAGGATACCTATACATAATCCTGTCAGGCTATACAGTTAAATCCAATTTGGAATCTGCAATTTAGTAGCTATATGATCATAGGTAAAATACACTAAGCTTCAGTTTCCTCACTTATAAAATGAGGTAAAGATAGTATTAATACTTACCTGATAGGTAGATTACTTAGGATAGTGTCTGGCATATAACAATCAATAAGTAATAACTTTTATTGTTTTACCATTATTTAGAATGGAACACTACCTTGAATTTGTCATGTGAAATTAGATTATTAACATCTGTCCTAAGGGATGAAGAAATGTTATAAATTTCACTTTGCATTCATAATTAATTTATTTTCTTTATAAAAATGCATAACTATTCAAATTAATCATTTCTATCAGTAACAAAAATGTGTTAAGGTACTGGTTTACACTGTCAAATAAAGCACTTTAACAGTTTTTACAGTTCCACAGTAGAGGCAATTTTCACAGGCCAATAACCAATAATTTCAAAAAAGCTAATCAAATCAAGAGAAACATTCTATTCAATGAATACTCACCCAGCCAACTTTCCACTATCAAAAGTTTCTGTAAAATATACTTCTCCTACAGGTTGAGGTGTCTTATATTTAATCTAGAAGATAATTTTTAAAAATCTAAAGTTATTCATCACAAATATTTTAATTAAATAATCTCACTAGCTAAGAACTGAATATGTATTTAATGGATATATAGGTAATATAGATATAAGGTAATATGGTCTCTGACCTCAAAACTTTGTATCCTAGTGGTGATAAGATACAAGAGAATATAAGAAGATGATGGAAAAAATATACTGTATGTACAAACAGAAGATACACTGATTCCTTTTAACACAGAAGGAATGGGAAGAAGTAATAAGAGACCTAATGATACAGCTGACATGGCCTTAAAAGGATTATAACAGGTGACAATATTTGGGGATAAAAAAAATCATTAGAAGCAAAAGAAATAGCATGATCAGTGATGAACTCCTATTTTGACAGTAAAAACCTCCATATTTTTTTGGTAATAAAGCCATACTAAGTACCATGCACAAATTTCTGTAGTGCATGGGCACTCTAAAACACAAAGCAACAACTGGTTGGCAAAAAGCAGTGCTTTTCTATTTACTTAGAAAATGAAGACTATTAGGACTGAAATAAATCTTAAGAGATGAGTCACTCCTATGTATCATGTAAAGGGATAATTTACAACTCATTTCTCAATAACCTTACCTCTGAGGAGAGTTCACCTTCATTAGTATCAATGTCTTCTGAATTTTCACCCAATTCTTCCACCTCAACACCATCATCCATAAATTCTGCATTAACTGAGACGAATAGAAGACCCAAACATAGCCAATAGCCTTGGAAATACATATTGATTATCTGTGAATTAAAAGTTATCAGTGAAAATAAAGTTGTGAAAAATATGTGTAAGTATACTTACAATGAAATAATTTCTCCTAATACCTCCAGTATTCCAGGGTGGCTTTTTAAACAAATCATTAAGAAAATAAATTATGCTTTGAACAACTGAAAATACAAACTTTAAATCTCACAGGACAAAGAGCAACGGCACGAAACCTAAAGATACAGAAAACAGTGATTACAAAAATAATATGCAGACCCCATTAAAGGAAAGAAAAAAGGATGATTCCTAAATGTTTACTTAAGTTACTTTTTTTACTACAATGTTGCTTAAGTATATATAAACACGCAATTGGAAATTTTATAATTGTAAAATAAAAATGCACTTTATATAAACTTTAAAAACTTTAAAAATTTTTATCAAAATTTAATGTGATAGTCTTTTGCTGAAATCAAATAACAGTTTAAAAACCAAAGAAATATCAGGCTTACTGCAATCAGGTTGGCTGCTATGATAAAGTTCTTTTGCATTTATCATTCCTACAATACTGTGACAACTCAATTATCTACCCATTTCTCTATTCAAACACTGCGAAACTTGTGTTCCTCACAGCATTAATTGAGAGAAGCAGCCACACAATTTGGCTGACTCTCGGTAGAAATACACGATTTATATAATTATGTCCTTCTTTATTCCCATTAGCATGTTAAAATTCAAGTTTTATTTCTTGTTGCCAACGGAACCAAGTACATGTGGATACCAAAATAGTGTAGCAGTCTAAAGTTATAATGTGATCAGTCATCCAGATGAATCAGAATATAGTTCTATTACTTTTTTTTTCCAGTTACCATCAATATGAAATTTAAAAAAAAAGTAATTCTTAGAGGGTAGTGGTTTAGCTCAGTTGGTTAGAGCGTGGTGCTCTTTTATTATTATTATTATTAATTATTATTATTATTAAACTGCAGTGCTGTTAACAGCAAGGTTGCTAGTTTGATCCCCACATGGACCACTGTGAGCTGCGCCCTCCACAACTAGACTGAAACTACTACTTGCCTTGGAGCTGATGGGTCCTGGAAAAACACACTTAAAGTGTTTAAAAGAAAAAGAAAAGTAATTCTTAGAGAGAACTCTTAAATCCTCCAGAACATATCTATAGATCTGCTTTAGAAACATGGGATTCACGAAACAGCATTCTACACTCACCAGAATGGCTCTAATCAAAAAGAAGACTACAACAAGTGTTGGGAGGGTGTGGAGAAATTGGAACCTTCATACACTGCTGGTGGGAACGTGAAACAACGCAACAGCTTTGGAAAATAGTGTGGCTGTTCTTCAAAAGTTAAAAAGTAGTTACCATATGACCCAGCAATTCTACTACTTGGTGTCTACCCAAAAGAAATGAAAACAGATGTCCACACAAAAACTTGAATATAAATGTTTAAAGAAATATTTTTCTCAATAACCAAAAGCCAGCCTAAATGTCTATGAACTGATGAATGGATAAACAAAATGTAAACTATCCATACAATGGAATATTACTTAGCAATAAACCAGAACGGAGTACTGAGACAGTGTTACTAGTTAGATGAATCTCATAAACATGGCACAGAGGGAAACAAGCCAGTAATAAAAGACCACATATTGTATGATCCCATTTAAAAGAAATAGGTAAAGCCATAGAAATGGAATAGATTAGTGATTGGTTAGGGAAAAGGCTGGGAACAAAGGGCTTTTTTATGGGGGGGGGGTGATAAAAATGTTCTAAAATTGGAATATGGTAATGGTTGCATAATCTGTAAGGATATTAAAATTCACTGACATTAATTGGGTGAACTTGAAGGTGTGCAAATAATGCTTCAGTAAAGCTCTTTCTAAAAAAGAAACATCAGATTATAAAAATCTTTTTTCCCCCATGCAGTTAGCTCAACCGATTAGAACCTTTTTTAATGAGACCAAAACTTTACGTGATATGTGGGCCTTGGTTTCTTCAAAGTTCACCAGCTACAACTCTAAAGTTGAGAAGCATGAAAATGCTTGTTTTTTGAAAATCAACACCAATCTACATAATATGAACATTCTATATTAGGAGGTATGTTAATGTCACTATTTTTATGGACAAAGACAACACAAAAAATGATGCATACTGTCATTAATTATAAGAGTTTGAGCTCTTTGAACCATAAAAAAGGTGTGACTGGGACAGGAAGTAACTAAAAGAGAGCAAGTTGACTCAATAACAACAGGTCGAGTTTTTGTTTTGTTTTTTCCCTTATAGGCACAGGAATGAATACATTTGAAAATTGCTTATTGTTAATAACCTTAAGAAACTTCATTGTTCTAAAAATTTAAGAGCCTTCCATGATTTATTTAATATAGTAAAAGGTGTTTTGCTTGACTATCAATAACATTTGTAAAATAGAAATGCATGAAATAGTAGTAGTAATAATGAACTCTAATAATGAACATCACTTTAGACTCATATCTTCTCCTTTCAAAGGCACACACACTTTAGTTTCTTAATTAAGCTGTTGAAAAAAATAAGTTCTTAGTGCTTTGTTTGTGCTCTGGTGTCCTGGGTGTCGGGGAAGAATGACGGGGAAGCCAAGCGGGCAAGGCTGTCTGGAACCCTAGTCTAGGTAATTTCATCTCTGCAGCCCAGGAAATGAATACGATAGGTAGTATTGCTTCCAATCTACAAGCTGAAATCAGAAAGATTTACAAACTTGGTCAAATTCACATGATTAGAAATGTGAAACAAGATTAGAATCCAGAAACTTTACATCAATATACCATGCTACCTCGTATACTGATAAAGCAATGGAAAGAAATCACAAAATGGTAACAGCATATATTTTCAAACCTCTTGAAAATTTCCAAAATTTAGATTATTAGTAGTATGACGCTCTGAAGTCATTTACCCAGAAATGGCCATATCTACCTTCTATACAAGTGAAATCTTAAAAATAACGGCCAGGGGTCGCAAATCATTCTGCAGACAATGCAGTTCTACAGGGTAATAGTCACCATCAAGAAAAATGATACAGCCCAAGGTTATTGCTGCTATTTATTCCTTTTTTAAAAAAATTAGAAATATAGACCTAATGGTTTCTGCTTAAATCTTCAGTGCTCTGTCATTATTCGACGAAGCACCAGCTAACAACGCAGAATCACATCATGAAGCTCAAAGTATTACTTGAAAGGCTATCACATTATGGTGCCAACATGTCATCAAGCTCCAGACAAAACTGTGAGGTTTCTCATATATCACTTCTTGAAGACAGAAGGTATTACCTGGCCTGCACTAGAGCTTTGAAGTAACTAATTTGTGCAGTTTAAAAAATTGTTTTTAATTGTGGTAGGATACACATAACATAAAAGTTACCATTTAAGCCTATTTTAACTATTAAGTTCAGTAGTGTTAAGTACATTCACACTTATACAACCAATCTCCAGAACTCTCTCCATCTTGCAAAACTAAAATTATACCCATTAAACAACAACTCCCTCACTTCCACCTCTCTAAGCCCCTGGCAGCCACCATTCCTTTTACTTATAACATGGTTTGGGGTTATTTTTGGTGGAATCTTTGGGTTTTTCTACATATAAGATGATGTTATCTGTGACTAGAGATAATTTTACTTCTTCCTTTTCAATTTGGATGTCTTTTATTTCTTTTTCTTGCCTAATTGCTCTGGCTGGGACTTCCAGTACAGGTAGCCCCACTTTCCAAAAGTGGGTGATACTCTTCGCTTTATGCCATTTTGACTTGCAAAAGTTTTCATAGGAACAATCTACTTTTGGATAGTGGGGAAGACCTCTACTATGTTGACTAGAAGTGACAAAAGTGTGCACCCTTGTTTCCTGACCAGATCCTAGAGGAAAAGCTTTTAGTCTTTCATCATTGTGTATGGTGCTAGCTGTTGGCTTTTCATACATGGCCCTTATTATACTGAGACAGTTTCTTTTTATTGTTTCAAATGCTGTTTCTGCATCAACTGAGACAATCGTGTTTTTTTACCTCCATTCTCGTAATGTGATGTGTTATATTGATTGATTTTTGTATGCTGAACCATCCTTGCATGCAAGGAATAAATCCCAATTGATCATGGGGTATAACCCTTTTAACTGTTAAGGATTTTTGCAACACTATTCATTACGGAGATTGGTCTGTAGTTTCCCTGTCGTGTTTTTGTCTGGCTTTTGTATCAGGGTAATACTGCCTTCATAGAACGAGTTTGAAAGTATTCCCTCCTCAAACTTTTGGAAGAGTTTGAGAAATATTGTTATTAATATTTCTTCTAATTAATTGGTATTCATTTTTCCTTCTGCTCATTAGGTGGAGTGTTCTATATACGTCTATTAGGTCCAAATGGTCTATAATATTGTTTCAAGTCCTCTCTTTCCATATTGATCTATATGGTTTTCCTAAGTTATGTAGTTTTGGTTCAGCAAGAATTGTTTATATGTTATAAGGTATAACATTTAGTGCTGATGCTGCCCCTTTCCCTCCTTACAAATCTATAAAAGATAGTAAGTCCAAGGTTCTGTGCTTTTTATGTATTCCTTACTCCATACCGGTTGCTGAAATCACCAAATATCATTTGTGCCTTCATGGTACATCCATTTGCATGTATCTTTGATCTCATGTATGGTCACTGCACTGCTTCTGGGCTGATCTAATAACAAGTTGAAGTTTAAGTAACTTTGTCCAAGTATGAGATACCATTCTCCCCAACCTTTGAAACCAAGACCGAGCAGCCTGATTTACCTCAAAAAATTTCACCAACATCATTTAAAAGCCCTCCTGAATCTCCACTGCCAGCCCCAAATCATAAATTATAAACTGAATTTCATTTATTGGTATTGAAGTAATGCTCAATTCCACATGAAAGGTAGCTAGAGCACTAAAACAAGAAGGAGAAAAAAAGACAATCACAGGATACCCAATATTTATTGTAAAGTATGGGAGAGATTGCTAGCTGATCACCATGCTATTTTTTCTTTTTTCACAGGACATAACTGACTATATTTTCCTTGGAGTTAGGTGTGACTCAGGTGAAGAGGAGTTAAGTAAGACCCAGGAAAGCTAATAATGCAGTTCTAGTCAGAGTCTGAAGGCCTGAGAGCCAGGAGAGCCAGTGGTATAAATTCCAGTCTGAAAGCCAGCAGGTTCAAGACCCAGGAAGAGTCAGTGTTTCAGTTAGAGTCCAAAGGCAGAAAAAGACTGAAGTCCCAGCTAAACAGTCAGGCAGGAGCAGAACTCTCTTCCTCACTGGAGGATCAGACTTTTTGTTCTATTCAGGCCTTCAACTGATTGCATGAGGCCCACCTACACTGGGGAGGACAATCTGCTTTACTCAGTCTACCACTCAAATATTAATCTCATCCCAAAACACCCTCCCATACACACCCAGAATAATGTTGACCAAATAGCTGGGCACCCTGTGGTTCATTTGACACATACAATTAATTTACCATCACAGCCATCCACTCCTCAGGAATACCAGCAACCAGAAACTACGTTAGGCCTCTGAGGTTTTTTTAAATTTTCTATTTGAGCACTACCTTAACTAATGCATACTGGTGACTAAAGCTGGGTATCCTTTTCTAAATCAGAAGGACCTAAAAACTATGAAAATACCTCAAGAAACACAGCAAAAAGCTTGAAAAGAACCCTAACAGCAGAAATAATTGAAAATACAATGTTCTGGCAATTTGGGCAACAAAGAGCCACAAAGCATTCCAAGGAGTCTGAATCTAATCCTATAAAAGTGATAAACTACTGAAAGTCTGAGATTAATGAAATGATCAGAACTGCAATCCTGAATATGGGAATATGGGAAAAAATTATTGGGTTGTACTAATTATAGAAAGAATAAACCAAATCTAAACTGGGTTTTAAAACTATAGGTACACACTAATGTTAAAACTGACTAAATAGCATAATTTTCAAAATGTTTACATAAACATTATAATGATACATTTACTTATTTATTTAGAATTTATACTATCTCTCCATGGTACCAAAATAATAGCATGGGGGCAACTTGCAAAACACAAAACAGACATAAATATAAGCTCACCAAGGGCTGGAATTCTCTGTCATTTATATATCCATAGTGCTCCAAAGAGTGCTAGTACATGATAAACAGGAACATATATATGTTTATAAGATAAATGAATGAATGCATAAACGACACGAAAAGATTACAGGGAGGAGGGAAATACGTGTTACTAAGCAACCAACTAGGTAGCAGCATGGCAACAATAAATTTTGCAAAAGGGTGTCTAGGCAATTGGGGGAAAACCAGAAATAGAATGAAAGAGTATTCATTATCTATAAAAGTCGACAAACTCCTTGGAGAAAAAAAAATCCTTTTCTAGAATTTAACGCCTAGGAGAATTTATGGACTGAATCCCTATGCCATAGATGTCTTTAACTATAGTTTTATGAGAGAGAAATAGTTATGTCAATGCTTCTAACATTGGCCTTCCAAAGTTTGTTAGAACACTGTTAAAACAACACAGGAAAAGCATCTCTATAGAAAAATAAGATACTGATCTAGAAAGTTTGCAATTTTATGATCTAATTTAATATGGGGAAATTAGTTATTTTTAACTTTTACTCTGCATCTATGAAAAAAATCTCTTATTGTGAGTTATTTCAGAATGTTGCTATTAGCATGCTGCATTTGAACAACTCAACTCATAATTGCTTTACTAAAAAGATAGTAAACAGAAAAATTAAAAAAAAATTTTTGTGTGACCACAACACAAAAATAAAAGTGGACATATTTTTACCAAAATTAGAAGGTATTCTTGTAAGTTTCTGGGTATATAGCACATAGAAAACTCGCTTTGAAGAATCACAAACGAAGTAGAGAAGCAGGTGACAGTGGCCTCGTAGGCAGGCAGCCTTCTTCCAAAGACGCTGCAAGACTCGATTTGAAATGCAGCTGTTTTGTCACAAAAGAAACTAGAATGCTTCCGAATAAGCTGCATCAGGGGTTTATTCATTTCTTGATGGCTAGAAATTCAGGGGAGGCCAGCCAGTAGGTAATAAAATTCATCATTCACGCATTCATTTAACAAATATTTATGATTGTCAATTATGTGCCAGGCATTATGTCAGACACTGAATTTACAGTAATTAGCAGAGCATACTGGGCTCCTGATCTCAAAGAGCTTGTAGTCTAGGATGGAAAGCAGAGGTTAAAGAAATAACCCAGGGATAACATGTAACTATAATAACTGACAGAGAGGTAAAGAAGCTATGAGTTGGTAATTGAGGAAGTGAATTTACACTGTAGGGGATGGGTCAGAGAAAGCGGCCTTGAGAAAGTTACATTTAAAGTGAGATGCATACAATAGAAAGGATTGATTTCCCTAGGCCAAGCAAAGGAAGCTGCATGTGATAAAGGAGCTGAAAGGGGAAGAATAAAGCAAGAAGGGTAAGTGCTGTTTTGGGGTATTTACTGTGTTTCAAGCATATTAATCCAATATTTACTGAACTATGGAGGAGGTATTAATATCCCATTATACGTAAGGAAAGTTAGGCTCAGGGAGATTGATAAGTAACTTACCCAAGAATACAGAATGCTATTAAATAGAAGAAGACTCAAAATTAGGTCTCACTACAAGCTCTGCATTCCTTTCATTAAGGCTCTAAAGTTAAGAGGTTTAATAATTTAATCCTCACTATGTGGCATTAAAGTTCTAGGCTTATAAAATGCAACACAAGGTTCAATTTTCTTCTTACATTCCATCTTTTAGACAGACATTCCAGTTTCTGTGGTTTTGTATTTTAAAACCCATTTTTATGTGTATCCAAATTATATTTCATGTGCATATATTTAGTTAGTTAAAAGGCCTTTAAAATCTTTCCAGCTTAAGGCTACATAAAAATATAAAAATTAACAATTTCATGGTATTTATATTTCTAGGACACTAAAATTTTACAGTGTTCACACAAATTTCAGGATATTTGAAATACTTGCATTTCTTAACTAAAAAGCTCCAGGATAAACAGTAAGGCTTACTACTGGAACTATAATTATCACATGCTAGATAATATAAATGTCTAGGTACTCCTTTCCTTAACAAAAGCTTCTAGAAAGAATGTCATTAACTGTGAATACTTCTAACTTCCTACAGTGGACAGAACAATGATGTCCATACCCGAATCCTTTGGGCTTTGCAGATGGAATTAAGGTTGCTAATTAGCTGACTCTAAAATAGGGACAGTAGCCTAGAGTATCCAGACTGGCCTAATATAATCACATGGGCCCTTAAAAATAGAAGAGGAAGTCAATGAGTGATGGACAGAAGAAATTTGAAGAGAGGGACTCCATCTACCATAGGGAACTTGGAGATGGGTAAGGGGGTCATGAGCCAAGGAATGTGGGTGGTCTCTAGAAGCTGAAAACAGCCTTCAGCTGATAGTCAACAAGGAAACAGGAATCTCAGTCTATAACCACAAGGAACTGAATTCTGCCACCAACACGAATGAGCAAAGTGGAGTCTCCCCAGAGCTTTTAGTAAGAAATGATGCCCTGTTGACACCTTGATATTAGCTCAGTGTGACCTGTATCAGACTTCTGACCCATAAAACTGTGAGAAAATAAGTTTGTGGTCATTATAATGGCAGTAGTGAAAAACTAACACTTTTATTATTCCTGTATTCCTGACTCCTAGCTTCTCTGAAACTGCTCCTACTGACCGAGTCTGAGTTAAGCGCATGAGCATTTTTCTGTCCTATTGCCTACAGCTGACTGCCTCCTTCTCGGAGTCCTCTTCTCCCTCGGTTTCTATGGTACCATTTCTGATTCTTGATTCTCTTCCTTTTCTCTGTCTCCTTCATGGGCACTTTCTCTAATCTTCTGTAAATATTACCGTTCCTTAGGGTTCTGTTTCCAGGCTTTTCTTACATTACATATACTCTTGGCTGCTATCTATAAAAGGACTCCCAAATCTTATTCACAGCTCAGAGATCATCTCACTTTTTAGTTTCAAATCACCATGCATCTTCAAGGATGTCCCAAAGCCTCCATTAATTTGAACTTTGTCTTTCCTCCCAAGCCTGTTTTTCTATCTCCTTAATTCCCTTCTCCCATTAACTGTACCTCCCGTCAACCATTACCGTAAGACTATTCTTTCTTACTGATCCCCTGTGTCATTTGGTAACTTAAATGCATTTGGGTATTTCTTAAATGTCTCTTTCTATCCCCATGCCACACCCTTAATTTAGGGACCCATCCTTTCTGAAAAGGATTTAGTAAACTTCCACTTTGCCTCTTCAATTCCAGTCTTGCCAATCTCCAAATCTGTACTCCACCTTCTCTCTAGCGTGAGTTTTGCAAAAAATACAAGTCTTACTTCACTGTTTACAAAAATGTTTAATAGTTCTCTGTAACTCTCAGCATAAATTCTACCCCTTTAAGACTTATTTCTTTTACTCTCTTCAATAGTCATCTATTTCACACATTCATGCTTTGCTATATGCTATTTCTTATAACTGACATGCCTTTCTAACGGCTGACTGGGGACTACCCTTATGCCTCAAAAACCGTGTTTGAAAATTACTATTATTTAAAGTTTTAGTTGTCATGCAACTTCAGGAACTAAACTACAGAATGATATGGTAGAAAATACACTGAACTTGGCACTATGGCATCAACATTTTGGTTCTATTTTTAAAAAGGTTTATGGGTTTAACCTCCTCTGGGCCTGTTTCATCATTTGTCAAGTGAAAGGGTTAAACTAGATGATTTAATGGGCCACTAAAGTTGGCATTTCTAGCTTTCTATTTAAGAGCACTAAAACTTATTAGGCACTGAAAATAAGCAGTAAGGCTAATTTACAGCACTGTTCAATTTCTACCGATACATCTATGTACATCACTCACACACTATAATTAACTTTATCAACTAAAGAACATAGAAAACCTTGTTCTAAGGATTTAGGAACGAGGTCTAAATGTGACTGGGCGATTGAACCAACTCCATGTGAAGGCAAAACTGTAAACTGAAAAGAGGTCAAACTTATAATCACCAAAGGAGGGAGGGCTACCCAGAATGATTCAATGACATAGGGTGATGTAAAAATTTTAAAGCAAGCGAAAATCTAAGGCTTAGATCTGGTTTTGATGTTTTTTTCGCATCTAAAAGTTTCAATAAAAATTAACACTCTTTTGAGGCCTCTCCCCATGGCCATTCGAGTTACCTTCCCCCCCACCCCCTTTTCTGAGCTTTGTTACCATTTGCTTTTAAATCCCAAACAAATGACTCTTTGTTGCTTGGGGAGATGCTATAAACAAAATCAGCTCCATCGTCTGATCATAAACAGGCTTTCGGCGATAATGAGTCTCGGGCAATTAGGGCTTCGCTGGATTTCACCCAACCCTCTCCCTCCGTCCCCAGCGGCGCACTGCGGGCTCCAGGCATCCCATCTGCGGAGTGGACATGAGTCACAGGTCACCACCGCTGTCAGGGTTGGGTCCCTTCGCCTTTACAGAGGCGGGGAATGTGTAAACAGCCTATTTGGTTTTTGTCAGACGGAGCTGGAGGGATGAGCGGCGTGGCGACGATGCACCCCAGCCCGCTGTACCCCCCGTGCCTCGGGAGCGCGCGCCGGGGCTCGAGCGCGGCACGGGGCTGAGATGGTAACCGCTGGAATAACGGACTGGGCGCCCGCAGGCCTCTTACGCGCTCAGGGGCAGCCGGGGCTGGGGAGGGGACCTGGCCTTCCCGAGCCCTTCCGAGCCCCAGGGCGGCAGGTGGACACAGGTGTCCGGCAGGACCCAACGGACACGACGCGGCACCAACTCCCGCCGCGGAGGGCTGGCCTTCCTCCTCCCGAGGTCGGGAGAGCCCCCCAGAACTCGCCCGCGGAGCCTCCATCCCCGAACTCGACATCCGCCCCCTCACCTGGCCCCAACCTGTTCAGCCTGGCGAGTCGCCAAAGAAAGGGGTGCGGCCCAGGAACCCCCGCCTTGGGGGAAGGAGCAATGACTCCCGATTCCTCACGCCAGGCCGAGCGCAAAGGGCAGCCGGAAAGTGGCCCGCTGCCCACGCACCTGTCTGGCGGGCCTGTTTTCGGCAGTGGCAGCTCAGATGTCCGAGTCGCTGCCACTTAGTCCCCGCGTCTCCACCAGACCAATCCCGCCCGCGGCCGCCCAGCAGCGACTGCTAACTGCGCGTGCGCGTGCGGCCGCCGGCGACGAGGAGCCTCAGCCCGAGGCGCGCGGCGCGCGCACCTGCACCGAGGGGCTCAACGGCCGGGAGGCGCGCGGCTCGGCGACCCCGCGGTGTAGCCGCTGGGGCCCGCGTTGGCCCTCGCGCCGCGCCGTGGGTCGGCCCTGGTGTAGTGGACCTGGCTCCACGGTTGGCGGGGAGTCCTCGCTGTTCGTCCTAGGGCTTTTCGTCCCGCCCAGCGCGGGCCCGCTCTGCAAACAGTGGGGTTCTGCCTCCTGTTGCACATACGGTACTGAATTTTATGTAAATCACGTTTTTGAAAAGTGTCCGGTTAGGGTCCCAGGCTTTTTCTAGAGTTCTATATGTTACTGAGAGAACTCTGAGCAGCGAAGTGAGCAGCGAAGTTTCCTGTTTCGTTGGGTGTGTGGGATGCAGATGTTTTAAATGTTAACGTAATAAATACTTTATTTCTTTCCAAAATACTATTAAGAATTGCTAATATTTATTGTGCTCACTGTATTCTTAGGGGTTTTGCGTTCATTATTTCATTTAACCACAACAGTCTAGGTAAAGAAACTGAAGATGATTACTTGCCAGAGCCTTTGACTAGTAAATGCGGAAATAATAGGTTCAGATCCAGGTCTGTCTCTTTCAGAACCTGTAGTTTTAACCAACACACTAAAATTAAACATACAGCGTAAAAGGACTATTGAATCACAAGCTTTTTTTTTAGATGTTAGATCATAGAGATTTTACAACTTTTATAGCAAGTCTTGACTTTGAATTTGGTATAATCACGATTCAATTTTATTGGAATAATAAAATATTTGACTGGTGATACCTATTACAGAGTCAGATTAAGATTGATGGTGCTCCATGTACAACATATTATCGGCTAGACTTCAAGATCACTGAACATTTTCCACACTGCATCAGTAATAGGGCCACCATCTCTAGACTTTTGACGCTGTCACCATCTGGAATGTGTTTGGATGGTGTTCATTGGTTAAAAAAAAGACAAATTTTATCTGAGGTGCTTTGTAACATTATGCTCTTCATTGTTTCTTCATTCCTTCCAACTTTTATTATTCAACATAATTCTGTGGCCCATAACCAATACACTTTGACTTGCTGGAAAGAATTTCTGAAGGATCCTTTCAAACTTTGTAATGAAGCCGAAAACTAAAAATTCTTGCCTTGTTCCTGACCTAATGTAAATGCCTCTAGTGTGTCCCCATCAAATTAGAACCATTTTTAGGATTGAGGTATGTATGTTTTATCTATGATTGCCAGATTTAGCAAATTAAATCACAGGACACCCAATGAGATTCTAATTTCATGTAATTTTTTAGTACATACATTTTTCATATGTGTATTTTTCTGGCAATCTTAATTTTGTCATGTTAAGGAATTATCCACTCATTGCAATTTTTAATGTTTTCATAGAAAATAGGTGTTGAATTATTTTTCCAAAGGCTTTTTCAGCATCTGTGAAGGTAATCCTATGATTTTTTTTCCTTAGACCTATTAGTATTGTATGTTCTATTAACAAATTTCCTAACAGAATCCTAACCTGATTCTTGCACCTCTGGCATAAAAACCAGGTCATGGTATGTTTTTTTCTTACTGTGGCTTGGGAGTCTTACTAATATTGCATTTAGGATTTTTACATGAATCATCATAAACGATATAGGTCTGTGGTTTTCTTTTTTGTGCTATCATTATAAGGATTAGGTATTCATGTTATACCATTAACAGAAATATTGGGACTACCTGGTTTCTAAAATTTAGCTGAATTTTCTTGTGCAATCATCTAGGCCTGGTACCTCTATGTGCTTTATTTTTTCAAAAACTTTATTTCTTCTATGAATATTGATTCGTTTAAGCTTTCTGTCTCTAACATCAATTTTGGTAAACTGTATTTTCCTAAGAAATCACTCATTTTGTCTGGTTTTTAGAAAGAAAACAAATTTCAGCAAAACAAAAATCTATCAGCTCATATAAACTTCCTCATAATTCATTGCCTTTGGCTATTAATATCAACACAGCATTTTAAAATGTATGCCAAGGTAATTAAAGAAAAAAAACCATAAGAAGATGGTATCTATGGGAAAATGCCTGCCCAGATTTAGCTCCCACTATTTGTTCATAATTGTTGTAATTTTGCCAGAGGGTGGAAGGTCCATACAAGACTACACAACCCCAAGACATTTTTACACACCTTTGTTACCAGAGGGTATCTCCCCTCCACCCATGAACGTAGCCACATTTACTATTACTACTACTACTACTAATAGTATTACCAGATTACTATTTACTTCAGTAGTAAATAGTGCAATGTTGGTGGCTTATCTGAATACTTGAGAGACAGAGTTTTCACTTATTAATGTTTGCAGAGCTACTATTCACTTGAAAAATAGACTTTAAGAAAAAAAGATTTCAGTAAATCTGGTTGGAATGTGGTTTCTACAAACTTACCTGCTGTATTGAGTCAGAGGCTTAAATACATCATTTGCCTTCATATGTTTGTTTGAAGAAAAGTGAATTTTAATAAGCAAAATCTCAACAACATTTCAGTAACATTCAGTCAGACAGCGAGCGTCCTTTCATACTGTTCCAGTTTATGGTCCCAACCCTCAGGTATTTATTTGATTCTTGGATGGTGGGCTAAGAAAGTCCAAGTAAGCACCTTTTCACGGAATGTTGCCATCTTACTGAAAAATGCTGTACCTGGACTTACTTTTAAGTTTTCATATTTGCCTGAAATTTACTCATATTATACTTGAATGAGTGAATTTTAAAAGTTCAAAATTTAAGTCAAATTAAAAATGTTTGTAACATACATATAATATCTTTTTTTCTTCTTACGCCCACTAGCTTTACTGAGATATTTAATAGTTGACATATAGCTTCTTTTCCTCTAAAAGCAGGGAATGAAATGGACACATGAATAGCTCACCTTTCATATACTCTTTATATAATATATTGGTATGTGATACAGTTCATACTGAGGTAAATGTGTGAATTTTTGGTACTCAAAGATTACACAGCAATAGGAATTAAGATTTTCATACTTGATAAAGGATAAGAGGAAATACCTCTTATTATTTCTCAAAATAAACTAAAACTCAATAGAATAACAAAAAGAAAGATCTTAATAGACTCCTATAAGAAACAAATGGATCAGGCAGACAAAAATCAGTAATGATTTAAAAGACTTGAATAAATTTAAAAGTCTGATATAAGACAGCCCTGCACCCAATAAATAGGAATATTTTAAGGAGACATTTTTAAAGCATAAAGCTAACATTTATGAAAACAAAGGAATGCAATATATTTTAAGGGAAGAATACAGAGACTATATTCTTTTCAAATTCATATGAAACATAAGAATTCATAACAATTCTCAGATTTTATTACACAAAGTTCTCTAACAAAAATGTAATTGAGCAATCAACAATAAAATATGGCAAAACTAATATGTTAAAAAAGAAAACAACCCAGACACATTCACAAATAACCCATGAGTTAAGAAGGCAATAATGAGAGAAAGTATGAAATCTTTAGAACTGAATGCCTATCAGAACACACACATATGTTTGGTAATCAGCTCAAATGAAATTTAAGGGTAAGGTTATAGTTTTAAATGCGTTTATTTAAAAGACAAAGAGATATTATGGCACTGCCAGATGCAGGCTTTTTGAACTTGTGCTTTCTATTTCTTTAGACGTCTTAACAAAATGGATAAGCGCATACACCAATTCACACATAACCTGTCCATGACAATATCGTTTCTGAACTTTTAGCTATTTATTGAGATTATACGATAACATCACTATCCAAGTCAACAAAATAATTTCTTAATTTTTAAAAACTTCCCTATCTTTACTGTTTTTATATTAAATTATAGTAGCAAGGATACAAACATCATAAATAAACATTCTATTTTTTTTCTTGACATAAGTGGTATTTTAATGCTTTGAAGTCCACTAGTTTGTTCATTGTTTTCTCCTATTTATGTAACTATATATTTTCATTACTATAATTTCTGAAAGATGCCCGGTTATCTGAGTTTCCAAGGTTTCCTTGTTATGGCCATTAGCTTCATATTTTCTAAAATAAAAACAATAAATCTGTAAAATATAGAAATAAAATATTAATTCATGAGGATTATTTTCATGATATGAAGATAATGTTATTGGCAAAAGATATAATTCTTAGGATGTATGAGACAATGTCAGTTTTAATATAATCATGGTGTAAAATTATTAAAAGTGGATTTCCACCATTGGGATGAAATCTGTATCATTGGATTGTCATTGCCAATAAACTTGTAGATAAGATACAAATATTTTTAAGCATTCATTTTTTATATATATAATTTAAAATACAAGTACATAGAGAAAAGATTTAGGGTAACAACATGAAAACACAAAAATCTTTTAACAATTAAAGTCTAAATATAAAATAGAGACTGGAGAAATTATGCTGTGAATATAAGATAATATGGGTACTATATTTCATATAAAATTAGTTTTGAATTTTTTGTTAGTCAAAGGGAGAAAACAAAAATACAACGGGCCAAGGGAATCATGACAATTCTTTGGCAAAAAATATTGTTTTCTGACTCCAAATTCTAAGAGAAAATTGTGACATATATCTTTACATAAAAGAGACATAAAACTTAAATAACAGTTTTGAAGAAAATGCAAACATTCCGTATTATCACTCTTTAATAAAAATCAAGGGCATAAACCTAAATAATTTTCAGTTAAAGCATTTTGATGGGAAGTAGCCTTCTCTTCCCTCCAATTAGGCTTATCATATTTAGGAGCAACAACAAAACAAATGGGTCGTACACATAAATAAAAGTCATTATTTGACTGTAATTCAAAGTTAATTGGGCATCTTTTATCTGGCAACCTTAACTCCAACGTATTGAAATACTCTGCACTGTGCCCAATGCACTGCAGTAAATGGAACATGACTTTTCATGTAGGATGAAGCATGAAAGAACTATACAAAAACACACCATTTTCTTGCTTATGAGCTAATGGAATTTCATTATATTTTGAGGTTCCAGAAATTATTAATAGAGAAATATTTTAGTTGTTTCAAAAGGAATTTTTTTGTTTATTATAGATGTAGAATATGAAATGATATAGAACATTTAAATTGAAAACATAGGCAAACTTTTAAAATTTTAGAAACTAAGGAAATTTATCACTAAGAAGAATTTTTGTTTTATTAATTATTTTTGCACTATAAGCTAGAGAAATAGAGATAAGCTAACTTTTTCCTACTTAATAAACTATAATTTATCTTACATTAAAAAAGTTTTGTGAGAACTGTAACATATAATTTAATTGGCTAAGGAACAAATTTTACATAGAGGTTTTTTTTAAAAAGACTTAAAGGAATGAATATTAAGGAAAAGAGGATGATGGTAATCGGGTTAAAGAAAAGAAGATGACATTAATCTCTCTGGGGTCATGTAGATAAATCTTACTTTACTTAATAAAATTAAAAGTTTAAAAAAATGGAAACGAAGCATCCAAACTCTTATTTCAAGGTGGCGGGTGGCTAGACCTCATTGAAATGATAGTAAATGAATAAAAACTCAAAACAATGTAAAGAATGGAGGGGGCTCTCAGCCTAGGAGACACTTTTATGTGTGACATCAACCTCATGGAAGAAGGGGGACTGACAGAGTGGAGCTGAGGAATCCGTGATGTGACCTAGACACGTGGCATGGGGGACTGCAATGGAGACGGCAGATTTTATGGAAGATGGGAGCTAAACTGGGGCTAACCCTGGAGAAGAAAATAAGAGTCTGTGTCAGGAACACCCCCAACCCACACCTGAGCAGCCATGACATTATGGCCCAGGCAACAGACACACACACACAGTCTTCTCAAAGGAAAGCTGAATGAGCCATCTGGATATACCTAGAGCGTACCAGTGCCCAGAACGAAGTTCTCCATTCTGGCATGCATATTGGTGCCCCTTCTCTCAAACCACTAGGGAAAAACACACACACACAAAGCACAAAACAATTGCAGCCTAGCCACCCATATACTCTAAAACATAGTTTGCAAACCAAGAATTTCTATCTGTGTACCCAAACCTCCCAGGAAGCCATCCTCATTCCTTACGTTTTTATAAAGAAATAGGAGGGTAAGCGCAGTGTGGGGGACAGGAGAGGGGAAGAAAATGTACCCATATTGCCACCACTCAAAATTGACCAACATTAGCATTTTGTATAAGCTCATTAAAATTCAACAGACAACCATGAATCACTAAATATTTGAGAAAGCACGTAACACGACAAAGATAAAAATAAACAAGCAGACATTGTTAAGAAAATGAAAGGGCCAGCCATAACTAAAACCTGTGGCCAGGCTATATACAGGAATATCACAATTCAAATAAAAAAGGCAAACAATCCAATTTTTAAAGTGGGCAAATATTTGAATTGACACATATTTCATAAAAATAAATACTTCATTATATTTATATATACATATATGTGTGTGTATACACACACACGCATCTGTGCTCAACATCATTGGTCATTAAAGAAATGCAAATTAAAATCATAATGAGATACCAGGATCTGCCTTTTCTAGAATTTAAAATGTCATGCAAATAGAACCATATAGTATGTAGTCTTTTGCATCTGGCTTTTTTTCTTTAGTATAATATGTTAGAGATTCATCAATATTATTATATCTATTGATGAGAATGAGGCTTCAAACTCAGATCTATTGTCTCTAAATTCATTGTGCACCTACAGTACATGATAAAAGGGAAAAGGAAATACTGATTGATTCTTCTAACACAGAATATTAATGTATCATAAAGTTATATGTATAAAACTAAAAACTACACAGAACATATGATATAAAATAAGATTAACCAATATCTGATGATTTTCTATATATTTATATCAACTTTATACTTGCCACTTTATTGTTGAATGTTTAACTTTTACAAAATATAATATAGTCTCTTACCCACTATGAAGAAAGTTGAGAAATAATCTAATCCTTGTTATGCCACTGGTTTCCCAAAGAACGATTCTGATCATTTTTAAAGATTTTAGAATTATGACTATCCTGTTAGAAATTATAAAAATAATTTAAATATAATCACATTTGACATATCATTAGATTGTTATTTATTTCTATTTTATGTGGTATGGAGAATATAAAGGAAAAAAGCTAAGATTATAACATCAAAAAATGAGTGATTAGATGTACTTCTTATCTTTAGATGTCCTACTTAATCTGTTGTGAATTTACAAAGGTAAGGTTAAAATATCTTATCTGGCAAAAAATATATAATAGAAGAAAAGAATCCCATTAAAATAGCACCAACAAACAGAATGGTATAGGTCAATCTCTTTCTGCATTATCTGCAGCTGTTTCATGTATTTTGATGGTGTTACTTTTTGCATAAAGACTTATAACAGTTAAATTTTCATTATTCCACACACTTGACTTGTTCACACTATGTTCCAGGCACTGTTCCAGAGAGTCAGTACAATAAACATACAGAGGTAGAGAAGAAAAATTGGAAAGAAGGCAGGTCATAAATAATGGGTGAAATGATGGGAGGATGCAGATGTGCATTTCTCTTATTTCAATTGGCAAAGGATTAAAGCAGTTTATGTAGGTTTTTTCTAACCATGACATAACTTGGGTCTTGGAAAGATGATTGGTCTTCACAACATACAGTTCTGGCATAAGATGGACTGTGTTTAAACAACCATATCTTATGGTCTCTCCCATGTTTCTACCACTCCTTTTCTAAATAATATAAGTTCACGAAACATTGCTTATTACTCAAGTTACATTTCAAAATCTTACTTTGTAATACTGTTCTGTTACCGGAAATGATGATTGTATATCCACATATTGGAAAAGAGAAGGTTTATATTTAACACGAATTTGCTTATTTCGCTCTGCACACTTCTCCTGGGAAAAAGTAAGAGAAACAACAATCTTCGGTTAAAACCCAAATACTCTTTTTTATTGTATTTACTGAGCAAAATTTTTTTTATCATGTTAGTCTTTGCCAGTGTTCTATATTAACATTTTAAAATTTAAACAAAACACTTAATCCTTAGCTTTTCCTTCATAAGAATAACAGAATAAGAGTTGAGATACAAAATTATAGTAGTCCCCCTGTCTGCACGAGTTATGTTCCAAGACCCTCCATGGATGCCTAAAACAGTGGATGGTACTGAATCCTATATATAGTATGTTTTTTTTCCCTATACATGCATACATATGATAAAGTTTAATTCATAAAGTAGACACAGTAAGAGATTAACAACAATAACTGTAATAGAACAATTACAATAATATACTGTAGTGAACGTTATTTGAATGTGGCAGTATTAAGTAAAATAAGGATTAGTTGAACACAAGCACTATGATAGTGACAGTTGGTCTGGTAACCAAGAGGGCTACTAAGTGACCAATGGGTGGGTAGCGTATATAGTGGGGAGATGCTGGACAAAGGGATGATTCACGTCCTTCATCCCATCCTGGGCGGGATGAAGTCGAAAGGCATGAGATTTCATCACACTACTCAGAACAGAGCATAACTTAAAACTTATGAATTGTTTATGTTTGGAATTTTCCATCTAATATGTTTACACTGCAGTTGATCTCTGATTACTGAAACTGGGGAAATGAAAACCACGGATAAGGAGGGGGACTACTGCATAATTTCCCTCTCCTTCCTCTGTATTCCAATAAAATAAATGAAGTTTTTATAGTATTTTCCTATTTATCCATTTCTCTCAGACACATTATTCCTTCTCTTTCCATATTCATGAATTCCTATACTAAACTATACCCTCCTCAATTTCTTCTTATATAGTAAAAAGTACGTGATTAAAACAAAGAGCCAATATTATACTTAATGGAAAAAGATTTGGATAATCTCCTTAAAAATAAAGATAAGATGATCTATGACATCACTCCTATTAAAAACAAACATTTGAAATTATATGATCACCATCTGAAAATTATTTTATAAACTGTATTCATAGAAAATTCATTAAAATACATCTCAAATTTATATACATAATTTTAAAAATAGCAGGCTTATTTAAATGCATTTCTACTCAGTACAGACATGTAGACTAACCTATTTCTCTTTTCAGTTCTGTCATCTTTTGCTTCATGTATTTTGAGGTTCTCTTGTTAGGTACGTACACTTTTAGGATTGTTATATCATCTTGGTGATCTGACCTTTTATCAGTATATAGTATCTTTCTTGATCCTTGGTCAACTTTTTTTTCTGCTCTTAAGTCTACTTTGATATTAATATAGCTACTACAGATTTCCTTTGGTTAGTATCTGAATGGTATAATCTTTTTCCATCTTTTACTTTTAACCTATCCATAGCATTATATTTGAACTGAATATAGGCAGCAAGTAATAGTGTTTTTTAATCCATTCTGATGAACTATCTCTTACTTGGTGTTTTTTGGCCACTTATAGTTGATGTAATTATTGATATGTTTGGATTTGTGTCTACCATTTTATTGTTTCTTATCTCTTTTTTTTCACTGATTTGTGCCCTATTGTTTCCAATTTTCACTGCAATTTTGGCTTCTCATTACTTCATTTAGTAGATTTAAGTGTCAGTAAAAATTTAGGATATGGGAAGTTTAAAAATTGATACACTCATCAGTTCGGTAAACAAATTGTAGGTAATTACATTGGACAGAGAGTATTTTCCTAAAATATTGGCTGTTTACAAAGTAAAGAAATACTTACAAGAGTTTCTCCTGGGTTACACATCTTTACCTGAAAAAAGTCCTCCAAGAGCAAGTCTATGGGTTTATCTTTGTAGAACATTAAAAAAAAACGTACAAAGTCAGTTAAGTCTTCAGATTTAAATAGCTTTCCTATGGAAAAAAAGTACACAAATCAAATAACTTTTGAGCATTTATACTATAAACCATAACATAAACCTTATATATATAGTTGTTCATTCCACTAGTGTGAGAGAAGAGCCAAAAATTATTAAAAACGAAATATATCCTAATCTTTAGAAATAAAGTTTAAAGCATTCATGAAGTTGGAGGATAATAAAGCAAAACAAAATATCTGCTTAAGTATTAAGGATTATCACTTCTGGCAGGGGGTGAGTATGAAGCAAGTTTAAAATAGTGAATACTCTCAGGAAATCAATGTTGATAATAAGAATCAATTACCTAAATCAAGTGAAATATATGTAAATAAAAGGAAACTATAGGAGCTATTAGTTTGGTGCAAAAGTAATTGCGATTTTTGCAATTATTTTTAATTATCTTTAAACCGCAATTACTTTTGCACCAACCTAATATAATATTTTACTTAATTTTCCAGAAACTGTGATTTGTAACCTGACTTTTGTAGAACTTTATAAATCTATATTGGGTATTTAATTTTGATTAAAATACAGTATTATTTCAATATTTGAGCATTATTTTATTAGAATGTTATTTTATATTTCTGATTCCTAAAGATTTGCTATATTTTAAAGTATAACTTTATTACATCTAATTATTTTTTGTTAATATACTGCATCTTTAATTTTAAAATGAATTTGAAGGTATAAGATTCAGGCATTCACTTTAAAATAAATAGTGTAAAATACATCTAACCATTTAATAAGAATGATAGTAGGATGTAAACATGCTTCATTTTTTTCAGTAGCACTTGAGTCTAAATGGGTCACTTAATAAAATGTATAATTGCATTTGAATTCTTTGGCACCCATTTATATAGTAACCAAAGTAAGCAATTCAATGATAGAAATAGTTGATTTAATATTTATGGTTTCCTTATCTGCTGTCTGCATGATGTAAAATTCTACTTAAAAAGCTCATATTTAAAAGAAAGAAAGAAAGAGCTCATGTTTTTGGTAAATATTGAATAACACAACTGTTATTATGTTCAATATACTCTATGGTCAGAATGTGAAAATTCTCTTATCCATCTTGTACCTGACTTTGTCAAGAAAGATAAAAAGAATTTAAAATTCTCAAAGTAATATAACAACAAAATTATTTCCTCTCCAAGCTTCTCATCAGGTGTTACTATTATATTACCTCTAATTTTTCTTCTTATTTCAACCAAAACTGAACAAATAACTTCAGCGCCTTAAAAATGGATTCCACACCACTTCACAGAAAGTTTGGGAAAGTCAAGTAAGTATATAAAAAATACATGTATTTTACTAGCAACCAGAAAAATGCTTTACATTCCTTCCAGTGGCAAAAACAAAAAACAAAAAAACAAAACAAAAAACTTAATGGATAAAATCAAATGTTATCAGGCATGCAGGGAAGCAGGAACTCACACATGGTGCTTATGGGAGTATAAAAAGTACAGCCGTCCCGCAGTAGAAACTGCACAGCCGTCCCGCAGTAGAAACTACAGCCGTCCTGCAGCAGAAACTGTACAGCCATTCTGCAGTAGACACCCAGCTATATTTGCCCTCAGAGATCCTGCTCTAGAGGACACATATATCACCTCATGTTTTTGTGGCGGCAGTTTGTTGCAAGCCATCAAGGTCCACCACTCTGGTAATAAATGAGTCAAATGAATTGCTACGTAGCACTAAGAAACAATGAACTAAATGAACATAAAGCAACATGCTGACAATTTTAAAATCTAGTTTTGAGGACAAAAATGTAAGGAACAGGAATAGGTTTATCACATCACCATTAATGTAACTTTTAAATAGGTACAAACATAATAAGCACCAAATATTTTACATGGATGTATGTGTATTTATATGTATACTTTAAGTATATTAGAGTGAAAACCTATCGGGGTGGTGGCGGCAGGAAGTGGTAGGCATTGGGCATAAAACAAAAGAATAGAATAAGAGGGCATGAAACAAGGAGGCCTAAACTATGAAAAGAATGTGGTTAATTCAACTTGCTGCCTTGAGAATCAAAGAAAAGAAAATAGGATAGAGGAAAGGGAGGAAAGAGTGGAACAGAAAAAAAAAGGAAAGTCTATAGAAGAATTATAAAAATAAAAATCTCACCACGAGCACAATTTTAGGAACTTTTCTGTGGTGGGTATAATTCATATATTTTTATATTCTTTTATAGGATGTCAGCTTTGGAATACTGGAAATGGCAGGAACTTCAGAGTACAATAGTCCTACGTTAAAATTTCTTTCTCTACCACTATTTTCCTCTGAGTTTCAGTATTTTTCTATGTAAAATAGAAGTACATCTTGGTCACTGAGCTAACATGTGGGCCAGACTCACAGCAAGTATTTAACAACGGGTGGCTATGTTATGTTTTTACAACATATGTGTATATATTTTAGTCTGCTTATTTATATTGTCTGTCTAGAAAGAAAACTTGGTTTAAAAATACATTTTCTGCAATTCAGATCCTTGAGTCTGATTTTACTACTAAATAGTATCTTCATAGAAACCATATCATATCTTTCAATTTTGTAACAAACTCTTTGGTAAGTTCTTAAGAATGTTAAAGATTACTGTGTTGGGCCGGCCCGGTGTCTCAGGCGGTTGGAGCTCCATGCTCCTAACTCCGAAGGCTGCCGGTTTGATTCCCACATGGGCCCGTGGGCTCTCAACTGCAATGTTGCCTGTTCAACTCCTGGAGTCCCCTAAGGGATGGTGGGCTCCGCCCCCCGCAACTAAGATTGAACAGGCACCTTGAACTGAGCTGCCACTGAGCTCCCGGGTGGCTCAGTTGGTTGGAGCGCGTCCTCTCAACCACAAGGTTGCCAGTTCAACTCCCGCAAGGGATGGTGGGCTGCACCCCCTGCAACTAGCAACGGCAACTGGATCTGGAGCTGAGCTGCGCCCTCCACAGCTAAGACTGAAAGAACAACAACTTGACTGGAAAAATGTCCTGGAAGTACTCCCCAATAAAATCCTGTTCCCCTTCCCCCCCAAAAAAAAGATTACTGTGTTAAAAACCTTGACCACACAAAATAGATCCATTGCTTACCTATGAATCCAAGAATTGAAAATTCAATATAAAACCAATCATTTGAAGTGATATTATGTATGAAATCTGAGATTTTTGTAAAGTACATCTTTTTAGCTATGATATCATCTTGTAGCTGGGAAACAACAACAACAACAACAAAAAAGCATCAATACCTTTTATGCTTCCACCGAGTAAGTTATATTAGCTTGAAAATTGAAAATACTTTCAATAGACTACACTGAAAAATGTTTTTATGAGGTAATAAGTTCATTTTTAATTCAGTTCACTGAGGGTATTTACTGTTAGTCAATTTTCATTTTCTGATTCTAAGGCCAGGGATTATGTTTCTTTCCTAAACACTAATATGTAATGTTCAAGCTAAATCCTCTTTGGAAGGGTCTATTTATCTGAATCCATTTTCATCCTTGCAAATACTTCTGTTTCTAGTTTACGACTGACTAGCTTCTTGCTGAGATGATAGGTGCCATGTTCTATCATAACATAATTAGTATTTAGGAAAGAAACATATATTGTGGGTGACAAAGAGATGACAAGAGAGGCCTGGCACTCTTATCCATCATGAACTGATGAGAATGATGGTGCCAGTAACCCCCCCAAATAGTTCTCCATAACAGAGGGGGGAATGGGAACCTAGAATTTTCTTTTTTTTAATTTAATATATATTGTGCATAAGCTATAGACTAAGAAGGCCCCCTAAATGATTCGGAAGAATGGGGAAGTTCTAGGGCATATTACCAGAGCGTAAAATAGAATTGCATTGTTTCAAGCTGGGAAGCGTCCATTGACTGGATCTCATGTTTCAATTACATCATCACCAACTAGGAATCGAAGGGATTTTATTTTCTTCCAGTAAAAGAAGAAGACCTTGCTTCAGGCCTTTTTCTAACTTCCTCTCTCTATCTCCAATGATATTCTTCAAACTCTTCTCACAACTGCACATTGTCTTATGCAGTGAGATATATACTTACTATTGAGAAATACAACATTGTTATTTAACAATATACAGGAATTTAGGGGTACAAACTATGTATAATTGGTTTATTTCACAAATACAGTATTGGCACTGTAGAACTGTGTTACTCATAAAATGTGAGGCAATGCAGGGTAGCAGTAATGAGCAGATACACTGCTGGACATATAGTAAGTGCTCACATTATGTTTGCTTAACCTAATAAACTGTGGGCAGAGAAATGGAGGCAGAACAATTTCCTTTTTTTTTATTTGAGAAGTTCCTTTCAGTTTACTTCAGGAAACTACAATTTCCTCTGTTAACAGTGACCCCGGCAAGAAAACTGATAATCAATTTTAAGCTTCCTTTTGGCATTCTAATATAATGAGTACTTTCTGAGTTTGAAATAAGGTGGAAGAATACAATGAGGAAGGGATGAATCAAAAGAGACCAGGAGAACACACTACCTCCACTTTAAATTATATTTATACCGAGGTCATACCGGTAAATAATACATGGCCTTGGGTTGGGCATACAGCATCAAAAAACAAAAATCCAATACTTGTTTGATTCGCCACCTAAAGATAAGTAATAAAACCTGTTAGTATTTGTCATTATTATTTAACTTTTATTTATAAGCACACTTCAGTAATTAAAAACATAAACCGTTTTTATTCTTTGCTAACATAGAGTACTATCTACATTAAGTAAAATTGAAGATGTTACGTTAAAAGTTATACTCAAAAGCTTCCCATCTTTATTCAGTGGATAGTGTCTGAATAGAAGCATACTCTGTTTGTTACATTTGGGTTAGTTAAATTTTGATTTCTAGAATAAAGTTAATTTTCTTTCTTATCTTAAGTCTCATTCAAACAAAAATATAAAGAAACATTATTCTCATTTAATACTAACTAGGCCAAGTCCTGAAGACACAAAGAGCAATACACAAAGCAGTTCTTGCCCTTCTGGGTCTCACAATCTAGCATAAAAGATGGAAAAATAATAAAAGTACAACAGGTAGGTAAGTGCTATTTAAAGATATTGACAATGGCGACCTACAGTGAGATGGGGAGGGTGTAGCAGAAGGAGGTAAGGCGTCCAATGGAGAGGAACAGTGCTGCCAAGGCCTGGAAGGAACGGAAGGAATGTGTGAAAGAGCAGCCACCTTAGATTAGGGCAGAGAGAGCTGATGGGAAAGAAGCTGATGATGGGAGAGACCATCATCAGCCAACCATGAAGGCTGGCAGAGACCAGAACATGAAGGATCTTTTGTGACATGTGAGAAACTTTTGATCTGATATGATAGGATTCTTCTGCCTACAGTGTGGAGAATGAAGTGGAGGAGAGGCGAGGCTAGGCTAGGATTCGGGAAAGCAAATAGATCTGGAATGGCCTGAACCAAGTACAAGGTAGAGACATGGGGATGAGAGGGATGATGCGGAGAGACTGAAAAAGAAAAATGTAAAGACATAAAAGGCAGAACGAAAAACAAGGATCTAGAGTGACTCCCAGTGCTTTGACTCTAAAAACTGGACACAATGTGGGTCATTAATTAAAAGCAAAACAAAATCCTTAAAAGGTTTCCAGATTTGGACATACCATGTATTATTTTAAAACAAAACTGAGTTAATAAGTTTCCTGGGATAAGACCCTTTTCTGAATTCTGACATGACTTTTGCTCTATTAAATTTTGAGGAACCAAATTATTATATTTCTTGTGATACCTACCACATTTATAACCAAATAATAATCCTTCATATATGGAGAACTTTTAATTTTTCAAAATTCTGTCTGTAAACGTGAACGTAAATTATCAGGGGTGTACTGGTGGTAAATGTTTAACAATTGTCTCTCTGTGGGGAAGAGGGGTTGAGCTCTGATTTGTAGCTTTGGCCCATTTCTCTGGTGTAAATGCTCCGGATTTCATGGTACCGACTGATGTCATTGAGCAGAGTTGGAAAGTGACGCACACAGTCAGCTCTTGCAAGCCAACAGCAGCTGGCTGTGTTTGAAATAGAGTCTATTAGATGCTAACTCCAACATTTCATCAAATAAAGCTAGTTATTTAAGGATACACTTCTCTAAATATCATACCTCTCTAATTTTTGTGAGTCCTCAGTTGATTGCTTGGCATGTGACATGTCTGGATAAAAAAAGGCAGGTATTGAAATGACCTCTAAGGATCCAGAATTCAGTTGCCTTTTGAATCTATAAAAAGAAGTCCATGGAGGTTTGCAATTGAATATTTGATTTACCAAAATAACATACTTAAAAAAATTTCCTTACGCATGTCCATATAATGTTTTGGTTTTAATTATTTCACATGTTGATACATATCAACAGAACGAATACTTTTTAGCCAAAGCATTTCTTTTACAAATCAGAGATTTTTTTAACATCAAAAAATTAAAATACACAAATGCCACATTCTGGGTTGTACTTATATTTCCAAAAGTTTAGCATGCTCCCTTTTGGACCTATCTGCCTTCTCAAGCAACTCTTCTTGCCAGGCATTCCCTTTTTCATTTTGTCTGCCTGAAGAATGTCTATTTAAAAACACCTTGAGACTTAGCTCAGTTGTTACTTGCTCAAGGAAGTCCTTTTTGGTATCTTCGGGTAGAGTGAAATACTTCCTACTCTATACGTTCCAATATTTTGCCAGTTGCATCGCCCACTTGTACATAAAGATTTGGAAGGCTAGGTCCATTACACAGCATCTTGCTTGATGAATAACTTCCAATAAATATTTGTTCATCAGTATGTGCCACATACAGCAGGAAAGATTATAAGCAGAAGCAGTGAAAGTAACTCGATACAGTAAGGGACAAGAATATTTTAAAGATAAGCTAGTAGGCTTCTCACAGAGGCAATGGATTTCAGAGAATAGATATTGCAACAATAACATGAAAAATATGGATTTAATAGGTAAATAACTTAAAAATTGGGGAAAATTATAAGCTAGACTTCATCACAGCTCAGAGAGAATGGCAGGTACTTTCTCCACAGCTTTACATAAAAAGTATATGATCACTAATAAAATAATTGGACAGAAAAAATAGAAAAATGAAAGAATAGCCATTTAAAAATTTACCCAACAGTACTTACTTTTTTGTAATCATGTCAACAACAGATTTTAAATAATCTTCAGTATTCTAAAAATGAGAAAAACATTTTACTAAGTATGCCTCATAGTTTTATGAATACATGTTTGCTATGTGTAAGACTTTTATGTGTGGAATGTCATTACGTCCTATTCATCTCTAGTGTTTTCACTGTCTATAAAAGAATGTAAAATAGCCCTCCGTCTAAAAGACCTGACCTGAATACTGAAAATGTTTCATTCTCCTTTTGTCACAAAATGAAATATCACTACACATCATTTATACTTAAAAATTATTTAAAAACTATGCATCTAAAGTAGTTTTGCCTTAAAAATGGAATGGCTTATTTCGAAGAACTTCTCTTTATCTTCATTTTATAAGCATTATATGACAATAAGCTTACTTTGAAATTATTCCACATTTTTCCAGACAGTATCACTCAGTTTAACTCCCAAATTTTCTTCCACCAACAAGCTTTGTGTACCCACTCTTCATTGAACATGATGCTAGATTAGATGACAGACTCATTTGTAAATAGCTTTTGGTGGTTTGTTCTCTCAGATACTTTTTTGTTGTTGTTTTTTACATAACCAATGGCATTTACAAGATGTAGCCTCAGGGTCCACAATATTCCCAATATAAAATTCTCAAAATATTTTGAATAATGGCAATTCTAGTGTCAAATCTGAGTATTCAGAAAGGCAGGTTGTTTGTTAAAAGTATGAGTAATGATGCAGATAAATCTATTAACGGTACTTACAGTTCTTAAGATAGCCATAAATTGAGTCACTAGCTATTTGTTACACACTGAACCATTTATTTTCAACATAGCAGTAAAGTTACACTTCTTAAGCATTCTATAGTCTATTTTAAAATTTGTCCCCCAGTATTTTATTATTGCTCTGTACATTTTAGGCAGATCTGCATTGTGTCAACAGAATAAAGAAATAAAGATTGAAATATGTAACACAGAAACAAATGACGAAACATTTTGGAGATTATGTATATGCTTCCAATATTAAGAAAGCAAATTTGGAGAGAAGGATTGTTTAATCTTTTATTTATATTTTCCTATTAGTTCTTTTACTGCTTGTTTAGAGTTTTTTTTCCCCTGCATTCAAAGACATGTTATAGAAAATTCAAACAATTGAGAAGAGAATAAAAAAAGGACAACAAAGGTCCTTCTAACTCTCAACATCCAAGATTTATATTCTGGAGACTATCATTCCAAGGTTTGCGCATTCTCTTTTCTTCCCTATACGTTTCACCTGTCTGTACTGTCCTTTTTTTCTCCTTCCTTCTTTCTATCACATTTTATACAGGTAATATTATGTTAAACATGCTTTACAACTTTGTTCACTAAACAATATGATATGGACATTGTTTTATATCAGTGCATATGATATTCATTCTTTCAGTGGTTACAGATTGCTGCAATGCAGACATAAGTATTTAATCAGTCTCTTATTGATATTTTGGTTGTTTCAAACATTAGCTTTTATAGCACTGAAAATCCTTAAAATAATTACTTATTGAACATTTACTACGTGTCACACATCATTCTAAATACTTTAAATATATTAGGTAATATAATTGCCAAAACAACACTATAACAAAAGTATTAGCATCATTGCTATTTTACAGATAAGTGAAACACAGGGAAGAAACTGGTTCCAGTTCACAAGCCAGGAGGTGGATCGCCATTTGAACCTTGGCGATCTAGATCCAGAGTCTGTGCTCTAAACTACCTTACTATTCTGCCCTATTTTTATTATTTTGAAATTCTTGCCTCATTATCTCCTTAGGATAACTTCCCAGAACTGAGATTTCTGAGATAAAGAATATACGCGTACACATTTTAAATCTGACAAATGTTGCCAAATTCCCCTTTGCAAAGCCTTACGGTGTTGATATTTATACAGCATTTTATAGTTGTATATGGCACTAGAGGCAAACAGAAACTTTGGGGCCATTAGAGACATAGGTTTGAATCTGATATATGAATTACTGGGCAAGTCACTTTCGTTAAGCTCGTTTCTTCACCTGTAAAATCAGATACTATAGTACGACCTACTTTACAGGATGTAATGCAGGTTATAAATTATGTATATAAAATTTGTCCACAATCCTTCAGATACAGGAAGAAGTCCCCTCAATTAATAGTGCTTACTGTTACATAATGCAAATTACCTTTTTTTATTTTATAAAATTCATTGGGTAACATTGGTTAATAAAATTATATAGGTTTCAAGTGTACAATTCTATAATATGTCATCTGTATATTGTATTGTATGTTCACCAAAGTCATATCTCCTTCTGTTACCATATATTTGACCCCCTTTGCTTTTTTTCTACTCCCCCCCACCCTGTTTTCCTTCTGGTAACCACTATACTGTTGTCTGTGTCTATGAGTTTTTGTTTGTCTTGTTCATTTGTTGCTTTCCATGTTATATCCCACATATGACTGAAATCATGTGGTTCTCGACTTTTTCCGTCTGACTTATTTTGCTTAGCATGATGTCTCAAGATCCATTCATATTGTCACAAATTATCTTGATTCATATACCAACCCTTTATTGGGTTGGGTGGGCGGGTTTTATTACTATAGCATTAATTTTAATGTT
The DNA here is from genome assembly GCF_057876585.1 of Rhinolophus sinicus. Lineage (NCBI taxonomy): Eukaryota > Metazoa > Chordata > Mammalia > Chiroptera > Rhinolophidae > Rhinolophus > Rhinolophus sinicus. The sequence continues at coordinate 118,348,764 of NC_142515.1, read as the reverse complement.
CTGTTTGTAAATATAATTTCTGTACCATAGAGTATGCAGGGCTCCTAGTAACATATTTAACAATACAGTCTTATTTGCCCACATGGAACCATGATATTTAAACAAACCTTTTAGACTGATGTATTTAATTCCTTCTCAGTGGTGTTAAACAAGCATTAAATACATTGTTTCCTATCCAAAAAAAGGCATCTGTGAATTACTTTTGTAACTTAAGAGAAAAATTTCAAATGATACAGTGACTACCAGGGAGGGAGGGTAGTTGGAGACTGCAGGCTGGGAGCAAGGAGAGCGATTCTCCTTATTGTTCATACGTACGTCTGCAATGGACACAATCAGCACAGTGTCCTTCACCTCCGAAGGCGTCATCCTGGAGATCAGAGAGGTCAGCGCGCGCTTCAGGTAACTATGATTTTCTCTCTTAACACTGGAAATACCCAGCGCAAAAGAAACTGCAGACACAGGAGCATGGAATCACCATTTCAAACCGTGGAGAAAAACGTAACTGAACATTCATGTCTCTGCTTATTTCTATGTTCGGGTGAGTTGCATGGTCATAAAAAGAGTGTTTGAAACGGTAGGTAGCACAGAAGTAACCCCAACCACTCTTCATTTTTACCCCGCATTTCACTTTCTGCCTGAGGAAGTTGCAACTGGCAGGGGATCGTTAGGAAATGCATTAAATCGACACCAAGATGGTCTCAGGGTGGAGGATTTCAGTGCAGTAGAAAAGAAAACTAACTATTCTCCATGTATTGTAGTGTTCATCTAACTGAGTATGCAACGTCACACATTGGCTGATTCTCTACTCTTCCTAAGGAGACGCTGGAACCCAAAATAGGAAAAACACTATGAAATATTTTCACCTACGAACAAAATGCATGAAGTAATTTCCAAATGATGTGATGGAATGAGTCTATGTCCTTAAGTGACTTGTATGGCCAATGACGACGGAGGCACAGGGAGGAGAGACCCCCCCGTCACCCTAAATAGGCATTAAGGTTCTATCAGGGACGTCTGCCCAAAGTCAATCTTGATCACACCAGCACCTGCTTTCTGAGGTCGGGCAAGATACACAGCCTCTCCAGCCTCAATTTCCCCACCTTTAAGATGGGGATAAGGACTCCCAGAACGGTTAAGTGAGGGACTCAGAAGATCCTCTCCCTAAAGTGCAGCGGTGAGATTGTCAAAAACAATCAGGGCCCTGGTACACACCAGAGAAGCATTTATTGAAGACAGCTTGAACTTCGGGGAGAATAGTAAGAATCGGCATTTCCCTGATTACTAGTGAGTTTGAACATGTGCTCATGTTTATTGGCCTTTGGATATTCTTATGTGATATTTAAGTTCTTGCCCACTTGTCTATTGAGTTGTCTGCATGTTTCTTGTGGGCTTATTGATGCCCTTTGTAGATTCTGAATATGAGCCCTTTGTCAGTTATGTGTGTTACAAATGTCATCTCCCACTCTGGGTTCCCTTTTCAGTGTTTTACCTCTTGAGGAACAGAAATTCTTAATTTTGATACAGCATCATTTATCAATCATTTCCTTTATAGTTTGTGCTTTTTGATTGCTGTTGAGAAATCTTTGCTTATCTTCCGGTCATAAAGATAGTCTCCTGAATATCTTCTAGATGGTTTATTTTTTGCCTTTCATATTTAAATCCATAATCCACCTGGAAGTGATTTTTATGGCTGGGGTAAGGCAGGAATCAGGTTTTGAGCTGCAGGAGCCACCCTAAATGCAATTCCTGAGATGGCTTCCCACGTCTTAGGATGAGGAATACAGTTACAAAAGCTTAGAAGGCTCTTAGGGACCAGGCCCAATCTACCTCTTCTGTTTCAATGACCTTCTTTCGAAACCAGTCTTACTGAATGCCTTTCAGCTTCTCAGATTGACCAAAATAGCACTGTCCCAACTGCAGGCCTTTGAACATGCCATTCCTTTTTGCCTTAAGCACTCTTCTCCTGGTTCCTTGTGCTAATTCTACTCATTCTTCCTAAATTAGGTTGGGTGCATAGCTCTGTATTCTTACCTCGCATCTCAGAGTACTTATCCCCTTTCTGTTGTTACCCATTTGTCTTCCAAGCTAGAATACAAGCTTGGTGAGGGCAGACACTGCTTCTTGCATGCTCACCATTATAAGACCAGCACGATATAGTGACTGGCACACAGCAATGTCAATAAATTCAGGGTGAATAAATAAATGTCCAATCCCCTTTATTATTTGGCCTCTGCCCCATGTCTTATTGGCAATAGCCACAAGCTACACTTTTTCCCCAGGCCCTCTCATTAGACCTTTCACATTTCTTTTCCTCTACCTGGACGACCACCCTCTACTTTTCCACTATCCACCACCTACCTTTCCCCTATTGAGCCTATTCCAATTCTTTTTACCCTTCACGTTTCAGCTTAAATGTCACTTCCTCCAGAAAGCTTTCCCCAATTCCCTGAGTACATGTTACTTGTCCCACCTGTGTTTCCCTTATCACAGCACTGGTCACTTTGTGTTGCAACTGCTTTCTCACTGGTCTCTGCGAGGGAGAGGTCCCTGTCTTGTTTCCCACTGTATCTCTGCGGCCTGGCCCATGGTAGCAGCTTGTGAAATCAGAGGACAGGGAAGATGTCACAAAGAAGTTGTTAGCTAAGCTGAAAAGCTGTGTTCGATGAGGGATTTACATGCCAGGTTAGCCGTGGGCTGACAGGAGGTGGTGTGTTCCTTACAAGCAGCGACCAGCACACGCTGATCACTTTTCCTACTTGTGGGACCGGAAGTAGCTGGGGTTGCTGGGAAGGTGTGAAGGGGCAGAAATGGAAACTTGAAAGCTATGCCTATTGTGCATATACCCCGTCAAGGAGCCCACTTCCTCCTATTTGCAAGGAGGACCTACCGAAGGACTCCAGGCAGCAGTTGAGCGGGACGAGCTATGCATTCTAGTAGGTACTGCTGAGCAAAGTGTGAAGAAGGGACTGACTGCAGTCATACCAAAGCCATAGAAAAATTACAAGTCTATTGCAATAGACCGCACAAGAAATGAGGGGCTCAATAAAAAACAGTTATGGAGGGGCTGTAGAGGGCAGATATTATGTAAGATGTAATCACAATATAAAGGAAATGGAGAACAGATTCCCCCATGGGCCACCCTACCTACAGGCCTCAGTACTTTTACAAATGTTTTCTGTCTTAGGATCTTTTTGTTACCAGGAACAAAATCTCCCTTTAAATCACCTCTGGTAATGAAGGTTTATAGGCAAGCTGGTCCTCCCAAGAACCTAAGAAAAGCCATAAGAGGATCAATACATAATACAGCATGGTTGGAAATCAGGAAGTAGCTGGGGAATTGGAAGGTTATTCAGGTGGTAACACAGCTCTGATAACTGCGTTATCTCAACACCCCATTCCCAGCATCTCCCCCCCCCTTCCTTTCATCCTATATCTCGGGTTTCGGCTTATCTTCGCTCTTGTTTATCCAAGGCTGTGCTTACTCGTGGTATCTGACGTTTTATAGTTGCTATGTATTGGGGCTTCTTCTGTGTCTTTCGACTCCTTCTTCAGCAGACTCTGGTTTTGTCTACCTGCACTTTCTCACACATTCACACCCGTGTGTATGCATGTGTGTGTGTGTGTTTATATGCCACAATCAAAACACTCCTAAGGGAATCTGACACAGTTAAACACGTTTACAAGTGTGATCTCCGAAAGTTCCTTAATCTCTCTACACCCCAATTTTCTCAGGTGTAAAAAATAGAGACGTTCATAGGCTCTGCTGCCCTGGGTTGTCAGGGGTAAATGAGATCATGGAAGCAAACTTAGAACACAGTGTATGAAACACAGTGAGAGCTCAGTTGATGCTAGTACCTTCTGGTACCCCCATCCCAACACAACAGGCTGGTCAGAGGCATGACCACCACCACTGATTCCCAAGGAATGGCCTAGAGCAGAGGTCGGCAACCTTTTTTTATAAATGTCCAGACGGTAAACATTTTTGACTCTCAGGCCACATTGTCTCTGTTGCAACTACCCAACTCTGCACTGAAGTATGAAAGCAGCCACAGGCAGTAAGTAAGGATGAACGACAAAACTGTAGTTAAAAACAGGCAGATTCAGCCTTGGGCTGGAGTTTGCTGACCCCTGGCCCAGAGGGACTCACTCATTGGAATGAAGAGGTTTGAGAGAAGGGCAAGCTTCTGAGAGATGGCCTAATATCCCTGCTTGTTACTCAAATGCTTTTTCTCTTCTATACCTGCTGAGCTCAAACTCATTCTTCAAGTCTTATCTCAAATGTCAGTTCTTCTGTAAACCTTTTGCTGACCTCTGTCCCCAGAAAGATAGGGAAATAGGGAGATAACCAGATGAGAATAGATTTACCAAAACCAATGGAGAAAACAGTTACCACGTACTTAGCAGACCCTTAACATACATTTGACTTACACTGACTTATTTTCAAAGCATCTGTATTAAAATTGAATTTGAATTCAAGCCTCCAAATAGTTACTGAACTATATTTTCTCACAGACAATATACTTATTTCTGGTAATCCAAATGAATGCCAGATAGGCTGGTGGTCTAAATATCAAACTGAGTATCATTTTGAAACTTAAAAGTATGTCCCAAAGATCAAAATATCTGTATTTGATTTTCCAATTCTAATTTTCTTACCGCCTGTTTTCTCTTTGCCAATGATTACATCAGGATAAATTCTGCCTATGTTCCTCAGATGAGGGAAAAAGAACTTTAGGACTTCAAATGTATTAGATACTGTTTCATTCTCATCCAACGTATTCACTTTCTTCTCAACTGATAGGGAAAAAAATAAGGCTTTTGAGTTCATGACTATAGGGATTTTTCTCCCTGCAATTTTTTTAAAATGAGGGTTAATTTATTAATTCGTAGATTTAGTATTTATATGTAAGAGTAATACTATTAAATGGAAAGTATCAAAATCATAAGGCTATAAAATATAACTCAAAGGCCATTGATTCATATTTATTTAAAAAGTAATACAGCAGGTCCTCAAATAACATCACTTCGTTCAACATCCTTTCGTGAACGTTGATGAGATGCCATAGGAATTTAACTCTTGTTTATATCAATTAGCAAAAGGTAGAATTGTTCTCCTTACATATCATTTTGCTTCAAGTTGCAGAACCTATCAATGATCTTAAGTGGGGACTTCCCGTATTGAAGTCTAGCACTATGAGCTACACAATCAGAGGGAAATAAAACTCAGTTTCAAACAAAGGACATATAACTGAAACGTGCTGTAATTGATCTGATTTGCTACTTTAATTAATATGGTATCATTATAGTTTGTAGCCTTATGATTTTATTTTGTAGCCCCCCAATATGTAATGACTCCATTTGTACTATTCATTTGAATTTGCCTTTACAATTTTGGAAAAGCAGAACCAAGATGGAGGACTCACACTACTCAATTTTAATTTGTAATACATAATATAGTAACCGAGGCAGTGTGGTATTACAGAAAAAAACAGATATATAGACCAATGGAACAGAATAGAGAACCCAGAAATAGATCCACACAAATATGGTCAATTGATTTTTAAAAAGGGTGCAAAGGCAATTCAATGCAGAAAGGACAGCCTTTTTGAGAAATGGTGCAAGAACACTTGGACATCCACAGGAACAAGATTGAACCTTGCCTTATACTTCACACCATTTATAAAAACCAAATCAAAAGTTTCATAGACCTAAAATGTAAAACATAAAACTATAAAATTAAAAAAACACACACACACATAAAAGGAAATCCTCGTGACTTTGAGCTAAGAGTTCTTAGATAGAACATCAAAAGCATAATACATAAAAAGAAAAATCGATAAATTGGACTTCCTCAAAATTAAAAATGTTTGCTTTTGGAAGGATACCATAAGGAGAATGAAAAGGCAAGCCACAGGCTGGGAGGAAATATTTCTAAATCACATATCCATCTGATATGCATCCAGGATATACACAGAACTCTCAAAGCTCAACACGAAAACAAACCACCCAATTAAAAAAATGTGCAAAAGATTTAAACAGACTTTCACAAAGAAGATATAGGGATGGCTAATAAGCACATAAAAATATCCAACACCATGACACTAGAGAAAAGCAACTTAAAACTATGCGATACCATAGCATTAGAACGGCTATAATAAGCGGGAATGGCTGGAACTCTCATACCACTGCTGCAGGGAATGCAAAATGGTGCAGCCACTCTGGAACACAGTTGGGCAGTTTCCTATAAAGTCAAACATACACTTTCCATATGCCCATCAATCCTAGCTATTTCTCCTAAAGAATGGAAAATTCTCTTCAAATGAAAAACCTGTACACAAGTGCTTATAGCAACAGGCATGTGTAGTCAACAGAAAAACTGAAAACAACCCAAATGTCCCTCAACTGGTGAAACAAACTATCCATTGTACATCCATAGAATGGAATGCTATTCAGCAATGAAAAGGCCACAGAAAACTGGCCCCAGGATCACTTGAATGAATCTATGCTATGTGAAAGAAGCCAATTTCACAGGATTACACACTATATGATTCCATTCATGTGGCATTCGGGAAAATGGAAAACTATAGGAGCTGAGAACTGATCAGCGGTTACAGAGGGTTAAAAGTGGGGGTAGTGTTTGATACAAAGGGGAAGTGCGAGGCAGGACTTTTGATCCTAGAGAAAAGGAGAGGCATGAAAGGTTGGTATACAAGAGAGTGTCGCCTTCACTTTGGCCACTGTGAGGATAGATGCGTGAGGGCTGGAGAGAGAGAGAGAAAAGAGCAGTATGTTAGGGGTCAGTGAGATGACGCATGAAGGTAACCTGACTAGGGCAGCAGCGATGGTGATGGAAGAATACGGACAGCTTTGTGGGCTACATAGGATTGTGAGTCGTCAGGATTGCTTACTGACTGACAGAAGCACGCAGGAGGGAGAGGTAGGAGTCAGAGATGGCCTCGCTCGGCTTTCTGGCTGTGTCTACTGCATGGATTGTGGAGAGTGCTGCAATTTACAGAAAGAAAACGCAGGAAGACCATTTTCCAGATAGAGGAGAGAGTAAGTGTATGTCTCTCACCTGATTTTTCCATGCCTTACAATAAAAGAACGAATGTTGACTTAGTTATACTTACTGGGGAGAAATTCCCTAAAACCAGAAAGCATACAATCCAAATTTCCAAACATAAAACAAACAAACCACCATGCATAAAAACAAAAGCGACACAAACCTAAGTTTACTGATAGATGTTCTCTCTGTCTAATACCATTCTTCATTCTGTTCAAGACTTTCAGCAGCTCTTGGCGATTTCTTATAGTTTTGTTTTTTAAACGTAGAATATTTCCCTTAAACTCCAAAATATGGTTTCTACAATTGATTAATTCATTACCTGCAAAGAAAACATATATGTACATGTTTATACATGTAGCAATGGTATTACACAATCTTCTATTATAATAAAAATGTAAAACATACGCTTCAATATTGCTATATACATATATATGTGTATATATAGATATATAGATATATATATAGATACACAGTGCTACATACATATGGTATATGTAGTGATTGATATATATATATATATATATATATATATATATATATATATATATATACCAAAGACTGGAAAAAAGAATAAAATGTTAAATATAGTAATATCTGGAAGGTGGGATTATCAGTAGTTTTTGCTTTATTACTTTGTACTATTCTATGTTTTCAAAATTTTGTTTAATGCATGTATTAGATTTGAAATTAGAGGGAGAAACAATTGAGCCAAAATGGAAGTGCCCACCAATGGAAATATGCTAACTAAATTACAGAATATCCTTCTGCGAGTTCTGGTCACTCTGGTGTTAAGTCACATATAACCGAAGCCCATTTTCGCCACTTAGTATTTGTATGACTTGGGCAAGCTGTTTAATTTTTGTTAGTTTCTGTTCCTTCACATGTAAATGGATCTGTGAGAATCGCTGCCCCAGAGTTCTTGTGAAGATGTAATTCGATAATGCATGCGAGCACATAAAAAATATTATTTACCAGTGGACTACTCTTTATTCATGTATCAATGGAATACTATGCAGCTACGAAAACCACCTTGCAGAAGAATATTTAATGTTGTGAAAGCAATTGTTTTTTAAAAAACAAAATTATGTATACTTTCCTTTTTGCATATATATATATATATATATATATATATATATATATATATATATGTAGTAAAAAAGAGTAAGTGTACAAGTTTATATTTTGTTACTATATAATCTTGGTTTGTTGGATCACTTTTTATTTCCTAGTTTTACAGGGTTTTTTGTTTTATTTCTAAAATCACATTGCATTGCTTCTATAATCAGAAAAACTAGCAAATGAAAAAAGTAAACACCTTTTATTTGTCAAGTACTCTGGGTCAATGGAAATACAAAAACAAAAAAAGATATGGTTAGTTTTTGCCTCCGGGAAGTTTACAGGCTAATCGGTAGAACTAACCTAACTGATAATTTAAATCTATGTGATATTTCTGATGTTATATAGTTTCCCTTTTCCTTGGCTTTTAAGTAATGACGCCCACATAGAGCTAACACCAGCCCCAAACGGCCTTCTCGTCAGTGTGGTCTGGGAAAGTCAGGTCTACCAACCTCACCATTTGGGTTTCTCTCTCTGTCTTTTGAGAGAGGTAATGAGCTACTGGGAGAAAGCCCCAGTGTTCACTTTAAAATGCCCTTCCTAGGAAAGTGAATGGAAGCCCAGAAGAACAAGTTTTCAAGCCCTGGCATGTAATGATAATAGTAGCAACAGAGGACAGAATCTAAACAGCTTGGGAGGGGAGAAGAGAGGAAATCAGAGAAGGATTCTGGAGGATGTGATGCCTAAATGTACTCTTGAAGGAGTGCGAGTGATTAGGCTGTCGAGGGAAGCAAGGAAAGGCATTCTAGGTGGAACACAGTGTGAGAAAGACAGAGGCACTCAACATACGGGCTCTACAGAACTAGAAGCTGTTCATTATTTCAGGGCCGCATGGGGAAAATCCATAGGGAGGTTCAGAGAGGGGCCTGTTGAAGCTCACCTTTTGATAAGCTGTGATAAGGAGCGTGAACGTTTTTCTACAGATCAACCAGTGTCTCTTAAACCTTTCTTCTAAAACACCTCTAATGGCTGTGAATTTGAGCAAAAGGGATGCGGGTGGAGGCATACTCTGAAATAGCCCAACACACGGAATTTCTGTGAAGTTTCTTTAAAAATGTATGCAAATTGTATAGCCCATTCCACAGTACATATTTGTGTTAATATAAAGATAATGGAGTCACACTCTCCTCCCAGATCCATTTTTTTTTTCCAGGTCACTTTATATATCTTGGAAGACCCCTATAAACTGGGTCTTCTGGGAACAACTATTTCAATTGAGAACCAAAGCTGAAGACTATTAGGTGCAACATGTGTTTTAGAAAGATCGTTCTGGTGGCCCATATAGAAGGCGGTTTCAGGAAGGCAAAACTAAAGCCAGAGAAACTACCAGTTGGGAACCTACAGTGCTAACAGCTTCATGGGTGAGATGATAAAGGAGTAAACCAGGGTAGAAAGGGATAGGAAATAGGGGGTGAAGATGAGAAATACCTGAGAGATTTTATCAGAAAGCCTTAGTAACTGAGTGAGAGAGTGGAGACCAGAACCGCTGCTGGGTTTCCAACATGACTACTAGATTCTTAGCCCAGATACTCAGTCTGGATTGGGAAAAACAGAAAAAGGAGCAGGGCCAGAGGTCATTGTGATGCTTAGGAGGCTTCCAAACACGAGGCAAACATTTGGCTTTTTGAAGTTCAAGGGAGAGATTAGGGCTGCTATTGAGAGCAAACGTCTTGAGATGCACTTACAAAATGGAGCAAGAAAATGTAGTGATAAAATAACTGTCCCAGCTGTTTGCTTCATCCCTGCCGTGGCTCACACTAGCCTTAGCCTAGGGCAGAGGGTTCAGTCTTTGAAATCCAGCAGGTAATTTTGATTAAATTGTCATTATGGAACGAATGGACTTGTCAGCGTAGGAACTGAGGTGAGTGATTCTAAAACTGAGTCATGCTGAATCAAAAGAACTGCAAGTAGCCCAGACAAATCCTGAATGTGCTACTGTGCACACTACTTGAGGATGCTCACACATTTTACACGGGGATGTGGTCTAACCAGTACAACCTGATGTGACTGGGGTTCCCCAGGTAACACTCTCTGTGCAAAATGGATCGTGTGCTTGCAGTTGATATGTCGTGGGTGATGCAACATATCTGGGCTTCCACAATGTAAGTCAGTCCTTGAGGGATCAATTTGGTAAACATGAAAAGAAAGCGTTTTCTCCAGAGGAAGTCGTGTTTGCAGAAACAACCGTACAGAAATGTTAAAGGACATGATCTCGAGTCTTAGATCTGATTCTTGTACATTCTTACTTGATAAATTCAATTCTTCGATATTCTACTTAAAATATTTACATTACTTGCATATTCACTCAGGTATTTTGTGAGGATGAAATGTTATCAAATTATTTTGCGCAGGTTTCAAACGATGATTTGATGTTTTGAGTCAATTGTAGTGAAATTGTGAAAACAAACATCAGTCTGTGTGTGCAATGGGCCAATGTGACTTCCACCCATAAACAAGGGACCAGATGAGGTCCTGAGCACCAGTGACCTTTGCTGCTCACAGCCAGGGCCCGATGTACTGCCCTCCAGGAGAAATAAAATGCAAGCCACATTTGTAAATGTAAATCTTCTAGCAGTCACATTAAAAAAATAATATACTCGTATTTAATCCAAATATATCTAAAATATTTTTTCAGCATGCAATCAACATAAAAAGTAATTAATAGAATAATTGACGTTCCTTGTTTTTGTACTAAGTATTCTAAATTCTGTGTGTATTTACAGTACATCTTAATTCAGATGCTAAATGTTAAAGGTTCCAGTGAAATGTAGTCTTACCAAAACAATAAAATTTTGCTTAATGGAGAAAAATAGCTTGCACTGCCTCTGTTTTTAAATGTAAATTATTTATGACTTACAATTAAATGAAAAATTCAGTTCGTTGGTTAGACTAACTACATTTCCAGTGCTCAGAGCCACCTGACCAGGGACGGCCACACCGCAGGGACAGTGGACAGTGCAGGTCTGGCACGTTAGAAATGCACGTCGGGCCTCACCCCAACCTACCCAGTCAGGATCTGCGTTTTAATAAGAGCCCCAGGTGATTGGCACGCAAGTTAAAATTTGAGGAGCCTGTTAGACTCCTTGAATTGTTTTACTTTCTTATTTTTAATTTTTATTAAATTTACTGGGGTGACATTGGCTACTAAAATTATACAGGTTCCAAGTGTACAATTCTATCATACATCATCTGTATATCACATTGTGTGTTCATCACCCAGAGTCAGTTCCTGTTCTATCTTTCTTTTCATTGACTTTCTTGAGAGTTCAGGTCTTTACTGCCTCTAGCTGCATTATTATTATAATTGCTTCTTAATTGGTCTCTCACCAGCAATCTTCTGGAAACTGCTCAAAATCTGTCCAAGGTTCCCTGAATGCTTATTGAATAAAATCCAAACGACTTGCCTTACTGTATAAGGTCCCACACAATACGGCCTCGTCCTAAATCTTCCACCTTATTTCATTCATTAAACACCTCCAGTAAGGAGAAGCATGCTGACATAGTCATTCTTTCTCCCAGTTCATACTCACCATGTGCCACTCACTCACTGTACTACGTGACAGGTAAACAAACATGGATAAAGTCAGGTTCCTGATTTAAATTAACTGACAATCAGGCTGCAAAGGATGGGAGAAAGGAAGATATATTTAAACAACTAAGTATAATGGAATTGACAAAATGGAATTATCCTCAAAGTGACACAAGCAAAAGGAGGCAGTAATGATAACTAGTCCAGTAGCCTTTGGGTCCTGGACTCTGCAGACTTAGAGCTATGCCTGGGAGCTGCTGTCCTCGCTGGGTGTGCTCCATGGTTTAGTCTACGCATATTCCTGCAAGATTGCATACCTTGGTGATTCTCTCCACCAAGGAAAGAAAGAGAAAACCAAAAAAATTCACTCATAAAGTGAGTGAATGAGCCCTCTTTCCGGAGCTGGGGAACCTTTCTACCCTGAAAATTGCTGAAGTGCTGGACCTCCAAAGCATCTCATACTGCCAGATGAAAGGGGGCAGGAGAGAGGGAGAAAAATTGCTAAGCTAAAAGAAAATCTTCAAGGTAGCCTGCAGGCATGCAGCTAGGAGTGCAAAGATGCACGAGTTTGCTGTGGCTCAAATGAAGAGTGTGTTTGTTTCCTTCGTATAAATACCCAGAAGTGGAATTGCTGGAGCATATGGTAGTTCTATTTTTAAGTTTTCAAGGACCCTCCATACTGTTTTTCATAGTGGCTGCACCAATTTACATTCCCACCAACAGTACACAAGGGTCTGGTCTTTTGGATAATAGCCATCTATCAGGTGTGAGGTGGTAACCTCATTGTGGTTTTGATTTACATTTCCCTGATGATTAGTGATGTTGAGTATCTTTTCATGCAGATGGCTCCCTATCTTACTCAGAATGAAAATCGTAGTTCTTACTGTTGTCTCCATGCTCTCAGCTCTCTGCCACTCTCCTCCTTGTTTTCTATCTTTGGCCTTCTGGCTGTTCCTTAAACACATCAAGCTGATTCCACCACAGGGCCTTTGCACATGCTTTTGTCATTGCCAGGAAAACTCTTCCCCCCAGATACCCCCACAAAAGGCTTCCTTACTTCACTCCGGAATCTGCTCAAACATGACTTTCTCAGAGAATTCTTCTCTGACAACCCTATCTAAAACAGTACTTTCTCTTCCCTGCCCCTGCCAACACCTGACATCATACAACAATTACATCACTCATGTTTGTTGTTACTTTCCCTCAACCAGAATGTAAGCTCCATGAAACTGAGGGCTTTTAAAAATTCTGTTCACCTAGTTTCTACAACATGAATGGGTACTTATTAAATTCATTTGTTCACACATTCATTCACCCATTCATTCATTCAACAAATATTTAGCATATCTATTATATGCCAGGCATTTTTCCAGATGCTGGGGACAGAGCAGTGAACCAAATAGGCAAAAACAGGAAAAAAAATTCCTCTCCTCATGAAACTTATGTATTTGAATAAATTAATGAATTATTAATGCTATTAGCTTATAGAAAGAAACAAAATGGTTATCCACACATAAAACTCATTTCTAAAAGGAGAAATAATAAAGCACTAGGGGTGTCTCTCTTTCTAAAAAATATTCTCAAATTTTCATTGATAAGAATTACAACTATAGATCAAACATTTCAAATATTACAACTGTCTTTGGTGTTTTATAAAAATCACTACTTCCAAAACTAAATGAAGTCTCTGTCTTCTTTTGTTGATGTAAGAATATCTCATTATAGTACTGGGATTGATTTTCTAATTATTTTAGAGCTAAGTTCCATAGAAATACATACATAGAAAATGAAAAACCTGTTTTAAATGCTCTTTTAAGAGTAGTGCATTCTCAAGAACAATATCTCATTTTCTGAACTTGAACTTATGAATAATTGGAATATAAACACTTTGAAGAACCAAATGTGTGTTTTTTCTGGTCGTAACTAGAAAACACACCAAAAATAGTTGTATGTATCTCAAAATCTACAGTTTTGTTTTAAGAATATTAACTATTAAAATTCCTTCTAAGGTTCCCAATCTAAATTGCCTTCCAAAATTACTATAAAAAGTTTACATTTTGCTGTCTAATTATGAGTAATGTCTTTTTTTTTGTTTTTGGTTATGAAAGTGCTCATTGTTTATTGTTCTAAAGTAAATAAAAACATTTGGATAATGTTCTTTAGAGAAAATGAAGAGGGAAAGTGTATATAATGATTGAAGATTAGTAGTCTAAATCAGGTAAATCAATATACATTTTTAATCTTTGAAACAAATGGGGTGTTGGTGTTGTGTATACATAACAAAATTTAGTATTAATTAGAGGACTAAAGCATGACTTTAACATTAATTAGAGGACATAAACATTAATTAGAGGACTAAAGCCACTTCTAAATTTGATCCTCAATATGACTACCAAAATTATTCTGTGTGCACCCTGAGTCAAAAACGAGTTTAAGAACAAGAATGAAAATTTAACCTACAACAACCTAAGGACAATCTTGGAAGCCTGGCTTAATATATTTATTGAATTCCTAAGTCTTAAGTTCAAAATTCAACTATATGAACGCTAAAATGTTACACCATGAACTAGAGTTGAAAGATAAAATATAGGAAATCTATTTAAATTTGGATTACAGGTAGACAATTTTTTAGTATAAATATATCCCATGCAATTCTTATACTAAAAACTTATTCATTGTTTATTTGAAATTCAAATTTAACTGGGCAACCTCTATTTGCTAAATTGGCAACTCTACAGACGGCAATAAATTAAAACCTCGGTGTGTTTCAAAGTGGTAACGCGAGCCACATGGTCCATTTTGAGAAAGTCCATATGCTAAACCGGGACTCTCAATTGTCGATTATGTCTCTCCATCATCTCATCCCTTACGTGCTTCGCAAAAAAAGCACTTAAGTGTGGACCCCTGAAGTGTGGCTCGGAAATATAACGCAAAGAAGAGAGATGTTGGCTGCGTGAGCGGAGTTCTTGGACTCAGACATTCACGTTTCTGGAAACAATGGCGTGGATGGTGGGGTGAGGGAAGCTGGGCACAGGTGGGCCCTTTGAACCTTTGGAGGGAAAAGGCGCAGGCACAGGCCAGGTAGAGCCGGGAGGCCCCACAGGCCGACCCGTTAGTGCGCGCACCCGGAGGGGTCAGGGCCGCCAGGAAGCCCAGGGCGCCCGTTACAGCTCAACCGCCAGCCGGACAAGGGTGTGTGTGTGGGGGGGAGGGGATACATCTGTAAACCCCTATACGAGACCAGGCGACCAGCCAGGTTCCCACGCGCCCCCCCCCTTCTCTCTGACCCGGCCCCCCGGCAATCCCCGAGCCCCGAAACTGGGAAGGCTGGAAAGTCAGCAGAAGCCGCCACTCGCAGCTTACTGGTTTGAGTCATCCTGGAGATGCAGAAGCAGGAGAAACTGAGGAGCACGAAGGCGACAAGCGCGATCAGCAAGTTCACTGGTGTGGCCCTCATGGAGCAGGCGGGGACCAACCGGGGGCAGCCGGGCAGCACAGCAGGGGACGCGACCGGCGGGGGACGCGACCGGCAGCGCCCACGCGCCCGTCGAGAATGAGCGCGCACAGCGCCTGTGCCCCAGGACACGCGCCGGGGGCACACCCTTCCCACGGGGTCGCTGGGACCCCTGCACACCCACCTCTTGAGAGCGCCCTTCCCTGAGAGAACCTCTGAACCCTTTCCTCTTAGAGTGTATGGCTCAGCACTTAGCATCCAGCACAAGGACACCTCCAAAATCAGGATTTCTTTGTTCTCTCACTTGAACTCCAGCTTCACATTTTCAGCTGCCTTTAAGTCAAAAAGCACTTTGCTCTCACATCTAAATGTTTCTGAAATCAGCATGTTTTCCAATCGACTTTTGCGTTTCATAGAAATATGTTAACTTCTTTTGACTTTTTTCCAAAGAAAGGAAAAACCAAAAATCTGCTAGTCAGTCAGTGGTTGGTCTACACATACACATATCAGAACACGTTATTTATTGAGCACCTACTCTGTGCCAGTCACTGAACTAGGTGCTGGAGATACTAACAGTCACCTGCTAGTTCTTGGCTCCACCTTTTTATTCATGCTCAGACATGGACCGTGCCCCACACATACTCATACTCTTATTAAAATTATCCAAGACTCAGCTGAAATGCCACTTCCTCCATGAAGCCTTCAGTGATCACCTATGTATAATCTCTTGTAACAGTTAGGTCCTCTCTCAGGGCACTCAAGCTGCATCATATTTAATTGTTATGCGCATAGTTTATTTTCCTCTGCCATGTTATGAGAAGAGAAAGATCATGTCTTACATAATTTTTGTGTCATATTCCCTACTGTGCATTCCAGGGTGTGTTGCAGATCAAAGGTGTTGACTGAAACACATGCCTAGTACAACTGAGCTATAGCCACCACCAACCACCTGCAGTCAACACCTACTACCATTTAAGCCAACAGACATCACTCCAGGAACTCCAGTAGATAAAGAATGCAGTAGCATTCACAAAGACCTTTAGACGTCCCTTTTGTGATTTGTTTTTAAGTGTCACATTTAGATCATGGGAAGCAGAGATTGCGAGTCTAAAGATAAATCTTTGCTAAAATAATAGGAATAGGAAGAGGAACCTCTGCGGGTACCAGCATTACAGCCCTCAAGGCTTCTATAGTTACCCTCAGACTAAACACTGGTCTCACGACTATTAGCACAAAAAGTAAACTTCAAGGGAGTGACAAGGCATCAGCTGGACATTCCATTCCCCTTCTTGAACCAACTCAATCCTCGCTGTGGGCATCTCTGTGACCCACTATGATCCCCCCACAACTGCATCCGCTACATGAGAGGGGTGTGTGTGTATCCTTAATGTTCACTCACCAAGATTCTCTTAGAAGCTACTGCCTACGACTCCTTAAATGTCCAAACATTGCCCTGAGGTAAAGAATTAAGTTCCTCCCCCACCGTCATGTATACTGCTCTCAACTCCACTCGGGATGAACTTATCTTTGCATTATTTGATTGCATTTTTACTTTCTATAGAGCAAAGAGTAGCTGACTTTGATTTTGGAGTTTCTTCTCTACAGGACCTCTCATGAATAAATCAATTTTAGTGCAAAGAGAGTCATGAGGTTTAGACCATTCAGCGATTGAAGTGGATTGCGAATTAGTCCTAAAGCAGAGATGCTACCTGCTCAGGTGTGTGTTACAACACCTCAGACACCCTTCCTGACATGAATTCCATTTTGAGAATTTGGTTGTGCAGCTTCTTCTCTATCACAACCTCATTCTAATATCGTCCCTATCGTATCATAGGTAGTTAGCATCTTAATATAATTTGCTGCTCTTAAATTACCACAATTGTTTTCTTGGAGCCAAACAGCCTGCAGGCAAACTGGGTCTCTAAGCACCATCAGGAACTTTGTGAGTCCCAAAATTCCAGTGGTCGCCACAAGATGGCAGTATTATGTTTTATTCTAAGCCTCGAATTTGCATGTATTCTGGTGTCAGAAACGTCTAAAATTCTGTGAATGTGTTTGAACGGTAGGGTCTTAGCAGCATACTAGGGCCACTGAGCATTTCATATTTTTCATTGTTTGCCAAATAGTCCTTCAAGGTGTTGTTGTGCCTCCCTTTTATTGGCACGGTCCTGTTGGAGAGTAACTTATTATTTACCATTTATAGAATACCTCTGGTGACCTAAAGTTATTTTAGAAATTTAATTGATTGCGCTAAATTCTGAATCTTAGCTGGAGTCATTAACCATTCGGCTAGTCATATGTGCCACTTCGGCTCTCAAATCTGAGTTTCTCCCTCCCAGGGAGCAATGATCACAATGTCATCAATATAATGAATTAACTTAATTTTGATGGGGATCACATCTAAATCTGATCTCACCAAATTGTGAAAGTGAGTCAGAGAGGTCCAAGATATCTTTGGCGAAGGACCATAAATGCATAATACGTTCCTTCTCATGTACAAGCAAACTGTGCTTGGCTTCTCTCTGAGAGTGAGATCAAGAAGACAGCATTAGCCAAATCTATCACACAAAACCATCCCAGTCAGTTAGCTCGTCTAACCTCTTACACACTTTTCACACTGTGTGGAACAACAGACACTTGTTTAAACCAGGGAAACTACCTTGTTTAAAGCATAATAGTTAACAGCTCTTTCCAAGAGCCTTCTCTTTTTCTCCTGGGCCACAGAGAACAACAGAAAGCACTGGTGGAGATCAGCACTCCTGCTCTCGTTGTTTCCTAATGAAAGGTGAGATTCCCTGTGTCCTTGCAGAACCTGACACTGTCTGATATTTACTACAAAGGAAGGTTTGAATGACTCATTTTGCATGTTCAATTAAAACTACACGAAGGGTGGACATCTCTGCTTCTTAAAGACATTCGGCTTTAAGCTGGTAGTGACAAGGGTCTTCATCGTATCCACTTTCATTGCATATTCAGGTAAAGATCTTTCTTTCTTATTTCTCCATCTTCAGCTTCATGGGGATTCTGGTGCAACCTACCATCACCTTTTCATATGCCCCACACTTCTGTTTTGATACTTTAGTCTTACCTATCGTACCCCTGCTGGTATTACACTGCATTTCACATCAGCATTCAGTAATCCCAACAAGGTCTCCACCATCTTCTGCCACTGCACACTGACTGTGTCCTACAGTCTGGGACCTCCTGCCTGGAGTCAAAGGAAGAGTTCTTGACCCTCAAGTTGATCATCCTTTTCTCCCACAACATTAGTAGCTGAATTAAAATCATTGCCCTGTGCCTAACACACCTTATCTCCCTTGGGCATCACCAGCTTTGAACTCATCCAGGCTGGGATGACCCGAGCAGATCTGATAGGTTAACCTGGGTGAGGTGGATGCAGGAGCTAGAATAGGCTTCCCTCCTCTCAACCATAACGTGCCACCAAACCCTTTGCAGGAGTCCTGTCACGTTTCCTGCTTCTTTATTCCCCTTCAGTCCCTGCCTTTTAAAAAAAACACAAACAAACAATCATGTAAATAGTTCTACCTGATTCAGCATTTATTTCCTTTGTTCTGGTTACCACTTCCCCCCCAGAACATAGCTTAATTCTGAATAGCGTAAACTTCCTTTCACTGGCAAAGCCCACTACTAGTAGCTGTGAGAACAAATCTACCTTGGCATTCTGTCTATTTCCTTGTTCTCTTCATATGGGGAACCCATACAGGAGGGCTTCCCCCTAATCACAGTGTCTAACCTAGTTTCAGGGAAGTGGAACACAACTAATCATGAAACCAATCAGGGCTGCCACTGTCCTTAACATTTTTAATGCTTCCGCAGAGGTAATGCATTTCACTGTGAGGGAAAGCTTTACTTCTCAGTCTAAATTCACTGCATTCCAGACTTCACACACTTGAAAAGGGAGCAGTGTTATTTATCTTGGGTCCTATATGGATCAATAGCTGAACACTGCAACAAGTTGTTAATTAAGACATAGCAAACAACTCTTTCCACTAAGCAGTTCTTAAAATCAACAATGCCTTAGTTGTTTACCCTGAGAATTCAAGAAAGCAGAGACTCCTCAGTGCTACTCAAAGATATAACCAAACTTCATTATACTATACAGCTTTTGTTTGCCATGAAGGTGTATTTGATAATGCCACGTAAAATCAAACCGCTTAGTTCAGACCTAAGTAGGTCTTACCTTCTCCTTGAAGCCAGAATTCTAATCTTAGGATTTAACCGCCATTTAGCCAGCTATGTGGAAGAAGAAAACCAGAGTATAAGACAGAAAGAAAGTCAATCTTCCCTGACGGACAGATGTGGTTTAATATACCAGGGGTGCCAAAAAATGTATACACATGACTTGTATTCATCTTTTGTTATCGGTATATATTGACTATTACAATTTTAATACAGTTTTCTCCTTTCTTAAAATGTGTATACATTTTTTTTTGGTACCCTGTGTTTGCCAGTTACATGAAAATGATTAGTGTGAAAGAGAAGAGGCAGTCACAAGCACGTGGCATTTTGATGTACAGGGACCCTGTTTTCAATCAGTGCAGTTCAGTCCACTTGTCAGGTTCTGACCAAACAGGTTAACATTCTCTTCTCTTGGAGAAAAACATGGATAGAAGCGGACCAACAGCATGGAGACAAGGAGAAGAGCTCCTCTCTGCACTCGCCACTCCCCGGATAGCACACTGAGAAGGGAAAGGGATTCTATCCCTGTATACAGGCTTATCTCACTTTCTACTTTATGAAGGTCTTGTGTAATAAATGGAGAAACCCCCTGAAATAGAAGTTAGTTTCTACTTCTTATTTTGCCCAAGTGGCTGTGTACTTCGGCTTTCTGAAACTTTTCATGTACCATAAAAATGGGCAATGAGATGATCTTTAAGTTCCTTTTAAGATCTAAGATTCTATGACTTTATTATTGTACATCCAGATTTCATTACCAAGTTGACTCTTGGTTGCTTCTATGGGGCAGGGATGATGGCTTATGCACCCCTCCCACGTCTAGTGTTTCACAATTAGTACCTTTTAAAAATAAACGTTGGTTGAAATGTGGAAAAGTGTGTATTGCAGTTTCAATTTGTGTTAACAAGGGGATGGAGCGAACACACACACATACATACACTTACATAGAATATTCCTGAAGGTATAAACCAGAAACGATTGCTGGCTGCTTCCGGGCAAGGGGGCTGAGGGACCAGGATTCTGAGGTGGGTGAGGGGAAGTTGTTTTTCAGTGTAAGTTGTCCTTTGCATGCATATCCTGCTTTTCCCTTGCTCTTTCTCCGCCAGCCACCCTGGCCTTGCTATTCCTCCAATTTACAAAGCAGGCTCCTGATTCAAGGCCCCTGCCCTTGCCCTTGCCATTCCAGTGCCTGGAATACTCTTCCTCCACACAGTTTTAACATTCACTCCCTTCCTTCATCTTGGACAATGCGCAAATGCCACCTTCGCACAGGGGCTCCCCTGACTATGCTGTATGTAAAAACTCCCCCTCCCGTCGCTCTTTAGTACCACCTGGCGTACAAATATTTATTTGTTTACTGCCTGGTGCATAATAGACCATCACCAAACACTTCAATTAATGAATATACTGTTTGAGGTACGAGTTTTAAGAAATTATGTACATAAATTACTTTTCCAAGAAAAACAAGCAGTTAAGGAATAAATGTTTGGTAATTAACTGTTTGATGTTTATTATTATAGAACGAAGTCCAAACTTCTTTTTTCAAAGTATAGCGCTTTTCTTATCTGCCACTTAGTAGCCACGAGCAAGTCATTACACTGAATTCCGTTTCCTCATCCATGAAGTGGAACTATAAATAATTACAGTTGACCCTTGAACAAGGCGGGGGCTAGGGGCCAACCCTCTCCCATTAGAAAAAACGCGTATAATTTATGTCGGCTCTCCGCATATGCCAATTCCCAACCACGAATGGAAAACACACAGAATTGAGACAAATGTAGGTGAAAGCTCTTTTGTAACCTTGGCGCTATGATAGTTACCAAAATCACACTGCTTCTTCCGCGCTCACGTAGAGAAGCAGTAAGTACACGGTTACAACTTGTCCAAGCGACCAGCGGTGCACAGCGAGCGAAGTCCCCACAGCAGCGCTAGGAAACATCAATCTTTGGCAGGGGGCGTGCCTCCAGTAGTCGTTGCCAGGGAAACCGCTGGGCATCCCTAGAATCCGAGCACGCGCGCCCAGGCAACTCGGCTCGACCTCCTTGCTGCATTAGCAATTGGTGGAGCGCCGACCAATCGAAGGAGGCCGGAGGCGTTCCTGCGGGCTCGCTCCCTCACTTCCGGGTCTCGGTGCTTGCTGGGAGCGCTCTACAAGTAGCGTCATTTCCGTTGCCGGCTGTTTGCAGTTGGGAAACCGAGACGGACTCCAGCACCCCATGGTTCTTCCGCTCCTGTCAGGTGGCTGCTGTTTCTTTTCCTCTCGCCCGGAGCTGCTTCCGTGCGGGTGCGCTGAGGGCTCGCGGGGTGCGCGAACCCCGCAGTGCCCCAGGGCAAATCCGCCGGGCGCCTGGGCCGGCGGGGCTTTGTGCAAGCCGTTCCCTCCCACTCGCGGCAGCGCGCGAGCTCGGCTCCGCTGGGCTTCGTGAGGGGGTTTGAGCGCAGCGACTCCCCGAGGTCTGGGGAGCACAGGCGCTGCGAGGCTTGCGTTCCCTCCGCCTGGCAGTTCTTTTGTCATGATCGCGGACTAGATGGGTTCATTTCAAAGTTACAGTTCAGCCTGTGTCAGACGTGTACGTTTTCTGCACTGACCTGCGGGGATTTGACAGTCCCTAAGGATCAAGTCTAGAGATGATGTGTCCGTGGGACTGTTTCAGGGAGGAAGGATAGGAGCATTTTGTTTGTGTTTAATTCCTCACTTGCGTTGCCCCCACCACGCTTCATTTTGGAGCTGAAGATTTTTCTTATCACATAAAGATTCAGTTTTACTGAGGATGTAGTTAATTGCTCTTCTTACTTTTTCTGTCCTTCACCTGTTGAATGGAAAATCAAGAATTAGCCAGGATGTGATCTGCAAAGTGTTCATTCATATACTTCAATTTGTGAGCCATATGTGGTGTTTCTGTTTGCTGGCATCACCTGACTGTGGACTTATTCATAGGGATTAAGAAGAGTTTATTCCTTGTAATAATTCTTGTATATGGTACATTAGATTTAATTGTTGCTAAATTGGGTTCTTTTTGTTTGTGAACTGTTGAGTTCCTATTTTCAAAGAGTGAGAAATTAAAGTAAGGAACTGAGCTTGACTTGAAGTAGTTATGATTTTTACAGTTAATTTTTTTAAAGTGATAAGTTGACCATTTGGCCAGACATCATTTAATTAATCTAAATGGTATATATTATACCAGTCATTGTTTTCTTACATTCCTAAACACTGCTACAAAATAGACACAGTGGGATAACATAAGACATTCATTTGGGATTTGATGAGTTGGATAAACTATTTTTTTTCCATCTTAATATCCAATTTAAGGTCATTAAACTTATATGTTTCCTTCTCCAGGAAAAAATGTTCATTTCTTTGTGGGAGTTCTTCTATGGGCACTTTTTTCGATTTTGGATGAAATGGCTCTTACGACAGATGACTGGAAAGTGTGAATTGCAGCGAATATTTGATACCTATGTAGGTGCACAAAGGACACACAGGATAGGTAATGTTATTCAAAAAAGAATATTAAAAACTAATAAAATTTTAATTGTGAATGAATATTTTTTCTCAATATGCAGATTGACAGATGCACTCGTGTATCCTGATCAACGCCCTTAAGCTCATTTTCATCACCTCCGATATCTAGCTTTGAATCCTTCCAGCTCTAAAACTATATGATTTTATAGAAAAAGGAATTATTGTTTAATTCCTCATTGTGCAAACAATGATCTTCTCTGGCTCCTGAAATTCATCAGTTTTCCCTTAGATTATAGCTGCAATTTATATTCTAGAGAAAGAGCTCTACTTCTGTGAGCCCTTTGAAATTTTCACTCAAGTGATGGGATAGAGTGATTGGTTCTAGATCCATTTTTATACTGAGCATCCTTCATCAATTTTTTAATCCCTTATGTAATTCATGAAAGGACAGCAATCGGTATCCAGTGCTCCCTAGGAAAGAGTATTAGACTCAAAATCTGCATTGTCCAATACTCTAGCCAGAAGCCGCATGTGGTTATTGAGCACTTGAAACGTGATTGGTATACATTGAGGCGTGAGGAAGTATAAAGTATACACTGGGTTTCAAAGACTTGACATGAGCAAAGAATGTAAAAAAAAGCTCATTAGCCATTGTTTGTATTCATTCTATGTTCAAAAATATTTTGGATATATTGGGTTAAAATATTCAAATCAATTTTGTTTCTTTTAATATGGTTACTGGAAAATTTAAAGTACACGTGGCTCACATTTTGGCTTGCGTTATATTTCTGTTGAATGATACTACTCTGCTACCTTCTGAAATTCATCAGCTTCTAATACATAATTGAAAATAGTGCTTTAAAGTAGCATACAGATGAGTGAGAAATGTGGCAGAGGTCAGTCTCTCTTTGGCCATGATTAGGAAGACCCCGGATCAGCTGCAGTCTGTGACCACTGTGTTAAATGGAAAATCGTGACTTAATCAGACCCTCTTTTGTGTTGAACAAGTGTGCTTCAACTAAGAAATCTACCCCTGTGAGATTTGGGGAGTGGGTGTTGGTATCCAAGGCAACCTGGGAAGGGTGATAGAATGAAGGAGCAAGCCTCAGGGCAGCTGGATGACTGAAGTTTAATTACTTCCTGGTTTTCTCACAACTTTGTGGCTGACTTAAATTATTGCCCGAGCTTTTGATTTGCCCTTTTGACTGCTCTGAGAAGAACAAAGTACCTCTTGATAAGAAATCTTGGCAGTATTGGTTGGTGTTTTATAATGTGGGGGGGAAGAACATATGTTTAAAGCCTTTGTGACGAAAGCATTTTTCTAGAAATTTTCAAATTGCTGAGAAAAAGACTAAGTAAATATGCCAAATTTTTTTTTAAATAAACCAGTAAAAATGTTCTAGTCATTCTTGAAACAAGACAAGAATGGAGAGGCTCTTTTGCTGTATGTCTGGTTAGAGGAAGGTTGGGCAAATAATCTAGTCTTTTCACTTTTGCCCCCGTGTGGTATGATTCAGTTGCTAGCTCATCACATTTCAGCACTTACTCCTGAAGGCTAACAAAACAAAAATATGTAGGAGAGAACACTCTCACTGTAGTTTTAAGATGAGTTCTGGGACCCGAGCTAGTCTGAGGCAGCCATGGGTGAATTTGCAGTGGTTGGTAGACACTCGGGGATCTGCACAGAAACAGGTGACTTTGGGGAAGTTCGGTGACTTCATCTCTTTGCTCTGGTGTATTGTGTTGGGTTGAGGATTTTGGAATCACATCTAGTTCTCTGTACTGTAAGGATGAAATTTTAAGGTGTTTGCTATGTTATTCATGTAGAAATCATATCTTCTAGAACTATTAAAGTAATTTATCACTGGCTTGATATTTATACTCTTTGTTTATGGAGTAATACACAAGCAACATTTAAGTGATAACTTTCTTTTTTTTTTTTTTTTTCCATTTCAGAACATTCCTTGACATACTCCAAGAATAAGGTAAGTTCCTATCATGGTAATAATTCTAGAAAACTTAACGAGGAGGTACTTTTTCTTTAAAAGAATGCCTCAATTTTAGAATTACTAATATCTTACTGGAAGAGTCTTTGCTGTAAAGAGTACTGACTGTAAAGAGTGAAATTTTCCCGCTTTAGAAGTAATATTCTATTTTTAAAATATTTTATCTATGTGTGTGTGTGTGCGCTACTCATGCATAAAGAAGTATTTGAATACTTTGTTCTGTTCTGAGATTTTGCTTGTTTATTTTGCCTCGAGACTTGAGAGTTTTGGAGAAAGCAGGGTCTTGGGGGAAGACCTTCTTTTAGACTGTGTCCTTAGCTAGGTTCTCATGTGAGAGTAAAGCAAGCAATTTTGGATAGTTATAGACTGTCCTGGGTCATGTACCTTTTGATCCGAAGTAAGTTATAGCTCATAACTTGTTTCTATATTAGTGAGCTTTTGCTGTGTAACAAACTTATAAAATCCCAGGGGCATATAACAGTATGTTATTTGTTGCTCATGTGTCTGTGGTGCTCATGGGCCAGCTGGAGAGACTTCTTCAAACTGGTGTCAAGTTCAGACCTGTTCCAATTGTCTTATTCTGGGATCCGTGTTGGAACAGTAGTGAGTACCTGGGGAATGTTCTTGTCACAGTGGATCATTGAAGCCCTAACTACACAGATGTATTCTATGTTTCCTGGTGGTGTATCCATTTCTATTCCATTGGCTGAAGTAAGTTATGTGGCCAAGCCCAAGTCAAGGTGGCGAAATATGGTGTAAGGCCATGGTAGACATGGGTATATAATTCCGTTACAGGGGAGTGAAAAATTGGGACCAATGATTCAGTCTACTATGTTCTATACTTCCCTAGTAGTTCAGGTTTTTTCTATATTGATATGTGGTGTGGCATAGGTAGAGCATGGATCATTTAGATCATTGTTTGAAATTCCATTGTAGGGCACAGCCAGCATTAAACAGTAACGACAAAAGGAATAGAAAATAATTAAAGAATATTGATCATAATAAGGTTAAATATTGTTTTATGACATTTTAATTTTAGTTATGTGTGTATGTGCATCTGTATATATTTTAGATATCCATATATATGTTATGTATGTACTTGGTCATGATGGATAATGTGAGTCAAAAATATAGGATCAAAAAATGTTGACTTGCTACTATCTAGTGTTATTGATATGAGTTACTGATTCATTCCAAAAACAAAATGGACCTTGTTGAATATTGCAAGCATATCAGTTACATTCTGGAGAATGACCTATTAAAAAAATGAAACATTCACACTGTGAATATAGTAACACAAATGTATATATTTTTGTCAATTATCTCTTATGGGCAGGATGTGAAAATAGATACAAATAGAATCTGTCCTCAAAGAATTTTCCACTTAATATATAATAAAGTCGTAAGAGTCAAAGAAAGATTACAGATAAACAATTATGGGGATTCCAAGAGAGGACATGTTACTTCAGCTTGAATGGAACCAGGGAAAGCTTCCTGGACCTGGTATGTGAGCTAACTTAAAAATGGGAAGGATTGATAAATTGAGAGATTGAGGAAAGGAGCATTTCAGATGAAAGCGCAGGATAAGCAGAGAAAGGATGGGAGTGTTTTGCCTGGAGTATAAGGGATACCAGAGCGGGTTTTGATGGTAACTTACAGAGGGACAAGAATTAAAGAAACGCGAAGGGTAAGGAAGACCTGAACTTGCTTGGTTGTTGAAAGGAAGGACCCAGTGGACATTTATGGGCCAAATGATTTAAGAAATCTGTTTCATATGCATGGAGAAAAGACTGGAAGATTATATGCTAATCTGTTACGAGTGGCTGTTACTGGAGGTGAGATTTCAAGATTATTGAAGTTCTCCTTTGTGCTCATCTGCATTTAAAATTTGACTTGTACATAAAAATTGTTGTACCTACATCTTTATTATGTAATTTTTGAATTTTATAAAAAGTGCTTGCTTCATAAGCACACTGCTCGTAGCTCCTTTGCTAAGAACTCATCAGCTGACAGCCTGTTGATTCTCAGTTAAGGAAACCTTTATTGGAAGCAGCATGCTGCTTCTCTTTTAATTAATTCAATAATTAACTGATTGAATTTGGCCCTAGTGGAAATTTGAAACAAATTTGGTTTCATTTTACATTTTAATATCTGCATTGTAGAGTTGACTAAATACCTCAAAACGTACTATTCTTTTTCAGCTATAAGGGATTTTTCTCAATTAGCTTTTTGTCACATCAATAGGTTTTACAGAAAGCGACACTTGCTCAGAGTGAAGTGGACAAATGTGTAGAATGTATAATGAAGGAAAAGAATATTAACCCTGAGAAGGATGTCAGGTACGCTGTTTTTCCAGCATTCTCTTTTGTTCTGCACCCACATCCTGTGAATTGTAGAGATTATAGCAGTTGTAAAAACATCAGAGGTGAAGGGATTGTGGAGAGCATCTGTTCCCACCCTTTCACTTCAGTACATGAGGAATTGAGGTCCTGAGAGGTGAATGACGGGAGCAGAACTAAAACCTGTCTCTCTTGGTTCCCAGTCCAGTACTATTGCCAGTTTGCCGTGGGCCTTCTTTAAGGTAACTTACCATCACTTTCCCAAAGTTAAATAAATTCAGCTACTATGTCCTTGTCCTTCAAAATTCAGTGCCTCTGTCCTCCTCCAGGAAGGTCCCCCTGGCTCCTCCAGTCTGAGTCAGGTGACCTTGCTCTGGCCTCTCACAGAGCTCTCTGTCATAGCATAACCCATTGTGCTGTAATCATTGATGGACTCTTGCTTTTCCCCTGATAAATTCTAAGTTCCGTAAGAGAAGGACGTGTCTTATTCCATTTTCGTGTTCCCAGCACTAGTATATTGACTTAGTATTTAGCAATTTTTTTCTTTATTCAGCATTTTATATGTACATACAGGGGAAGGGGCAATTTGTTTTGGCTGGAACAGGGAAGGGTCCAGTAGAGAACTGTGAGGCTGGTTCCACAGAAGAGGTGACATTTGAGCTGGACCTTTTTGAATGGGAAGGGGAGGACATGCCATGCAGAGGAAGAGTGCCAACAAGGCACAAAGTACCTGCGTCTCTGGGAATGAAAGGGAGGCCTTTGCAGCTGGGTGTTGAGAACCTGCAGAGCGGTGCTTGGAGAAGTGAGTGGGGATACACGCCGAGCTTGTGTGCCGCACTGAGGGATACCGCTGTCCTCTGGGTTCTGGTGTGTGTGGGTTTTTTGTTTGTTTGTTTGTTTGTTTGTTTGTTTTTTTAGCAAACAAGATGTATTGTGGATGGCGAGAAGATGGTCGGAACTCGGAGGTTCTAGCTTGGGGAACAAATGATTAGTGATGTCATTAATTGGTTTAGAGATTTACGTACTTGGAAAATGAGATCTGTTGGCGATATCTGGCAGTAAAGATTTGGGAATGTATGAAATTGCCTAGAAACAACATGAAGAGCAGGACAAATCCTTGCAATTGCAAAGTTTGCTGTTCCTACCATGTCTCGTATTCTTTCTATGCCTTGTTTTATCGTATCCTACATGATACTTTGTATAATGTTTTGTGTTTAAGGAGGCTTGATGCCTAGTGTATTAAACTGAAAGCTAGGACATGGTTTCTAAATAGACACATGAACCAAAAACCATGGAAGGCATTACTTTACTGTGATATGAAGGCATGACTTTTTAAAAATAATTTTATCGTTTTTAGTTTTAAAATCTGCATGAAGGCATGCTTACTGCAGATATCTGGTTATAAACAGCTCTATTTGGATGTAGAAAGTGTGAGGAAAAGGCCATATGATTCTGATAACCTGCAACATGAACAGCTGCTTCTCAAGGTAAGTTTTGTTTTCTGCGTTTGGCGTTACTGAACATTGAAAAATAAATCAGACTTCAGCTGGTAATGTCCGTGTGCAAATCCTCGAGACTAATACAGCCATCCAGTTTCTTTGCCCCTTAGAGAATTTTATTATGTTGGTGAAAGATTTTTAGTTAACTCTAATAATTTTCTGATAAGCATCATTAAAACAACTCAATTTTATTTTAATGCTCTTAATTCTGAAATACATTATAAACGTATAAGGGAGATCTGTTAGTAATAAAAGAAGGGACCAGGTAAAACCAATCTAATTACTGGATTTAGCTTTGGGGCCAGGTCCTGACCCTGTTTGAAAGCAAGATCAGAGGTCTTCACATTTTATTTCAGGTAACAGGATCCTCCTTTTATTAGGAGTCCTTTACTCAACAATGCCTGAAATGGGGAAAAAAATGCAGATATTCCTGTTTTGTAAATTTTTATAAACTTAAGACCAGTTTTGTAAATCTGTTTTGCTTGATGACTTGTGTCCAATTTAGAAAATGATTAATTTTTTCAAACTTTATTTTGCATTGATTGGTTTGTTGCTTGCTATCTAATACTTGATAACTGTCTTACATTATCTTAGGATAGCTGTCTCTTATTTGATCTCAGTCTTAAGGAATATAGTTACTTAAAACAAAGTCATCTTATTTTTTTCTTTTAAAACTGAAAATTTGTAAAATGGTTATCATATGGGTTGGAATACTATCAGTATTATTTCTTCATGATCCCCTCCCTAACTCAGGCCTGTTTTCCTTCTGATTAGGGACTAATCATCCTTTCATAGAATAGAACCTACTTAAGTATATATTGTCAGAGGCAAGGGCCAAGTGCGTGACAAGTTCTGAAGGAAGCAGTGTGCCAATTACCAATTCTGGTGTGCATACAGTATATATATATATATATATATATATATATATATATATATATATATATACACACACATACATACATACACGGACACATGTAAATAAAAGCATCTTGTTATTTTAGATTTCTGTGTATTTGTTACCTTTTCAAAATTTATTCTTTGTATCAGTCTTCTAAATTGGAATAAGTGTACGCCTTCTTTTAGGGATCTCTAAACACAGTCTTTGTTGAACCTATGATTTATCTACAAAAGTTAATTGAAAGCATTCAACTTACTAGTTACGTCAGCTATGAGAAGGGAAATGTGTTTGTAAATTAGGAACATCACTATTGTTTGTAACACGGAAGCCTGTTTGTACAGCTTTGGGATCTTCTCATGCCCACGAGAAAGCTGAAGGCTAGAATCTCCAAGCAGTGGGCTGACATTGGTTTCCAGGGCGATGACCCTAAAACAGACTTCAGAGGCATGGGCATACTTGGATTAATCAACCTTGTGTAAGTGAAAATAAACTTTTTTCTCTAAATGAAATTACATGTACTCCCAATCTAATTCCATACTATTTCTGAATTTTAATAGCTGCAGTGCTAAAAGTATTTACTAATGTGTTGGCAACAATATAAAGACATTGGAAATATACCTGTGTGTGTATGTGTGTGTGATTTCTTTACTTACCAATACTTTTCCTCTTTTTCTTCTCGGCCTCCCTTCTGATACCTCTTTGGAATTATTTACACTCTTTTCTTATTCTTTTTTTCCTCTTGCCTCTTCTCTCCTGGCTCTCTGATTCCGTTTTGGGAACTGTAACCAGATGAGATGATAATGAAGTCTCGTCACACTTATTCTTTGCCATGTGTGCAAGTGCCCTCATTCCCTGACTTTTCAGAACCTGTCTGGACTCTCTCTCCTTTTTTTCTTTAATACTTATTCTTGGGCACGTGTATGAAATTGCGAAATATGGAACTGAGATCAGAATTGAGAGCCTAAATTATTCTAGAAAATAAACTGGAAGATTGCTTTCCTCCTATAAGCATAATCAAATGATGAATGACAGTCTAGTGTTAGGGTCTATGCTTGAATTGTGATTTATAGGCTACAGTCTAAAAAATACCTGGGAAACCTAACCATTAACAAAGTGTGGATAGTCCCTGAAAAAGACCAGTCCTGAAATTGAACTAAATGATGTTAATGTTGAGAAAAAAATATTTAAGTCAATATGGACAAAGCTATTTTGGGGGAAAATAGAAGACACAGGTGGTTTCAATATGTACAGTTTTTCTCCATTTACTGAAATACTTAATTTTCTGTAATACATTTAATGAATATGAAAGTTCCCTATAATTTTACCTCTCAGAGATAAGCAAACCACAGTAGTCTTAAAAATAATAATAAGCACAACAAATGAAAGTGCCAGTTTCCCACTTTGATAAACAGAAATTTCTTTTTGGAATTTAAGTAGAATATACTTTGGTTCCACTTGGAAAAATTATAAAATATTTTAAAATTTATTCACAACACATGATTTACTTGTTTCTATCCTTTAAAGACCATGTTTCTTGGTACTTGTAAGCTACACAGATGTTTGAACTGACGCACTCTCAATTAGATACACACTATTCTGGTGTTAACTTTTTCTGAATAACCTTGCTTCTGGCTCTTTTCCTCAGAAATCAAGCTTTTTCAGCATTTGCCAGAAGAGAATTTATCTTAAAATTTAAATGATTTAATAAGTTTGATTCAAGACTAGGGATTCTGATAGACCTTTAAGTGATTTACAGATATTTTAGTCTATTTAGAGCTAGTATCTACTAATACGAAAAAAGGCTCACATATACATGTTAATAATTATTTGATTGCCGATGATGTACTAGAAGTGATTAAAAACAAAATTAGCTCTAATTCCTCTATAATCATGTTTGTTGTCCTGTGTATGGAGCTATGACACTTCAGGATCAAAATAAACATCCTTGCACAGTCAAGAAGCAGGCAAGCTGTTCAAATACCCTTATGTAATTAAAAAAAAATTGTCTTGGCCTTTGTCATCTAATCTCTTGAGATATTTTGTTGCTTTGAAGGATAGCTGACAGTTTGATAGATAATGATGTTTAGGTAAGTGAATGCCAAGGTAGGTACAGAAGAAGAAAGGATATTGTACAGAAAATAAATTTAGAGACAACAAATCTGAGTAGATGGGGAAATAGAAGCAGAAAAGTAGAATATACAAAAAAGTTAAGGCCAAAAATGTGTGTAGGAAGGGAGAGAGAAAGGAGGAAGGAAGGAACTCAAGGCAATGTATTGTGAGGAATAGTTTTCCTTATTTGCATAGGTGTTACATTTCTTAGATACTGTTAAGATAGTTGACTAAATCAGGTCAGCAAGGAAATTAAAAGTTGTTCTGTGTTACAAATTGAATATTTTAAAAGTAGTTTGAAACACTAATTACAATTGAAACTCTGTGTTACATTATTGTAACACTAATGTAACACTGAATTATATTAGGAGTATTATGTTAAAAATGAAATATAAATACTAAAGGCAGGTTAGAACCAACTAAGGGATACATTAGAAAAATTAGAGTATTTAGGGAAAGCAGTGCATCAAAACAGGACTTTTTCCTGTTTGGGGTTTTATAGATCTCTGAGAATCTGTTGAAAGCTTTGTATAGTCTCTCCCAGAAAATGTATGCACATAAAAACTTTGCATAATTTTTGGTGGTCCATGGATCCCCCTTCATTCATGGACTTCTAAGTTAACAACCCCTATTATAATGGGTTGAATCAGAGCCAGTGAAGAAAAATGGAAGTCTGTAGTGTGAATCTATAGAAGAAAAAATAGGTGAAGATTTGATTAGAAATTTGCATGCCTTATGAAAATTTCAGTGATTGTGCCTTCTAAAATTTAAATAAGCCATGTAAATCCAGTTTTCTATTTCTTATCCTCACATAAACATCCAGTCAGGCATCATATATATATATATATATATATATATATATATATACACACACACACACACACACACACACACACACGTGTATATATATGATTCCTAGTGCATTATGAGGTGACCCAACAGATTTGATCTTTCTTCAAGAACTCAAAGAGGTTGCATGAGTACAAGCCAATAGAATGCATGAGCCTACAGATAGGTAGCTTTATCATGTACTTCTGTATTAATGCCAGTATTTTAGTTATACCACTGATCAAGGAGGGTTTTTTAGCGCAGAATGAAGGTTATTGACTTTCTTCTGATTGCCCTGAAAATGGCCTTAAACAACACACACTTAAGTTGTGACTGAAGGAATACGCCTAGGTGAAAGGAAGAGTATCCCAACAGGTACATGTTGGCTATTGTATAGAAAGCTTAGAACAAACGAATAAACGAAAAGAACTCTAGATTATTTTTTTAAGGTAGGTAGAAAGTCTTGTTAAATCATTTATTTGTTGAAATACTTTGAAGTCTTGACAAGGGCTCCTGTACTAGACAGGCTTGGTAGCTCAGAATTAAATTTTGATCAGAAGCATTTCTGAGTCACTGAAACTATTTGTGATGGAGCTCAAGATTTTCGTGGCAGTACTAGGAGTGTCATTTTGACAGTAGCTTTTAAAATCGCTTCTGGATATCTTCAATTTGAATGACATGTTAATTTCATTATCTTTCTTAAACTTTTTAAGGTATTTCAGTGAAAATTATACCAGTGAAGCTCATCAGATTCTTTCCCGTTCAAATCATCCAAAATTAGGGTAAGCTGGGTGTATTAAAGAAACTGTAAGCTCTGGAATTTAAGTTGATTAAATGATCTGAATTTGAAAGTATTTCAGGGTATTTTTAAAATGAGATTATTTTAATGAATAAAAGCTTATAAAGGATCTTACATGATGCATTATTTTTAAGGCTAAATGTGATCATAAACCAATTATGTATTTCAGCATATTTTTATTACAAGATATAGTTTATAAAACGGAGATAATAAGGACCTTTATAAAAATTTGTTGAGAAATAGATTCGCAAATAGGAATAGGGAATAACTTTGAAATAGGAATAGGAAAATGAGAAATAGCTTTGAAAATCGTGAAGTGAAATGCAAATTGAGATCATATTAGCTTTGTCATTATTATTTTATTTTTATAGTCCAATGATACCTGTCTTTGAAAAAACATTATAGCGGTAATCTTAAAAGTAAATACCCTCGTAATGGAAGAGAAAAATGTTACATAGCCCAGTGTTTTTTAGAAATCAATGAGAATGTATGTAGTACTCCTTTTAATTTTTTTGTAAGGATTTTGGTTTTAGACGTTCATGTGCCCAGAGCTTTATTTTTATTTCCTAGATTTCATTTCTTAGATTATATCCAGAAAATCAAATAGCTTCTAAAGAACAATTTTTTAAATCTATTCTGGTTTATTTTTTTTAATATGTAGAGATTATCATAAAATCAATACTGTGTTAAAAGTGGATCAAAGTAACTTTTTTCTAATTTTATGCATACTTTTAAATTTATTTTATGAGCTATTTGGCTAGCTGATATAACTGATAATGTTTCTGACATAGGTATTCTTATGCAATAGTTGGAATCAATCTGACAGAGATGGCTTACAGCTTGCTGAAGAGTGAAGCTTTGAAATTTCATCTCTACAACTTTGTTCCCGGTGTACCAACAATGGAACACTTTCATCAGTTTTATTGTAGGTATTAAAAGGAGATAAAACTAGATATTTCTAAGAGAATTTTTAGGTCACTAGGAAGGTGTTATATATAATACCTCTATCAAGCATATGAATTAATGGTTATCGTTTTATTATTCAGGATCTTAGGAAAAATGGAAGGTAATGGAAGACAGGTTCCCAAGAGTATTTTGTACTTCAGTTTCTATATTTGTATTTAAAGATTCAATGATGCAGTTTCTTCATATGTATACAAATTTAGTATTCATGCAGTTTTTCTGTAGGGATCCGTTTTCCAGTCAACTATAAAATGAATTTTCCTTTTTGAGTACTGGATAATGAATGCTGTTGAATCAAGGACAGATTATTTTGTTACTCTTGTAAGGAAATTTAATTTCAAGGACCTTTTCACCCCTCGCTCATTTTAAGGCCAGGCTTTCTTATATTAGATTGGGGCTACTTACTAACTTTCTAAAGCAGTCATTACTACCACTGTTCCATGCGGTGATATATTTGAACACTGAAGGTTTAATTGAATGAGCCTATCTTCTGAAGATACTGCTCGGAAGTAACAAATTCAAATCTAGCATAGCTTTTATACTCTACTTTTCTTGATCTTTTTGTGTCTTAGAATGTCATTTGCATGTTGGCAGGATACAAGAAACTATTTAGATAATAAGTGACCAAATCATAACTTCAACTCCACGGTTGAAAGTGTCATTAGGGTCTCTTTCCCACAACCTCCC
The DNA here is from genome assembly GCF_057876585.1 of Rhinolophus sinicus. Lineage (NCBI taxonomy): Eukaryota > Metazoa > Chordata > Mammalia > Chiroptera > Rhinolophidae > Rhinolophus > Rhinolophus sinicus. Next base: position 118,313,811 of record NC_142515.1, on the reverse strand, counting down.
CTCTTGATTTAATCATTAATTCCAGGTTTGCGTACTTCCTAAATTTCTCTTGTATTTGTCTACTTTTTCCCATCCCCATTGTAACTTGACTACCTCAGGCTTTTATTACTCATTTACTGTAATTGCTTTTTTACCAGTCTTTTATGATAACCTTCTTCCAGCTCTTCCTTACACTGAGTGTATAGTTATTTAAAATGGAAATCTAGTCATCCTACGCCACTGCCTGAAATTCTTCAGACGGTCCCATGACAAGGCCTTGCGTAATCCAGACCTTGACAACCTCTCTGGACTCAGCTTTTGCCACACACCACCTCCCCACAGTGTAAAATGTAGGCACACTGGTCTTTTAGTTGTGCCAGTATATCATGCTCTCTCGTGACTCTGGACCTTTCACCCAGCCTGGCGCGCTGTTCCTGCCCCCTCCGTTCTCTCCAGGTGACGCCTACTCATCTTTCAAATCTCAGTTTAGACGTGACCTCTGGGAAGTCTTATCAGAGACCTTGTTCTTTCAGGTATCCAGTTTTCTCTCCATTATTCATCTTTCCTTCTCTACTGGAATATTCCTGTCAGACTACAGATGTGCTTCTCTGTCTCCCACTCCGTCATTCACTTGCTGTGTGTGGCAGATGCTGTTATAGGAACTGGGGATAAGTCTCTTCATTTAGGAAGCTTTTATTTTCAGAAACCAAACTTTAGTGTAGCGTCCACCTCCAGATTCCACTATATTTATCTGCTCCCCTTCAGCATAAATCTTTTAAGTGCTGTTTTCATTTCCTCACCTTCAGTTTTTGGGGTTGTTTTTTTTAAACTTGTTTCTCTCCCCACTACCCTGCTGAAACTGTTTTTTTAAAGACACCAACAGTCTCTTTTGTGGCCGAATGAGATTGTCACATTTTTTCCTTGACGTTCCTTGATCCTTTTAACAGCACTAGGCATAAATGGCCGTGTTTTTCTTCTTGAAACATTATCTGGGCCTTTCTGATGCCACACTTTTTTTGGCTTTTCTCCTGTCCCCCTGGCTTTTCCATAGACTTTAGTGCTGACTGCTCATCTGCTACCTTACTAAATGTAGGGGCACCTCTGAGCCCAGCCCAGGGCCCTCTTCTCTCGTTAGCCTTCATCCTGTCCCTCCATCATCTGATCCAGTTCCCTGTTTGACATACCATCTGTGTACTAAGCATGCCAAAATGAGTACCTTCAGCCCACCTTCTCTCTAGCCCAGCATCTGTATGTCTAGATTTTTTTTTTTTATAGATGAGGAAAGGAGCTTATGGGGATGGTTACACAAAGTAGGAGTCAATGCAACATGTTTTTAGATGGAAGGACGGGTTTTTCAGGTCCCAAGGGGTACAGTTGATTCTGGGTAGGCTGAAGATCCTAGCAGGTGTGAGATGCTGTCCATTACCATTCCCAGATTGTCACTGGTGTTTTGTTTAATACCCTCCCGGCCCTTCCTGATTTTCCTGGAGATTGTCTGCATGCCTTGTCTGCTCCTAGATATAAATAACAAAACTGGTATCCCTTAGTGTAGACCGTGGGACGGTGTGTTTGTACTGTGAGCGTACAAGGGCCCCTTGCTCTCACCCCGCCGGGGCTCCGACACAGCCAGGCGCCTTTTGTAGGGGTTAGGCATTTCGAACAGATTGGCATCCAAATCTGCATCTTCCTCCTTCCACTTCTTTTCTTTCCTTTTGTTGCTGGGGAACTGTCCTACACACACGAGTCTTGCTTGATTTCCATTCCTAACTCTCTCAGTGACTTTAAACGTAGGGCCTAAACTCCGGGGACTTTGCTAACTGCCTCTGATGTTTGCTTTTTCTGTGAAATCTGTGCTTGTTTAATGCTGCCCATTGAACATCAAACAAATATAAAAAGAAACAACCAAACCCCCCCCCCCCTCCCGTAAGCATTTCCTCATATTGAAATAAATCCAGGAGTGTGATCGGTAGGAAAGCAGTGCAGAATGACCTCTGGCCAGTATTTTCCCCTGGAGACTGGTGACATGAGTGTCTCTGGCTGCTGTGGGCCTCACTGCCACAGGGCCAGCATCTTGGTGGCTCCTATCTGGGAAGCCGAGGTGGGACAGGCATGACAGGCTGAATCCAAATAGGGTGTAGCAGTGATTTTACATTCGCATTTTCTGCTGGAAATATATCTGCTTTCATTAAATACTTTTAACATTTTCAGGGTTAATTTGGCGACTGTAATGAGGATATTGGAAAACAAAAATGTTAAGCCTATTTAGAGCTTATGTATTTTTCAGAAGAGAAGGTGCTGATAGTTCATTGAAAAAAGTAGAAACATCTCTGAGAATTAGAAATCAATTAGAAAACAGCTTCCCTGTGCAACATTTTCTAGTTTCTTTCATTATTGTGTTTCAGGGTCTCTGGGGATAACTTTTCCTGTTCTCAGGGTTATCTTTTGACAGTACTGTATCTCTTAAGTTCGAGGAATTTGATTTTTGAGACAAATAGGAAATGTACACTGAATGTTTTATTGAAATTGCTGTTTATTTTGAACATATAAAAATATTTCTTATAAAGTGCCTTGGGTTTCTAGTAGTTTAAGATGATTTTTGATTATTGTACCCTAATATGGAATTTAAAGGATGGGTATATACTTTTAAAATGGGATGGTTTGGATGTGATATCATTATTGAGCACTATATGTTTTATTTTTCTTTAACTGCAGGTTATCTTGTCTATGAATTTGACAAGTTTTGGTTTGAAGAAAAACCAGAAAGCATTATGTATTTCAACATATATAGAGAGAAGTTTCATGAAAAGATCAAAGGACTCTTACTGGATTGTAACGTATCACTTACTTTAAAAATGTGAATCATCCCTAGTACCTTCTATTTCTACAACATTTTGCACACACAACAGAATTTATATGTTGTAATAGAAATTTCTGATCAATTATACTGCTTATATATAATTTCCTACAAAAATATTTCAGAAATTCTATTTAAGAAAGCTAGTGGACAATCAGTGTATGTTTACAGTTATTTATACACTGTCCTCCAAAGGTAACTTATCCTTCCAAAGATCCCCCTGCGGAGTCATGTGAACTACAGTTCGGAACTTGGGGCTTAGCCCATTTAGTATAAAAGTACAAATCAGGTATTTGTATTAAATGGGTTGATTAAAATGTGTAAAAATCAGTTTTTACTTTTACGTGTTGTAGCTCTCAAGTTGGTATCTTTGCAAAACTCTTAGGGTTTTTTGTTTTTGAGTTTGGAAATGATTGTTCTTTATTTCCTTTCCCTTATTTTATTTGTAGGTTAATTAACAGGGAGAGTAGTTCTTCACGGTTTTGTTTGTTTGCAGTCACATGTCAGTGTTGCTTCATTAGTAGCAACGAGAGCATAGGTGTGTCAGACAGAATGGAGGATCGTGGCCTTTTTGATTTATCTGATTATTTAGCACAGATAATGAGAGGAGGACAGTAATGGAGACCAGCTTTTAGTGTTTTTAAATCCACACTTTAAAATATCACAGTATTATTTTAAAGCTTAAAGGCATTTTCTTATGTTCAGTATTTGCTTTTTGTCACTTGTAGAAAAGAACCTTAGTTAGTGCTTGGTGTGAGAACCTAAGGAACTTCTCTCCCTGCATGTGTTTATGAAAAGAGATGTATTTGCTAAGAAAATCTTGATTGTATTCAAAGGACAGTTGCTGTTTCAATAAAGCTGTCTTTGAACATGAGCATGAGGAAAACTTAAAGTTTTTAAAAAATCTCAGTTAAGCATCGTTGGCTTATTTTACTTACTGTTAACTCTTGGCTTCTCTTTGCTTTGACTCCATGGTGTTTCTAGATGATGATGTATGGATTTGGTAGGTGTTCTTTGAGTTAACAATCTGTGGGATCCTGAAGGAGCCTGAGGACGATGTTGTGCGTTTTGTCCGGCTTTATTCTCCTGAGGTCTCAGCAGGGCAGCAGGTGTGCCAAGGACTGTGTAGTGATGCAACTCTGATGGGAACGATTTCTTCTGTGTGTGTTTTAGACACGTACTCAGCAAAACTAAGAGTTTGAAGACAGGTTCATCTGATGACTAAGTTCTCCTTAAATCCCACAGAAACCAGCCTGTTAAAGACAAAACGTAATCTAAAACATGGTGGTAGCTGGTACATCTTTCAACATGGTATATATCAAGTGTTGAAGCACTGGCTCTTATATCAAGACCTGAGACTTTCAAGTATTTGTTCATTTCTATTGACAAAGCTCTCCAAACTTGCCAAAGAGAAGAGTGGTAAAAAATTTCTGATTGGAAAATACAGATGCAGTGTCGTAGTACAGCACATACATTAAAGGTGCATGCGTTAAAATTATGATTTTTCTCAATCACATAAAACTATTTTTAAAATTGTGTTAATTATAATAGTAGCAGTAGCTATTCAGTATTAGAGGAATTTTAAAATTGGTTTCTTATAAGAGAGGTCTCAACCTTGGGAGTATCTTAACTTGATTTTTAAAATGTTTTCAGTGCTTTGTCATCCACTAGAGTTCTGTGAGATGTAGCAAAATACTGATAAGGATCAAGTGTTAACCATTAAAGTTCATTTTATCAAGGTGTTTACTATTACACGGAAAGCAATTCTGTTAGTCTTTTAATTTTCGTGCTGAAAATACTTTGTATTTTAATCTTTCAACAGCTGAGAGCTTGAACTGATTTAAACCTTTGTCAGTATGCTTAATAGAAGAATGATTCAGGTATGGAAGGGGAAACTTTTTAAGTAATTAACTCTTTCACTTTCTAGGGAGAAAAGAAACTTTTCAATAATATTTTTAAAATATCATTAGAAAGTTTGCGCAATAATGTGTTCTTTAAATCCACCTCTGTTTGTACAATATAGATATTGTCTGTTTTTCTTTAAAATAATCAGTAACCATTTCAAATAATTCTATAGCGAATTGGTCTAAAATCTACCAACAGATTCTAAGGTTTGATAGTCTGGAAACCAAGCTGGGTGTCACCGGTTGTAAATTAGAATGTAACATGAGCCTTCTGACTTTTATGTGATAGTGACATAGATGAAAAGAAAAATAGAATGATTGTGTCTGCCTTCCTACTTTTCCTTGCTTTCAACATATGTATGTTAGAATTTTATGTAGTCTTAAAATCCATATTTAGAATCTTACCTGTTTCTATAATAATTAATAAACTACCAAAGTAGTGATAGAACTGAAGTGGCAGGAAAATTATGTTTGTTTTAGCATCAACAAAGTGAATCAGTGTTGAAATGAATTTTTGTATGTGTCAGGTTGAAGAGAGTGTGCCAGTGAAAAGAATAGTCTACAAATATAATTACAGTGGCCATAGTTCAAATATGTTCTGAAAGATACTCTTTAAAGAATGGGAGAAATCAGGAGATATCAGTGAACCTAGACCAACCTCTCTTTGTGTATAAATATGGTGATAGCGTTAGTTATAAAAATCAGTGTCTTACTGACACCATTTACAGTTTAGGAAACAGAATCTTTTCCTTGAAAATGCCCATCCTGATTTTTTTCTATTCTAAGAACTACTAGGATTTGTATGTATTTTTCTATGTGAAAACAAATGTACTCTTCATTCTTATTCCAGTGTTCATAGTTTGTGTACTGTTTCTCCCCTTTGTTTAGTGAGATAGAACTTGGTCAAAGATTTGCTCAAAGGAGAAGCATTGCATGAATGTGAAAAGTGGGATGCTCATGGCCAGAGCAGAAAAGGTTCCACGTTATCATGGCACAGAAGAGAACAGGTTTGGCTTGGAGAGCAATAATGTTTATTATCCTTCTTGAATTAATGATGGGGGACCAACAGCTATTTCCTCAGGATAAACGGTCCACCCCCCTTCTCTATGAACAAGTCTGGGCAGGCTTAATTTAGGAACCTCTCTGCATCAGCAGTTTTTTAATGAAAATTAATGGAATTGTTAAGAATCTGAGAGAAATCATGAGTGAGATTTTTTTGTGTTTTGTTTTTCTGGCTTTAGCTTTTGACAAGAAAAATTTTAAGTGTAATGCAGGTAAGACCCAACTACTACCTTACTATGATAGGGCGGGTCTGTTTCTGTTAAACAAAGTATTCAAAAAATATTTAAGCAGTAGCTTTCCCTGGGGGAAAAAGTGCTGGTTGGCAACCTAAAGAAATCGATTTTTGTCTACTTTGCATAAAGCAGTTAACTTCTTATGTAAAAGCAATAGTTGAAATGTGATGTCATTTTGTTTGGAATGTTGTGAGCAAATAAAAAACATGTCGAAACTATTATAAGCCTTTCTGTTACTACTTCTCTCCTCCTGTCCTCTCCATCCCTTATTTAAGTCATTTATGTTTGTGAGACAGTGCTTCTGATATTTAATCCTTTAGTCACGTTTCTATATAATATACTAGATTAGACTACACAGAATTTGCGTGTGTGCGACTTTAACTCATTCACTAATTACCTACTTCAGATGTAATTGGATAGAACCATTTGGACTTGCTGGCACTTCTGCCATTCCTTGTTTTTGGCTCGGACACTTCTTGTTTATTCTTTCCCGATTTCTTCTGCATTGGTTTGTAGGAATGAAAAAGGTTACTACGGCGTTAATGACAAATTTGGCTTTGCTGGAAAGAGGCCCTGAAGATTCATTTTCACCTCAGTCTTTTCCTCTATCTAAACCCAAGGTACCTTCTAGCTCTAAACTTCTGTGACTCCAGGATACCTACACACTATGATTCTAAAAACAACAATGCCCAAGAACTTAGTGTCTTACATTAGAACTTGTTATAGATGCCGTAAAATATAGACTGAAAATCTATACTAACAACATTTCAAGTAAGTTTATGCCTATTGATTCTAAAGACCTTCACTTGCTATTGGGCAATTTTGTACTCTAGGTGAACTCCAACTCTAACGTTCAATATAGATCCAAAAAAGACAAATTTGAAAAGGTATTAGAAGTACTTTATTGAATGTATTAAGTGGCAATTGGGTTAGTAAATAAAAATAAAACAGTAATGTATTCTTTGAGAACTCATTTTTAAGTATAAATATAAAGTGCATTTCACTCAGTTTTCCTTTTCTATCAGTCTGAATTATAATTAAGACATGTTAAAGTTTTTCATATTCAGTCATAAACCACCCGCCCGCACCAAACACATGCACAAAATGGCGAATCAAATGCAGTGAGTTATCTGGACATTACATTTGCCAGAGTGTATCCTGAGTGTCTTGCTTTCCCCTCCTTGAAACACTGAGAATAAAAGTCACAAGAAATAGCAGGTATTAGTTTTCCTTTGAAGAAAAAAAGTCCAAAAATCTCTACTCTACCAGAATTCCTTTATCTTTTTAGGCTGCAAAAAAGTGGATAGGTTTTTTGTTGGATTTTTGTTTCCCATTTCCCAGTGAACAGACTCCCACCGTCAGGTTATAGCCTGTTCCTGAGGAGGATTATGTGGCACAGTCCACGGTCTGCCTCGACTTCATCAGTTCTCGTTTCAGCTGCTCAAAGCACACGAACATGATGACGTTCCAGGATCCGAGTCTCAAGAAGGAAGGCACTAATCTAGGAAAGTACATATAATATCACCGTTCTGTTAGTTTCCTTGAAATTCTTAAAGCCATTATGTATAATACAGGCAGATTATGCTTTTCACTTTGCCACTCTTCTGCTGTGAAGAGGCGTGAAAGTACCTGTTCATCTTTCCCTCCTCTGCCTAAAGGAGCGTTTCATCTGGATGCCCTATATTGCATCAGAACCAAACCAGGGGATCCCAGTCCCGCCAAACCACAGCTTGTCTCCTTTTTCATAGCCTCTCCTTCCTTTTTGAGAGGAGGGGACATTTCTGTTTTGTTTGCTTCGCTTTCTGAATGGAAAGTAGAAAACTACCGTGTTTTCCTGAAAATCAGACCGGGTCTTATATTAATTTTTGCTCCAAAAGACGCATTAGGGTTTATGTTCTGGGGATGTTATCCTGCAAAAAACATGATAGGACTTATTTTCCGGTTAGGTTTTATTTACGGGAAAACACAGTATTAAAAGAGGAAATAAAAGAGGTGATGAATAAGTAGACCATTTTCCAGAGTCACGAAATTAGTGCTATCTAGATTTTGGTAGCTCTTGTCCTGAAAAAGACTGTCAAGAGTCTAAGTGTATTTTTGGTTTGCTTCTGTTTTTTGGTGTTTTTGTTACTGTGTTTTTTTAATTCTGCCAATCTATGCAAGCCAAATGATTGATTTTGAATGCCTGTTTGCAGGAGAAAAAGATGCCATCAGTTAAATCTGCCATGGATACATTTTTCTTAAGAGATCTGTCCTGTAAAAATCATCCCCAAAGATTTTTTTTTTGGGCGGGGGAGGGAGGAAGGGGCCTCTTAATGTATATCTCCTGACTCCTGGTTGTGTGTTTTAATTAAGGTAAAATACACATAACATCAATTTACCATGGTAACCATTTTAAGTGTGTAATTCAGTAGCATTAAATACATTCACATTGTGTGTAATCACTCACCATTATCCATCTCCAGAACCTTTTCGTCATCCCAAACAGAAGCTCTGTACCCATTAAAAAATAACTCCTTACTATACCCTCCCCTCAGCCCCTGGTAACCACTATTCCACTTTCTGTCTCTATGAATTTAACTACTGTAGGTACCCCAGATAAGTAGCATCATGCAATATTTGTCTTTCTGTATCTGGCTTGTTTTATTTAGCATGTTTTCAGGGTTCATCCTTGTAGCACATATTCCCCCCCTTTGAAATTTCAATTTCAATTTCAAAGGTTTTAAATTTGAAAAAAATTATTAAATGGCTAATGGTTAATAACTGATATATCTGTTTTAATTTTACAATATATTTCATTTTTATTGTATCACAAAAATAGATTATAGTAAATTGGAACCTTTTGTATAATGTGCATGGTGCATTTATGCTTTATAAGGTTTGAGGCATTGCCTTACAACTTTTAAGGCTTATAGAATTTTGTTACTTTACCGCTAGTGTAATCATTGTTGAGTATATGCATTAATTAGTTGATACTATATATTTTTTAAAAAAGGTACTCCCCAATATAATATAATATTGCTTTATGGGAAAATGTTATCTATACAATACTAGTTTCTATACTATACAATGTGGATGTCTCATAAATAAAATATAATAAGGAAGATTATAGTTACACTAGAAAAAAATGGCAAATAGTGTCTGACATAGTAATAATCAAACCACATCGTTTTCTGCACCACTTTTCTAGATCAATGGCAAAGATTTTGCTCTAGTTTTGCTTTAATCTAAAAATCTGAGTCCATTAAAATAGTAAAAATCATATCTTGTTTTCTCTTAGTCCTCTAGTATGCTTTCCTTTCACTTTATAGCTCTCCTGCCCAGAGAAGGCAAAATACTACCTACATTTCTAATAGATTGGGACCAAGGGAAAAATCACTGGTTTTGAATGAACCTCTTATCGAGGCTGAGAAAATATAATTTCCCTACACAGTGGAATTGGTGGATTGGAGAAATTGATGGCAAGGAAAAGGAAACACTAAGTGTCCTGCATGTACTGAGGCTAGCAAGCTGCATATCAGTTGTTTAGATGAGACGTGTACCCAAGCACACAGCTACCCTGAGCACAGCATTCTAGATTCGGAAGGTCGTAGCTTACCCTTTGAAGAAAGCCGATGGTCCTTCCTTGGTGAACATTGTCATTGCGCAATTGGGCACACTTGGGTACTGTCCTGGTGTAGAATTAACAAATCTGGTTTTCACCACATCCACTGGAGAGGACAGAACCGTTGTGCAAAATCCAGCGATAACAGCTGACACGACATGGCATGGCACATCATCTAAAATGGGTCAACAAAACCAGGCAACGTCAGACATTTGGGAGGGGCTGCTAGTTTTCAGTTGTCCTTATAAACCTGTTGATAACAGGAGGTCACCCTGGATGTCTTCTAAATAAATAAAATAAGACTATACTTCCACTATAAAAGGATGGCAATAGTTCCTGGCATGGTGGGCTGTGTTTTAGGAAAATGTCCCGTCAATTTTCTCTGCGCCTGTAGGCTAAGGCATGATGCCTTATGTAGGCATCTCATACTTTTTTATTAAAGTCATTGTCCAAGGGAATTTCAGTCTCTCTAGAACCTGTTAGAATGTTGTTTTTAGGAACCTGCATGATGGTGCTGATGAACTCATATAACTGGCTTGTTTGGATACAGTGCAGGATGGACTCACCTCCTGACTCCTGCTATATAATGAATAACATGTTAACCAAGGTCTCATATATTTATATTAAATGAAAATAATGCTGATGTAAGAATACAGTTACATTTTGTTTTAAAAAAATATTACAGAACTTCTAAAACTTAGGGCTTTGGCCTTTTTCTGCTTCTCAGAAGTTATATCTAATGTTCAAAATACTTAATTTTTTTAAAAGAAAACTTACAATTAAGTGATTCAGAATAACGTGGCTAGAAAAGCTCCAAGATGAAATTGTCAATGTGCAGACCTGTTTGTTGTATAACATAGGAAGTTACCTGCTAGTATTTGGTTTTTCACAAGGGCCTCCTTCATTAGGTCGTAGGTTACTAGCTCTGTACAATTGATGATGACATTTCTTGCCAGATTGGGAGTAGTCCCTGGGGGAAAAAATGTTTAATAGCCCCATGATAATGAAAAGGTGCTAATTGGATATATGTGTCTTAATGACTTTTAAATCCACTGTGAAGTTAGTTACCTTTCCAAAGACCTGTGAAGCCTTCAGTTGTTGCTATAATTCTGTAAGCATTGTAAGTCCCAGTGTAGCGAGGTTTGGGGCCATACAGATGGCTCTGTGCTTGAAGTCTGACCTTCACAACCTCTGTGGGTTGCCCAATGAATACTGCCACGCATCCAGTCGTTAGGCCAGCTGAGATCTTGTTTCCTAAGCTACCTGTTGCAATCCACAGAGAAAAAAAATATCAAGAAGAAAAATCAAGACCCAGAATGTATCTATATGTCTTTTTAATTTTAATGGTTAGTATCATTGTATCTTTATGCTTACACGTGTGTTGATCATGCACTAAATATGTGCTAAATATGTGCTAAAGCTGGAAGACTTCAAAGCTGACTAAACTTTTTAAAATATGAAGACTTTCAAGGGCAGAGAAAACACAATGCCTATTAAAAACATGGCTTTCTTGTATTCAGCTTTTTTTCCCCTCCCAGCATTTCCCAACTGGGAGGAGGCACCAGTTCAGATATTGGTGTTTGCTTGCCAAGTTGTTATGAAGACCACTACCCTGTGTGTAACATTTTCTGAACAGAGCTGGGCCCAGGGCATGTCTCTGGTTGTCTGCCCAGCTCAGGAACCCTCCTTGCTTACTTTCTTTCCCTGTGGTGAAGTACTCCTGGACGGTGTCATAGAGCCCGATCCTAAGAGAGGCAGAGCTTATCTGTCTCTGGAAGCCTGCAGGCAGCCCGCTGTAGAGTTTCACTGGTCCTTCTGTTTTCACCAGAGTGGTGATTGTTCCCAGAACGCCTTTATACTTAGGGGCAGTGGAGGTCGGGCATTCACCTTGGATCTGGAAATGAGAAAAGTACAGGTCAGAGGGAAGTGAAAATTGAGTGAGTGGTCCTGCCTGGTGAGGAGGAAGTAAAGCCTGGTATCAGGCTGTCCTCTGTGGAAAAGCATTAAGCCAAGATTTTTCCCACTATGTTCCTATTTTCAGTTCCTTTTCTCTTCCAGCAACATCTATCTGCCTGTCTATCTACACATATACATGGAGAGAGAGAAGCTGCAACGCCAATGTTGAACACCCCCCCCCCCCTTGAACTCTCCAGAACCCCCAAGGCAGTAGGAGGGGAAGCTATCCCTGCTTAATCAAAGAAGGAAGGTGAAGGAGCCTGGCTTGCGAAGTCCAGAGAGGCTGATACGCTTGGGTCGTAGAACACTTAGTGCCCCAACTTGTGGAGGTTTGACTAGTCATAACCAACCCATCTTCCGCGGCCCTTGTGGTTCTTCAGTTAATCTCGGGGAAGTTCCAGTTTCCAACCCAAATGCATCCAGTCCTGTGACAAGGACAACCTGGCTTTTAAGGTGGCCACCTACCCTACCCACCGACCTGAGAAAGGGCGGTTAAACCAAAGCCAGGATCAAAGGGGCACACATCATAGGCGTCCCCTCTCTGCCCTGAGATGTCCCCCATCCCCTTCCCGCTCGCTACCTGTAGCCGGACTTTGGCTGTGTCCAGCGGGAAGGTGATGGCATCCGCCACACAGGCCGCCACTCCGGCTGAGACAATCTTGACCGCCATGGTCGGCGGCACCTCCGAGGCTGTCATGCCCGTCATCCTCACTCAGGTTGCAGAGCCTGGGCGCCGGCGCCGGGGAGAAGGGCTGCAGCCCGAGGGTGACCGTTCTCCCTGCCCCTGTACTCCTGTCCGCCGGCCGGGGCAGCAAACCTGAGCTCTCTGCCCTCTGGGAAGCCGTCCGCGGGCAGAGGGGCCAGGAAGAGCGCAGAAGTGGGGCTGAGTCGGGCAGCGCCTCCCTCCCCACCCTCGCACCAGGAGCACCCACTGCGCCCAAGTGGCAGCGCCTTGCGCTCTGCCCTCGGCGGGGGACTTATGTAGCCTGCTCTCGGGGCTGAACCCCGCGCCAGGTCTCGGAAGACCCGGGCGTGGGACCTGCAGGGCGTGCCCTGGGGCTCCGGGTCCCTCCCACCCGCATCCTCGCTCGCGCCCGGGGAGCCGCCCTTCACCCTGAAAGCACTCGTTTTGCACCTGGCGGTCTGCACCCTCCGCTCGCGCGTCGCCCAGCCCGCACGCCTGCCCGCAGGCTTCTGTCCCCCTCGGGCTGAGCGCCCTGGGCTGGGAGGGGAGCAGCTGGGGGCTCCCCGAAACAAGCTGGATCTCAGTGCTCCTGGTACAAGGTCCTGCCGAGCCAGAGCTCTCGGAGGCAAGAGTGGGGCGCTCCTCTCGCTCCTCTGAATCCCCGGGAACTCTGCAGGCACCGTCCAGGCTTCCCTGTCCTCTCCTTCTCACTATTCTCCACACTCTAAACTTTTAAAGGAAATAAAATGTTTCGTTTCAGCACTTTTTGTAGGAGGGTGTCAAATGATACAATAGACATACTAGAAAGCAAATGGTAAATTGTTAAAAGTGCTGCATAAAGTGAGATGTCACTTGCTCCTTTTAATTTTATTTCTTAGGGGGGTACAGTGGAAAGGTTCCAAGTGCACTTCTGCTGCCGACCTACTATGTGACCCTGGGCCCATCATCTGTAGTTTCGCTCTTGCTTCCGTTTTAGTAGAAGGCGGTTCCAGAGCCATGTCAGGTGAGGAATCCGGCTGCTAATTTACCTGTAGCGAGAAACATTGTAACGTGTGTTTGTTGTGGGAGGAGGAGCTTTTCCCTCTTCTGTCCTTCCGCACAGATTTATTTTGAGTGTTCTTTTATTCTTTTGGTCCAGAAGCAGGGAGAAGAAGATCTGAAGTCCCTAGAGATTAATTTCCAAATCCTCTCTAAGAACAGGTTGTGTGTCCTGTGCGAGAAACCAGTCCTGAGGGGCTTCCAAGGGAAGTCAGGCTTGAGGAGCGCTGAGGAGTCAACATCAAAGGGTCAAAGGTCAGATGGACTCTGATGCAGGAGGAGGAGCCTGTGGCTTTTCTCTGCAAGCACCTGTTGAAATAAGGAGCACTTCAGGCAAGTAAGTGGCCTGCGGAAAGGCAGAGGTGTTGGGGAAAGCAGTGTGAGCAGATGGCAACGCATTCTGTTGGCCTGACTGGGAAACTGGAGGGTGGGAAAGGAGAGAGGCAGGGTGAGAAGCTGGTAAGAGATGAAGCTGCAGGAGCCCCGTGAGGCTCATTGAGAGCAGACCCTGAATGTCTATTCTGAATGTGGACTCATGTTATCACCTCACGCCTGCGCAGTACTTTACAGATCGTCAAGCGCTGTCACATAACTGTCACATTTACTCTGTAGACAGTACTGCTTTGTGAATGGCTGGATACGGAGTCAATGACTTTTCAGAGATGACTTGGGCAGTGGGCTCCGCGATGGTGTGAACCGATTGTCGTGAGGCAGTTGGAAGGAGGAGGTGATTTTAGAGGCAAGGACATGAGAGGAGCTTTTGAAGTCTTGGAATTATTGAAGAGAAGGGTGTTTCTGATAGGTACAGCGACCCCATAGGAAACTGCGTATAGCATGTTAAGAGAGCAAGAAATCAGAGCTGGGAGGAATTTGGTTGACAACCATGTGGATGTGGTGAAAGAGGGTACACTTTACGTGGGAGTGACTACAATGGAACAAGAAAAGGGGTCAAGGGCCAAGCCATAGGGGTACCCGAAGTCATGGTCTGGGAAGGATGGCCTTGCCAGAGGTAAAGGTAGGAAAAGAAACAGCATATATGGCCATAGAGCGATGGTATTTGAGAACATCATTAAGAAAGGATTGACTAGTGTGAAGTTTGGAAGAAGTGTCAAAAGGGGACAAAAACAAAGAAAAGCCTTTTGGATTTGGCTCTAACATTGTTGGTGATCTTAGGGAGAGCAACAGTGGTGGAATTATTACGTTGAGAGGCTGATGGCTGAGCAGAGACTGAGAATGTTCCATTTAGTAGGACTAAATGTACAAGAGGGGTCATTATTCCTTGCTAACTCTGGTGAGCTTCTGCTATCAACTGGTTAAGCCGCAAACCACAACCAAACCCTCCTTCACAGTGGTTCCCTCTGTAGTGGTTTTAAAGCATAATCCCAAATCCCTCCTATCAGAGGGTGTGAGTCTGTATTTCACCCCCTTACATTTGGGCCGGCTTGTGAATACTTTGACCAATATAATAAGACAGAACTGATGCTATGTGGTTTCTGAGGCTAGATCATAAAAGTCCTCTCAGCTTCTATTACCTGGAACATGTGGAGCCCTGGGCCACCATGTAAGAAATGTAACTTCTCTGAAGGCTGTCATACTGGAGAGGCCTGATGTAGGTACTCCCAGACTTCCCATCAAGGCACCAGACATGAGAGTGCAGCTGTTTGGGGCTGTTTGCATAAACCCAGCTGCCAGTTGACTACCACCAAGTAATCTCCGTCAATGTCAGGAGGACGGAAGAATCATCCAGCTGAGCCCTGCCCCAATTCCTGACCCATAAAATTGTGAGCTATAATGAAATGGTTGTTCTTTTAAGCTGGAACACCACCTTGACTTTTTGGAGAAGCTGGCAGTGGCAGGCACTCTCTTTGTCCTTCCTTCTAACACCACCTTCATAACGGAGTCAGAGCAGTGGGCGGATGTAGGACTTTTGTATTTGGACTATAAAAAGAAATCACACTACATTTTTGAAGACAGAGTTGTTGTTTTCCATAGGCACACGTTTGCATGTTTTAAAAAGGCAAAGTTTGGCAAATTAGAGGAGAGGGTGGAATGAAAGCTATTAGAAGCAGAGGGGATATGAGAAAAAGATCTGTTAGAAATAGGAAAAGTCGTAGTCCAAAACCAATAAGGACAGGTAAGGAGAGGGGACCTGTAACGAGATGAAGAGGCGGATTTATTTGAGACCGGAAGGAAGAATGACAGCAAAAGCCTCAGGGATACTAACAGACGTGGTCAGTTAGAATCTTCTCTAGGAGATAGTGCAGTTCATTGGGGACCGAGCACCTGAGACTTGCTGGGCTCAATGCCAATTCTAGGGGTCCAAGAAGAAGCAGAAGTCAAAAGCTGCCTGTGAGTTCACAGGAGTTCAAGATTCTGAAAATGGTTCTGATTCCAAGGAGCAGGCCAGCTCACCCCTTCTGAGAAGTAGGAGAAAGTTTGCCCCAGGTTGGAGAGAACAGTAGGGGAGGGGGTGGAATCCCCAAAGGCTCAGACTTCTGCCCTTCTGGCACAAAGAAATGAGGAGGTAAAGAATAGGTCAGTGTGGGTAAGGGTCACGGACCTGGGTGATGTAGCTCAGGAGTGGCAGCAAGTTCCTACTGTGCTAGATTTCTATTTTCCTCTTTTAAAATCTAGGACAACGTTTACAACTGTACTTGCTCAAACTGTTGGAGTCACCGAAGTAAATGTCTTCATCATAAATAGGAAAACAATGCATGCATTTGGAGAATGTTCTACACTCACCCATAATTCTCTCATTAACCATCAGTAGGGAAAAATCATAGTGTAGTTTTATAGATAAATGTGCAAATGACACAAAGAGCACTTATAAAAGAAGAAATGCAAACTTTAAAATTAGGGGGGATGGATTTAATATCATTGACAAGGAAATGTACCTCTTTCATCTTGTAAATTAATACCTTGCCCCTACCAAAATTATAATTATTAGAATATTTACATATACATTTTAAATTTAATACTATGAATATAAATAATGACTGCTACAATTACAAATTATGAACATGAAAGTGGAATTACAATATCAATGCTATACTAATGGTAGCATTATAAATTTGCATGATTCTTTTAGAAAACAGTGTGGCGTTGAGCCAAGAAAAAACGTCCATATCCTTTGATCCAGTAATTCTATTTCTGGATATCTACCCTAAAATAATTAGTCAAAATGTGAAAAAGTCATATATAAGATGATGCTTATTACAGCTTACTATTTAAAACAGCAAGTTGGTGGGGGCACTAACCTCAGTTGGGACTGAGACGGCATGTGTGGGTTTGTGTGTGTTAGTGGTACACAGATGTGTACAGAGGTGCACTGATATGTCAGTGGGAAAGAAGACTGCCCTGAGGAATAGGGAGAGAGTGGGGGCAGGACAGGTGGGGTTTTCTCCCTCCCGCCCAGCCCAAAGAGAGAGACTGTCAAGCTGTGTTAAGGAGGAAATACTCCACTTCCGTCCTGATGAAGGGGCTATAGCACAGTGATTAAGAAGCCAGCGGGGTGAGCACGGACAGATTACTTTACCTCTCTGAACCTGAACTTCTTCACTTTTACGGTGACTATTCCTGCGTCATTAGCTTCTTTTTATTGGCAGATGACTCTTGGCGCTTAGCACCGGCATACATCATCCTCAGAACCCCATGGAAGAGGTATCCACTTCATGCACGTGATACGTACATAGCATTTAACAAGTGCTAGACTCTGTTCGAAGCACTTTACACAGTGTAACACATTTTGTCCTCATTGCAGACCCCTGAGGTTTATACGACTGTTACTTCATGGATGAGCAAACTCAGAGGCTCCAAAGAGTGAAGTGACTTCTGGGGATGGTGCTCTTCAGATCTGTCTGACCCCCAAACGCTCAATCACTCTAAGATACCCAAATTGCCTTCCCTGTAGATTTATGACACGATGCTCCCCTGTGTTTTGAAGGTATATGATGGCTAGGTATATGCGTAGATTTTTTTCTAGAAGTCATACCAAAAAATCACGTGAAATATATCCTTTACTTGGTTTGTATGCATCACTAGGGGACTTACAAAGAAAAGACTAAACATTCTAAGACTTTTACTTTAAAAATCACTTTATGTCATCTTCAGTAGGCCCTGGTAGAAGAGGTGGGGAACATAATATCTGAGATTTAGAAAATGAGATTTGTAGAGCTCGAAGCCCAGTGGAGGGATCAGTGAATGAAGAAAAGATACTGAGAACAGGCCATTCCTCTCCTCAGATACTTGAAAGCATATCCAGTGGAAAGGTTAGATTCGTTCTGCAGATAACTAAGGAAAATAATTAGTGCCAAGGAGTGGAAAGTGTAAGTGACAGATTTTAGATAAGGGTAAAAAATGTTCTACTGGTGAGTGTGATCAGAGATGGGATGGGATGCTATTTTTGGAATGAGTTCTTTATTGCTGAAGGTATTTCAGGTACTTTGGTATAATATTAATTCAGAGCACCAGATTTATTGTCAGAAGGACCTGGATTTGGATCTGTCATTTACTACCTATGTGACCTCGGGCATCTTATTTAATCTCTTTACACTTGTGTTTCCCTGTGTGTGAAATGGGGAGGTAATCAGAATTATCGCAATGCTGTGAGGAGATAATTAAATAACACCATGGCTACGGAGTGTTGGCACGATAGCTACAGAGTGGCACCTAAAAGGGCAGGAGAAGCATCGTTACAGTTACATTTTTCATTAATACAGTTTGGATGACAGCTTTGCAGGTTGTTGTAGGGAACCAAAGGTTTTACTGAAGGTTCTACTAAAAGATGTGAAAGGCCTCTCACCCTCTGAGCTCCTGAGTCTCGGACTCCGTGACCCACCCTGGGATACAGTTGCTACGTAGGAGAAGCAGGGCTGGGTCCCAGACCCCTTTATTGAGAGTGGGCAGCAGGACCAGACGGGTAATATGGGGACATTCCTGCTGAGAAAAAGCCTTGAGGCTCCTGGTACGTGTGTGGGGGTGGGGGCTCTGTTCAGATGAGGACATGGGGACATCGTTGCCGGGCTAGAGGTCACAGCCCAGGTCCAGGACCCGCTCCTTCCATAACCCTCCCCTTCACAATCTCTCAGACATATGGAAATTTCAGAGTCGTGCGTCCTGCCTGGCAGAGAGGATTTGGCTAAAGGTCAACGATTGCAGTCCTAGAGTGAATGTGACCCAGACAGCGGGGGAAGGAGCAAAGGCCAACTGAGGTTATGTTGGAAGTGTTCTTTGTGATGTCTGTGGCTGTTGCTTCAAACACTGTTGGCCTATTTCCAACCGTCCGTGGAAGTCAGGGACGTGCCAAAAGGCCTTCTCAGCCCGTGCATGGACTGTGAAGACCCACTGCAGCCCCTGTGTGGGGAGCTATTGGTACCAAGTGTCTGGGAAAGAGGAAGCCCTAACAAGCAGAGTAAGATGGATTTTAGTTCAGCCACCTTCATGATGGAGCAGGGCAAAATAGACAAAATGGCATGATTGCAGCTTTTAAAGGAGCAGCTGAGGTTGGCTCCTTTGCAGAGAAAAATAAAAAGTACCCAATAGAATAAAGTGCCGTTGGAGCGGTAGATCTTTCTAAGGTTGAAGGGCGATCTGATTTGCATCATGCTTTTGGACGTGACTGTGGAGGGAGTAGAGAAAACTGGCCTCCATCCACTGTCAAGAGCTTCTGACTGTCAGGGAGGCCACCAGGGAGTCACCTGTGTCCCGGCTGGAGCCCTGGTGGGAGGTACCAGACGTGTGTGAGCTGTGGCGGATGGTGCTCTGAGCCCTGTGAGATGGGCTGGCACTGGCAGAAACAGGGCATTGGCAGGGCGGTGGGAGGAAATTTTGCCAGCGTAAGGACATGAACCTAAGGGAAATGACCTTTTCAGCAGAAGTGAAATCCTGTGGAAATATTTAATGTAAGGTAATGTTTTGTCCCGAAGGACATCCTCCAATCCATCTTCCAGTTCTTCTTTTCTTCCTTGGATCCTTCAGCTTCCCACGTTTGTAATAGAATAAGTGCATTGTCTCTGCTGAGTGCTATCTGGAGCAGATGCTTCCGTCAAGCGCTTTATTTTAGTTACCCTTGAATTCAAAGCTTTGCCCTCCTTTTCTGCCCCAGTTGTCTGGAGCATGATGAAGGAATGTATCCTTTTAGTATTGACTTGAAGAAGGAAAACTTTACCCAGAATGTGTTGAATGGGGCGCTCAAAGTCAGTCCCAGGTAAGGTCTTCAGCTCAACACAGCCCCCTAGTGGGGTACAATAGAATCGATATTAATTGGGATCTGGGATGCGACTGAACAGGTAGGTGGTACGTGGAGGCTTTGCATCAGGTGAAGAATATCATTTAAAAATACATCTTCCACTTGGGCCATTAGTTCTTCATTGAGGGTGGGAGCAATCCGTTATGCTTAATAACCTTGTTCTTTTTCATTTTATTCTTTTATTTTTGCCATAGTGGGTGGCATTTAACAACTAGAAAAACAAAAAATAGAAGCCACATATGAAAAGATCTCATGAAAATTACACACTATGGTAGAACCAAAGTTAGAAGGCAAAGCAAAAGAAATCTAAAGGACCAGTAAACATTAAAAAAAAAAGTCAACCTCCCTACTACGAGAGAAATTCAAAAATGAAATATCACCTTTCATCTGTCAGATTAGTAAAAATTGAAAGAGTGTTAACACATTTGGGAAGGTGTGTAAGAAGGAAGCACTGGCTGTTGATGAGATTTGTGTGAACAGCAGCCCAGACATGATGGAAGGAGGCAGATGTTTGCAATGATTCATGATTCGGGGAGTAATGAGTGGCCACCACAGATGGCAGCCACACAAGATCAGGGGAAATGGAGTTGAGATTAATGGCGTTTAATGGAGTTGAGATTAATAGGGGACCAGAAGTACCATGAGCACATGTAGTGGGGGTGACAGAGCTGGGTAGTGACGAGGTTCATATTTCTGAGGCACAGCAGGGGATGGAAAGTCACAGAAATCTAGGTCGGAGTGTTTGCTGGATTCTCCGTATAGATGCTGAGTTCCCTGAATGGTCGCAAACATTGAGGCAGAGAGGAAATCTAAAAGGCGGATACTAACTATTTAGTGAGTATTGGAGAGGGCTCAGGAAACCCAGAAGGCTGGTAGATGGGACAGAATAAAGGAGGACGCAAGTTCTTTGCTGTGCATGTCACTGAGAGATATGGTTTACCCTCCCTCCATTTGAGTCCGACCTGTCCTGTGTCTGCTTGGACCATTAGGATATGGCGGGTGAGTCCCTGCTCTAGGGCCGGGCCTGAGGAGTGAGGATGGAGGAAAAGTCACGACCTTGAGTTACTGCAGTGACCTCCTAACTGGTCTGCCTCTTTCTATCCTTGTGCTTCTACCTGTGATGAGAATTAGAGGGGTCCAAATTATTTTCAAAAGCTAGGCCGGATCGTGTCTCTCCCCTGCTGCGAACCCTTTAGTGGCTCTCCATCTCAGAGCTCGATGCCAGTCTTTTCATCGACCTCCTAGATCCTGTGTGATCTGGTTCCCTGTTCCCTCTCTGTCTAGTACCTTCCCTCGGCTCAGTCCTTCCTCAAACTTGCCAGGCACCCTCCCACCTCAGGGCATTTGTACCTGCGGCTCCTTTTATCTGAAAAGCTCTTCCCTCACATATCTATGTGGCTCACTCCCTCAGCTTTTACTCAAAAGTCACCTCTGTGAGGTCTTCTCTCATCACCCCAGTGTTTCAAATCCTGCTCCTGCTTCATCTTTTTATTGCATGCATCACCAACATAACATATATGATCTGCATCTTGCTTATAGTCTGTCTCCCTTATCGGAATGTAAATATCTCTTAAGGACAGGGGTTTTTAATCTGGCATTTGCTGGTGTACCGCGAGTGCCTGAAACAGCATCTGGCACATAGTAGGTAGTGGATAGTCAGGAAATAAGTGACTCACTAGATGACTTTTTTTTGGTCTTATTTTTCACTAGACCTATTCTTGAGGTCACGGTATCATCTCCAGCCCAGACCTAGGGATGAAGCACCAGTCTAGCTGACATTTTGCCCTTGAGGTTTTCTAAGAGCTACAGAATGTAGGTTTGCAGAGTTCTGGCCTCTTTGTGAAGGGTGAGGAGAGGAAGTAGTTGTGAATCCAGGAAGCCCTAATAATCTCCAGTGTGGCCCTCAGCCATCCGCTCCCAGCTGCGGGCAGCCCGTCATATCCCCAAAGCACACACCCAGGAAGACTTCCTAACCCAAGCAGTCTACGCCCACTCTGTGCTTATCTATACATTCTTTTGTCTGGCTCCCTAAGCTTTCCTTTTAAAGAATTAGCTGTCAAGAATATGTTCAACAAAAGGCACAGGGCTCTAAACATTATGTAGACGAGTCATTTGAAAGCAGAAAATAGTGCAAAATGATTTGTACTCACCGCATCAATTGCAATTCTTCACAAATTAGAAGTCGATGCTGTAACAAAAGAGCCGTCTTGCAGGATAGGTAATGGAGACACAATCAGAGGAGCACTGGGTTGGAGGTAGGAGAGATGAGGCAGCCACCAGTACTCCCAGATTTCACTGTTAGATTCAACACCTAAAGGGGCTTTAAGTTTAGGCCCCCAGACAAAGCTTCAGTCAGAGACCAGGCCAGGGCTACTCCCCTAAGACTGGGAGGCTGCTTGGTCTCTGGGGACAGCAAGGGAGAAGCCTAGCCACCCTCCCTACTTGCTGTGACAGGAGAGTGCTGTGGGAGCTGCCCTCTGCCTGGCTGCCGGGCTCCCTGCCTACGGGTGGGGTTGAGGGATTGTAGGCATGAGCCATCTCACTGCCCACGGCCACTCTGTGGCACTTCCACAGTTTACCCCCCTTCTACTCCCAATCACACTTGACACACGCTGGATGGAATGGCGTGGTTGGATCTGTTTTGCTGGCACACTCACTTCCCCAGCATCCAGGCTCCAAATGGTTTCTTCCGAGTTGTCATATCTGAAAGCTCCACGGAGGCAGATGCCCACCCAGTGCTCTGGAGCTGGGAGCTCACGGGTTTGCCAGTTCAAGCCTCTCAGGATAGAGACTTTGAGCCCGCCATCTGTGGTGGTGGAATGACTGTTAGCTCAGGAGGTGTATCATCACAGAGCTAAACCGAAAGTGACTGTTCAGAGAAGAGGGTAAATCACCACACGTCGACATCGAAGAGAATAATCAATCCACGGAGATACTAAAAAGAGCTAACGCAACCATTAAAGACTAGACGGGAACTTTAATCTTTTGTTTTCAGAAAATGCTCTCGGAAATGCACTGACTGCCTCTGGAGGCTGAGGAGGAATGAGGCTGTCTGTCTCAGCCTAAGCCGGAAATGATCAACTCAGAGACCCAGGGCTCCTCCACAGGCAGCCTTGGGATGCAATGCAGACTGAAACCTGCCATTATGGAGTATACTGCTGCTGTGATGGAAGGCATTGTGACGTGCTTCAACAAATAAGGACAATATCACGACAGCAGCAGGAGAGACATATGCTTTCAGAGTTAGAGTCCCTTTCTCCAGGACAGTGGAAAATTCTGGCTCCTCTAATTTATCTAGGGCTACGTACGTATTTAAACACAGACTTATTCCCCTCTCCAACCCATCTTTGATTTTGGCAAGGTTGAGGTGGGTACGAGTATCAGATTTTAACAGAATTATTTCTTGAAACATCTTTTAAGTGACTTTAAAGAAGGAAACTCATGTTACAATAATGTGTAACAATTTTAGAGTTAAGTCAAATTAATAACTAGTCATTCAATTAAATATATACCAAATGGTATTACATGTGGTATAACTAGTAGCAATGAAATGGGGATTGTTACCCTTTAATCACTTATGTAGGGTAAGTTAAATACTTGCATAACTGATAAAAGTTCCCTTGTTTTAAATATATTCATACACACATCACTACATATTGTGTTTTTTATCTCAAAAAACGGTTGCCTAATATAATTTCCCCTGCAAAGGTGTCAAAAGAATCATGATATTGCCTTAGGCAGGAACTGAAGCACCGAGCTAAAAACCATATCTGAGTATCTGATGGATTTTATTTGTTCACATTTATCCTATTTGAGGTTAACACTACTTCATTTGACAGTTTAAAAATCATTCTGTAAACAAAAAAAAAACGGCAGCAACAGCTAAAAACACAAAAAGGACACATTGTATAATACAGGAATGCATCGAAAGGAATATTCTGAAGAGGCAAAAGAAATGTGACCATGATTATGAATTCGACAATAAGAGAAAAAAACTTCCAACATCTGTACAGGACAAACTGATAACAGTAATAAAAAAGCAGCAGGACGCCAAAGTGCAGGTGTGCTAGTTCTCATTCCCACATCCATTCAGGAAATAGATAGCGCATACTATTCTTTTATATAAAGTGACAAGTTCTGCTTTAAAACATTCAGTTATGTTACCTTGCAGGGTTTTAGTTTTTCAGTTTACATTGTCTCTACATTACATTGCTTTAACCAGAAAGATGGTCATATGGGATACATGGTATAATTTCTTGAATCTATGGAGAGTATGGAAATGGTACTGTTTATTTTTTGCTTTATTTGTAATGAGTAACAAGAAGCTGAAAATCCAGTATCAGGAGCATCCGCACTTTGCTTCTCTCCCTCCTCTCCACCCCCCCAAAAAATCCTGAGCCCTCTGTCATCTTTGTTGCCACTTTCAGATTCTCTGTAACAAAAGACTATTTATTCAGTTTCACCGAATTCCAGCAGCTGACATACATAATCAGAACCAGTTTCTAATGCAAAATTGGTCTGGTATTTGTCCGAATTGACCAAATAGAAGTGTTATTCTGGCATCACATAAAAATCACACTTTCATAATTGTTTAGAATCTCAAATGTTTTGTTTCCCCTTAGAGGAGAATATCTGTTGAATATGATTTTTGAATAAAGGACTTTTATGAAATATATTTCAAATCTTAAAAAATATTTTTAATGCTCCCCAACGTGGTCTAGGATTCACCCCAGCTGACAATGCCCATTCCATTTAAGAACATTTCCTTTTCCTTACAGCTCTGATTTTGTTTAAAAAGCCCAAATACACAAATGGCTGCTGCTTTATTTGGCATGAAACAGCACTGTTTTGTTTGTTTGTTTGTTTGTTTTTTTAAACCATGTATACAGCAAGATCAAGCAGTCATAATACACACATATCACGGACAGGTTCATCTTTGTTGGAATTCACTGAATAAACTATATTCTGGTAAATCCCCCTTCCCCAAACCCGAGAGTGGACTGTACCTACAGCGAGGTGTTGAAATATTTCTCCAGCAGTTTTCATTGTATTATATTATGAAAACACTAGGCTTCAAGCCAGGTACTAATAAATATTTAATTTAAAAGAAAGAAAGAAACCCCGACACAACATAAAAAAGACCCTCTCCGCCACCCACCCCCCAGCCCAGAGGGCGCGCTCAGCCGGACAGGGCGGAGATGTCGTAGTCACTGGCCGAGGGGAGGGCCTTGCCCATCATCCGGATGTTCTTGGCGCTGGTGATCCTGGCCATCATGCACACGGGCTTGTCAAAGTACTTGACCAGGGCGGGCTCCGTGAGGAGCGAGGCCAGGAACTGCTCGAAGGTGATGGCCCAGTCCCGGTCGAGGCTGGTGCTCCGAGGCAGCGACGCGGGGCCTTGGCCGCTGCGTACCAGGACGGTGTCCTCGCCGATGTCCTCGCACTGCAGCTTGTCCTCCTCGTGGGAGCCGGCACTCAGCACCGAGTAGGACGACATGGAGCTGTCGTCCTTGGTGTCGTCGTCGGAGATGAGCATGGAGGAGCAGGCCCCGTTGTCCCGCGGGGAGGAGTCCTCCAGCTTAATGTCCTCCATCTGCCCCCCCAGGGAGTGCTCCTCGCTGTCGCCCGCCACGCTGGCCGGGTGGGGCTCCGCGGACTCCACCCCGTACGGCTGGCCCGGCCCTTTCTTGGGGAAGAGCACGCCCGGGACGCCCTGGTTGCAGGACGGCGCGCTGCCCCCGCTGCCGCCGTCCTTCGCAGGCTGGGTGACGAAGAGCTTGCCCACTTCCCCGATCTCCAGCAGGAGGCTGGTCACCGCGGCCGTGGCGTGGTACAGCTCCTGCTCGTTGGGGTCCTCGCTGAACATGTTGTACATGGTCTTACACAGCTCAATAAACTGCCCCTGAAAAGTGATTTGGAAAAACACAAAGACTGTCACCATCTCCTGGGGAGCAAAGGCGGCACTGAGCGCAGAGACATTTCCTATTAGGACAACTAAAGATCAGGGGAAAGCCCTAGACACAGCGTGGGCTGATGTGTTATTTGAAGTCTCCTTATGGATGGCTGCATTTTTTTTTTTTTAATTTGAAAATTTTGCAACACCCTTGAAAGTAGAAAGAATGAAATAAAGAACCTTTAGGTACCCGTCCCCTACAGGGGAGAATGACTGTTACACAGTTGCTGCATGAACGCTTTTATCCTTTGTTCAATTACCTTAAGTAAATCCAGACCTCATCTCATTTAACATCTCCACACTACAGTATGCAGCTCACGTGTTCCAAGGTTAGCTCACAGCCCCTGTCCCATGACACATCTGCTGGGGACACTGGACAGAAGAAATGCCTTCTACGCCCACCCCCACGCCCACCCAGATGATTTATCAGTTTTCCATTAGGAAAGTCAGCATCTCCATCCTGTGTTACAGTTATTTATGTTGTTTTATCTCCCTCATTACATGTCAGCTTTTTATGGAAAAATATGTCAGACGTTTTCATAGCCGAGCACAATGATTTGAAAGCAGTGCAGTATCTGAGTATATGAGGGTATTTTTAACGATTGGGATGAGACGTGTGTACTCTAAACTGAATATTTTGTGATTCACCTCTTCTTTGAGGAGGTCATTTTCTCACAGCCAAGCATATTTTTGATGCATAAAATAGATGCAAACAGATCCTAAGGGCCCCAAGCTACCATTATCTTTGTGGGGTATTGATGCTACATTTATCTCTGACTAGAAGAAAACAGCTTCAAGGTTTGAAAGGAATGAACTGTTGGGCACTTACCTGATTCAGTTTGGGTAAATCCTTTGCATTCTTTGATTTTGACCTATTTTCTGGATTCCAGAGTCTCAGATAATTACGGTTTTCTTGAGAATTTGCCCTCTTCCCTAAAACCCAAATATTAAGAAATAAGTGTTCAAAGGTCAAGAAACCAGTGTCTAACCAGCAGGAAGGAAAACATATAGAAGAATCTGTACCTCTGTCGGGTTTCAGACTCACTGTAACGAAGCCATCATCTGAGCTGTGTTTGTTTCTGCTATCCAATCCAACTACTACCAAGAAATATTCAGAAGAAAAAAAGTATTAGAGTGTTATGGAATAAACACATAGATTTAGCATTCGGTAGAGTTGCCTGATTTAGCAAAACAAACAAACAAAACAAAACCTCAGCACACTGAGTTAAATTTGAATTTAAGATCAACAACAAATCATTTTTTAGTATAAGTGTGTCCCAAATAGTGCATGGAACATACTTATGCTAAGCAAATTATTTTTTGCTTACTTGAAATCCAATTATACTGGGAGTCCCATATTTTATCTGACAAGCCTATTTCTAGGTGAAGAAATAACTCCCCCCAGAATTCTTTGTCACAAGTGGGTTTAGTGTATAATTAGGAAATAAAGAGATGATGTCACATCATCTTCAGTACTTAAAAAAAACAGTAGTGCTTGCACCAGTGAATGAATGTTGATTTCCCTCCCCCTTTTTATATTGTCATCTTAACTTTGCATACATGAGATTGATTTTCTGTCAGGCCCCACAAAAGATCAAAAACTCACTTTCTGAAAGGAAAGTAAAATCTATGTTGCTAAAAGAAAACGAATGTTACATGCTACAAAATTCCTTCAGAATTATAATCTGGCATTTCAAAAATATCTATATTTTAAAATTTTCAACACAAAGCAACAGAACTTATGGAATTAGAAAAAAAAATTTTTAAGTGTATTTTAATGATTATTAAGTGCTGTTGGCATTCCTGAAGCATTCTGAACAAGTGAATCCTTTGCTGAAATGAGTGCCCGCTAAGAAAGACACAGCTAACATTTTGCAGCTAAAATACGATTGCTAGTGATGTTGAGAATATTGTAGGACGTGCTAAGGCTCGATGCTAACAGCCTTACTGCATTATCTCATGAAATCCTTACTACACACGGAATGACAGCTATCATCTTCATTTCCCACAAAAGGAAACTGAAGGCCCGAAGACGAGGAAATCTGCCTGAGGTCACCTACGTAACAATACCCAGAGCTAAGATTCTGTCCCAAGCTCCGACCCTCAATTTGTTGCCAATAATGATAAGACTGGGTCTGGCTCACTCCTCTCTCCTCAGTCGTGTAGGTGTTCGCAGTTTAAAAGGAGGTCTAAGCTGTGCATGTTTGGGGGTGGCAAGATTTAAGAGGCAAAAGGACCCAGGAGCAACCCATGTTTACTTCCAGACTTAGGTGGAGCCATGAAGCTGCCCTGATGATGGGTAGATACGTCAGTGCAGTCACAAGCTGAGACGTTGCTTAGATCATACACAAGAAAGCAGCACACGACTCAATATATACACCTGGAGATACACACAATGAGTTGGATCACGTCTATGTAGACCTAACAACCACACAGAACAAGGGTGAGCAAACTCTTTCCGTGAAGGGCCAGAGAGTAAATATTTTAGGCTTTGCAGGCCATACAGTCTCTTCCTACCACTATAGCATGAAAGCAGCCATACACAATGTACATCAATGAATAACAGCTTGGCTGTGTTCCAATACAACTTTATTTATAAGCACTAAAGTTTTAATTTTATATAATTTTCCCCTGGCATGAAATATTATTTTAAGAAATGACATTTAAAAATGTAAAAAGCCATTCTGGGTGCACAGGCTGCATAAACAGGCAGTGAGCGGGATTTGACTGCTGGGCGGAAGTTTGCTGACGGCTATTACAGAGCACAGCCATATAAGAGAATGCTTTCTGATACAAGTGCTGGAGCCAATTGTGGCTAGCAGCATAACAACAGGATGACATTCTTAATGAGCCTGACCCTAGCAGGGAGAGGGGGCCAAGTATATAGCTTTGCAGGATGTTTTTTTCTAAGCCAGTGGGACACAATATCCATGCTTCCTATAGTTGGCGGAAGTACCTGCTCCCAATAATTGCCGCCCATCTTCAAAAATTTATAAAGTAACATGTTAGGCAACTGTATCCATATACTTCTTTGACTGACTAGCTATGGAGGCAACTTTTTCCAATAACGGGGGATCTGTGGAAAAGAACTATAGTACCTTTGGGGAAGACAGTCACTTACCATGTGTGCATTCTGGGGTGATATCTTCAAAGAAGTACTGAGTTGCTTCAAAGGCAGAGTCTGGCTCATCTTGATCAGAAGACGGCTCTAGAAAGGGGAGGAAAGAGAATTTGCATATTGGCTGGGCCAGGACTCATGAGTGTATTTTACTTGTTAAAGGAATGACAGGGGAAGGTGAGAAGCTAAAGTTACAAAGGTGGGGTAGGGTCACATCCAATGCCTACTGCCTGGAAAACCTTACCGGGGGAGGGGCACACTCCATTTCTAACTCCACCCTCCTTCTTAATGACCCCACACCAAAGTGTCACTTTACATTTTCCTAAATCCTGTGGAATGATGCTTTAGGAACCAAATTTTAGAAACTTGTACACTATAAAGATAATTCCCAAATCTATAGTGTTACCCTATCTCTATCCTAGTGCCAATCCCGTGTTTTTTTTGTTGTTGTTGTTGGGTGTTTTTTTTTTTTTGTATTTGTTAGATATATCCCAGCTGGAAGCTAACCTTATTTAAAACTTAACTTACATCCTCACCATTTCTGTTGTTTCTGTCAGGGGTAGAACTCTCCCCTACACTCGGAATCTGAGAGTCTCCTAGTCTCCTCTCTCTCTCACCACCCTGGAATCCCATGTCACCAAATGCTAGTTATTCTTTCTTTTGCAGAAGCCCGCTCTTTGCTTTTGACGCAACTCATAGTTCAGACAGGTAAATGACCATAGACTCAGGCACAGGCTGACTCAGGAACTCATGTAGAGTCATTATTCAGCTCATTATTAGTGACGAATGGGCAATTTTGTATGTCAAAAAGAGGCCATCAGGTCACACCAAAGGAGAGAGAGAGATTGAGAGATTTCAAGCCAGGTCGTGGTTACAGGTGCATGTGCCGCTGCTCTGGGCGGCTCACTTACCAGGCAAGACATGCATTTTATACAGGAGTTTGAGTTTCTCTGTGAGGTCCCCATGGCATGCGGCACCTAGAAGTCACAGAAGTACCAATGTGAAATGCATCGTGTGTGCTAGGAACCCCTCCAGGCTTAGCATTCCCCTGAGAAGTCTACTTTTTACAAATTGAAACCAAGACACCAGGTGACAGAAGGTCTGGCCAGGGCATATGTGGGTTAAGAGCGCTGGATTCCTGGATTCCTGGTTTCAAATCCTTCGTACTTAACTCTGTGACCATGGGAGAGTCGGCCTTGCTGTAACTCAATTTCCCCTTTGTAAGGCAGGATGATAAGTAAAGGATTCTACCAGTGGTCTCAATATCAGGACCCATGACCTGTAAGAACTCAATGTGTTAATATGTATACAACATTGAGAATAGTGCCTGGCACATAATAAACTTATTAATTAGCAAGATCATGTGAGTAAACCTCAATGCCCTAAATAGCTGTTAGAGTTCAGAAATCATCTCAAAATATATTTGAGATTGCTTCAAATTACTCATTTTAGAAATCCTTTTGTTATTTTGAGTTCTCCTAAATGTTTCTTCATTTTAACTTATTCTAACCTGCCATTATATCACCATAACTTCAATGAAAAGAATCATGTTCCTTTTTCCTTTAACTTCCATATGTGTATCAGGAATCGGAAAATCCTTTGTATGTATCTATTCTCAGAGCACCTACTTGAAGATCAGTTAGATTTGGAAAAAGAAGAAAAAGAGGAATTATAGAATCTGAGTTGGCAGCGACATCGGGGGTTATCTTGTCCAACCTCCCACTTAGCGTAGGGCTCCCACACAGCCACAAGGTAGGAATCTGCTCGAACATTGTCAGGGACACGGAGCTCATGACAACCAAAGGCATCTTATTCCACTGACATAGTCTCTAAACACCGAAAGTTCTTCTGTGATGTTTACTTTAGTCTCGGGACCCTTAACCTGCAGACTCAGCTTTCCAGACACCGTAGAGTGTAAAACTTTTGTCTACGTGCCTATGTCATTTTTTGGGAAGAAAATGCTCACAGTCCGTATGCGACCTCAAAGGATTACTTAACTTTTCTGAGCTTCCATCCCTCTCACTGAAAACAGACATAACAAAAGCAAGCAGGTAGGTAATAAAGCAGAATAGTAACGACACAAACTGTGCCTCCAGGGGGGCTGGGTTTAAACTATGGCTTTGTAGTTGTGTGCCTTTACGCACATTAAGCACACAGAAAGCATTAGGGCCGTGCCTGGCACAGAGTAAATGATATAAATGATATAAACAGTATAAATGTTAGTTATCATTACTGTTGTTACCCCAACGGGCTTTTGTTTGGATTAAGTGCAAATTCTAAGGCAGCAGAACAGTGCCTGCACTTAGCAAAAGCTAGTTCCTCTGCGTTCCCCCCTTTGAAACATATTTATGAGTACTTTATACAAGTAATTCTTCTTACCTAAGAGGACCCATCTACACCCCATTTGCTTTTTAAAAACCATTAGGCTCCTTTGGCCTTGAAGCCTTTCAGTTGTTATTCTTAAAGATTCTGGGCACTTTTTGGGGATCATTACTGGCTCTATCCTGACACCTTCATCTGTCTTTGGACACGTCATTTTAAAGTACATGGCCCAAGGTCACAGAGTGGCATAACTAGAATAAAAACATTTTTTCCTTTTTATCACATTCTGGTAGTCTGACACAATGCCTGCCAAGTGCACAACCTCGTATCAGTGGGCCAAGCTCAACTATGAGAGTCCAATAGAATAGAGGGCGGGGAACAGGTCAGACAGCAAGGCTGAGGGCGGAAACTGCACACTGCTGTGAGATGTGGGTGTGCGCTCTCAGGGTGGATCGTCCTTCCTCCCCGCAAAGCAGAGAGGAAAGGCTTCCACTGAGACTGCCGAGCTGTAGTAGTGTTTTTCAGCCCTTTATTTAAAACATCACAAAATGTTTCTATGAAATTTTATGAAACATATTATATATAATAGAAACATATATATTCTTTTTGCCAAAGAAAAGCAATCCACCCAAACTTTTCTTTTTCTCCTGTAAAGTAACCACATATGTGGATTCAGCGTTCCAATTGGCATTTATTGTCTTGCGAATTCTCTGATAATGTATTTGTAACTAGTGCCAGAGACTATCTAATGTAGAAGGCGACGCTTTAATCTTATAATATATCCATGAACCAAAAACAGATTTTACAATCAGTTTGCAAACCATCAAAGGCACTCCTGTGCCCTCTGACCCCAATCTCCTGAGGCCGTGCGCCTGAAGGCAGCACTGAACCCACCGGGGTTATCCACCAGCCCCTCCCAATTCATGCAATCACATCACATCCTTACTTAGTCCAGAGACAAACTCTCGGAAGTTAATCAGAGAGTCTCCATTTTCATCTAATAACTGGAACAAGCGGGAGGCCAGCACGTCAGAGTGAGTCCCACAGGCCCAGGGAAAGAGAAGCGCAAACATCCCCTTGAACTGCTCAAAGTCAATGCGATACTGTTCGAGGTAAGGCAGGCTGGGGTCGTGCCTGTCCAGGGCATTGCTGCTCCCGCCCCAGTAGCAGCTGGTTAGATGCTCTGCCTAAAAATACAAAAACAAAAAACCCAGGATGTTATTGAGGCCTCTATCTCACAGCAGACACCAGGAAGAAAAGACCCAATCTCAAATGTGGAAAAAGGCTTCTGGTCAACCCGTGTGCATCTCCTGGGGCCCTGCTCTGGTCTCAGCACCCCTCTGTCTTTTTGTTCTGCATAGATCTCCACTTGACTATCCTCACCAGCTCCATGGCAACCATCTCTGGAGTTAACATCGGGCATGCAAGATCCAGTTCAATTACTGGAGTAGGTGAAGAAAGAAAACAACCCTCCTCCCTCCATTTTCTTCCTCCTAATACACGTACTCCCAAGCGTGCTGCCAATAACTGCCAAACATTTTATTTATTTAAAAGAAATAAAGAGAATGTTTACCTGAAAAGGATCTGTAATTTAGGCCATGAGACCACCTTGTTCTCCAGGTGAAGTCCAGCGGTCTAGTGGCCCACTCATGTCATCCAACCCCTTAGCCAAAGCAGATCCTGAGGAGATGGTGCGTTTCCGAGCCTAGTTTAGTGTCCCATAAACCCCCTGCCTCTTGTTCACCAAAATCACATAAATATCATTGCCTTACAGTATTTAAGCTGTAAATGTGTGGTCCTCCTTTTATACACATTGAAAATAGCTCCAGAAAAATTACGAGCAGCAGCCCCTATGGTCAGGGATCTGGAACCTATTTCTGTCCTTGGAAACAAGGCAGCCTCTTTACTCATGAGGTCGTATTGATTCTGGTAGAAACAGCTGCCCATTCTAGGAAGACCACAAAGATGAAACATGCAAAAGGACTGGAAGGACCCTCCCCTCCACACACAGACATTTACAGCTGGCTCTGGATGGTAGGTGGGGGTGAGGAGAAGGTCATGAAAAGGGGGACTTTAGTTTTACTTTATTCCCCATTGTACCGAGTATTTCATTACGAGCATGTATAAATATTGCAATAGAAAACAGCACTTTCAGAACAGATCTCTCCCCCTTATCCAGAGGTTCTGAAAAGGGGACAGGGAGTCAGTTGAGAGTGTGTAGCATTTCCGTTTTGCTCTCACTTAGAAAGGAGCAGAGAAGACCAATGTCTTTACCACAATGGTTTACTGGGAATTGTAGCTAATGACCTAAAAAAAGAGAGGACTGGGAGTTGGGAGGAGAGGAGGAAGGAGGTGTGGAGAACACAGCCAAAACCAGGTTTTCTGCAGCCTTGGAAGAATAAAGGGAGCCTCTCGAAGTTCACCAGGGTAGGGAAGCGACAGTGGGGAGGCCGGAGGGAGGGAGGCAGAAGCTGAGGTCCTAGGGGCTGCATGGGTGGAGCTGTACCCTGAATTATCACCGGTGATGCCCAGCAACCCTGAGAGGCGTGTGTTGTTGACACATCCCTGGGAGGGGTCCACTTTACCTAAGTGACATCAGTGGATAAAGGTTATCCAGAGCATCTCCTCTTAACTAAAGCACCCAAGTGATTCTGGAACCCTCCTGAATGTGATAAAGGCACGTTCATGGTGCTCACAACCATCAGGAAAGACAAGCCACACAGATCATCTCCCTGCTCCGTGATGAGACTGCACGCTCCACCATTGGTGGGGAGGAAGGGAGGGACAGGGGCCCAGAGACTGAAAAAGGACCGAAGGGCCAATTTGGAAAGAGTTCAAAGGAAAGTAGGGCAGAGGGGCCCTGGACCACGTTTTCCACCAAATCTGCCTCAGGGTGGCAGCCTTTCACTTTTTCCAACAAGTTTTAACCCAAAGCCTTGGAAGACGACTGCATCTTTCCTTTGTATCTGCAGGAAAAGCCCCAGAAATTGGCCTTTTAAAGGACTACAAGGTCTGGTAGGGTGGGTGTCTGACATATAGTAATGTCTCCATAAATATTTGTTTAAATGAATGAAAGCCAATTGAAGTGTTCAAAAGACCCGAAAAAGAGTCCATAACTGAAGTTTGTATCTTGGTTCCACAGCACGGAGACTCCTTCCCCATTCCTCACACCAATAAGGGTCTGCGGTTCTTTCTCAGGGTGCTCAGTAGACTTGGGGAACTAGTGTTTGTCAACAAACACTTGACAGGGTTTATGAGCACAGCTTGCTTTCTTCAGGCATATCCTCAGGGTACAAATGACACACCTGGTACCCGGAGTGCACAGGCAAGAATGACACGATGCCCAGGTGAGAGGACATGGCTTCAGCGATCTCTGGATCAGGGACTTCGGCACAACCCACCCTGGCCCTTCTTTTCCTTGTACCCCCAGAAGCTGGCCTCTTCTTTCTAATGTCATAGCCTTTTTCACTATCCATCCGTGCTCTTGCTACTTCCAGCTGCTACGCCCGCTTCTGTTTAGTCACTCTTGGCCCTACTTCCTCACCACCCTGTGAAGCAGATTTCTTCGGGTCCTCAGCATCCCTTTAAAATCCGATCTCAATTGGATCATTATCTTTTGCTCCAAGCTGGATCATTATATTTTTCCTTTATGAAACAAAGAGGGACCCCTTCCTTATGGACAATCAATGCACACGGAGCAATTAGCTCCAGGGCTTTTGATGTGTGGATGAAACATGAGTGAAATGGTACACTACAGAGACTTCACCCTCCAGTGCTGGATGGAGGCAGCTGGGGGCGCGGGTGTTCACGCTGTTGGTCATGCCACTGGGCTGACAAAGAACACCAACGGCTCTGAAACCTCCATGTCTCTGTGCCCAATCAGAAGCATGCAGAGTGTACTAGATTGATAATTGATCACGATTTACCTATGTACTCAACACACGTTTGGAACACCTGCTGGGTACAGACACTATACTAGTTACCAGGGAAACAAAAAATACGTAAAACAGTGGTAGCTAACAGGCAAGTGGGAATATTAGCGATAACATTCCCAGCTATCACCTTCACTGATTCTAAGATCTATTCGTGTTCAACTCGGATCTTTATGCTTGTGCCTTTATGGTTTGTCCCTGTATTATCCTTGCAGTCCTCGATGCAAACAAGTTTAGTTCTGGCATAAAAGACACTATACACAGGAGGCTACCCAATTCGAGATCATGATAAAATTGGTACCTGCCTAACAGGCATCTTTTAAAATTTGTTTCCTGTCAATTGCCACATTTTCACTTACGATGTTGATAATAAGGGTTATGAATAAAATATTTTTTCTAGAAAAAAAAATTCTACATTGCTTTATTTACTAATATAATATTTTCTTATTTAGAAACAAGACTAGTATGGGCTGAATTATGAAATGGAAATTACAGAAATTTAACTAATTTGGCTTTGCCTTAGCCATTTGGACAGCTTTATTTGTATTTTAGCTAAATACCTCATTTTAAGGCTATTTTAATATAGATTAATATAGGAAATTACAATTTACAAGGCAGAATTTAAAATCAATTGCCATTGTTCCAATGAGTACTAGAAAGTACTATTCTATTTGCTTAAGACTAAGGAGACAGCTAAAATATTATATGGAGTGGAAGAAAGCTAAAACATCAACTAAAGTGGGTTATAAGAATATGTTTATTTTTTCACATTAAGTATTCCATTTTTATATTCTCAGCTCTAGCTTTCTATTTATGCATGTTGAGACTCATGTCATCCCCTGATGATTTAACAGAAAAATCTAGAACTGAATTATAAAGTGAATTCTTTTATTCCCCCGAATGTACACGAATTTACTTGGAAACTCACCTTGAACAGAGCATAAAGTTCCTCTAACTCATCAATGGTAAAGGAAGTTTCTGTCACAATGGTTCGTACCTATAAAAAGAATAAACACCATGAATTTCAGAAACTCAAAAATGCCTTGTTGGGCAAATTTCTGATCTTCTTCTTTTAAATCACCTTCAGTCTGTCAAGCCAGAATTTATGAGCTGGTAGGAGTGTGGGGAAGGAGGGAGGAAGAAGGCTACATGCCATTTCTCAAAGGACTTACCACATTCCGTTTCGTAGTATCTTCCAGTGTCTGGATCACCTTCAGTCTCTGTTTGAATCTCATCTGCTCAATCAGATCTGCCCGGATCGTTCCAAATTTCTGAAAAGAAGTAATATTGGTATTTCTGAGAAATCTGCTATAGTACACATGCTGTGTCTGCAGGATTGATGGAGATACAACCCTTATACATATGAGAAATTTCTGGTCACATAACAGGTATCCTAGACTATACCTTTATTTACTCTATTACCTTTATTCATTTTAAAGCCATGTAACAACGATAAATAAATAACAGGAAATTCTCATGCTTCTGAACTGCTGAACTAAATTTCAAAGCCAAATGAGTCTTCCTTACATCAATAGTTCATGAGGGGAAGTAAAGGGATTAAATAAAGCTACAAGGGCCATTTATGTACGAAAAAATGCTTTAAAAGAAGGCTTTTTTCTGACAAGGAGAAAGGAAATATCTAAAGCTAACTATTAGCCTGGGAGGTCGGAAGAGACGTTGATGTGAGGCTCGCTGCCCATGATCTCTAGCTCAATACCATTTTCCTGGTCCAGAAACCCACCGTGTTTGTTTCAGGATGGCAGACATGGTGAGCTAACTATCTTTTCAAACTCCAAAATACCCAGCATTGCCTGAATGTATGTTGAACTAAATTTTAAAAACCAAATGAGTCTTCCAATTTGAAGGTAGAAAAAGAATACGTAAGATGTTATGTGTCTTAGTTGTGCAGAAGAAAAACAAAGACACTCTGCTTAAAGTACGAAACTTAACCCATGGAAGCAATGGCTGCAATGGCTAAAGACACTTAAAGGATAAAGGAAAAGTTGACAGACAATATCAAGTGTTGGCAAGGATATGGTGCAACCAAAAGACTCATGTGCCGCTCCTCAGAGTATCAATTGGTACAACCATTTTGGAAATCTCTCTGGTAGTAGCTAAATCTGAACACATATATTCCTATTACCCAGAAATGCTTCTCCTAAGTACACACCCAAAAGAAAGTATATACATTTTTACCAATAGACATGCAGACATGTACTAGAATATTCGTAGTGCCACTATTAGCCAAAAACAAGTAACCACTTAATGCACATCAACAGCAGCATGGATAAATAAATCATAGTACTATTACACAACGTGTTACTATGCGGCAATGAAAATCATCAATTTGGATAAATCTCATAATCATAATGCTGAGCAAAATGAAACAGAACCACAAAGGAACAATTTTGTCTAATCCCATTTACATGAAGTTCAGAAACAAGCAAAACTAATCTATGACGTTAAAAGTCAGAAGAATGAGTAACGTTGGTTGTATAGTGACAGAAAGGGGACACAGGGCACTTCTGGGGTGCTGGTATTGATCTGGGTAACATTTACATAGTATGCTAAATGGGTTTAAAAAGAGTGCCTTTGTACATTCATACTATGGAATACTATTCAGCAATTAGAAAACAAAACAAAACAACTATTGGTATATACAGTGACTTGGATGAACCTCAGAGAAATTGTGCTGGATGAAAAATGACAAATCTCAAAAGGACATGTATATTACATGATTTTATTTTTGTAATGATCATGAAATAATGTAATTATAGAGATGGAGAACAGATTAGTGATTGCCAGGGTGAGAATGGGGTGAGGGAGGGTGGTTGTGGCTATCAAGGGGGTCACATGCAATGGTTTTCTGTGATGGTTCAGCTGAGTGTCCTGATTGTGTGGCGGTTACGCAAGGCTATGCATGTGATGTGATAGCACAGAGCTGTCTTGGGCCTCACGCCAGAGATTCAGATTGAACTGATCTTGAATGGAGCCTGAGAATTCATATTTTTAAAAGACTGGCTTTAAAATGTTTCTGAGTGAATTTAGTGCACAGGCAGGATTGAGAACCACCAATTTAATGGTTAGGAGGGGGGGAAATGATAGGCAAAAGTTTGCGGTGTTTCTCTTTAGGGTGACCCGTACGGCATTGATTGGAGAGCCATTGGAAATTTATGAGCAGGGCAGTGATACTGAGCAGAGAGGAGAAAACAGAAAAGCAATCACTGTGCATTGAAAGACCAGGCAATGTAGGTTCTGATATTAATAAAAGGGCTTGTTTTCCCAGACAGAGGAAGGAAACTGCTGTGTCCTGCCATAGGACATTTGGCAGCCTAACGGCCACCATTAGGGACCGGCCAGACAGGATGTAAATTGAAACCAGCCCTTGGTCTCGTCTCCATTCTCTGCTCTTTCCCATTAAAAATGGGCCAACTGCTGATTTCAGCATGATGTTAGCTTACCTGCTGTCAAGAATAAAGTTGAGTGAACACATACTAAGCTGTATCACTTTGGTCTAGAATTCTCTTAACAATAAAGGTTTCAGGAGATGCCTTTAGGAAAACAACCTACAGGTATAATAACTATTGCCTTTAATCACATGGACTCTTTTTCTGGATTTTTCTGGAAGAATCATCATCCAAAATTTCCGACAGGGTGCTTTCCAAAAGTCCTGGGGCAATGATTGTTTTTTTAAATGCCTTATGATAACGAATTTTGGAGAGAGTAAAGTGAAACAGCCATTCTCTGTTAGTGGAAGTATAAATTGGGACAATCTTTGTGAAAACTGGACAGTGTGTGCCAAGAGCTTGGAAATCATTCACACTTTTTGATCTATTGCTGGAAATCTATTCCTAAGAAAATAATCATAGATATGATATTTGTGTACGAGTTTATCATGTAATATATATCATATTATATATATCTAATAATACCATATAAGTTTGCCATATAATACCAAAAATTTGGAAGCAAGTAACGTAAATGTCCAACAAAAGGGGACCAGCTAAATAAATGTTGGTACCTCATTAAAATGGAATACTAAGAATCGATTGAAACCATTCCTTCAAACAATATGTAATATCGTAGAGAATGCTTATATATGTTTTCAATGAAAAGGAATGTTACAAAGCACTTTTTAGAAGGAACTTATTTTTTAAGTGTTTGCTACAAATATAAAAACATACTTGAGGGAAATATAAAATGCTCATAGTGTATATATTTCTTTCTTCATATTTTCCCACAGTTCCTACATTTTAAAATAACAAACATGCATTACTTTTATGATTCCAAAACATACTAAAATGCTTTGTTTTTTAATATACCTGGTGTGTCATGTCAATTAAAACAATAAATTACCAGTCTTTCTCCCATGATGAGTTAAGGACAATCATTTCTGAAAAGACTTCTGGATCCATACCAATTTTTTTTAAAGCCCCAGTGTCTTGACTCTAAGAAGGACTTTCTGACCTCGGCTTGTCCTTCACCATTTGTCCCTGACCCAGGTTGTTGGGAGTTGGAATGCTGACAATCACCAGTGCTATAATCCTAAAACATCTGTAGAGGGCATAGTGTGCTCAGCAGAATATTCATGCTCTTTCTTAATGATAATTTCTGTAAAAGTCCGCAGAGCCAAGGTCAGCAAGTGAAGAAACCATGAGGAGCTACGGGCACAGAGTCCTTGGGGGCTCCACACACCATCAAATGCTATGAGGCACATGGCACCGTGGTTCATTCATTCCTAGAAGCTCTACTTTGGGATTCAAGAACAGGTCCAGGGGCATGAAGGACCAGAAGGCCCCCTCCCCCACCACACGAGGCAATTCTAGAGGAATCCTAGGCCTGGCTCTTCTCTAGAATGGTGCCCGGTGTTCTCCATGTCTTGGACTACAGAGGATTGGCTTATCTACGTCAGAGGAGACCTAAGTACTTGGCATGAGAACAGAAAGGGAACTGATGTGTGCGGGTCAGCCTCCCGAGGTCTGCTCTGAGCCACCCTTCCTCACTCCATCCAGCATTGAATCTGAACTGCTATTTGATCGGGATTCAGGGTGGGCATAGTAAAGAACGTCAGGGCAACATCTTGTCATGCCATTGGCTCTATGGCGTTACACTCAGCAGAAGTCACGGGCCCCATTCAGTGTCCATCTCTGCAGCTCAAAGCTGTCAGCTGGCAAGTAGCTATTTGCTCTGGCAGCTATTCTCAGAAGGGAAGAGGAAGCAGGCACACCCATGGGTTAGCAATGGCAGTGTGTTGCACCCCTCCAGCCAAGCCCCTCATGGCAGGCCCAGAGCGCTGTGACACTCTGCCAGGAAACAAGACCTACCTCATAGGAAGTTCTGATGAGTCTGAAGATGTCCACCTCAGGGTAAGGCTCCACGTCATCGCTGAGCAGGGAGTGCAGGTGAGGAATGGGAGGCAGCGTGCTGTCTTTGTTGGTCACACTGTCTAAATACCTGGAAGAAGAATGAATCAGAAGTTACGGGGAGTCTCATCTGGAATTCTCCCATTATAGTTGTCCACCCATTTTCTGCAAACTCTGCATTTGAAAACGAAAGACTAGAATTTCCTTAAGAACAAAATTAAATTCCCTTAACTTCTGAAGGAAAAGCATATGAAAATAAATCCTCAGCCACAGAGAGAAGTGAGCATAATGGGTATCATCAAGCCAATTAAGACTCATGAAACCAAGAAGACAGATGAGAGTACAGGGTTGTCGAGGAGCCTTAGTGCACTACCTTCCCAAAACGGTCATGGCCTCCCCGTCGTCCTTGCAGTTCAACAGTTTGTCCACATTTGCATCCAGCACAGCCAGCGCCAACTGGAATATCACCTTGATTCCTTCATAGAAGAAACAGTCAACAACCACAACTGCACTCTCAAAGGGCATCACGCTGAGAAAGAGTGTGAGGAACCAAGACAGGGAGATGGTGGAAATCACGCCCAGGTCCTGCATGCAGTCGTACAGCTGTGGGACGTAGTCTCGTGCCAGCTCCTCGAAGACACCCTGGTCCACCAGTGCCCCTGCAGCAGTGGACACAAAGGGCCCTGGGTGAACCACCTACACGTTCTTATTAATGCACCCAATCACATGGCTCGACTAAAACAATCCAGTTCACAACTGCACTGAGAGAGAACTCTGCTCCTTCTCTGACTGTTCTGCTGTTACTAGTTACTATGTTACTAGACCAAGGTGTCATCCAGTCCTCTCACTAGATCAGTTCTGGCTGCAGGTTTCCTTCCTGGCGTCTTCCTGCTCTGCTTTCCATGCCATAAAAAGCAATAATATGACAACTATGAAGGTTGTTAAGAAAGTTAGTTTACAAAGACTGCATGACATACAATCAGTTATTTTGTTAGCAACATAATGTTTGATTAGGCATGAAATGTGTATCTAACTAGCTCCATTTCTTGGCACATTCTTATTTTAAAAAATCAATTCATATGCATGGTCCCCACATATTGTTTTTTGAAATGGCTTTTTTAAGCTTTAAAGTATTCCAGCTGTATTCCACACAGTCAAGATTCCACACGTTCAAGTATTCCACACATTCAAGATCAATTTACTGACATTTCTGGAGAATATTTTCAATGAATTAAATTAGGGTGCAAAAGTTTAGACATAAAGACAGAACACAAGAGGGAAGCGTAAAGCATACCAGAAAAAAAAAAGGTAACACAAAGCTAGTCCTGCTAAAATGAATGTCTAACAAACACTTGAGGGGAGAATAAGAAATAATAGTAATAATTTGTTTAAATGCTCATAATCGTTGTTTGCTTTTGCAACAAAACCAGTTCTGAAAAATCCTTTAGAAACTTAGTTTAGGATAAACTGTTATAGCTCTCTTGTCCACTCCAGATAGCACCTCCCCCCCCCCTTTTTTTTTAATACTTCTGCTTTCCACAGATTCCATTCTCTTCATAAAATAATTTTTTTTGTCAGACCCTTTTCAGTTGATGGTTGGTGAGCTCGGTGCAGCTGTCACATGTCACAGAGTGACACCCATATCAAATGTTTTCTAAATGAATTTCTGCAGCAGTGACACAATGTATGTTCTCTTAACATGCAACGTGTGTTCAGTTTTCCACAGGGCTCCCGTGTGTACAATCCGTACCGACTGCAGCCCTCTCATTTCCACTTTGGAAAGCTGGAGTAGTCTGAAACTCTTTTGGCCAATGGTGACTGGGAGTGCTGTTCTAGCTGCTATCGTGGCTCTGGAAACATTTCCTTAACGAGATACGGGTTCCAGTGTTCACTACATCCCCACATACCAACAACTCTGGTGTTGTAGTAATCAGGCAGCATGCGCTCACACAAAGCCACCAGCAGCCAGAAAGCCTCCTCCTCCTTGGCATAAAGCAGCAGCACTGAGGTGACAATATTCATGGCCTA
Source organism: Rhinolophus sinicus (assembly GCF_057876585.1). NCBI lineage: Eukaryota > Metazoa > Chordata > Mammalia > Chiroptera > Rhinolophidae > Rhinolophus > Rhinolophus sinicus. The sequence goes on along the minus strand of NC_142515.1, from coordinate 118,271,536 downwards.
AAGGAATCAAAGCGATGTCATCACACACCTTTTAACAAACAGGCAATTGCTTAGCCTAAAGAAATTACTGAGTTAGTCTCACGGGCCAGCAACTTTTTTCTGTAAAAGGCCAGATACAAAATATTTAAAGGTGCTGCAAACTACACACACCTTTTGTTTACAACCTTCTAAAAAGGTAAAAAGCCTTGATCCTTGAGCCGGCCACTGCGAAAGGTCTTCAGGAACACCCACATCCACCAAGGACTGAGACAGGCAAACCCTCACTCAAAAACTTTGCCCAAAGTTTATTTGACAAAGCCTTTGACCTGCTACAATCTCAGTGTTTTAATACCTAATTCAGTGACGTAAATCCTTTTTAATCTATCATAATGGCTTCTATAACCAAGTACACAAGGCAGGAGGCTCTCCTCAGAGAACAATGAAGTCTTGTAAACTTAGCACTTCCCATTATTTCCATCTGGATAAGGAAGGCAGTGATAAGTACCAGGGACAAATTATAGAGTGACCTACTTTATTAAAAGATATTATCAGATAGCTCATAAGGATACTCAGGGATCAACTACTTTAATAGTCCTCGTAATTAAAAAGAGGAAGATCAAAAGATAAATGTGAACTCTATTATACCAGAAGTCAACTAACTCCTGTACTCTTTGATCTTCTAGAAACCAGTAATTGTTCATCAGACTTCTATATAAATGTCAAAAAAAGGGATTTTGGTCTAACAGGCTCTTTCTTGTAAGTCTTGCCCAGTATTTTCCCAAGTGAAATCATTACTAAAATTCCAGTTGAGAATTAACCAGCCGATTCTAGCACATGACACGATCATGCTCACGGTTAGTTCCTTCCTCATCCAGTCAAGATCAGTTTTTCTAAGAGTCTATTTTGCAATGGGCTCTGGACTAGGAATTGGGATCGGAAGTGGAGAACACAACGGTGACAAGTCTCACAGGGCTTAAATATTGGTGTCAAAGATAGAATGAAGATGTAAAGGTTAAGTAATTAATTTTTTGGTATATTTAAGTGCTATCAAAAAGATAAAATAATGCGGTACAGGGAGAGCTGGAGAGAGAGAGAGAGAGAGAGAGAGAGAGAGAGAGAGAGAGAGAGAGAGAGAAGGAATTTATCCTGCTTTAGCTTTTAGCTGGACGGACAGAGCAGGCCTCTCTGAATATGTGGCTTCTAAAACTAAAGCTCACATTGCTTGGAGCTTGGAACTTCCCCAGTCGTGGTATATGTTCTAGTGCAAGAGATAACCTTGGGTGGTATGTGGGCAACATTTTTTTTATAGTGAATTAAGCATTTACTTTAGTGTGTACTGCCATAATCATAGCATATAAAAGTTATATTGTCAAGAGCATTATTGTATAGAAGGAGCAAAGTAGGAGCACTGTGGAACCGAGAATGCAGAGGGAAAGGCCTGGGGCGCAGGCAGGCACCTTGTTACCCCAGGAAGGGAGCGGGGTGGACCGGAGAGTGACCAGAAGGGACTTTCCAAGGTCACCCAGCAGGGCAGTGGTGGGTCCAGAAAGGGCGCTCTCGGCCCTCGGCTCCTCTGCTCAGTGCACTGGTTCTCATCCAGGGAGATTTGGCTCCGCAGGGGAACCATGGCATTTGTCTAGAGACATTCTGGTTGTCATGACTGGGAGGTTCTACTGGAACGTAGTGGGCAGATGCTATTAAACAGGGATGCTTTTAAACATCCCACAAAGCACAGGACAGCCCCACACAAAGAATTATCCAGTCCACTAAGTCCGCAGTGCGAGGTCAACAAGCCCTGGTGGAATGATTGTTCTGTTACCCATAAAGCCTTTCTTCTTTCTATTTACTGGCAAATAATTTTCCTTGTTTTTTAGTATAGACCACCTGTGACATTTACCTGGCAGTACCCTATGTTAGGATTTCGAAAAGCATAAGCTGTTAAGACTCTCCTCAGAGCGGCAATGCCCATCTCGTTCTGGAAGGCTGGGTGCTCCGGGAGGGAGCGGTGTAAGTCCCTCTCGATCTCCTCAGTGGCGAGGTTGTACTTCCCCATGGACTTCTCCACCAGGTCCTCGTAGTACCCAGGGTGCGTGGCCTTCTCGTTGATGGCACCTGGGAGACATACCCAACAGACACAACATCAAAAAGTGGAAACCCTGTCCTTGGTCTGCAGCCTCAACTTACCCACCTGGACCACTTCACTTCCCGGACCACGCAAAGGACGATGAAATCCCACAGAGGATGAGCTGTGTTACAATCGCGGCTAGACGGGCACATTTACTTGTGGCCACCTTCCCTCTCTCAGCTCCATAGTAAGCCGGCTATTTAAAACCTCAGAAAGTGGAAGTTTGAACGCTGAAATCTGTATTCCGAGCAACTTTTCACAGACCATCCTGAGGAGCTGCTTATGAGCTGAGGAGGGAGGTAAGCAAAGCAAGCCTAGCTCAGGCCTCAGCACTCCCTTCAAATCTAGCCGCTTTGCTTTCATTTTATTGGGGGGGGGGGGGTGTCCTTAAGGTTACACTTCAAAAAGGTGATTCTGCCCCTCAAACCAAGTTTGAAAATTGTTTGCTAAAGTATAAGCTCTGAATGGCTTAAATAGCTGTATGAAGAGTATGAAGCCATATGAGAAGGAGGTAATAGACTATGGAAGGATTTTTAAAATTGCAGGGGTGGGGAGGGGACTCCTAGCAATGGTGAGCCGCTGCTGTCCATGGGAGCTCCTCAGGCGGTGGGCAGGTGGGCTGAGAATCACGGCTTGAAGACACTGCATGTTAGGATTCTTGAAGACAGAAAAACCCTGCACACAAATATCTAAATCTAATTACATATAAGTTATACTTTCTTGTAAGTTATATAATATTTTATGTAAGTTAGGTATTTATATATAAATTATATGGGAGTATAAATTATATATGCACATATATACATATAGTATAAAAATACATATACATATAAAATATATACATACACATAGATGTGTATGTGTGTGTGTGTGTGTGTGTGTGTGTGTGTGTATAAAATGCCAGGGTACACATTCATATTTCACTGTTTAGAAATCAGAGTCCCTGTGCTGGTCCAGTCTTTCTCCCCGATGGTCACCCAGAGAGCCAGTGCTGACCACTCACGTGCCCAGGAAAAGGCAGTCTGGCTGGCAGCCACTTATCATTGGTTTTTGCTCTGTTCTCCAGGGAGATTTGCAGGGATTCTTGCCATGTGGCCTGCATGTCCCTTCGGTGGGTACAGGGAGCCAAGTCCTGGGGCAGAGGCCCTCAGGGTCATGGGAAACATGTCAGGATCCAGGCAGGGCTCCCCTGCGAGGAGCTGGGCTCACCCCATGGGCAGTCTGGCCTCCATAGGAACCCCACTCCCCATGAACTGTCTGGAAATAGGGGCTCGGGTACCTATCCCAGAGAGGCAGCATACAGACCACTTCACCCTCTGGCTTCCCATAGCCCATCGTGGACATAGAAAACATTGGGTCTAATTCTAAATGTCTGCAACGGGGCTGTATGCTGCTGTACACTGTCTCCTGGTGTTCGTTTTGAGTTTCATTTCTATCTAAAAGGTGCTATAAATAACTTCTAATCTGAATAAGGAAGATGAAAATGGAATTTGTTGTTTACTCTGTGAGCGATCAGAATCATGTTGTCAAGGTGACCAGTTCACCAAACACAAGCAAGGCAGAGGACTGGACGGCAGGATGACATTGGGCTGCGTTTGCAATTGGAGATAAATTGACTCAAACCTGGGTTTCTAAATGAGGAGCTACGGCTGGTCTACTTAAGGAAAATGGAAAGCAAGGCATGCAAACCAGGAGAGAACAAACTAGTTTTACATGAAACTGATCAAGCCAATTACTTTTCAGGATTCTATCAGCCTACTTCTGAGATGTTAATACATCTCATTATGGGCAAATACCATTTATGTCTACTTTTAGAAACAATGACGAGGTTTCTTGGTGTGTTTTTTTTATTTAAGGCTTTTCTGTAACTCCGGAAACTATTTAATTTTAACGTCATTTTTTTAATGTAAGGTTTCAATACCAGCACTAGAGGCAGGCCATCTTAGGTTTAAATAAAAATATTCACGTACACATATTTCGAATGATTACATTTCAGGCCTCTCACCAAGTAGAGAAAGTGATTTATATATTAAAGACTGGTGACACCTGAAGGCATGCCCTGATGTTTGCGACAGACTGGGCTGGGAAGAAGGAGTGGGGGCTTGGCCTGCCGGACCTCTGGTTTCTGCCTCAGGGCTCAAAGGTTTGACCTGACAGGGTGCTGGTCGGGCATGAGCCTAGCTTGCGTGCCAGTGAAGGTGGGCACATCTTTCCCACATGTCCATGACGCGTCCCTTTCTACCCTTTATGGCATCTCCAGGTTGGGGCCTAAGTATTAGGTTGGCACAAAAACAACTGCAGTTTAAAAGGTTAAATTGCAAAAACCGCAATTCTGCACCAATCTAATATGATCCGGTTAGGCTTTTGGTCGCAGGGCAGACTGGTCTCTCCTCCATGTCTCTAGTGATGACCAGTGAATCCAGGTAGTAGCAAAAGTGAGGGACCAGGCTTTCTTGTTCCTCCCCCTTTCTCCCTCTCTCCACCCCAATGACTGCTATGACCATGTGCCAGCCACACTTCCACATTCTCAATGAAGTTGGCACCGCCGGGAAAGGAAAAAGGGACTCCAAACATCACAAAGAATTAAACTCTTTTCCCTCGGGTTCTCTTTTTCCCTAAATAGCATTCGTGAAAAAAAAAAAACACTATGAGGACGCGAAGGTGGTGGCTTTGATATTTCGGCCACTGAATATGTCTCCTGTACTTTTTATGGAGGGACTACAACGTGCTGGCGAGGAAAGGAGATATAGCTCTGAATTGGGGTTTGGTATCTGAAAGAGCCCCGAGGCATGATGTGGGGGTGAAGGGGAGCCCCAGGGTCCCGCCAGCTCCGGAACCAGCGCTCCCTCCCCAGCCCAGCCCTACCTGACAGCAGCAGCCACAGCTCGCCCCGCATGCTCTCTGGGATACCCTTCAACACAAGCTCCCGCGTCTTTTCTGTGCGATACATGCAGATCCCTTGCCCGTACTCAGCAAAGTGAATCTTCCAGGCTTGCTCTTTCAAAAACTCTTTGGCCTGAAAGGAATAATGACACGAGACTGCATCCCAAAGTATGCTGATGATGGAGAGGAGAAGTTCGATGGGAGGTCAGCACATTTCCCCCTGTGCATAGAGCAGCAAAGTTCTGGACAGAACTCAGAAGAACAAGGAACTCAGAGTTTCTGGAGTGTTCCCTAATCAGACCCATCCATCTATCACATCCTGTGGTTCTGTCATGAAGCTTTCTGGCCCTGACTCAGAATTCCACTTCCCTGACACAGTTCAGCAGAATGCAAATGATATTCTTGGCTTTATGTCTATAACTCCAAGTTAAAGTGGGTTCTGCTTTTTTTTTTTTTTTCTTCAAATGTTGCCTGGGAAATGATGTACTTATTTGTTGGTTGACTTAATAGTTAAACCAAGTCCAAAAAAAATGTCACCCGTGTCCTCTCTAACGCTTGTCTCCTTCCACGAGAAGCCACTCTGAAACCTAATGACATATTTAGACAAGATCTGGTTTACTTATAGGAAAATAACTATTGACCTAGATATGAGTCTACTTTTATTAAGGAATGTTTCAAACATGACTTTTCTAATATGGAGAGTTTTGGGGGAAGAGCAGGAGGCACCCACCAATTTCGGGTTGAATTCCTCAGGAGACCGCCGCCGGTACATGGTCATCAGGGTCTGCGTGGCTGTGGGGACGCTGTTGCCATTGAGGTTGAACTGACGCTCTCCGTCGGCATCGGAGCTCGTGCTTCTCTGGGGGCTGGAGGAAACGAGGCTGCTGGGCCGAGAATACACCTGCCGATGTAGAGAGGAACAAGACATTGGAAGGGTTTGGGCAGCAGCCAGCCCTTCAGCGTCCGCTACAGATAGCATGAGCGCTGTCATGTTCCCAAGATGTTTCTTGCTATGTGAAGAAACAGCAGGAGGGCAGCAAGCCAGCATTTTGGTAGGGGTTAGACAGGTGCGTGGGTCACAGGCCAAAGAGCTCAATCCTCAAAATAGGTTTCTGCCGTATTTTAGCTGCATGTTTGCAGCAAACTGGTTGGCCATTTGTCTCTCTCATTAGCATGCAGGCAAAGCATGGCATGGTTGAATCAGCTGCGTATGGGACCGCTTTCCTCACCTCTTGTCTAGGTTCTGGTGCCTCAAATGCTCATATAAGCTCATATAAGGCAGGCGGACAGGGACAGGGATGTTACTCATGGGGCCATCATCTTTACAATATGTTCTAGCTTCCAGTGACTTGCTCTGTTACTTGAGCTAGTCACACGTCTTCTGGGCTCCGGTGTCCCTGGATATTGGTCAAGGTATAATCCAACAGGGACACAGTACTCATTTAGTCATAATCAAATCATCAGGCTGATATTGTGTTTCAGGTCTGAGACTTTCGTGAGCTCTGTACCATTCCTATCAATGTCACTATATGGACCAGGGTCACTGGCCGTGTAACCAGGACAAATTACTTAATAATTCTTCAACTGTAAAATCAGAGGGTTGGATCGGATGATCCTATAAGGTTCTGTCCAGCATGAGATTTAAATGAGATATTGCTCTGGGCATCAGGGCAGGTGGTTTATCTTAGCACAGCTGCAAAGCTTGAAGCGCAAACAAAACGGGCAAGGAGGTGAACACTTCCGGCAGAGTAACAGGACCAACCAAAACACCCGCAGGTGTCGTCCACCGACCTCGTCGTCCGAACTGTTGTAGCTCCCTGCAAACTCTTTGTCCGAGTATATTTTGGAGGTCGTCTGTTGCAGGAAGTCAGAGATCCTCTGCACTAGAAAGTCTCTGTCTTTCAAATTGGCAAACAGGAAGGTCATCCTGTTCCTGGTGCTGATGGATAAAGGACTGGGGAGTACACTGGAGCTGTCTGCCTTCTCTACAATTGTCACCTGGAAAGAAACACGAAACAAGGAGCCTTACTTTCCAAGGGTTACCCACAGGAGCCGCTGAGCAGCACTAAAGACAGGTCACAGCACGTTTATGTTCTGTAGGAAGCACTCCTGTTTTACTGAGGCAAATTGAGATCCTTTGACTCTGTTCCAATCAAATAAAACAGCTCATAACAAATCAAACTGGAGCACACACCAGAAGCTAGAATCATCTTGCTAGTTTTTCTAAATCACTAGTTATAAGCTGGGAATGATTATGTCCCAAGAGACATCTGCCAGCATCTGGAGGTGTTTTTGGTTGTCACGAGTGGAGGGTACCACTGGCATCTCGTAGATACAGGCCCGGGATGCTGCTAGCCACCCTACAGTGCACAGGACAGCCTGCCCCCAACAAAGCCGCCCAAGACGTCGCCAGTGCCAAGGCTGAGAAGCCTTGTTTGTAAAGGAATTCCTTGATTTTCATTAAAATTTCACAGAGCCATAAAAGGGAGGACTCCTAGCTGCCACATTATCCGTAAGAGACAGAAAACAGCCCTGATACTGGTTCCTTTAACCAAGTTTAATGTCAGGATGGTTTTCAAAACACCAGCAATCTTTCAAATGTTTCATTTGGACCCTAGGGCTTTGCATTTTCACCTCCTTCCATTTCAACATTTTAAAGGATTGATTCTGAACAGACGTGATGTAAATAGCTTAACTGCAACCCTCTCTGCACTGGCGAACTGTGTGTGTGTGTGTGTGTGTGTGTGTGTGTGTGTGTGTGTGGTGAAGTGAGTCTACCACATCGGGAGAAAAGTACAAAAGGCAGACATCCATTTTAGCTTTGAACTGAAGACATATATTTGGTGGTTTGTAATAGGATTTTCATCAACTGGAAACTAGGATAAATGCATTAGAAATTTTTTCTTTAGTACATTAGGGAAAAAAACCCTCAAGGCAAGCCCTAGATAAATGGTTTCTTTGCAGTGGCTCTGACTACATAATTCAAGTTTCTTTTCCCCTCTTCATTTCTACTTGTAAGCAGTATAGACAGGCCCAACTTTAACCTCTTCCTCAGCATTTTCATGTGAAATGCATTTCCTTCAAACAGAACCTTAAAAATGTTCTCTCTCTCAAGGTTAAGAAACCTATTGGAGTTGCCTAAAAAGTTCGCGGGCCCAAGTGCAAAGTGCTGTGACTGGGCCATAAATGGACAAACTGCAGGACCCGACTTCTGGGGTCAGACTTTATAAATACATTTATTTAGATGTACTCTTTTAAAGGAATCCTCTGAGATACCTGGAGTTGCACAGAAAAGCTTTCTCTTTCCCTAATTAAAAAAACAAAAACAAACAAAAAACTAGAGAAACAAGACAATGACCCCTCCTTATCATAAAAAGAATTTTCTCATAACACTTAAGAAATGTGTTAAACAATGCTTAGTTTTAAAAGACTCATCAGCGCTCCCTTTCTCACCACAAATTTTTTTCTGATTCTTTTGACCATCCATCAGGTGTTGGGACCAAATAACAGATGCCAAAGGAATTAAAGGTTCAAGCTCTGTGCCTAAAACCCAGATAGCCACGTGGAGCTTGATAAAATCAAAGTGGAAAGTCCTTTATCTGACTGGATCACGAATCCAGGAACATCCAGAAAGCTACCACATAAAACATACACATGCTCACATGGTTACAAAGCCTTTTTCACTAACAGATTTCTAACCCATAAGCTCTGTACCACCAGGAAAGGGTAAGAGCTACATTCGAGTATTCTACAGTTTAATGAGACACATTTTCATTACCACTTTGGGTTATAAAATAGACTGGAATTTAATTAAACCTTGGAGTTTAATATGGAACATTTACAAGGTAATTTATGATTGGGAAAAAAAAGCCTTCATCTGGAATTTCTAATGAGGAACCTGATTAGTTCATTTTACCCTCCTGCTTAGCTGCCTCAGGAATTTCTTTAAAATCTATAGCAACAAGATTCTATGTAAACATTTAACATCTGTCAATTTGGTCTACCTTAACCCTATGTGTGAAATATATGTTAATAATCTCCAGTCAATATTTCAGTTTATTTATAAGAAAATTTAATAAAACAATTCCTAATCCGTCTAGTGCTAAAAATGGCCATTCCAAATAGGATTTAACATTCTCACGGAGGCCCCTGCTGATCAATCAGCTTAACTCAGTTCTGAAAGGTACCCAGTCCACAGAGAGACCACTTTCTACTCAAACAGATTCCAGAAGGAGGGTGGTTGGCTTTTCTGTCATTATCGTTACCTAAAGGTAATAAAAATTCCATTAAGTCCTCTCCTTTTTCCATTAGTCGGGGTGAGGGCACTACCATTAACGTATCTCAGAGATTCCTCAGGTGAAGGGAAGGGCACTGCTGTCTCACTGAGCATTTCTTGAAAGCTGCATCCTCCAATCAAAACATGCTTTATTTCTAAATGCTGCCACCATCTTGTCTCTGCTTTGATTCCCCCTGAAATAAGACTGTGTTATCTCTTCCTTACCACCTGTTAGGGAAACTAGCAAGCAGAAGATGAGCTGAGAGCATCAGTCACCATTCTCTCAATTCCCTTGGCTCTCACTATTGTATTGTAAATCGCACTAAAATGAGAACGGAGCTAGCTGGACCCAAAACCTTGGCAGGTGATGACCAGGGGAGCAGATGTCCTGGAAGTGCTTCCAGCCCTTCTCTGCTCATTTTCCTCTGGATAAACAGAGTGAGGACTTGCTCAGACACATGAACAGCACACACACGGTACAGTCTCTACCCCAGAATGGGTCTCCTTAGCTGTTCCAGGTAAGTTTGCTTTTACTACATTCAGGTAGTACTTGACAAAGGATATGCAGTTAGCAACCATTTATGGCAAAGAAGCTACATTTGCTGGAAACGTTAGGCAACCCATTTCAGAGCTAAATGTAAGGAATGTTGAGTAATTACCCATCTCAGAAGTCACCACCAACAAAATAGCCTGGTCTCAAAAAGGGTTATAATACCAGTTAGCTCATCCTATAGGAGGAGAACTAGATTGATCAATTGCCTAACATTTTGCATTCTTCTAGGAATTCATAATTTATAGTTAAAAGAAAATTATATATATAATTGGGAGAAAACTAAAAACGATGCAACGGTCCAACCATAGGTAACTGAATAAATATAGTCTATATATCCTCTTATGGAAAAATTTGCAGTCATTAAAAGTTACATTGGAAAAGAATACTTAACGATATGGGGAAAAGTTTAATATATATTCACTGTTAAAGGAAATAAGCAAAAAATAAAAATTCCCTATGTTTTATATCTAAATAATATCAGTGATTATATACAACGCAAATTATTGGAGTAGCCTGGTAAATGGTACAGCAGAAAGTTAACAGCGGTTTTCTTTAAATGGTGGGCCTACGGGTGAATTTTGTTTTCTTTTTATTTGTTCTCCTACAAATTTTCTGTGATAGTGATGCATTATTCTTTAAAAAAAAGAAAAAAGAACAAAACAAAGAACATTTGCTTACATAAATGATTTTTTTTTTTTTTAAAGAAAAGGCAGAAGGAAACTTGAATCATTTACTACAGGGAATCTACCAAAGGGTCAATCTTAATAACCAAAGCTTCTAACCACCTTCATTCTCTTCTAGAAAAGGAGCAGGATAGGTTGAAAGCTTCCAGGTTAGAACTGACAGCCCCTGATATCCTACCCTGGGGTTCCTTCTCAACCCCAAACCTCTGCACAGGGCAAAACCACTGTGAAGATCTGATAGAAACCTCCCCCCTCCGCCCCCCGCATTACAACAGGAATGTTTCTTAGTCTTTATCATGCATGGGAATCATTCTGGGACTTTATCAAAATACAGATTCCAAAACTTGCAGAGATTCAGACTCAGCAGATCTGGGGTGGGCTCTGGAATCTGCCACGGTGGCCAGCAGTCCCGGGGCAGGAAATCGGAGGACCAGATCTGAAAAACACTTGGCTTTCTGATTCACAACCTAGACCGTCTCCTTTAAACCAAGCTGCTCTTAGGCTGTGAGCCAGGGGTAATAACTACATTTTCTGGTTTCTGTATTTGATGCTTTGATGTTTAGGGGGCCTTTGACATCTCTGACCCTGGTAGGACCACCTCTCTAGAGTTAGCGAACTCCTGGAGATAGTAAAGGACTCCCCCAGGCAGTAGGCCTTTCATATGCAAACCAACCCTTATCTATCTCACACTCAAGGCCATTATTCACCTGCCCTAATCACCCTAGGGCCGGATACCAGATAACTAGGGACAGCCTTATACCCCAGAGCCCCTTGAAATTATTCAAGGTAGCCAATATTAAGCCTGCTTACCCTGCCCCAGCAGTTCCTTCTCTGGGAAGCCACAATAAGGACTCTCACCACGACTTCCCTTGCTCTGTCTGCCTGCTGACTGACCCTGTTGCTTGCTCATGTGGCCCCCAGGACTCCTCCCAGTGGGATCTGTGAGCAGAACAATCTGTCTTTTCAATGGTAGTCATCTCCTGACCTGTTGACCTCACCATGCCTGGATAATAATAAAATCTCCACTGTAAAACACTAGGCTGCCTGTGGAAAAGCTCACACAGGTCCCACAGTCACCTAGACCAATGGCAACACACGAAAGGGTGGCAGGAGCCACCAAAGAATTATGAACATCCATTTATGGTTAAAAGCCAGCCAACTGCTGGTAAAAAAAATTAAAAAAAATAAAAAATAAAAAATCCTGGTTCACAAAGAAAAGTGTTACAAATGAAACTCTTAAAATAATCGTTTCCACTTGGCTCTTACCTCCCGGAGTGGGATAATGAGGCTACACAAGTTCTCTTCCTTGCTGGTAAAGCAGATGTAATTGGTGGACACAAACATTTGCCCCAAAATGTGCATTTTGTTAAATGGAGTCCAGAGGGTGCAATCTGTGTGGCCGTCTAATTTTTCATCTTTGGGCAGCCGGAAAAGTGCGCGGTACCTCTCACTCTTTGCCCTGGCATCAAGATCGCTGGAAGGCAAGAATAGTAACTTACCTCATGCAAAAGAAATGTTCCAATACCTTCTAAATGATGCAGCAATGGAGGTTCCCCAGCCCATCTTTCCCCTCCTTGATCTTGCTAGACTTATCCCTACCTCCTTGGCTTTCTACTGGAGCTAATGCCAACCTGTGACCCAAAAGCATAACGAAATGATTGTAATGTAGTTAGGTACTTTGTGTAGTCATTGGATAATCAACATCTGCGAATGTTCATAAATCTTAGGGAAACTAGGTCTGAACAGGAAGTTCATTCTTTTCCTAAAGGAGCACAATAATTTCTAAAGCGATTATTACATTTACACTTATCCAGAGCCACTTTGGGGGACCATATCTTTTAAGAAAGACCTAATGAGAATGAAAACAAGCCTCATGAGTCTGCTGGCTATCACTGTCCACCCGAAACAGACAAGAAATTACCTGAAATGCGGGAACAACCCACCTCTTAGATAACTGGTTCCCAACCTTAGTTGGGTCCTCTGTGGATACAATCTTTTCCTTGATGACTTCCTTTTTTCCTGTTCATCATATAGGTTGTTAAAACCTCTCCCCTCAAGCTCTACCTAAGCTTAACCCCTTGATGGTCTAGTTTCTGGCTTCACGGAGCAGAAAGAGGCTAAGAAGCAGGACTCCTTCCAATTCCCTCTCAATCTCCAAAATTACCTCCACCCTCACCACTCTTACTTCCTTTCCCTGCTTCAAAGGCAGAGATCTCAACACACATAAGCATCGTCTTCCATGACCTATCAGATGTCACTTTTAAAATTATTTGTTTTCTTATAGCTTTCTCTCTATGTTCTCTCCTGTCCCTCGCCTACCTTCATCGACAAACTCTTCCCATCGTATCCTATGTTCAAATCTTCTCCATTCTAAAAGGAGCAATCCCCTTCTTTTACCATGGAATCTCTTGGGAAAGCAGTCAATACCTGCCTAATTCCCTTCCTTGCCTGTCATTTGCTATATCATCCACTGCAGTAACCCATTCATCCTCCACCACTCCATTGAAAAATGTCTCAAATCACCAAACACATCTTCACTGCGGTTACCTGTTGTCAGGTTCCAACTACCAGTTGTACGCCAGCGAGTTCCAATTCCGTGTGTGTTACTGATCTGATCTCCAACTAACTGCCCTGTACCCAACTCAACTCGACATGATCAAAACTGAGCTCTCACATCCCTGGACAGGCTCATCCCCCTCTCACTCTCCATCTCAGTGTAGGGCAAGCCCATGCATACAGTCACGCAGTGGAGCATCCCGGTTCTCTCCCCCTCTGGCTCTACTCCCATCTTCCAGGCTTCTTGGCAGCCTCTCGCCACTCTGTGCCCCGTCACCTTCCAGATGTGTGATGGATTTCCTTCCCTCTGTGCTTTTCCTTTGTGCTTCCCCCATCATGTTATTCCCTCTACCTGGAACAGCCATTCTGCTGACTCTGCAAGGGTAACTTCTATTAACACTACCCCTGAGAGTCCGGCTCCAAGCAGCCTCCACTGAGAGGCCTTTCCAACCCTCAGTCCCATCTCCCCTTGCGTGTGCCTGTGGCCCTCTGCTCACAGACTCAGAAGGGCTCCCATCACACTGTACCCCTCCCTTTCCTGTGCAGTGAGTACCTCGGGCAGTCATACCCAGAACCCTTGAAGCTGTTCAGAAAATGTTAAATTTCGTAAACGAATAGATGGGTTTCTCATCTCTAAAATCTGTCAAACTCAGCCTCTGTCACCTACCGTTTCAGAGCAGACACTTTTTTAGGCGACTTCTTCTTCAGTTTGGGCAGGGATCGATCTTGTTCAAATCCCTCATTGTCCAGGAGCTGCCTCATGGCTATATTGGCCAGCTGCTCCATGAGCTTGAAGGTCTCGTTGATGTTGAGAAATACGGAGAAGAAATGTTCACTGGACCGTGTGCTCACTTTGATCACGTCAGGCAGAAGCAGCGTGGCATTCTTCTCGAGCTGAGTGATGTCCACCCACCGGATTACAAGCTTGGCTGAGCACAGGGAACAAGGCTGGGTCAATACCTGGCTCCTTACAATCCCTTCAAGATACTGCAATCACACCCCCCAGCCCTCACTGGCGCGGAACTCCTCTGACTTTGTGTGTTCATATTTATTATAGTTTTGTTTGTTAGTTATGAGAGCCAAATTCAGGCCACATCAATCCTGAGTTCATTAATTATTAGGGACTTAAGTCCGTGTCTACTAAATTAATGATACCTTTGGTGAATCTTTATTTCTTAATGACAATTTTTTTTAACAAATATTGAACTGAAAATAATCAAATTCACCTGTTAAACAGTTAAAAGACAGTGTTGACCCAGTTATAACTACAGATTTATTCTTGGTATTTTGATGTGGTTTATGAGTTCAGGGCAAACTTCAGTAGACTTCCCAAAGCTTCCCTCTGAGATTCTAGACAACTTACCTTCCCTTCCCATAAGGAAAGAATAAAAGCAAAGGTGATTAATACTGAGGTACATCCAACCCTGACGGGGGACCTTGCCCTTCCAGTAGCTACAAGAGTAATAGTTGACGAGTTTCTCTTCCTCGGGCATCCCAAACAGCCTATGGAACTTAACAATGGCTTCTTTAAACTTCTCTGTGTCATCGTCTTCCTTCACATCGTTGATTTTGTTATACTCTGCAATGACGCCCTAAGCAGGAGGAAACACAAAGCACACCACTGGTGTTACTATGACGAGAGCTGTGTTTGTTCTGCAGGCTATACATATAGAAAGGAAAAAAATAATAATCTCTAAGGGTAGAATTTTTTTAAAAAACAATGAATTCTTTTCACAGGCAACCCCTAAATTCTAAGCTACTTACCACATAGCATTTGTGTACAAAAAGATTTTTAAGTAACAATATAGATTTTATTATTATCTATATATTGGAGCTAATCCTTTTATTAAATTCACTTAAAGCCCACCATTTTATTTTATAAATGAGGAAACATAAAGATTTTTCTAGTTCTGCTTTTCCTAGCTTATTATGATACAGTCATCCCAAAGGTCAATTTCTGCCTTTCTCAAAAATCAACAATCACGAATAGACAAGGAAGGAAAGACCAGAATGCATGTCACTGACACTTGGCCACAAACCCTGTCTCAAGGGCCATGAATAACATCAGGGAACCCAGAGAAAAGGAACAAGCAACCATTTGAACAGAAAAAGGGCAAATATGAGAGCAAAAATTATATCAGACACACAATTTTTGGTCAGTTGGACAAAAAATGAAATATTTGCACAGCAAGTGACTAGCTTAATCTACTGTTTAATCATTTTAGTAGCATGAGAGGCTGTTTCATTGTTATTCAATGCCTCCATAATTCCCTGAACACTGCCTTCTCTTGATGGAAAGTGCTCCCTTGAATCCCACCTTTGACTTTGTAATCATCAAATCTCCCTCACCTCATCTTCATTTCTTCTGATCTCAAGGTAGCACTGGAATAGCATGAGCTTTCGAGCATGAAAATTTTGGCATCAGGTCCCAACCGTGTCACTGTATCGCTCTGCAAAGTTGGGCAATCTCTTAGATTCTCTTTGATGTGACTGAACCCTCCATACTCAAGGATAGAAAATTGCAACTGCCTCATCCCCAGAATTCCTGCCTTTGTGCAATTATGCTTCTAGTATGTCCTGGATGCTTCCTATAAATTTATCTTCCAAAGACTAATTTTGACTCTAAGACTCTCATTATGAGAAGCCTGAGTGGTTCTCTACTACTACCAGTATAAAATCCAAAATTCTAGACCATGTACTTTTTAGATCCACTATAGTAGACTCTTACCTAACGTCAGAAGAAGGAGAATATTAGAAGAGAGCAATGTATAACAAACCAAATGATACCCATAAGTTTTAAGTGGAAAAACATTGAGTTCAGACGATGCCATTTACAGATCTCCTAAACACCACATTCTAGAATGCTCATTTAAAATTTAAAAGGAAAACATTTTTAAATATGAAAGGATTTATGAGGATATAGATCCATCACTCAGACAGTCTGGGGCCTAATACACTCATATCAACAGACCAAACCTTCCCAACTAGTTTCGATAGTAAGGGTAATGTCCCTTATAATAATCCCTCTCAACATGCCCACACTTAAGAAAAAGAAGGGCTCAGAATATGGAATCTCTCCTTAGTTTGCTGTAACTTTCTTCTTAGTTTGCTGTAAATTTTTAGCCAGGTGAGCCGGATGATGGAACAAAGGGATGGAATAGCTCCTTCCTATATGTTCTACAGGTTCCACATAATATAAAATAGGTCACCTGGTTCTAGGCAACAGCTCCACATAACTTTGGAAAAATTCCTACAATCCAAATATGCAAGGGATACTGACAGGTAATTCACAAAAACAGGAAAATGAACTTAGCAAACATGAAAAAATGTTCAACCTCACAATCAATCAGAGACAGAAAATTAAAACAGTAAGACATCAGCTTTGACCTGTTCAATTTGAAAAACCACTTAAATAACTATAATGCTGAAAGTAAGCAATGGTGTCACAGCATAGGCATTCCAATACAATGACAGTATCTACTAAGGTCCATTAAAAATGTTTAAACTACTTAATCCATTAACCAACATTTTGTAATCTATCCCAAAGGGAAAAAGCAAAAAGTATAGGGAGTTATATGAACAAAAGTGTTCACTGTATTATTGCTTGTGCCTGACCCCCACTAGTCTAGAAACTAATGAGACATCTAGAGAGAGGAACGTTAAAGTCAATTATGAAATAGTGTTCAGTTATTAAAATAACAAAATTATATATAATACATAGTACATACTGGTCAAAGAAAAAAGACATGATACAAACTTATATGTACAGTAAGATTATTATGATAAAATACATATTAGAAATCTAGAAAGAAATATACAAAATATTATCTATGGTGTTTGAATTATGGCTGCCGCTGTAGTTAATTATTACATTTATAATTTATAAAAGTCAATTAGATCTCAAAACAAATAAATTTATTGGTTCTCTTAATTATTGGACAATCCGTGAATGCTTAAACTATTCATTTGCACATGAATGTCATTCACACATAATTGCATTAATAATAGCAACTCCTTCCTCATAACTGGTTTCAGGGGAATTTAATCTGACACTTTTGGTGTAATGAAAATTATGAAAAGAATGGCTATTTGACATAATTGGTCCTTGTTTTGTTTTCTTTTTCTTTTTCCTCCTGGCTGGTGTCACTTCTAAGCTTCAGTATCTTCCTACAGCTCTTTATGTGTACCTGTTTCCCTAAGACGATAGCAGGAAAAGGTAACCGAGAACCTCAGTAGTGGCCCCTGGATAGAGAAGATGCTTCCTGTCTGTGCTTCCCACACCAATGGCCCTTCCACTCCGCCCCTCTGACATGATCCAATTAGGAATCCTGACTCACTCCATTTACTTTACTTCCCAGAAATTTAGATACATGACTTAGAAACAAAATGAAGATGTTATAAAATCCGATTGGTTTTATCAACAAAACAACTCTCAATTATTCTAGAATAATGTGCGTGTGTGTGTGTGTGTGTGTGTGTGTGTGTGTGTGTGTGTGTGTCTGGGGGCTGCCATTTCCTCTTAGCTTCACACTGATCCTTTGCCATGTCTCCCCCTCTCACTTTTATCCTCTTTACTACTCTTATAACCTCTTTATTAAGGATGGAGAAGAAATTTAAATCACCAATCTTGAAGCAGTGATAAAATATTCATTTTGAGGGGTTAAAGGTGGCAGTAAGGAAGCACATTATTATATGTGCTCCTGTTCTTCTCAGTCCTAACTAATTTTCTTGCGGTCCAGTTAAAATTCAACTCTCTCCTTCAAAAAACATCAGACTCTAGAGAACAATGAGATTCCATCTGTATTCATTCCCTTCTTTTTCTGAATATGAAATTACTACATGTTCATGTAAAGGTTTAGTAAAGTAAAAATAAAATACAATAAAATAAAAATTGACCATTCTGTAGAATTTGAATGCGAAGCATGTCAGATAACTTCGTAGAATTCCTTCATCATGTAGGTATAAAGAAAGGCTTTCTTATTGTGACTAAAACTCCAGATGTTATAATAGAAAAAATTGCTAACTTTGAATAAAAAATTTAAACTTTGCATGGCAAAAACTATCATGAGCAAAGTCAAAAGACAAATGACAAATGAGAGAAAATAACCACAACATGTAACACTGATAAAGGGCTAATGACCTTTACATAAAAAGAACTTTTAAAAGTTAAAGAAAAATAGGACCAAAAGTCCCATAGAAAAATAGGTAAAAAGATAGGAGCCAACAGTCAATAAACAGTGATACAAAAGTGGTCCTTGAACATATGAAAAGATGTTCAATTTCACTCATAACACTAAAGACAACACTAAAATATTTCTCTCCCACCAGATTGGCAAAAACTCAACAGTTTGATAATCCACCTTGTTGGTGAAGAATAACGACACATGCATTTACCATTTGGCCTGAAAATCCCACTTCTACCAGTTTATCATAAAGATACCTCCCCCTGAAATACAAATATATTAGAAAATGCTTAAATGTCCAAGCATAGGAGAATGGCTGAATTATCTATGGTGCATACACACATAATATGCAGCTTAAAACAAATAAAGAACTAAATGCAACCCGGTGTCCTGGATTGGCCCATGGAATAAAAGAGAACGTGAAGTGCAAACACTGCTACAATCTAAATAAAGTCTGTAGTTTAGTTAACAATATCGTGTCAATGATAGTTTCTTAGTACTGATAAATGTACCACGTTTATATAAGATGTTAACAACTAGGGAAGCTGAGTGTAGGGTCTACGAGAATTTTTTGCTCTGTCTTTGTAGTTCTTCTGTAAATCTAAAAATCATTTCAAAATAAAAAAAAAACCAGAACTATTAAAATTAAACAACAAGAACAACACATGGACAATCTCTATGAACTTATATGGAGTGTTATCCAGCACTTCCGTGAAAAATGCACATGCAAAGAAGTATATATACCTGAGGCCTCATGTGCAAGAATTAAAGAGAAATCAGAAAAGTACACATATCTGCCTATTTTTACAACTTTTCTGTAAGTTTCACACTATTGCCAATTTAAACATTTAACAACAAAACAAAACAAGACCTCCTCTACCTGTATTTTTCCTCTCACAAACGTGGTGATATCGTTCTCATTTTCAAAGATGGAGAGTGTCTGCAGTAGATTCTGCTCAAGCCATTCCCAGTGTTCAGTGATTTCTTTTCTGGAACCACCTGTACAAATGTAAAAATAAAAATAAAATAAATGTCAGCATTTAAAAGAGACCTAAAAAACGAGGCACATGTCATCTGTATTCATGCCACTAAAACAGAATTGTTTCAACAGTGCTGCTTTTAAATGCTTTCTCTCCTCCAGAAGAGACACACAGAAGACACCTAAAGAAGTGGAAACCCAAGAACAAGGACAGGAAGTCCTCACTTATGTCTTCGATAGGTTCTTGGCCTTCAAGCTGAATGATGTATAACGAAACCAGTTCTACCATAGGCTAATGGATACGAACAAGAGTTAAGCGCCTATAGCACCTCATCGACGTTCATCGACATTTTAACGAAACGATGTTATTCAAGGAGCTGCTGTACTGTGTTACAGTCAAGTCCGATGAGGTGAATTCAGAAACTTTTAGGCCACTTTCAGAATACAAGGCAGCAACATTTCTCCCATTCACTTTTCTGGATTGGGAGTTTAGCACTGCCCCTCTCTTTCCTTCCTTCTAGAACCTGCACCTCACAGGGTAATGGAGATCTGGTTAGAATACTAGGTTACAGTTGTTAAGTTGCAACAATAGGAAAGCTTCGGTATGCCACTGGAGATCTGATGTAACCACTTCTTATAATAGGCAAAGAAATGATCCTCACTCACTTCAATTATGAATGAGATGTGAAAATGGACTATCGCTCGGGAATAGCCGCCTGGCTCTCAGGAGCACAGTTGCCTTGAAATGTAATGGGATGAGGTCATCCTCACAGCTGCCGACCAAATCACTACACTTGGCCGGTCAGAAAGAAGCGCAGGTCAACTCACTTGGCAACCTCCAATGGAAACAACCCCAGCCTTGTAGCGTATGGAACCGGCACTGCTCCTACTCACAACCTCAGGGCATAACGGACATGTGGTCAGATGAGGTGTCACAGACTCTGGAGTAAATTCCCTTCCCTTTTTGTCCTGCTCTGGGATTGTTAATGGCAGAAACACAGTCTTATAAATCATCCCAATATGATAGATGTAAGTTGTATAGATACCACGTATCGTATTATAGATATGTATAACATATATATATATATATATATAAATTATATGCACTACTCATTCCAGAGTTACAGAATGATTTTTTGATTTCACTGATTCACCCTTCAGGCCTCTCCTTAGATTTCCAAGTTATCTTTTCATTGATTTCTTTACAATGTCTTTTCTCTGTTCTTTGTCGCCAATAATTCAATATATTTCAGAATCTGACTCTGATTCCTGACAAAGAAAGGTGGGAGACAAATGTTTCTACAAATGATACTCACAACTGTGGGAGCAGAACTAAAATCTCTTAGAGAATGAGTTAGGCTTGAGGGGTTTTAGACCGTGTGAGGGGAGGCAAAACCAAAACCAACCCAAGTTTATTCTCTTTTACTTCAAGCCCGAACACCAAAATTGCCTACATGGAATGCTTGTGTAGAGGATGAAAAGCAAATTTCTGAGTGGAGAGGCAGCCCTATGAAAATGCTAAAAAATAGTAGATGGTCTGTAGCATTTTCTGGGCATTTTTTATGGCTCACTCACTTGGGGTCACAGCCACCTACATGTAAAAGCAATCGATGACTCTGTATTACGATGTCATGGCAAGAGCTAGAACTCCAGATAACTAGCCCCCCTCCCTCTCTGCTGCCAGCCAGTTGGGTGACTTTAGACAATTTGCTTCATCTCTCTCTGTCTCAAGTTCTTTACACATAAAATGGAGACAAATGAAAAACAAAACAAAACCATTACCCATCTCAGAGCAATGTGGCAAAAATTACAAGGATTAATGTCTACAGATACCCTTTGGAAAGTAGAAAACACTTTTCAGATGCAAAGCACAATGCCATATTTAGGGAATGAGCCATTCTGGAGTTTGCCAGAGAGCTTTAAAACATTTTAGACTCAAAATTTTAAAATAATCATTGGGAAAATTTTGTTTACAGATAAGGAAGAGTGCTGTATGGTTTTACACTTTTTTGATGACTATTTTAAATTTAAACAGTTTAAGAAACATACTGCAGCCTTCCTTGTGTGTAAACAGGTCACCACCATCAACAGCTGTGACTGGCTGTGATGTACAGACAGAGCCCTGTCCAGAGTAAATGCCAGCCATGCACCCTCCACGCCGCCACACCATCTGTGTTTCTTCACATGGATGAAGGCACTGTCACATGTATGCTCCTTAGGACAGAGGCACTCTTGGGGACCCACGGGATGGCTGCACTTCTGCAGACCCATCGGGCACAATTCCCAGCCTCTGATTTTGCCTCCCCTCCACCCTTGCCTATGGTGACCACAGATGTGCCTTCCGGAGGCTGGTTTTCACATGAGCCCTTGGCTCAGCCAGGCATCTCACCATGCTCTGCCCTTTACCAGGAAGTCACACTGCATACTTGACTTTAGAGTCCCTGTTCCACTGGTCATGGAATCCAACCACAGTTCAACCTCCCTAGACGGAAAAGCCCATCAGCTACAAGACCTGGGGTAGACATATGCCTTCAGCTGTGCACATGTTGCCTTCAGTTTTCTTTATGCACATATAAGTACACCCCCCCACACACACACACACATACACACATCCAGGGTAGAAAGGGTATATATATGCATGCGAGCATTCATTCAACAAACATTTACCCATACCTTCACTTTTCATGGTATTAGAGGAAGGTTGACATGACTGATCTCCATCTTCATGCAGCCATCTGAGCACTGTTATACTGAAGTTTAGGTTTACTATCCACACTGTTTCCCCGCCTACTGCCTTCTCTGTGGCCCTAGGACCTCCTGCTCTCCACCCTGTCCTACTGTCCATCATTTCCATTAGCTCCACCTTCCCCCTCCCAATACCATTTGTACCACTGGTTCTCCTCCCTACTCGCTGCCTGGGAAGTAAGTCCCCCCATTTCTGTCTTCCATGACCATCACTGGTCTCCCCTCCTACTGTAGTTGTGTGTGCTGTTCCTCTTCTGTCCTCCATCTCCTGTTGCTTCTCCCACACCTGTCAGTGTCACATGAAAAGGCTGGTTTTTAGCATTTTCACCAATCACTCACTGCCCCCATGTGTAGGAGAGGAGCTGGGAGTGCAAATCTCAGTATCTTCAGCTCTGCAACTCTTTCAGCTTTCTCAGTGCTCTGGGCCTGCGGCTGGGCTACAAAAAAGGTTTCGGAGGTAGAACTCTTCTGGTTATATCCACACCTACGATTCCAAAGTTCTAGAAGGCTGGCTTCTAGACAAGGAGGAACTTTGTGTTCCATTCTATGCAACCATATACTATTTGAGGAAAGACACAAATGTCAGCAGCCAATGGCAGTTTTAAGAATTAACTATGGATTCCTATCTATACCCAACAGATAATTCCAGGGCGAGTAATGAAAATGTGCCTTTTACAATTATATTTACTGCACAAATGCACCATACTTTCTGCACACTTCTCTCAATGCACAAAGAGTAAATGAGGACATGCATTCATGGCTCCAGGCTCTGGGTTCTAGAAGTAGGAGGACACCCATAAGGCATAGCTGGGTTCATCCCCCAGCAGATGAGACAAATTCCAAAGATGTCAATTTAGTAAAAACTATTTCTAAAAGCAGGTGTCCACTTCTGTCCACTTTTGACCCCAGAACAAACAAGCGGTCCAGGTCACCTCTCAGGGATCATGGAGCCAATGTCCCGTGAACAGTTTTAGAGCAACTGTCGCTTTTGCCAGACCACGCTTTGCAGACCAACGAAGACTCCAAAGGAAACATGTTGGAATCCTAGCTCTTCCTTCTAAATGGCTCTTTCATTTCTCAAGAAAATAAGTACGAGTGCTGCAATATCTCGGATCTCGGAGCTCTTCTTTTGTTACTGCTTCAAGTGAGATAACGTGAAGCTCCTTTGCCCTCACTCTGACCCGTAGTTTGAGCAAAATGTGTTGGACGCTCAGAAGAGAAGGGAAGGGTTTGGCTGTCGACTTTCTGGAAAGGCCTCATTTACAGAGATGCAGTGGGAAAAACAAGCTGACCCAACTGTGCAATCGGCTGGAACAACAAAGAAAGCTGGTGTCATGTATGAGAATACTTCAGGAAGTCTAAGTGAAGGCATCTGATGAGGGAGGTCAAAACCAGATCAACCCTTGCTGGGCTTAAGGTAGTTAGAAATTAATTTTGTAAAAAGAGAATCCAAATACCATTCAAAGTGGGCTTTTTAAAAAAGCCGTAGGCCCTGTGCTTTTATCTGGGCAATTTCAACATTATCTATGATGATGAAAAATACTAAATCATCCTCGTCTAATTCGTCATCTAGTTTGAAATGTATCTTAAAGCACACGCAGTCTACTTGAAATAAAAAGGAAGAAGCATTGAGATGGACCCACAAATTGATTCCATCATAGCCGGCCTCTGAGGTTTAAGAACAAAGGCTTCAGTCCCCACTGATAGATACTCAGTGCATATCTCTTTGTGATACATGATTAAGAATACAATTTGGTTCTGAGACTTCAGCACTAAATTCCAGGATAATTTAGATGGTAAATTCTCACTGATCAAGAATGTGTGTATGCACATGTGTAGGTATATAGTTGTGTGTGTCTATTTGTGCAAATAGGAAACCATTCATGACACAGCAGGAAACAAAATAGAGCAAAGCCTACCCATTAAATCTCCTATGAATTAAAAAGCAACCAAGCTAGCATTTTCAGACACCAGGATAGGCTGGATCCCAGAGCTGATCCAGTTCTCAAATGAATAGCCTGAATGAACAGCCCTGAGAGCTACCTAAAAAGGGAACCAAAGGAAGGAATCAGCTATTTTATGGCTTTAACCAAACAAAACTTTAGTCACAAAGGTGATAATTTTGAAATTTAAATACCAAATGAAGGCAAGCTTAATACCCAATACACTAGAGTAGCACCTGCTGTCCCTGTAGTATTTACAAAGCCACCATGTACTCTCTACTGCCAGGAAAATGACACACTTATATTTGGAGAGGGCAAGAGATAAAATCCCAAAATAATGTGGTGATTTAAACCATTCTTAGAAACAAAAGGGAGATTTGTGGTTTAGAGATCTAAATATAATTTATTGAAATGTATTTAAAGCTAGAATTAAAAACAGGTTAAAGGCAATGATACTGTTATTTATTGCTTGTTTGTACTTATCAAGGCCAGATGCTGTGCTTAACTTCAGATACTTTATCAAAAGTAATCTCACAGCAATTGTCTGCGTAGCTCCAGCTATAAGCCTTTTATATATGAGGAAACTGAGGCTGTCACATTTCTGTAAGATCAAATCCAGATTTTTCTAGTCTCCAAAACCTACACTCTCAATTGCTACACTTTACCACCTCCTGACATATTTTAGAAGTGGGGTAAATATGACTAGAGATTAGATTATCTGGAGTGACAAGAAGCCTGGTTATCAGGGAGATGATATTACACAATGACTCAGACCACAGACTATCAGAAAAGTACACCTGGTTTCAAGTCCACCACGCCATATAGTAGCTTTGTGACCGTGGGGAAGTTACTTAACCTCTCTGTGCTTCAGATTCCTCTTCGTAATACGGAGGAAAGAACACCTACCACACGGGTTTGTGCTGGGCATTAAAGAAGATAACACACGTAAAGTCTTTAGCACAGGTCTAGAACATGAACAGCTTTAAGTAAACAGAAACTTTTGTTATCATCATCATCATAAGCAACGCAACACAAAGAGCTCATCCTGAAATGCGATACAGAAGATACTTCTAGAGGTCCCGACACTAAGATATCAGCTGTTCAACTGTTGCTTGACTGACACACACTCAGCGGAAATCTCTCTGGCCCTGGCATGACAGTGTTTGAACTGCAAAGTGTATTATGTGTTACTGAGAGAAGGCCTAGAACAACTCCTTGTGTAACTATTCTAAGCTCCTTACATAACTGCTTATAATCTCTTACAGGTCATAACAATATGCGCATGGCTTTATAATCACTTTAAGACACGAGAGGCCCAGCTAACTCACCCAACCTTGGCGTAGGAATCAGTGGTTGATGTCCTTATTTTACGTAAGTGCCAAGGTCCTGTCCTACCCTGCTGGAGAGAATGCAAATGGCTAGCTCTCTAGGGCGCAACTGGGAGAGAGACACTACAAGCTTCACCTATATGGATATGCTTTGACTCAGCATACCTACTTCTCTAAATGTATCCTAAGGTGATAATTGAGGGATGTGATAAGATTTTGTTCACAGGCTATTCGCTGAGGTTGTTTAAAATGCAATTAAATTAGGGGGAAAACCCTAGATTTCCAGCAATAGCCTATCAGTTAGGTAAATTATGTTATATACACAATAAAATATTATCTACCTATTAAAATTGACATTATAGAAATACATTTTATTGACATGGAAAGTCTATACGTATATATGTGTATGTATAGACAGCATTATATATGAATATAAAGCCTGGAAGGTGATTTATGATGTATTACTGTTTTTTAATTTTTTAAATTTTTTTGCTTATCTACATTTTCTAATCTTCTGCAATGAACACATATTGCTTAAAGAAAAAAAAGCAAGTTGTTTTTTTTCTTATGCTGCTCTGTTCCCAACGATCCAAAACCAGTTTGTGAGGTCCACAGACCAAGATAGGATTATGAAATAGCAACCAAATTCCACCTCCCGTGTATCTCATATGGAAGGCAACTAAATTACCTGACATTTTCTCTATCTACTTAGAGAAACAGCAGAAGCAGAACCAATTAGCAATCTTTAATTAAATTCCGGGCCTTACCAGCTGCTGACTGAAAGAGCGTTTAATCCTACAAGCCTGTACAGTGCTCCTTACAAAGTACCGGGTTGGCCACGTGGGAGACCTGAGAACTGGGTCTCAGTTCTGCACTAACCAGCTATGATGAGTAATATGAACTTGGGCATTCACTCTGCCTCTGTATCCCATTAAACTAATAGTGGTGGACAAGACAGTGGCTGACAGCTTTCAGTGCTGAATATAAGTGACCATTTAGGTCCAGAGATTCTGGGCTGGTAAAGAAGAGGGAAACTAAGTCAACAGGCAGCTGACGCAAGGCAGTGTTCAGGACTGTGTCATCAGCGACCATCACACACATACCCTCCACCCCATTTCCTTAATCAGGCCTGTCCCAAGGTCAGATGTATCCAGAGGAAGTGTCAACAGCTCCTCTTTCTGTTTGGAACTCTCCTCCCCAGCTGTCCCAGAGCTCCTCTTTAGACAACGTCCTTGGAATTACCTGCATTTTGTGTCCATATTCTCACTGAGGCTGTATAACCCTTCTTACTGTTAGAACCTTCTAGTTCTTCTTACAGGGAGAGCCAAATGGATTGCTTTCTACTTAAGTCCACAGAAGGCCAGGAAGGGCAAAAGATGGGGCTCTCTCTTGCCTTTGGGGGCACCAAGTCCAAGCACCAGCGGTTGGGGGAAGACCTGTAGCTATTTAGTACCTTAGTGAACTAGTGCCCCAGGCACAAAACCATTGGTCCGTTGCCTGGTGGGGGAAGAGGCAGAATTGTCAGAATATATAACTAGCTCAACAAAGCTGGCTGGACAAATTCCTACAGTACAGCTTCCCTATGTTCTGAGAGATGGCAAAAAGTATCATTTACTGCACAAACTATGGAGCAAAATAAAATTCAGTAATACTAGAGCTGATGGCACAATGGCTATCAATGAAAGAGAATGGTGGCTTCATTTTGGGGAGTAGTGAAAAGAAAGTCGAGTCATTACTTAGGAAGGTTGTTTTGGCTCCCCTTCCCAACTAAAGGTCTCAATGCCAAGAAAATGTAAAAAAGAAAAACAAACAAAACAACAACAACAACAATTTCTTTAAACTAATCTGGATACAGACTATTAGAAGATAATAAAAAGAAGCACATGAAAATAAGGTTTAACCAAATAACTTGCTTTGTCCCTTCATCCCCTTCCTGTATGGCTCCTATTGCCCAGGGCAGGTGATTATTACGTTGGCAGTGAATTAGACTCCGGATCCAAAAGACTCCGCCTCTGGCTAGTTCCATGTGGCTCAAGTAAGCCCAACCATATGAGTAGGATTTGCTCTTCTATAGAAAGTGGTCTATGTGAAGACACTGATTCTAGACACTCCCTTTAATTCACTTTACACGTAACAAAGATCCACAGGGCTCGTGGCATAGAATAAGGTCTTGGAATCTTAGGTAGTCTACAGGGCACTGAGTTAGACTCACCCAATTTCCTGCTGAAGCTTCTCTTACAGCAATGATTCATGAAATTCAAGAAAAAAATAAAGCTCCCAACATACTGTCCCACCAAACACCAAGTTTGTAGCTTACGAAGAAACAACATTAAAATCACAAACTGAAAGGTCAGCATATCAGAGAAACCGCTTTAAGGTAGCTGCTTCCGCTCTTAAAAATCTTCTCATGTAGGGAAGCCAGCAATTTGGAAATTTAAATGGAAATCGATGAGAAAGAACAACTAATGGGTGAATGGGACTTTCAGCATGATTGTCACTTCCGTGGAGTCTTCCACAAGGAAACTCTGGAGCTATCTCTATGGGTAATCAATAGAAACAAAAGCTAAAACTCAAACTGTTCTGGGTTTATTATAATGAGATCATACAGTTGTGACAGGCATTACTTACTGGAAAAATGAAAGTGCTATAAATTACACCACCCACATTTATTGCCTAGTGTTCCTTAGCCTCAGCTGGGCAAAAAATTCAGGAATAATCCAGCTTTGTAACTCTGGGCTCTTTCCCACATGAACATTCATAGGATCTGCTTCGTAGAAGGGCAAAGTCACAGCAACAGGCCGAGTAGCCAGGTCAGGCAACGGGGAGAAAAAGGTTAGGGCTGAGGGGACAGAAAAAAGTGGAGTCACGGAGGCCCACACCTGTGGCTCATATCACTGTAAATGTGCACTGATCTGGGAATGAGAGGAGCTGAGAGGACCAGGGGAGGTCAGAGGGTGCCAAGCTCCAGGGCATTTCAAAAGCCTCTGGCACAAGTGGTGGAACTGCTGGAAGGTGAGTGAGAACCTGTCAAAGTGTTCTTTCCACACCCTCATTAATTAGAAATCTGCCCGATTTCTAATTTCCTTCCTTTTTACTCCTTCACTTGCTGGCTACACTATTTTAACACTTTTCTAGATTGTCAGCTAGCGACATGTGACACTTTCCCAACCAACTAGCTCAGGGCACTTCCCCTTCTACAGTAGCTAGTGAGTCTCTCTCTTTGCACTGAATGAACCACATGGGGGGCGGGGTTGCTGTCTTACTCAGCCTGGGCTACACCGGTAAGTCTGCCTTCTTTGGGGTCCCAGCTTCCCAATCCCCATCCTTCACTCCTGAGTGGTTTTCTCCAAGTCCTGAACCTCGATGTCAACCCTTCATTCCCCAGAATACACAAATGACTGATACATTCCATTGTTTCTCATGGGGTTGTTTGCATCTTAACCAGAATAACTTTAAAGGGATGCAACTACATGTAATGTTAGAATTTCAGGTACCATGAAATCCTTGACAGAGTATTCCTAGGGCACTGGAACCTGAAATCACACCCAGATAACTTGCCCACCTGTGTACAAGGCAAACCAAGATTCGTGCATTCAGATGGGAGCCCCGCAACCAACTGGCACTGGTGGGGCATGTTCACGCTGCACTCAGACTATTTACATGTGTTTGCAAGAGCAGAGATCGGATCTGACTATCTTTCAACCTTCAGACTCCAGCACAACAGCACTTCCTACTAAGCAGAGAGCAATTTAAAAACGGTCCCAGAGGGTGTCACTACAGATAGAGGAGGCCACAGGATCCCAACAAGACTTCACCAGAGTGAGAAAGAAACCTTTACTGTGCTAAGCCACGGGGTTTAGGGTTCACCTATTGAAATGGCTATGGTCACTTACCCTAAAATACCAAGTGATTGCATTCCACAAATCAGTGTTCCTTCCAACAAACTGCTGTTAACCATAACATTTATTCATATTTCCAAATCCTGCTACTTACCACAGGCGATGGTCCAGTAGACCAAAGAGTCCGGAGTCTGGTAGAGAATTCGATAAGGAGCGACCCGGGCACTGGAGTCCAACACCACATCGAGGGTACCCACCAGCAGGCCTGAGGGCAGGAAAGAGGGAGAAATGCATAAGGGTTTCCTCAGTGCTTTCCCATTGCCAGGCAGTGGGGAATGTTAACCTGACTTACTTAGGTTGCATGCTTACTAAGGACGGCTTTGGGGTGGAACTGATGGTGGTTGAGGTTGGAAGGGGGAAGCTCAAGTCCCCTGCCCGTCTTGCTCTGCCACTGTGGAAAATAAATAGCACACAGGAAAGCTCCAAGCTCATTGCCTGCCCCCAGCAGGCTTTTCATGAAGTCCTGCTGAATTTGAACCACAAGATCTAAAAGTGTCACCACCAGTAGCTCTTGATGTGTCTGTCGTCTCATAATAATGGCTGGAGGTTTTTAATAATGGCTAAACATACCAACTAAGACCTCAGTATACACAATTCCACTGCAATTCACTTCCTCCTTGTCCGGCAGGCTGGGGTCATGGAAAGAGCCATGCATGAGTTGACTAGAGTTCAGAAGAGCTCAGTTACGGCTCTGACTCCATTATACCCAGCTCTGCGGTGGGGACAGACCACTTAATTTCTCACTGCTTTGACTGCCTCAGTTGTAAAGTGACTGTAACAGCATCTGCCTTCCTGAACCAGGGTTATTAATCAAGAAGCCTAAAGGAGGTTAACATGGGAAGTCCTGCAGCTGTCCTTGGGCTTTGTCCAAGGACAGGAATCCATCTAGGTTCATTCCAAACCACAGTGACCATTAACTGACCTGAAGACACCAGGAAAAACAAACTTTCGCTAAAGTGGAAACTAATTCATTGGTTTGCTCTGGACTGTATGAAGTACATTAAAAATAAAAATCCTTAGAGCCTGCAGACTTTTCCAAGAGTTAGATTTCCACATAATGTCACACACGTGTGCATTTTTGTTTACTGTGACTCAGATTTGCTGCAAAGACCTCTAATTACTTTTGAATTATCTGCAGATGGAAAAGTACGTTAACAGGAAAAGCAGAAGAGTGCCAGCTAAGCTGGATCCCCTGCGACTGGAAAGAAAAATGCATCACCCATGATAACTGAATATTTATAATACTTCCCTCTTCTTGAATCTAAAGAAGAAATAAAATGACTTAAATGCTGGAAGCGTCACATATGTTGGTTCTAAGCACACAAATGTCAGTCTGGGGTTAGGGAGTTGCAACCAACGACTGGAACCTCTAAAAGAGTATCACAGGAGATAAAGATCTTCTTCCAAGGGCAAGTGTAGCTCTCTGGGCAGAGCAGCTAACAGAGGCCATTCTGGAATTCTTCACTTCTGGCTCTGCCACTTCCCAACTTTCAGACCCCGCCTCCCTGAGCCTCAATTTCTCCATCCTTAATGTCTCAGCAGACTTCTGTACTCTGTAACACCCAGGAAGGAAGACTCTGAAAAGATCCAGTCAATCCACACATCTCAATCACTACAAATGTCCCCAACTAAAAGCCATCTCCGACATCCATTATTCTCATTAACAAAACCTCTGGTGTCACCCAGAGAGGAAGAACACCGCATTGCTTACAGTAGACCCCTCTGGAGTGAGGGCTTCTGACTGGATGCCAGCTCACCCACTCTGCACGTGCATTCACAATGGGTGTCACCAACTGCTGCTAAGATTTAAATGGAAACTAACGGGTACCTACCATGGGGGTCCATGGTAAAATATTTCCAAGTTACAAACAGTATAATAACACAACACTCACATGAGGTGCACATAAAATTAGAAAATTTTTGTGACCATTCTTCAAACAGTGGATAGTGGATAGTGGGAAACTAATACCATTTCCCCAAAAATAAGACCTACCTGGACAATCAGCTCTAATGCATCTTTTGGAGGAAAAATTAATATAAGACCCGGTATTATATTATATTAATATTATATTACATTATATTATGTTATATTACATAAGACCCAGTCTTATATTATAGTAAAATAAGACCTTATATTAATTTTTGCTCCAAAAGACGCATTAGAGCTGACTGTCCGGCTAGGTGTCATTTTCGGGGAAACACGGCACTGTGACTTGCGGTATGCAGTTGGCCATTCAAACCAATAAACACATACTTCCACATTAATCCAGAAGTGGCCTCTCCCCTGGTAACACTGACCCGTGTTTTCTCCCCATTTGGAATGTTGTGCTCGCCCATCAGCTCTCACTTCCCACTGCCGCAGATGACAAACTCCTGACTACCTCATGCCACCTCATTCTAACCCTGATCTCCCTCCAAGTTGGGCTTCTGTAACACCTGCTGCATTTATTTAAAATGACTTGCGTGTTTTGCTTTGTTCCATTTCTTCTCCTCTCTCCACACTAGTTGCTCCTTGAGGACAGCAGCTAATTGAATCTGTCAGACCCCGGGGCCCTGCACTTTGCTGGCACAGTAAGCTCTGAACACGTACTGGATGAATGGACAAGTTAGGTATTTTTAGAAAAACTAAATAATAAGTTATCGCCATGCTGCCTAACCTCGACAGTACAAGAAGTCGAGACTTTGGGAAAGAGAAACTACTCCTACATCCTCTGTGCACACAGAACAGTAGAAGATGGTAAATCTGGTCTAGAGCACGCCCCCAAAAGAAAAGAAGCAATTAGGATTTTCTTAGAAGTCTTATTACTCATACCTCTGAAATGGCTGTCAAAATACTGAACCTTTCATCGTTTCCCACACAAAGTGTTGTTCTAGTCAAGCTATTTCTGGTATTCAACAATCTTTGATCGCCTGAGATAACTACAGCAATTATGGTCCTCAAAATAACTCCTCTGCCTCTACCTGTTACATTAATTTGGGGGCATCTGGTAACATAAAAGCACTGTTTTCAAGGAGATTCAGAAAACACTCTGCAAAATTAGGCTTTCCACCAGGCTGTGGGCACTAAAGGGTGTGTGACACATACAGTTACATCGCCACGCCTGGGCAGCTCCCACTTCTGGGGCAGAGATGTGTCGGGACAGCACCGGACACACAGCAATGTGCCCATGACAATGGCCTGTCCACCTACTGGGGATCTCGGAACAATTTATGTGAAAGTGGACAGAATCCTAAAGGTCATTCAGGCTCCCTGTGTCCCCTCAGCCTCACAGCCAGGTGGAGATAAGGCCGAGATCAACTAAGACCAGGCCTGAGTGGTCCGGGGAGTGGGCGCCGTCTTGGGCTGGGTCCTGACATGGAAATAATAATAGTACCCACTTGGAGAGTGCCCAGTGTGTACTAAGCACTGTCGCGTAATAAAATCTTTAAAAACTACAAAAAAGTATAGGCAATTACAAAATACATGGACCACCACTCTGACTTTAACATTTAGCCTTACCTCCTTCAGAGCTGTGTTTTTGTTTTTGTTTTGTTTTTGTTTTTAAAGAAAGAAAACATAACACACACAAACAGCAAAGGTCCTTTTGTGCCTCCTCAACCCCATTTCCCTCTCTCCACCCACCACTCTCAAGCTGTGTAGTATTCTGCTTACCCAGGTCCTTAAACTTCTATTGCCCCTTATGTAAGCACATGAATATAGGTATAAGAGTCATGAGTGTTTTACAATTTACATCAATGATAAAGAGTAGATATTGCTCTGTAACCTATTTCTCTTACCCAAGAACATGTTTCAAAAATGTACCCAGGTTATACTTGTAAATTGATTCATTCACTTTAAATGTTGGTAATAGTCCACTGTATAAACACTACAATTTATCAATTTTTACTAATAAAGTACATTTGGGTTTATCTCCAGTTTTTTGCTATAATAGACACTGCGATCATTTTCTTTACACATGATCCCTAAGTATGTGAGCACACTGTTTTAGAATGGAATGGTTGGGTCACAGGGTAAGTACATTTGTAAACCTTGTTAGATATTACACAGTTGCTCTCCAAAGTGGTTGTGCCAATTTATACTCTCACCAGGCAAGTGAGAGAGTCTCTATTTCTCCATATCTCCAATATTTAGTATTATTAATTTTTTTCCCAATCTCAATGGTGAGAAAAGGCATCTACTTGTTGTTTAAATTTGCATGGATCTCATTATTCACGAGTTTAAGTATCTATTTCCTGTTTATTGAGCATTCCAGTTTCCTGTTCTGTGACTTATTTGTCTCTCCTATCGTGCTGACATTTGCTGAGAGACCCAGGCCAGAAATTCAGAGTTTACCATAAAGAGGCTTCCACTAATCTATACACTAGATTTCGATTTGTTACAGCAAATATACACTGATCTCTCTTAAAGCCAAGACGCAGTACACTTGAATTTCCTTCTTTATAATCTTCTATGTATATATAACGCAAACATTTGGGATCACTTGTTTCTACCTCGTCCTTCGGCTAGATGGAAATGGTGCATCCCCTATGCTCTTAGTACTTATATGGGCTGCATGATGTGGGGCAGAAAGCAATTAAACAATAACAGCTGCTGACAGATGTACAAACTCCAGGCACATCATAATTTTACACCTCTCTTAATAAAACTGTTTTCTTGTTTGTTTTTAAAGCCTAAAGGCTTTACACAAGTCGTTTTATTTGATTGGCAATGTCCTTTCTTTTATCTATTTCCAGAAAATGTCTATTTCTCACAATGTCCAGGTGGAGGTCACCTAACACATTTGTTCTGCTTTCTTCCAACACACTCCCCATCCTTCTGAACACTCAGCTCTCCAATCTCGGGCAATTAACTGTTCTCTTTTCTATCATCTGCCAACCACCTTGCACTTCACGTTACTAAGGTAATTATCACATCGTTTCCTACTGGAAACAAAGGACAGTTTCCTCCTACCAGTCTACGAGCTCCTTGAGAGCAGGCACAGCCTTATTCACCTTAGAATTCCCGAAGCCTACAGTCAGGCCTAGGACATTATACTGAATATTTATAAAAGGGGCCACAACGTTTTTCAACTTGACGGACACCGGGAGAAACTGAGAATTGTTTACCGAGCTTATTCATCTTTATACCAACTACCCAACATATTAAGTGCTAGCAAATTAGCCTTAAATAATTAAAATTGTCTGAGAATCTTACGGTGAAAGGAGATGAAAAACAACACTAGAAAAAGGCTGGAAGAGAGTGTGAGGTAATGCAGATCAAACTCACATCTGAAACTTTGCACCTTGGGAAACCAATTCTCTAATTGCAGAAGTAATTTGTCACTTTTTAATGAATATTGAGATTTGTCTGGAATTAAGTTGGTTCAAAACAGATATTTAGGGAAAGCACAAGTCTTTGTATTCTCCTACTTTTGGAAAGTCTGGTGATTAGCAGTTGTCAACAAACAAGAAAATGCAAAGAAATTAACCAACTTAAACTCCTGCGTCCAAAGCACAGATTGGTAAACACTGTTTGCACACCATTCTAGCCAGAGGACCAGGTGAGATTAGAGAAACTGTCTTGTATGCACAGCCATGAAGGGGAATGCTGGAGTTGCCAGGTGAGGGTCAGCCCCGTGCCTATAAATGCACCTGAGTTCTAGTATCACTGTAACAATGTGAAGGTACATATGGGACATTGTAGGCCAACCACAGTATGTATGAGAGAGGAATACGGGCAATGGCTGTGTCGTGTGGGGCGGCCTGTGGGGGTCTCTGCTCCCGCTCCCCACATAAGAACGCAAATGTGGCTAGGCCAAAACGGAACACCCATGGAGCCATAGGTAGGGGAGTCATACCACCACAGTCTCTCACTGGAGGCTGGATTCACACGATGTGTGACCTGCTGTCCGCTTTTCTGCCAATCGACCGACTCTTCGACTTCCCTCGACTCTCCTCCCGACTCCACTCCCCAACGCAGCCACAGCAGTGATATTAGTGGCCAGTGGCTAACTGGCTACAGCTGACGGCCAACTAATCACAACCGATGGCCATCTACTACCCAAGTCAGCACCCCCCATGTGAGGCTGAGAGCCTGGAAACTGCTCTCTGGGGCTCTGTCCCTACAGGCTGTTCTCTGCATAAGGAGTTGAGGACCTGGGAAATTTGTTGGGAGAGGTGGCTAAGGCTGGAGATGGGGCAATGTGTTTTTCTCAAGTTTAATAATCTCAAAGAGTGTAACATCCTTTTTCCATTACGGGTACTACTGGCTTCCAATAGTGGGATTCCACCTGCAGTGAAGAATAGACTGGGAGTGTTTTTATTTTCCTAAGTATTGCATATTCTCTCTCTGCATGTTCTCTGCATAGTCTCAACCATTATTCAAACCACTGTTGTTGGTTTGAACAGGCCACTCGTAACACTTTCCTCTCAACTTCAATAGCTGCCTCTCATGCTATCATTCCAGCCAGAAGTATATCAGTATCTCATGGCTGCCTTAAAATGTGACAAGTAACTTGAGGGGAGGGAGCCAGCCTTACACACACACACACACACACACACACACGTCACTCTTTGTGGAGAGATGAATGAGAAGTCTAGTAGGATAGAAAATACACTGCCGACTGTCCATTAGGACAGTCCTTCTCAAACTATTTGTGGTTAAGAATCAGTTTCTGTTTGTTTT
This sequence comes from Rhinolophus sinicus, assembly GCF_057876585.1. NCBI lineage: Eukaryota > Metazoa > Chordata > Mammalia > Chiroptera > Rhinolophidae > Rhinolophus > Rhinolophus sinicus. The sequence continues at coordinate 118,235,740 of NC_142515.1, read as the reverse complement.
TAATCCTCAATCTGTTGCAGACTGCTTTTGTAAAATATGGTGTATGCGAAATACTAAAAAAAATCTATAAGACGTGAAAAAAAAACAAAGAAAATGCAAGCCTCCGATGTTTTTATCCTTTAATTGCACAACTTGCTCTTTCTGATTTAGGTTTCTAAAAGCTTAATCTCAATTTCTGCTCTTTAGCTCAAGGCTGGAACAACCAGGTGGCAAGATGACACTTTAAATAGCACTAAATTAGGGAAGGGGAGGCCGAGGGCAGTAATTTACTAGGGACTGCATTTATTAGAATCATATGTATAGTTTTAGTCTGTAACATAAGTTTTTATTTGGAAAGTGAAAAAGATATTACAAACTAAAATAAGACTCAACAAAATCATTTCTCAGTCGAAGGCAGGAAGACATGACTAGGGGAGGCATGAGGTTTTTCTTGGATATTTATCCCGAGGGGCAATGGTGTCATGTGTAGAGAAGCTGAACTAGCACATTAGGTGGTCCCTGAGAGACCCCTGACTCCTTTCTTACCAAGAGGGAGCCAGCTCAAGGGGCCAGAATGACAAAGCTCATTCTCAATTTCTGTAGCATTTCAAACTAATTCTGGATTGCAGGGTCTTTGAAAGTTATGCTTCTAAAAGACCCAGAAAATTAGGGCTCAGAGGAGAGAAAGAAGCCACGACTTTCATATTTTCTACTACAAAGGATAAAGCACAGGCTGGTTTGTTACTTAGCAGACAGGGCAGATGACTGAAATCTGAAGAGCATTTTGTGTGCAGAGCCTTTGTCATGCAGCCAATTAGTATGTGCTGAATCTCCCCAGCCCCCTAGAAGGCCAGGCTTCCATGAGCTGCTCCATTTCACCCTGCAGGCTAGTCTCTTAAAGTCACAGGCACCTTCTCCTGCAAAAGGGGAGGCCAGCTGGAATGGATTTTTCCTTCTCTTTGGGGTGTTGTCTGAGAAGGAAGCATCCAAATATTTTCTTTCTACCTTACTTTATACCCCAGTTAGGACCAGCTACATGATTTGCAAGGCCCCACGCAAAATGCAAATGCCAGGTCCTCTTACTCAAGAGTTTTTAAGAATTTCCAGAGAGCCATAGAACATCTAAGTCTGGGGCCCTTTTAGAAAGTGCAGGTCTTTGAGCAACAGCATGGGCTACATACTCAGGAGGCCAATCCTGACCCCTGCAGTGCAGTGGTGACTTTATCCCCACAGACCAGTTTGTCGCTCTCAGACCTTTGGCAGGGATTCACGTCTGCTCTGATAGAGACCAATGAGGACAATGAACCAAATGTATTCAAAACTCTTCAGGCACCTGTGTGATCCAATTCCTCAAATGAGCCCTCCCCAGTAAGAGGATGGTAGATGCGTTCTTGTTACAGTTACCAGTGCTTCCATTTATGCAACAGGAAGGTGTAGGATTCTAATCTTGTCTCTAGAGGCAGGTCTGAAAACCTGAAACTGACAGGGCTGGCCAAGGTCAGCCTTGAAAGCAAGAATGGAGGAGCCCTTCCGGTTCTGGTGGGAATGCTTCATCACTGCAAAGCCCACCTTAAGTGTGGTTTCTAAGAGTGAAGCCACACCCACCACCCAGAGAAACCCAGACACACAGACAGGATGGCCCTCCAACCCCTTCCCTCAGGTAGAATTTGCAGGAGCCACTTACTGCCCACAGCTGACTGCCAACCCTTCTACATCATGATAACTGCTCCACAATGAAATAACATTAGGAAATAGAAACAATTATGAACCTAAAATTACATTTAGGAAATGACCTAGAATATCTAAATAAATGTCAGCATATCTCTATGACGATATGTAGACATTTAAGATTTTAAATGTCCTCAAACAATGATTTAATGACATGGCAAATGCATCTAGTATGTTATATGGAAAAAAGAAGCACAAAACTATAATTTTTGTTCTATATGACTCCAATTTGTCAAAATATATCTGTAAGTTATAACACAAGCATTATTATTCTTAAAGATTACATAAATTAACATATTGGTGTGTCCAAAATGAGACCTGGTATATCCAAAAATCCAAAATGATACTTCTACTTTCTTTTGTGTTCTTCTGTGTTTTCAAAAATTTCTCAAATATACATTCAATACTTTTATGATGTATTAATAAGAAACAATATTTTTTCTCAACACCTTCCAACATTCTACTCTGGGCTTCCTTTACTCAGAGAGAGATCAGGCCATCACGAAAATAGATGGCTACTGTGTTTACAATAAAGCTGCTACTTCATTTCAGATACGCATAGGTTAGTAATCTTTTGCTAGGACACAATATGCCAGCGAGGGGTCACAATCAAAATGAGTGGTAGGTACCCTCAAAAGCATATTTTAATGGAGAAGGACCTGGCCTTTGCCTTTTAGAAAAATTTTTAAGTTCATTGTTTCTTCCTCTAGTATAGGAAGTGCATCAATGCTATAAATTGATACATATTCATATACACAGCACCTTACTGCTTACCCCAGGTGACGGGACGGGGTGCTCAAACTATCTTATCTTGAGTCAGGAAGTTGATAGTCCCCAAATAAAAACTACAAAAATTAAATGAATGAAATCATTCGCTGAGTGTTCATTTTATTTGTAAGTACCCACGGTGTTGCCTTTGGCTACGTATAAGCAAAGGACAAGGCTATATATGTGCTTATATGCGTGTCGGTACTGTCTGGAAGGATGTCCGTGACACTATTAGTAATGGTTTCATTTTATTTGTAAGTACCCATGGTGTTGCCTTTGGCTACGTATAAGCAAAGGACAAGGCTATATATGTGCTTATATGCGTGTCGGTACTGTCTGGAAGGATGTCCGTGACACTATTAGTAATGGTTAGCTCTAAGGAATCACACCAATATGGGAGACACTCCAGAGCGAAGAAATCAGAGACTCTTTTGACTATGAGAGCTATATTTTTAAAAGTCATTGTTATGCTCTTAGAAGTACACTTTATAAAACTTTGTACTCACAATTATTTATGATGCGTATACACTATAATAAAGTAATGATAAAAAACTAACAAAGGAAAAACAAAAATCACAAAGAAGATCTTGCTATAAGATTTTATAAAAGCAGCAACTATGTAACCAATCAGCTGCTACTTCTTATAACGGGCACTGGCTACAATAAGAATTGGTCACCTTCAGCACGCTGTGTTTGGGAGTGGTGAGGAGGGATGTCACATTGTACAAACTAAAGCTGCCTTTCACCAGGGACTGTGGTCAGGACAAACACACAGGGCTCAACTGTGGCCTAGAGTGAAAGACGAGTCAGATTGAACACACCCTTTCAGGGATATGTGAGCTGAGAAATGCTAAGAGAAAAGTCAAGAAGCTATAAAAACAGAAGCTGAAAGGATTCTATGAAAAGGGATGTTGCAATCAAGCCAGATGACATGGAAGCAGAATCACTGAGGTAGAGATATAAAGCAGAGGCTGTGAAAGCCAGTTACCAGCAAGATGAGAAGGAAGCAGAAACCACGCGCTTCTCAAGGGCTGGAGGGTGGACAAGCAACCACGCGCTTCTCAAGGGCTGAGAGGGGAGGAGAGCGGCTCCATCCCTGCAGCTGTCTTGCTTCCTTCCCGTCAGCCTTTTGGGCTTGGTTCCATTTCCCATGTATCCTGACCATAAAGCCAGGTACTTAAAGTAACTTGAGTCTCTGTTCCTTGCAACCAAAAGTGCCCAGCTAATATGCTAACTAACCCCCGTTGCATCCATCTAAGATGGATTCTGAAAGAACAGCCCCTTCTGTAGGGCAGCGAGACAAGTGTTACATAACAAAGTATCAAGGCATTAACAACTTAATAATATGCTTTCTAGCTGTGCATCCAAATATTCCAGAACAGATAAAATTGGCACTACATAACTGTAATTAAAACAATCATGCTGGTTACAGGGGACATAGTAGCTGGATCAGTCTGACCTTACACCATTTTGTCTCACCTTATATCACATTGAGGGCATGAAACTCCACTCGCATTCCCTATCCAGAAGAATTCCAGTTCTAGCTTAGCCTTAAGTCACCTGGCTCAGACTAAGGGATATGTCACAGAGACATTTCAGTTTGTAATAGATCAAGTGAGAGCAGGTAAGGTTCAGATAAAGCCTTTAAAACGAAAAGTGAGCTGGGAGGACCTGAAAATAAAGAGAAATCATGGCACCAACAAGTAGAAGACATCAAACAAGGAAGCCAAAGATGGTTTGACCTCAAAGCTAGGTGTACCATAGCAAGTAAGGCCCTTATTTTGTCAAATTGTCTATTATAATATCATGAATTTTTCAATAAATGTAAACAACCTGCAAATGTATATGAGCCCTTTATGGAATACATTAGCTCCAACTGAGATTTCCTAAGAAATAGTTCAGGTTTGGACTAAAAATAGCTTTTAAACTATTCTGAAAAGTATCAATAAAGGATGGAAAAAAAGGGTGACTGGCAGTAACAAAAGCAGTGTACTGGGGTAGAGGCCATTTCTTTGCAAAGTGATATCAAAGTCATTTCCAAGAAACTGTTCTGTTTTCATACTCTAAACAATGTTGTGACATAAGACACAGAGCAGTATGGCAACCAACAATCTGACAGCTTGTCACTGACTTATAGAACTTCAATTAGAGATAGATGCACAAAGATGAAAGGTGGGGGAAATTATTTTTTACATTATTTTATTAACAAATGGGAAAATTAAAGTAATGAAGGTCTTGTTATGTTTCTTACACCCTGAATTACATTTTCTATACCTAGCTCCTTAATCTCTAAGCTAAATAACACGTGCACACATACAAGTATATACACACATATATAGTGTGTATATATATGCATATACAATATGCTCACTTAAAACATGCTCATTTAAACTGAGTGTAGAGTAGTATTGGCTCTAAAAACCCTCATATTTTGGTTTCTATCTTTGGATTTAATGAAACACAATGATGCAACCAAAAACTAAGATTATATAAAAATAAATATTTAAAAGCTTTTTAAAAAGACAATCACATGGAAAAATTCCTTTTATGCCAATGTTTCTGATCCAATACACTCCTTGAATAAACATAAAAGTGTCACCCTCTCCCTCAGATTCTGTTATGCCACACTAAACATCACAATTCTGTAGAGAATCAGCACAAGTTCTCGGAATCGAGAAGACAGAGACAAGATTTTTGTACCAATTTTCCTTTCTGTCATTTGCATTGGGGGAGGGGAGAGGGAGAGAGAGACACACACACAGAGAAACAGATAAAGTGAGAGAGAGCGTGAGAAATAGAGAGGGAAATAGAAAAAGCCTAAGTTTTTGGTTATTGTTGTTGTTTTAATTTTCCAGTTATAAATTAACAATATTTACGGGAGCATTTGAGCACTTGCTCCCTGGCAACGTCATCAGTTTGGCTCAGAAAAACTCTTATAAAAATTCTCCACAGGTTTGTGCGTTTCTTATGGCACCACCCTGATTGGTGGAAGGCAAAAACAACAATAAAAATCAATATTTAAGATGCTTCTTCAAACTGCACAGGCATTCTTGTTCGACAGCTATGACATAAAGGATTCAAGAAAGCCAGTGATTTTTTTTTTTCTTTAATGGTTAATTCACGGTCCTTTATCCTTTTAGACAAGACTCCCCTTTTCCTGGTGTTACACCATCATTCATGGCTATCAAACTAATTTCCCAACAGCATGTCAGCTATCACTACTGTGGGGAGGAAGATACTGGGTACGAGACGCTGGGGCACCTTCTCCACTTAGGACAGGCTTGGGCAGCGTGAGGCATCTCATGCTAGCACTTCCTAGCTTCAGAATTTTTCCTTTGCTGGCCGAGGGCCAGGCCCTCTGTGAAATCTAGAACACAGATCAGGAAAACTGATTCCTTCCACAGCGCAACACAGTGGGCCTGAAGATTATGTGACTGGGAGAGGTGTGTGCTTCAGACACTTGGGGCTTCCACAGTGTGCGACTGTCCAGTCTATGAGAGAGACAGGAAAGCTGGCTCCCAGGCATCCACCCCATAATTATCTGCATCTATTAGGCCATGGCTTTTGAGTGGTGTACTAGGAGAGGGTGACAAGTGTGGCAGAAGATTCCTCAGCCCTGGTGGGGCCTTACCCCGTGGGTCCTGCAAATACTACCATTTTTTTTTTTTTTTTTAAATTAAATTTATTGGGGTGACAATTGTTAATTACTACCATTTTCAAAGTGTGCTATAAGTGAAAATAGGTGGGAAGCTCTGTATTATACTAAATAAAGCACAAAGAGCCTTTCAGATAATAATAGCACATTACAAAATTTCTATACATTTAATTTCACTGCACATTGAATTTCACATTCAATTGAATTGAAGGATGTCAGTTTACCTATAAAGTTACACTAGATATGCTTTACATTATTTAAATGAATTATACATATTTTTAATAAGAAAAAAATACATCTAAATATGTGCGTTGGGTGATGAATCATGTGACATTTATCTGACCTTTGCTTCTGTTTGTGCTAGTTCTTGGAAATTTTTCTAGAGGCTAACACAATCTCCTCTTTATAAAAATTTTAGGATCTCTGATCCTTATTCCTCCCCTAAACGACAAGAGAGTCAGGACTACGCCCCACATAATCCACGCCCAGGGTCCCAAGCCCCCCGGCCCTCCCACATAGTCCAATGGATACACAACCACAAGAACCAAGTCCTTTCACAATGAGCGAACCCAGTGATGAGGGAATTACCAACATGCTGATTTCAAATCATTTCCAAAAAGATCATTGGGGAAACCCCTAGGAAAACTCAGCTCTTTTACCTTAAATTTGGGAGAGTACCCAGCAATCCAAGCGTAACACTGAGATGTTTGCACTGGTCTAGTTCCTTGATGGAAATAGGCACATTTCTGACACCCAGGGTTATGCAAAGTAATCAGAGGTGGTGGATTCAAGTTCCCACTTCCCCACTTCAGACAAGTCACTTAGCCTCCCTGAGGCAAAACTTCCTGTTACTAAGTCAGGGATAATTTATTGTCTCTGCCGGTTTCCCAGGGTTGTTGGGAAAATCAGATGACACACTGTGTATGGAAGTGCTACATAAACTGTAGAATATCTCACCCATGTAACCTGTCTAGTTTTTTAATTTAAAAAGAGTATTTTTTTAATAATGCTTCATGTTAGAGCGAGGGTGCTGCAGTTCAGACACTGCCATCTCCTTGTGTTACAGAGAAGGATACCGAACGTGAGATGAAACAGTGCTGGCTAAGGTTATGTTTTGGATCTTCTAAGTGGTCACTATGGTTATTAGTGTCTAGATGATGTGAAGGAATAAAGACGGTCTCAGTGCTGAAAGCACGTGCTTTGATCCTTATCATCATGAAGGGGACACTTTGCTGGGCATTGGAAATATAATCTATGTCTGCTGTCTTGGAGGAGAACAGCGCTGGTTGGGAAGGCAGACACCACACACACAGGCGGCACCCATTAAAAAGACCCTCTGCTCAGTTAGTTCACGGGTACATATAATGGATGCTGTTTAACTGTTCAAGCGAGTTCACTAGGCTGCCTACATACAAGGTGACAGGCACTGTGGCCTGCCAGGTGCAGCAAGGGAAATCGAATACCACTGAATTACTTGGGCAGTAACACTGGCCACGCTAGGGAGGTGACAAATTCTCTGCTGTTTTTATTTATGGGAAGCCTTAATCGGCTCTCTCCTGGGGGACTAAGCTTTGAAGAGCTAGTTTTGAGGTGACCCATAAACTTCTAATAACTGTGACAAGTTCCAGCCTCAGCAAGTTTAGTATTTTCCGTTTATTCTTCAGTCGGGAATGACCCTTGTCACTGGGACCACACGCCAGCTCTGTGTGTGCACCCAGAGGGAGCTGCTGAGGCCCAATCAACAAACGCAACTCTATTCCTCACTTCTAGAAGGTGCTCTCCTTCCGAGATACATGCCCTCACTATAGTTCAGCCAGCCTTCAAAGGAAGTTTCCAGAATTACCCTGGCACCTAACAAGCAGCAGACTCTAGAGATCCTAAGGGTCTCGGGAACAGTCTCCACATTTCCACTAGAAGCCTTGTGTACACTGTGGCTGGAGAAACGAAATGAAATGTGTTATAAATGCCAAGCCTCCATATATTATTCCACTTGACCCTTAAAACAACCAAATATCACTAACCATGGCCAACAGCAGTGACCAGATGCCAGCGGCTAGCCCAATCACTTTGTACGCATTTTCTAATCTAATCCTCACACCAACCTATGACATACAGACCTGTGACCCCTGAGGGTGGATGAGAACCCTGGGGCTCAGAGAAGTGAAGTAACTTGTCCCCATGAGCATGCAGCTACTTAAGTGGCAGCTTTGGGCCTAGGGCAGTAGGACCCCAAAGCCTGGGGTAGTTTCACTGCATCAGCTTCTAGAATAATGTCTTTAAGAGTATTGAGGATACTTGGAGGGAAATGGTATAAATTAAAAAAGGGTAATAATAAGGACTTTCTCAAGCTTCCAGAAAATTCAATCTTATTTCAGTACTTATCTACTTTGGATCTCACAGCATAAATTATCCTCCCCATTTTATTCATTTATTTATTTACTAACAATCTATAAAAATTGCATTCTCCTTAACCCCCACTTGTGTAACTGTTAAAAACTTTTCAAAAATAAAGATGTTTCACAGCTAAGATGAATTACTCACATTGGCATTGCCTTGGAAACTGTAAGATGTCTGGGCGCACTGCTTAGCCTGTTTCTGACCCTGATTCAGACACCCAAGCCTGGAGCCTGCTGTGTTCCCAATTAACTCCTTCACCCCCTCTCTTTCTTTATCTCCCTACATCCCAGAGTAAGGGAACATGAAATACTGGGCTCCAGGCTCTGTTTTGTGACAAAGCATGTGAGGAACCTCCATCTTTTCTGCTGGTCTTAATAATGGGATCATTTTGACCCAGTATTTAGAATTACTCTCCAGTGGCTGAAGCCTGTCTTGGTGCCTTGCCAACATCCTAATTCCCTTAGCACCCCATTTCCCTTCTTGTTAACACCCACTCATCTATGCCTAGGCCTCACCCGACTGCCTTCGGCTGAGACTTTCTCAGACAACATGCCTAGCCTCTGTGGCTCTAAGTTCCTGCCTCCAATCTCCCAGGGCTGGCCTGTCCCATCACCAACCCAGCGCTGACCCCCTGTCCTCTGTTTTGGATTCCCACAGGCCTGGAGCCTGTTTGTCAATCAATGGAAGTAATAACTGATGCCCAATCCATAACAGCAGGAGACCTCTGGTGGATGAGAGAAGGCTTACTCAGGCCAACCTTCAATAATCAGAATAGCTCCAGTGGCACGAAAGCAAGAAAAGGGACACAATATCACATGGGCATATGAACCAATTATTATTCTATTAAAGTGACTGCCTCCAATGCCATGACTAAAAAAAGCTGTTTCGTCATTTGAGAAGTTCCACAGATCACCGATCATTTTTCAACGCATTGGTTCACTCCCCAGTAGCAGAAAAGAAGCTCAGAAATATGGAAGGAACAGTGACAGTGTAAACTGAGCCCAAGTGTGGTTGTTGAAATCCTTTTCGTTAACCTTTCCATCTGGTTATTCAGATAGTTAAGTCATGGTCATAATAAAGCTAGGAGCATAAATATCTTTATGTAGTCTGAACTTAGGTCAGGGATCTAAATATGTCTCAAATAGATCATTTATCATTCATCCATTCATTCATTCATCCAGCAAACATTCGCATAGTGACTTCTTGTATATCTGGTGTTGGGCTAGGTCACGGCAACGCTATTTCAATCTAAAGAAACCCTTGGTTCAGTAGGGCATCACTAGTCTGGGAAATAACACATGAGAGATAAGACTATGATCCTGGCCCAATGAGAATTCTTACAAATGATACCATTCTAAACCTTTTACTTTTCAACTATTATTAAAACAGCATTATTTCCCATTCCATGCTGCTATTTGTTTATTTTCATTTACTTTGAAAAGACTCCCTTCCCCATTTTGTCTGAAATGTCACTCTTGTCCCTTCCTGGGTGAACCTCTGATTCCCTCCCCGCCCCCCTTTCTTTCTCAGAACATTGGATTCTGCCAACAATTATCCCCCCTTTTCATTGAGTCATGGCTAATTACTCTTCGGTATTTATCTTTCATTCCTTCTCTTCCTCCTCCCTCCCGCCTTTCCTCCCTCTTCTTTATTTCTTTCAACCTCCTTTGGGAGGGGATGAGCTTTTCATTTTTTCTTAGACTATCAAGTTACATTGTATGATGGAAATCACATCTACCTACTCATGAGAGTCCCTTCAAATGAGAAAGGCCTTACTGTGTCTGAGTGATTGTGACGTCTTGAATTACAAACTCTAATAACTCCTAGTAATTACGCCTCATGTGCTGTGCATTCTCAGCTTCTCTTCTCAAGACCCTGGGTGGCTGACATAAATAAAAAGGATGTCACAGACCACAACTTTATCATTATGGCCTTCCTTGAAGGGTGAAATACGAGAGACATCAGCAACAGACCTAGCCTCAAACTAACAGATTTACGTCGTTATTTCCCAGACTTGGGCAGCTTCCTTCTAATCTAGACAGGCCCTTAGAATTACTGAAATGAGAAAATATTAATTTAGGCTCCATAAAAATGTCAAGTTCAATGATCAAAGTGCTACTTTTCAATTATATACGTAGCATTCCTTTTCGAGTAAATTTAAGATGATAAAAGTCACAAAAATAACAAGTGGTGAGATATTTGTGAAATGGCCTGATTATTACAAGGTCACTGCATAGTTTCCAGGGTTGGCTGGTCATTTCTGCTTTATCCTTCTCTCTTACCACCCTCTCAATGAGTGCCAAGAAAAAGAAACAGGATACAGGTGAAGGACAAGAGTTGGTCTATTACCGGTTCAATAGGCAATTGAAAAGAACCCCATCCAGCTTTGCTCCCCGAAGCTATGCTATAGACAAGAATGATGGAGGATGAAGTACAGTGTGTTCCCGTATCCCATGACTATCATATAGCCCAGAAGAGCAACCTACTCAGCGATGGTGAATAAATGGTTCTGAAAGCCTTTTTCAAAATTCCCCTTGAATCTGAGAGTAGGAAGGCTTTCTAACTATGATTCACAATCCAGAAACCATTTATAAAAAAAAAGATATACTCTTTTAAATAAAACCCACCAACTTTCTACATGCAAAAATGCCATAAGTTAATTCAAAAGACAAACTAAGAAAAAAAGATGTACCTCAGATCACAGATAAGGGCGCAGGCCTTATCTGATATCTAATTAGTTCCTAAATATTGGTAAGAAAAAGAACAGCCACCCAATAAAAGTGGGCAAAGAACAATATGAGACAGTTTACAGAAGAGTAAGTAGAAATAGCTAGTAAACATCTGAAAAATGTCCAACATCACCTCTAAGAGAAATACAGATTAAAAGTACAAAGATACCATTTTCACTTATCAGAATGGCAAGAATCCAAAGTTTGGTAGCACATTCTCTTTAACAAGGCTGGGAAAACAGGCCCTCCTCACATACTCCTTGGGAGACTATAACTTGCTAAAACCCTGAGGGAGGGTGATTTGGCAATACCTTTTAAAATTCCAAAGGCATGTACCCAATGGCCCTGCAATTTCACTCCTTGGTATTTATTATACAGACATGTTTTACTTGGCTACCAAAGGACATGTACAAGGCTATTTATTGCAGCACCAGATTTATAGTAAATGTTTGAACATAACATAAATGTCTGTTAATAGGGGGATGGTTAAATATATGGCATTGACAATATATTTGGGATAATATGTTGGGATAATAGCAGCTATAAAAAAGAAAAAGAATGACGACATTCTATGTCCTGATACAGAAGGATATACTATTCACGGAAAAGAGTATGGTGCAGAAAAACCTTTCTGTATAGAGGGTTAGGGGAAGGCTGGGATAAAGCCATGTACGGGTATTTGCTTGTATATGCAAAGGGATCTGGGGAAGATACACAAAGAACGAAGATGGTAGTTACCAAGAGTGGGTAACAGAGCTGAGAGATTTTCCTACTGTATACCTTTTAATATCATTGGATCTCTGAACCACATAAATGTATTATTATTATTATTCAAAACTTATTTAAATGTAAAAAAGTGTCTTTGTAACTGTGCCAATGTTCTTTGCTGAGAACATTAATACGTAAATCATTAACCTCAAGAATTAGGGAGCCTTGAGGGAGACCTGCTAAGGGTCTCTTTTGTAGTCTGTTCTCTCTTGCAGTTTCCTAATTGTGAACGATGGACCTTAAAAGCAGAAACCTCACCGCCCCTCCCAACTACCTTTCCTTACACTGGTATTACTTATAGACGTACAAACATAAATCCAAGTATAAACTTCTAATGCTCAACGCTCCTTTACAATTAGAAAACCAAAATGTATTTTCAAATAAAATACAGAAAGATTATAAAACCAATAACAGTATGAAAACAACTCATTAACTTATTGTGAAAGGTAAGGTTGTTTTGTTGACACTAAATTGTCACTTGGGTCAGGAACACTGTACAGATTCTCTGGAATTCAGCATATGTGGTATGTTACCTTTGGTTATGCAATGTGGTGACTCTACGGCCATTTTTCTCTATTCAAATTCAGGAAACCTTTGTGTAGTGTGTTGTACAATTAAGTGACCTTTTGGCCAAATGCCTCTTTTGTGTATTCAAGCTGCCTCTGCCATGTTCTCAATGGCTCAAAAACAACTGATAGGGAGCCATCACAGTCCTAAACGCAAGGGCTGGCTTGCGCACAAACCCTGGGTGTCAGCCAGAGGGTGGTGGTCATTCCGATGGCCCAGAGTAACTTGTATGAAGATGATTTTTCCCTATTACTCATTATTAACATAATAGAAATGAAGTACGGGATTTAAAAATTATGGAGAACTCAGGCTGAGTGTGTCCACATACCTCCAGCAGTTACAGAGCCTAATATTCAAAACACAGCTGTAAGTAGTTAACACACTTGAGAAGCCTCTATTCAATGCCCCAGTTGAAAACTATCTTGAATCTGGTTTTTAAGCCTCTGAGGAGGTCGGACTCGGTGGACCCTGAGTCTGCCTGCATTCACCTTCAATTCACTCTTTGTGTCACTGCCCACATCTGCGGGGGAACAGCCTGGCCCCACTTCCAGGCTCTCAAACTAGTCTCAGACCACCTACAGCCTACGATGAGAATGCGGAAAATCTGTGAGGACATAATCCACATTTAGCACAGATAACAATTCTCCACAGAGGGCATATACATTTCAGTCTGCATTTCAGAGCCTCTCTCATTAAGCCTCAACAAAAACCAAGAAACTAATTTCAGTCCTAAACATCTGCGCAGATTCTTGCTGAGTTCACGCTCTCAAACATAGGGATGATGTCATCTATTTTTGCATCTTCAATTAAAAAACCCAACATGTGGCAAGCACCTAATATCTATTTGATGGATGAATGAATAAGTGAGTGAATGGATGAATAAATGAACGAAAGGGAGATGAATTAGCCAGGGAGTCAAAATAGGGGAAAGGCAAAAAGAGGAGACCACACCTGAGACATCAGCTGGCCTCTCTTTGTATCTCTGACACCTCTCTTTGATTACACAGAAGCAGTATTACCCTTTCTCATTAAAATCCTTCTCCACATATAACGTTCTTTAAAAAAAACCAGAATCCACCAGAAAAATTTAATGAAGTTCTCACATGCATGTATTTCTAAAACATTTGCAGGTACAGAGTGGGTAGCCATTCTGTTATCTGGCCTGTCGCCAAGGCTGAAGCTAAAAACTAGATTCTACTGCACTTAATAAAGAATGTAACGTAGGAAACACTTTCCCACCAAATGTGGACAGTGATTATAAAGGTCAGCGGGTGCAGACATCAGGCACATTCTTTCCATACCATATTTAACATCACTCAGGAATGTTGGCCACCACCCAACTTAAGGGGAAAAGGAAACTTCTCACAAGTTTAAGCAGTTTCTGAGTTACATGAGGTTTTTCTGTTTTTGTTTTTCATACTTTAAATGGTAGAAAAGTAACAGTTCTGCCAAAGCTTTCAATTAATTTGTTAGCCATTTTAGAAGAGGTGGAAATCTTCCTCTGATGAAAATGCAGGCATATGTAATGCAAATAAATGGAAGCATTTAGTGCCATTGTGGGGTCCATGCCAGAACCCTCCGGCATTGCTTTGTTCTTCTTAGTATCCTTACTTCTTACTCTTTCTCCTTTTTGGATTTTCTCTATGTCACACTGTCCTAATTCACCACAGCTATGAAATTGCCATTAACTGGTTTCTCTCTCTCTCTCTCTCTCTCTCTCTCTCTCTCTCTCTCTCTCTCTCTCTCTCTCTCTCCCCCTCTCTCTCTCTCTCTCCATTTTAGGTTTCATGTATCAACACAGTGAAACCACCTAACTGGGTTTCAGAACGTGAAGCTCTCATGAAGTAATGACGGTCAAGGTGTACCGTAGCTATTTTGTTTCTTTTACGATGTTCAAGATATACATGATTTGAACAAATCCCCACAGTTTTAATGAGACGTAACTAATGCTAGAAGATTCTGATGATGTGAAAATGCGATTGCATTCAACTACATTCCCCAAGTTCAACTTGTCCATCACAACAGCAAATTGCCCACTGCAGGCACTTAGAGAGACGATGACTTCAATTCCATAGAACAGGCTGTACTCTCCTTCCTCCTGGTTTTCAAAATAGAATAAAAAATTATGATGCAACAGTGTTTTTTCCCTTACATGTTCCTTTGTAAAAATCCCCCTTTGAGTAATTATTTCATTCAAATCTGAGCAAGCACTCTTATTTTTGAGGGAGATTGCCACCAACTTGCCCAGACGTTTTGTTGTGGCCTCTATGGGGACAAAAGCTCAGTGTTGGTGAGTGGCAGGAATTATGTCTTATTAGGATCACTAATTATTGTGAAGAGTCTCACTTTCAAAATCCAGACATTTTCTTCTAAGCCATGAAAAAAAAAAAAGAAAAACTTTTGAAACCACCAAAATGACGGACTCACAAAAGTGTAAATGGATTGCAAGCTGGTATCTGTCCTGTGGAATGCATACCTGGTCTAAAACCCTAGGCAACCTCAAAGTAAAGCTAAACTAAACATCTGCTAGTAGTATTTCAGTGCACCCAGATTCATTATTCAGTTGCTCTTAGCAAAAATCCTTGAGGGGCGGTTATTTTTCTCATCTTATTCCTATATGAAAAAACTGAAATTGGTAGAGTTGGGACTCAAAGCCAGGGCTTCTTATTCCAAATCCTCTTCTCTTTCCATGAAATGACAATGTTTCTTAACTGGTGCTTTGGACCTCAAAGCTGAAGCCAGTAAGAAGCCTGTCTATTTCGATCAGATAATGGAAACTATCCTTTAATATGAATGGAGCCGAGGGCCATCGATTGAACCTTCCTACTCTCACTCCTTATGCTGTAACTCCTCATGATAATGACCATGACTTCTCGAGCTCTTGCTAGGCTCGGACTGCTGCTCTCAACACTTTCCATTTATAAACGTAAACCACTCTAGTATCCAGGCACGAGTTTTACCCTCATTTTAAAGATGAAGAGACTCAGGCAGGGAAATGCAATTTGCCCTGAATCACACCGGCTTGGAAGTGAGAAGTGGATTTCAAACTTAAGTGGAGAGCTATTCTAGATCTCTGAGCAGTGTGTGCATTGCAGAAAGGTACCTGGACAAACAGGATGGGTGATGCTGAAATCCAGTCCCAGATCTGCCTGGGGGGCTGTGCCTTCCCCAAGGCACAGCTCAGAAGGGACACTGTTTTCTAAGTGCACTGTGCCCTGGATAGGACCTGCTCAGGTGGCGGCTCCAAAGCCATGCTCTTAACCACCAGTCTACACTCTTAAACACTAGACTGCCGTCCCTAGAGGTAGTACCAGTTGAAAATATAAACTCAAAAGACTATTGATGAATATATGAATAATGTATAATATGTAATGGGTTCTAAGTTATGAAAGGGGAATGGGACTTAGCAGTATGGGGTAGATTATACCAGAACCTTCTCCAGCTGACTTCCAGGACAGCAAATCTCCATGGACATGACAGTGGCTTGTCTTTGTCAGACATCTGTCATGAATCTTGTTTAGAAAGAAAACCATACACTAACAGATATCTTTGTACAGTTGCAAATATATTCAAACACGCAAGTGCATTCTGCCTTAGTAGCTAGATACTAATGTTAAGATCTCTCAAGTACAAGTACGAGAATGACTTTTGGGAAATCAGCACTCCTTTCCCCGATTAGGACATTGTTATTGTTTACTTGCCCATGTTTTCAAGCTCTAAATAAAACACTACTCAGTTTTCCTCTCCTCTCATTAAGTGCTTATTTAACTAATTAAAATGAAATCTGGTCTTGGTGAGGGACCATCAGTGACACCATCACCAGGTATAACCAGTTTGAATATGGAACTCAAGTCTTTCCAGAGCCATTTACACCATGGGCCACAACACTCCACCCAGAATTCTCTTCCTGTTCTGAGGAAACCAGGTTTTCTGTGGAAAGTGTGATTACTTGAATCAGTAACACTTTGGGGCTAATTTCAAAGACATTGAATGGATGTCAGGGAACAATCATTTCTATTGCTACAATCCAGCCAACAGCATATATTTGTAAATTATAACCCTATGCATCACGGTGACACACTACAATACAATTGCCAGTGTAAATAATAGCTATTTCTATAGTGCGTGGACTCCCCAATTTGCCCTGGTCCCCTCACTCCTCATTGTCTCCCTGACACTGGGGCTGAGGGCCAGTTTCCATTTATCACCTTGTACTCTTAGAAAACTACAACTGTTGTTCATAGTAACGGAATGTATCTCTATAACCATAAACTACATCTCTATCAAAGCTGGAAAAGCAAAAGACAGACTGAGAGGACATGTTTAAAAATAGCTGAGGAAAGATTTTTCTTCATGCAAGAAAGAATATTCCTAAGTGTTTAACATTTTAAAAACTTGACCTTTGTAATATAGGCAATATCCCTTTTCCCTCCATTCCCTCCTTCCCCTCTCCCATTCAAAAATAATCATTTGAGTTTAAAATGCCAGGAGTTATTAAATACCCAGGTACTAATCCCTCCTTTATTCAGCTAGTGTCAGGACCAGACTTGCCTGGGAAAACAAGAAATTTTTTTCCAGAGAAATTTCTCTTTCTGAGAGATATTTTTAGACCCTTCAGGGTATTTTTAGGACTGTAAGTCCGATACTTCTTAATGCTTGCATCTTCATTTTCCCTGTTAATTACAACAAACAACCTTATAACTTTAAATTCAACAACATTAAATTCTTAGTATGTGCATTCACACACTCATTTCCATAAACCTAGATTCTTCCTGAATATATACCTAGGCAACCTGGACAAAAGGCCCCCCAAGAACAGAACAGTTAAGCAGGCTTTCTCTCCACTTCCTACTTTGGATTGTCCCAGAATGAAATCGTAACACAGCACACAGAATGTAAAGGTACGTGAAATATCAAGGTACGTGGAACTGTTTAATTCTGTGTGTGATATAAAAATAATGCATTATTCTACTTCCAAAGAAATATGGACTAGTCAGGCAGTTTCACCTAAATTTAAAAAAACAAATGATGGCCTGACAATTTACTATCCCAGTTACTAAAACCAAACATTTTTCTTTTCCTTCCTTTTCGCTTCTGTGTCTTTTTCTTCTTTTTTCCTTCTTCTTTCCCTGCCTCCTTCCTTCCCTTCCTTCTTTCTAATGAGTATCTGCTCCTTGTGGGTGAGGTTGTTTTATCTTCACATTATTTTTACTTGGTTCATGCTGCCGTGATGGCGGCTCAGCAGATTTTCGATACTGCCACTGCAGTCAATCCCGACTTTGTTGAGTAGATGAAAGACACTTTCTTAAGAGTGGACTTTGGAAACAGCATCTTAATTCCATATTAAACCTGGCTGATGCTTTGGCTTTCAAAGGACTTGCAGTATCTCATTTGACCCTCACAACAAATGTGAGGTGGGTCGGGGGAACCATCCCCATTTTCAGATGAAAAACAGTCTCAAAGAAGTTAAGTACCACGGTCACACATTTAGGAGACAACATTGTTGTGTCTCTTTCCATTCCAGAAAGTCCTTCAAGATAGCAACCACCAAAAATGTTTAAACTCCTTCACCACAAATATAATTTAGAATGAAAGATAGAGAATTTCTTTCTATCAAACTCTTTCTGTCTGCCATAAACAGTTTCAAATAAAAACAGATATTCTCTTTGACATTTACATTTTATTGGAAGGACATTTCCAAGACCTCTTCAAAGATGATTATCTCCATTTACTAAGCTTTCTGAAAATATTCTCTCCCATTCTGTATGAGCATTACAGATTCTCTAAGACAAAGATCGAGCTGGCGAGTCATAGCAAGGAAAAAAAAGCATTCCTCTCAGGACTTTATAATATCCCTGTGCTCACCTAAACCTTAAAAAAAAAGTGGGTTATAAGCACAACAGAAATAGAACACAATAGAAATCTGTAAGTGGCCTTCAAAAGCACACGTGCTAACATTTAGTGTAGCTATAACATCCAATTGTACACAGTCTGTGAAAAACTGAGATGTCCCCAAAAAACAAAAGAGGGAGAGGTTACCTCTACTAGCCAAAGTTTTTATTGGCACTAAGAAAAGGGGAGCAGTCACACACAACTCATTATAGATATTTCTATCAAGAGTACAACCTAAATTATTTAAGTCGTGAAAAAGTCATGGGTGCTTCCTTAGTCAAACATGTCCTAAAATTGGCATCAGACGGCCAAGATTAGCAGGGCTCTGAAAAAGCAGCCCATAAATTGATGAAGCTTTTCAAAGACAAAACTACATGATGCCTTTATGACGACTCCATGGAATTTGCCATGAAAACGGGGAAAACTAGCTTTTATGGGGAGAGAGTGAGGGGGAAGGGGACAGTAGGCTCAGATGAGCAGGTGAGGGGCATATGGCACCCTCTTCCTAACACTCCTGCAGAGTCATATTTGAAAGGCTAGAGGTGGTCCAGGTGTAAAACACAATAGGAAGAGAGAGGGGTTTGCCATTCCTATCCTGAGAGGTAACTGAAGCAGGTGACTGCGGTCTGTCATGCTCAGTTGTGCCCTCTGATCAGAAATGCTCCGTGATGAGGCTGAGAGCTGAATTCTAGAGTGGGGAAGGCAGATGCCAACTCACTGTTCTGTATTCAGACCCCGACTTGCTCTCCATTTGCCTGTAGACAAGGAGCATTAACAAGGGAGAACCAGGGGAGTTACCTGTCAGAGCTGCATGATCTATATTGTGGGGGGCCTGGGAGGGTTGGGGGGCTCCCTGAGAGGACCATCTGCAGGGAAGGGAGCAGCCAGAACAACATCAGCCCTCAGACCCTCCACCAGCTTACTTCACGTCCTCTGCTCCTTCTCTCACCACACCCTCCCTCCTCCCCACCACACACACACACACACACACACACACGCACCCCTATTATCTGCCCCTCAATGAGAAACTGAGAACTGTAGTTGAGGGGTCCCGCATCTGGGTATCAGGATAAAAGCAAGAAAGAAGCACTAATATTTTTACCATTGTGTTTAAAGACAGTGATATATTCCCACTGTTTAAACACTATATAGTGAACTATATATTTAACTGGTCGGAAGGCTAACAGAAATGGTATAAGACTTCGCACGATTTATAGTGACCCTGCTGCATGTAACAACAATGAATTCCTGAAATTTGGTAGAAAATTCAGGACTGAGGAAGGTAAGACTTTAGGGTACTGGCTCTTCACGTGTTTGAGTCACAATCCACATTAAGGAGCTGATGAAAGTGGCAGGGCCTCAGTGCCAGAAAAATACACACTCCTAATTAATTCCAGAAATCTTATGTGTGATTTCATGTCAGTCAAGGACCTCCTGAAATTCTCCCTCATTTAAGTATCTCTAAAAGAAAAAATAGTTTGGAGAGCCAAACTATTGTAATGTTCCAATAAAAAGATCAATCTTTTTATACCCACAAAGAGAAAACAATCAGGTACTAAATAAAGTCTTTATGACATTTCACACAATTTACATGAATAACAATCAATATTGCACGTCAAATTTACATTTTTTTCCTCCTTTCATAGCCAGAAACTTTTAAAGATTGACTTCCTCCACAATAAACGTGGATTTTTATTTATTTGTTGTTATTAATTGTGTGTGTGTGGGGGGGAAGGGAGTAGGGGGTGGAAACCCATACAAACAGGCTTTACCCTCCACACAAAGGTTAAGTCTTTGTCATTGTAACCTGGAATGGTTCCATATTGTGGCCTCAAAGACAGTTTAACTAGAAGGCTGAAAACGGGGAAAGTCTGGAAATCTTTTTTTAGGAAAATCCAAATTCATTTTCAGATCTCCTCCCTGGCATACAGAGTCATGGGCCTGTAACTCATGACAACACTAGCCAATCATTTCACAAGAATGACATCACAACATGGGAGAGGGTACAGAGCTGCTCTGCCTACACCCTTCACTCCACTCTCAAGACTGCATTTCTAAGACCAAGATTCACTTTCCCTCAATTTCCTTTAGATTCCCAAAGGATGCATTCCAATTTCACCTTCCATCTTTTTATCTTGCCTTTTACCCTTCTCTTTCCAAATTCAGTCCACCTTAAGTACAAATCCAAGCTCTGCTTGTTACTAGCAGGGTCTCCTTAAGGTAGACACAACTTCTGCAAGCACTCAGCTTCCTCATCTACAACAGAGGGAAGAGCGTCTAACTTACAGAGTTGGAATGAAAATCAAATCAGTGCTGTATGAAAAGTTCTCAGCAGAATGCCTGAACCACAGAGGGAGTTCAGCAAAGGTTAGCGCCTGGGTCTGTCTGGTCTCTCTGTGCTAATTGTAAATCAATAAAAAACATATAATCAAGCATTAATAAACTAAGAGGACCACAATAGCAAAGACCTTTTTGAAATTTAGCTTTAGACGCCATAGATTTGAAAATTTATTACAAAGATGCTTTTAGAAATAATGCATTTTACATTCTTCATTATAGTAATAGATGTGTGAATGTTACAAAAAACCAGTGGCGTGAAAGAGAGTAAATGAATTAGTGACTTCTTCTTTTTATACTTTAATAAAGAGTTCACATTGTCAATTTATTAAGTCCTGCCTAATTTTATTAGAGTCTACCTTGTTTCCCAGGCTAACACAAAGATTTTAGAAATTTATCTGGACTTCTGAAATGTAAATCGTTTTCCTTATTAAGGAGTATTAAACGCAATCTAGAAAAAAACTGTATCGGATAAACAGAGTTCACTTTTTTTGTTTAGAGTGTAAACAGAGCTCAAGCCCTCAGTGTTGTTCTACTTGACCTTCCCTGTAGCAAATACTTGCCCAGCAAGCCTCGGAACAGAACACTGGAGCTGAAAGGGTAGGAGTGCATTTCACAGGCCTCACCTCAAGGGCTAGACAGCTATTCACCCAGCTTTGTGCAGCCTGGCCCCAAACAGAAAGGAGAAGAGTTGATTCATTCAAATGAAAATTGCTAATCCTGATCTCCCACGGAAAGTTAGAAGGAAACCTGACTCGGATCTCTGGACTGGATCCCACAGCTAGGAAACTTAGTTCCCTGAAAGGATGTGGAAATGACCTAACAGCAAAACTGTGAAATACCATTTGAAGCCAACCAGACGCCAGCGGCAATTTCAGAACACCTTAAAACATGAATAGCCTATCCTCTGAGCTCTCTAGAACAAACACCTGATAGGAAAGGGAAAGAAAGAAATGGGGAAGTGGGTTAATGACCTTTTCAGAGTTCTCTGGTTTAACTACAGCCATCCCTCCTCATCCATAGGGGATACCTCGAAGACCCCCAGTAGATGCCTAAAATCATGAATAGTACCGAACCCTATATATTCGGTTTCTTCCTATACATACATACCTATGATAAAGTTTAATTTATAAATCTGGCATAGTAAGAGATTAACAACAGTAACTAATAATAAAACAGAACAATTACAACAATACACAGTAATAAAAGGTATGTGGATGGCTTTGGGGCCATTAGTAAGTAAAATAAAGGTTACCTGAACGCAAGCACTGTGATATGCAGCAGTCAATCTGAGAACTGAGATGGACGTTAAGTGACTGTCGGGTGGGCAGCACATATAGCATGGAGACAGCTTAGACACGTGGAGACGCTGGACAAAGGGATGCCTCATCGCAAGTGGGACAGAGTAGGATAGCGTTAGACTTCATCATGCGACTCAGAATGGCATGCAGTTTAAAACTTAGGAAATGTTTATTTCTGGAATTTTCCATTTAATATTTTTGGACCATGTTTGACCCTAGTTAACTAAAACCATGGAAAACAAAACCGTGCGTAGGGAGGACTACTGTGCCAGAACCACTGTTTCTAAGCTACAAATTCTTGATTGACTAATTAACTATCTATTTATATCTACATATCTATATCTAAATCTATCTGTATCTAAAAATTAAGGGAAAAGGTGGCCCCTCTCCTGCCTTCTACCCAGGTCCTCTCCCTGGTAGTCCTATTTGCCACTGACACAGAGAGTCACTTGTGCAAGGAGAGAGAGAAGAGGAGGAGAGAGAAGAGAGAGAAGGAGAGAAGAGATGAGAGAAGGGAGAGAAGAGAGAGCGAGAAGGGAGAGAGTACAGACGGCTCCTGACTGGTGATATTTCGACCTATGATATTTCGACATTATAATGGCACAAAAGTAATACACATAATACATTACATGAGACATTCCACACTTAGTTATAAAATAGACTTTGAGATATGGTTAGCACGCTTAGCCCTGCTAGGGAACTTTAGAGTCCTGTGTAGAACACACGTCCACAGTTATCCCACACTAACGGGTGCTAGTAGGGTCAATTATGGGTCATGGCTGGCCCTGGGGGACGTTAATTCCCCAGCACAGCCAGCCTAACATCTGGGTGGACAGCCCCTGCCCCCCCAACATGCATACATACATACATACGTATATACGAGTACAGACATACATACCAGTACATACATACATAAAATTGGCTTTGTGTTAGATGATTTTGCCCCACTGTAGGCTAATGTAAGTGCTCTGAGCACGTTTAAGGTAGACTAGGCTTAGCTATGATGTTCAGTAGGTTAAGTGTATTCAATGCATTTTTGACTTTTGGTATTTTCAATCTACGATGGCTTTATTGGAGGTAAGCCCATTGAAGAAGAGGAGCATCTGTACTGCTTATGGGCAGAGCTTTCCAAATGTTCATATCCAGGAAGGGAAAGAGGGAGGGACGAAGGGAGGGAGGAAAAACAGTTGGTATGGAGAAACAATCTAAAAGTGCTGACCAAAAATTACCCGCTCCAAATAGTTTGAGTATTTGACTTAACTTTTTAAACCTGGTTAAATATCAAATACCCATGTGCTTTAACAGCACCGTTTAAAAGATGCAATGTCTCTGTAAACCGCAGAGCTCTGAGTTGCTCACACATTGGTGTGAATTAGTCAGAGCCAGTCCCCTCCTAACACCTACATGACATCATCAGCAACAGGAGAAAAACGGTGGGATGGCATCTATGAATGGCTCTTTATGTTTCCTGTATTTTACATAAGTTGTCTCACAGAATCCTCACAATGGTTACGAAGAGGTTACTAAAGCATCATATATAAATACATATAGATATAGATAGATAGATACAGATAGATAGATATATCTCAGAAAGGAAGAGAAATTTCCCAAATTACATCTCTTGGTAACAGATAGGCTGGGGTAAATCCAGTTGTCTACTTACTAAGGGATGGACTGACAAAGACCAGAGCCCCGTGAGGGGTAGAGAACACAAAGTTGTGCAAACAGCAGCCCTAGTGACTTTCCAATTTGTTTGTGGCACTGTCTGCCACTGAGCCATGAAGCACACATGGGCCCCTGACCTCAAGGTGGTACTGACCTCAGCTATTAGCATTACAAACTGTCTAGTCCCAAAATACTAGTCCCAAATTACTGATTTGTGCACTATGAGATAGGATTTTGTGTGCAGGCCTGAGAACACAGTTTAGAATCTGATCTCTTCAGAAAATGGGTCCTCTCTGTACACGATGACAGCAAAACAGAAAGTGTAGGCAATGTCCCTAGAACAGGAAGTCAGCCTCAATCCCTCCGACTTCTAAAAGGGGACTTGGAGTAAATTTTCTCTTCCCTACTTTTTTGAGAGACCAGTTTATGAACACCTAGAAGATGTTAAAAGCTATCTTAAATCCTCCACAAATTCTGCGTCTTCATTTTTACAGCTTCTTTGTAGAGTAAGGTGAAGTCTCAAGACAAAATGGAATGGGTAACTGTGAGAAAGAAAAACTACTCATTTATGCCAATCCTACTCATTTATAAGGATGCAAAAATTCTAAATATTAGCAAGTGATGCTAATAAACATATAAAAACAATAATGTATCATAACCAAGTTGGATTATTTTATATATGTAAGTTTGGTTAAACACTTGAAAAATCAGTTAATATAGGTCACCACACCAACAACATAGAAGAGAAAAATCATACAATTACATGGATAGACATAAAGAAAGGCATTTGAAAAAATTCAGCATCCATATATAATTAAAAACTTTTGGCACACTAGGAATAAGAACTCCTTCAAATAAAAAAATAAAAATCATTATCTGCAAATCACTACAAGTGATGAACAAAGGTTGAAAGTCTTTCTTTTGATATCTAGAAAGGGACAACGATATGTACAATCAGCACATTTATTCAACATTATACAATTTGCTTGTGCAAATAAGCAAAAAAAATTTTTTTAAGCATAAAGATCAGAAGAGAAGAAATGAAACTGTCAATATTCTCAGATTACTATTGTGTATGTACAAAATACCAAAGAATCTACAGATAAATTATTAGAATTCATTTCACAAGTTAGCTATGTTAAGGATACAAGATCAATATTAAAAAAACACACACACAACTGAGAAAACAACAACTATATTTCTACAGGTCAGCAAAAAAATAGAATTAGAAAATGAAAATTTAAAAAGACACACTATATAGTAGAATGAAAAAATATGAAATATCTAGGAACAAATCTAATAAAAAACGTGTAAGACCTCTACACAAAAAGTTGTGAAACATCATTGAGAGAAATTTTAAAAGATGTAAACAGAGGAACATACCATGTTCATGGACCAGAATACTGAATATTATAAAGATACTAATTTTGCCCAATTTTATTTATAGACTTTAATCTCAATCAATGTTCCAACAGTTTACACGTTTTTGTTGCTGCTGTTGTTTTATTTTGGTGGGACTTAATAAGTGAAGTCTAAAATGTTGTGTAAATGTAAAAGACGAAGAATGCCAAGAAACTCTTAAAGAACAAAGAACAAGAGGCTTGATCTAATGAATATAAACTCTTATTACAAAGCTACACAGTGTGGTAGTGATGCAAAAATATTCTAATGAACAAAAAGAATAGACTAGGGATTCCAGCAGATCAACAAACATTTGGGCACTTGATTTATGACCAAGGTAGCCCTGCAGAACAGAATGGATTTACTAATAAATCATGCTGGAGCAACTGGCTGTCCATACATTTTTTTTTTTTTAATAAAACTTGACCCCTATCTCACATAATATGCAAAAATTAATTCCCAGTTAATTGTAAATATAAACCTGGGGGGATAAAACTGAAAAGATTCTATAACAGAAAATAATATAGAGGAATACCTTTACAACTTCAGAGTAGGAAAAGACTTCTTGAACCGGATACAACAGAACACTAACCGCAATGGAAATAGAATCTACAAAGGACTTAGACATTAAAATTAAGAAGCTCTGTTCATCCTTAAGAGAGTGCACACGCAAGAAACAGAATGAATATTTTGCCACACATATACTCAGCAATGAACTCATATCCAGAATATATTAGCAATGCCTACACCAGAATACTACCAGAATACTCAATATTATAAAGATACTAAAAAGACAAACAGCTCAATTGAAAAGTGGGCAAGAGACTTGAACAACCATGTCACAAAATACTTCAAATGGCCAATACACATGAAAAGGTGCTCAACCTCCTCAGTCAGGAATAAGGAAATTAACTCCACAATGTGCTATTAGTAAAAAAACCCCAGAATGGTTAAAATTACAAAGACTGACAATGCTGGCAAAGGATATGAAGCAAGGGAAATTCCCATATGCTGCTGGAGGGAGTACACTGGTACCTGTACTTTGGAAGACAGTTTGGTATTATCTACTGAAGTTGATGAGACACATAACCTGTGAGCTAGCAATTGCTCTCCTGGGTATACACCAAAATAGAAATGCATGCCCACAGGCAAAGCAACAAGAAAGAAGAATGATCGATCATAGCTACCTTATCCATAACGCCCCTTAGTGGATCATCCAAATGTCCACCAGCAATGCAGTGGATCAACACGGATACATGACTGGGGTATACGCCGATAATAGTCGACTGTACAGCACAGGGAAATGAATAAGCTATAGTCACATGCAACAACATTCAAAAATGTCACAAACAACACTGAGCAAAGAATCCCAACATATGAATGCATATTCTGTGATTCCATTCATCCTTGCTCAAAAAAAACAGGCAAAGCCAAAATAGTGTGTTTAGAGATTTGTTTTGTCTGAAAATCTATAAAGGCATAAAACATCAGGATAGTTTTTCATTGGTTCGTTAATTTGTTTTCACCTTTAGGAAAAGGTCACAGGGGGTGACCTTTTGGCATTGGCATTGCTCTATATTTTATCCTGGTGTTGACTGCAAGGTGTCACTGTGATAAATCATTGCACTCTGCATCGTTATTTTGTGCACTTTTCTGTATGTGTATGAAATTTTAGTGAAAGGGGGTAAAATAATAAATCAAAGGCATCTATAATAAATACATTATTTTGTCATACCTGTCTATTGCCTGGAATCAGGAAGGGAGTAACTTTAATTCTTTTTAAAAAGGCAAGAGTCCATATTGTGGCCCATTATTTTTTACAGCTTTTGCACTACCATGTTCCCAAGCACCATGGACCACTAAGCACTCCTGGCCTCATTCCCACTCATCTAGCATCCACTGATGAGTGGACCATGGTGCATTAGTCCAGTTGATGTACATTATTATATATATATAAAGCTCCTGAGATCGTCCTGAAAATCTCCAACAATACCCAACACGTGAGCTTCCCTCCACTCCTCACAAGCTGATCTTTTCTTTCATTCTTGGTTCAAGTGTCACTTCTTCAGGGAATCTTCCCTTGTCCTCAGCCGCACCCCCATCCTGAGTGGTGTAACCAACATTACGGTCCTCTCCTTTGTATGTTAGTGCTGGTCGTTTTCATTTTGACCCACCTCCTAGATTTCTCTTTGGAGGCCGATCCTAGGGACTAGAGTCCCAGGACACCCTGTCCACCTGGCTTCTGTTGGGTTCCACTGATGAGAGGCAGTGGCAGAAGCTGAGAAGGTGAGAGAAGAGAAGCACGTCCTCCCCTTTCCCTTTTTGCTGTGGTCTGTTTCTAGGGGTAGCTGCTTCTCCAGAGGTCTAGCTCACATGGCCTCCAGTGCCATCATTCCTGCGGCCTAGGGTAGTGACAGTTCCCCACTGCGGTGCCTTTCACTGGCTCTGGTAACACTGCTTCCATCTTTCTCAGTTGTCCTTTCATTAAACTCCCTTCATTTGAACTAGGTTGGATTCTACTAGGTTGGTGCAAAAGTAATTGCAGTTGAAAAGGTTAAAAATAATTGCAAAAACCACAGTTACTTTTGCAACAACCTAATATTTTCTGCTGAGACCCTGACGAGTGGCAATTTTATATTAATTTATTTATATGATTATTTTATCAACGTCTGTCTTCTCCCACTAGGCTGTAAGCTTCATGACACTAGCACTTCAAAAGTTGCCAACAAGTATTTGTTAAATGATTTAGTGAATTAATGAACGCATGAATGAACTCATATTAGAATCAGAATATACTATACATAGTAACGAGGATTCCTAAAATATTCCTGCTACATTTGATGTGGCACCAATCTGTCAAAGCAAACATTTTTTTTCTCTGTTGGTTGAAAATAGCCTTTGTTGGAACACTTTTACTCATGACAAAAATTTCAATTAGTCTGGCAATAAGTATCATAGCTGTGATTTCTCAATTAAAAAGATATAACTTTATCTATCTGAAATGTCATCAATGATGAGATTCCGAGTGGACTGTAGTCATAGCTTTAAGAGTCAGTAGGAATATAATAAAAATGTTAACTAGAAAAAGAAGACTCTGCATCTCTAAATTTTTCATAACCCGTTGTAACTCACTCTAGAAAATAAATAGTAGTTACATGGTGCAGGAGGGTTAACTGCAGGCAGGAAATGTTCCTTGTTAATACAATAAACTATCTACTCCACATTGTTGTTTTGGATTTAAAAGACAATCTAGGCTGGTCCCAATATCAGACATACAAGTTACATATCGAGGCATATAGTTAGGCAACTTCTACAAAAGGAACTGGAAAATTCTGACTCCAGGCCACTAATCAGAATTTCTAGAACCAGGTCTGCAGCTCTGCAGATTCCCTTCTCTTTTATGGTAGAAAAAGTGCAGAAAAATCAGATTACTTACAGGCGATCTGATGTACTACCAAGATCTTTCAAACAAGTATATGTCATACAATGTGACACTTGGATTTTAATCTAGGGAAAACTAGTTTATAAATTATAATCACAACTAAATACATACTACATCAAGAATGTTTTGTCCATAGCAGGGCTTTTTGAAAGCAACAATTTACCTAGCATGCAAGCTCTGGAGGGTGATATATTCTGAACTCTGGAGAGGTCAAGGGTCATCTTTTCTTTGCAGTCTCTTTCCTGGTTGAACCTCTCCTGTTTCTTCTGCTAACTTTTTCACTGTAAAAAGTATCCCTGTTCATTCTAACCAACAGGGAGAGGGGAAGGTCCAATATCTCTAATATGGTAGGCGTTCAAGATTATTTGTAACCTCTCACCAGGCAAACTAATTAGTTAATAAATGAAGACCTTTTTAATATGGCAAGACTTGGGGTATGGGTGTGATTTTATAATCCTGAATGATATGGCATGGCTCTAGTAATAGTTACAATATTAATCATACCTTGTGCGGGGGTTCTGGGAGGATGTGATTGAGTTAAAATAGTTAAAATTCAGTTATGCCGCTAATTCTTTTACAACCAGATAACTTGCTTTGCTATGTCTAATTCAGTGCAACAGAAAAATTCCTTTTTCCTTATTCATTCTCTTGGGTCGTAACTACTATAGGAAATGACCACACCAGCTCCTTACTGATTGCTTCCCTGAAAACAAAAGAGCATTTTATACCTGATCCTGCCATTACCAATAAAGAGAATGAAGTAAAAATGAACCATCCCCCACCTCTCTTGCCCATATGTAAAGCGATATTGTTTTTAAAGAGGGGGGAGGAAGTACCGCATTCAATTCACAAGGGCTGATACTCCCTGCTCCCTGCACTCGCTCATCTCCAGTCCTTTCGCCATCACACACTTACGGGGTGCCCAGTCCACTAAGGGCCCCACAGCCTGACAGGTCAGAAAAGAAGCATCTCTTTCACAGTCTGAAAATCACGACTCCGGATGCGTTCCCAGCACCAATGTGGGGAAGGTGGCTCAGCCCGGAGAGCGGGCGGCGTCTCGGGTGGCCGCAGCCCAGGGCCGCGGGAGGCGCCGCAGAGCTCCGGCCCCCCACCCCTCCCGCGGGGACCGGCCGCGGGTCCTTACCCGCCAGTCCGCCGCCACCGCCTCCGTCGCCCGCGTGCCCCTTCCTCCGCTGCAGGATGAAGTAGGGGTTGGCCCTTTCGGTGACCCACAGTGCGTTGGCCAGCAGCACCTCTTCTGGGTTCACCCACATGTTCCCCGGCACCGCGGGCGGACGCACAAAGGGGCGGCGGGTCGGCTCCTGCACACACCAGCGCACACGCGCGCGCACCCCCGGGCACACGCGCGCCCGCCCGCCCGCTGGGTGCGGCGGCGGAAAGCGACCTCACCAGCGGACGGCCTGCGGCGCCGGGACCGCAACAAAGCCCCCGCGGGTGGCCCGGGACGACGGCGAGGACGCGGGCACCGCGAGCAGCATCGTCTCCACCGCGCTGCCGCCTCCCGCGAGCCCGCGGCCGCAGACGCCCAGGCCCGTGGCTCGACAGCGCAGCCACAGCCCGCGGCGGCGGGAGGAGGGGACCGCGAGGAGGAGGAAGTGCTGTGGCTCAGGCTGGGGATCCGGCTCGGGGGCGAGCGGGGCTGCGGGCTACGCGAGCAGCCTCGGCCCCGCGGTGACGCTGAGCGGGGCTGGGGCGCGGCTACTCCCGCGGCGCCGACCGAAGCTCCGGGCCACCTCCGTCTCTAGCCGCTCAGAGCCCTCGAGGTCACCGCGCGTTAACACTCCGCGTCGGGGCCACTGGTACTTGCAGCAAAGCCCAGCTCCTCGCTGGAAGGACGCTCCGGACACTGCGAATGAATGACGACAGCGCGGCTCACTCGGAGCGAGCCCGGGTGACAACAGTTTTCACGGGCGCGGGTCCTCCGTGGGCTCTGCCTGCCGCGATCTGCCGCTGCGGCTGGCTTCGGGGGACCTTCTGAAGACCTTGTGGCAAGCACTCGGCCCCACGCCCATCCCAGCTGGGAGGACGCTGCCAGCCTCCGTAGGGGGAGGTGTGTGTGTGCAGTGAGTGTTTATGGTTGACGCTCTGTGAGCTAGCGCCACCCCTCTTCCCAGGAAATGTGTGTTTCAAGGTTCCAGACTTGGAGCAAGATACTGTAGTCGGAAGTGGACGCAGCCAATTGCTGTGGATGTTTTTGTTTCCTGCATCCCTAGGACAAGTCATGTGCTAAATTTGTCACTGCCTGTAACCCCTCCCCCCTCTCCTTTCCATTGTAATTAAAGTGGCCCAGCTAAGTGCATTACGTCACTTCTTTCCTTAACCTGTGGGGCATGAGCAATAGCAAAGTTGGAAGCTGCCCAAAAGCTTAGACCAACTAACTCACACCACAGCTGTTCCTATATCAGGCATTTGGTGCTTGGAGGACCAGGCACGGCAGAATTCTGGGGTTTATCCATAGTTAATAGCTGGATTAAATTTTTTTAAAACAGCATTGAAATTAGAGACACACAAACCAAAGGAGCTTTATCCCTAGATAGTTTTGCTTTCTCCCCCTAATACTTCAAGTCTCTTGTGGGGATCACAAGCCTTCTACCTACCTATCTGATGACATTTTTCACCTCTTTTTGCCTCCAAGAGATCTGCATGCAGATAACTCAGCAAAAAAGGGGCTCCTCTTTCCAGATGGGAATTTACCAAGCTCTGCTTTGTCCTGGAAGTTGGACAACCCTATGGACTTTTCCTTTCCCCAAAGAGCAAAGCAGTCAAGAAATGAGACTTTCTTGGGTGAACTTCTAATTTTCTACTTGCGTAGTTCTCACTTGGATGCCTTCAATGGCCGGGTGAGCATGTCCCAGCCATTTTTATGAGGCTACCCCTGCACCTGTTGGTGTCCTACTCGGTGGGTTCACCAGGAATGAAAGTTTCCCTTTCCTTTATCACACTGACTGATCTTCTGCCTCTTTAGAAAACATTTAAGACCTCCAGGCATTTATGCAAACTTCATATATTTAACACAGACTCAAAAATGTGATTTGGCACAGAACCTTCAATAACGAAATCTATTGCAAATAAAAATCAATAAACAATAAGATTGAAAATCATACATATGTAAAATTTGTATTAATATATTTATATATCTTAATATTTTTGAAGTGCTTCCATGAATATTCTTTCCTTTTATATAATTAGCATTTTTTACAAACTCTACTAAAGGGCCTTCCTTACTATCTTTTGGAATGTCCTTATCATACTGCTCTATGCTGGGCTTGATGTTTCTCCTCTATCCCTAAAATGTGAGATTAGATTAGCATTATGAAATCCATTAGTGCTAAAATGCTGCTTATTTATATAATTCATGCATGCATTCATTCAACCTGTAATTTTTGAATGCCTGCTACACTTAAGAGCCTGGGACTAACAAGTGCACAAAGCATTCAAAATCACTGCCTTCAGGAAGATTCAAATGTAGAATAGATAATAAAAACTAAAACAAATCTACAAAAACTTGTTTGGGGATCAAGATTGGATACCAAGAGGAAAGAGAAATTAAATGTCTAAATAGATGAAAGAGAGAGAGAGAGAGAGAGAGAGAGAGAGAGAGAGAGAGAGAGAGAGAGAGAGAGAAAGGAAGACAGGAAAGAAAGAGAAAATGTCCAGACCTTCACTGTCCAGTAGAATATTCAGAATGTCTAGTGTCCAGTGCTGTAGAAGAAGAGTGGCAATTGGGACAGGCAAGAGTAACATTGTTTTAAAGATCCGAGACTTTGCAGTAGCTTTGATATCTGATACAGAGACCTTCACAGTGGATCTGAGTTGCTAATCCTGCAGGAAAAACTAGATCAACCAGTCACCACAATGTCTACTCTGCAAGTAATAGAACTGATGATACAGATGCCACAGTTTGCTACTTTCAGTTTAAGTGGCTGAACAGCTCTGCAGCCAGGATCATCCTTATATACCGTGTGATTTGAGAGAAAAGATCCCTCAAGTAGTTCTGATCTACAGTAGTATTACCTTGCATCTGTTTGGTGAATCACTCTACCTTTTGAATTCTGAAATGCTCTGGAAATCAAAATGAACAAAACATTATTTCTATTTGTGTTGGAGAAACTGTGGCCAGATGACCTGTGTCAAATGCATCTGTGTTCCTGGAATGAAGGAAAGAAGACAGTAACCTCTGCAGAGGGAAGAAAATGAAGCAAGGTATTAGCAGAGATTTGTTTCCTGATTAACTGTTTGTCATAAAAGAAGGCAAATTTCAATGGCTAGGAAAGAGTGATAAAGAGCTTAGACCATAGGGAAGAGTAGGGGGAGACACTTTGCCTATTTCAAAATCTCCACTGCAAGTTCCCTGAAGGCCAAGACCTAGAGAAGTTCCCATTAAAACTCCAAGCTTCATACCCGGCGTCTGTACATGCCCAACAAGGAGCTGCTTACGTGACTGTTTAGAATGTCTTCTATACTTTAGAAAGGCTTAGAGATTTAGGAAGGAAAGGGCCTTAATAGACCCTGATTATAGTTAACTGAGCTCCTCATTTTATACACGAGGAAACTAAAGCTCAGAAAAGGGAAGGGACTCGACCCAGTCACTTGGGTAATTAATAGCAGAATTGGCAGTTGGTCTTATTATTTAGGAGACTATTATGGCCCCAAGTCTTCGTTGCAACTTTTCTTTCTTTCTCCACACATTGTATGCCATATTATGCTCGAGAACTAAGAGTCCATATGTATGTAATGCTTCCATGGCCATTATTTATCACCATGGTCTGAGTGTTAGGATCCACTGATTGGCTAGACCCTAGTCCCATCTCCGCCTTAGAGAGGTGGTGACAGAGGGCAGGGTAATGGGCATGGGGTAGTTCCCAAAGGAAAATCAGGGAACTGCTATCAGAATAAGGTAACAAGATTGTGGGCAAGCCTGCACAAGAGTCTACTAGACAACCTACTTTTGACAATTTGTTTTTAATGACTATATCCTCTTGATTGCAATTTTATATTAAATAATATACTTAGTTTTGTTTAGTGCTAACAAAGCTGGTGGTTTGATTCTTTTGATAATTAGGGTGAGAGGTCACTTAAGTTACCTTTTTTTAAAAAAAGAGGTTGTTGTAAGGCTCACATAGACCAAACTAGGACAGAAACCTTCAGGAAGCTCTGGGACGAGTCTGTTCCTGTCTGTCTGTCTGTCTGTCTGTCTCTCTCTCTCTCTCTGAATCTCTGCTTCTCTCTATAAATTTGTTCTAGTGTCTTTTCTCCATTGACTCACCTTGTTTCCTTATGCATAGTTTCTATTCCTCATCACTTAAGCATACACATGACTCACGTGAGCCTTTCTGGTTCCATCTTTCTAGCATTGCTTTCAAGCTGTAGCTCCTACCATTAAATAATACTTTACCTAGGTATTTCTTAGCTGTTATTCAGAAGAGGGAAACTGATGGGCTCACTTTATTTTTTTGTCCAAGGATCAAGTTGTGCTATTGCCCAGCCTATGACTGGCTGCCATTTGGTCAGCTCATCAAGACATGGCAGCTGTGTACGTATGCATCTGTTGTGCAACCGATACTTCAAAAATTTTAAGTAAAAGTTCATTTTTATTATAAAATTAGTCATTCTGAGAGTTGACCCATTACTTGGACTTCAAATACTTTACTAGTTGGGAAATGTCTGACGTCTCCCCTTTTTTACATAAGCCACTCAGGCAAAAGGCAAGAGCTCTTTGATGTGGTGTATAGTTGTGGGCTTTGACGATTATAACATAGTCTCCTCATTCCTCTTAGGGATGAACTTTTTTCCCACCGTCATGTTGTTCTTTTGCCAGTGACTCATTTGTCCATTTTCCTCTCTCATTAAAAACACAAACAAATTTCCGGTCAAAATGGTGGAGTAGGTAAATGTGGTGCTCACCTTCTCTCAGGACTACATCAATTACAACTAAACCACAGAACAACCATTATTGAGAATCACCTGAAGTCTAGCTAACCGAAGCCCTGCAACGACAGACATACTAAAGGAGCCACCTCGAGACTGGTAGGAGGGGCAAAGGCACAAAACGAGGTGGTCCCATACCTTCGTGAGGCCATTAAAAATCGGGAGGGATATATTGGTTGTGGAGGTCCCCCACGGAGGAACAAGGGGTCCCAACCCCACACCAGGCTCCCCAGCCCAGGGTTTCAGTGCCAGGGACAAAAGTCCCTATAATTCCTGGCTCTGAAAACCAGCAGAGATTGTGGCTGAGTGAGACAGAGGGTGGCTTCAGTCCCCAGACTACCCTCTTAAAAGTCCCACGCACAGACTTACTGACGATTTACTCGCTCTGAGGTCCAGTGCTGGGGCAGCAGCTCAAAAGGTGACAGGGACATACAGGGAGGAACTGAGTTGTCTGGCTTCAAGTGAGGGCTGGTGGGCAGCTTTCTCCCAGACGGAGGAGCTGGCAGAATCCATTATTTCACTGTTAAGCCCTCCCCTTCCCTGTGTGCAGACACCATATCTGAATCTCCATCCAACTGGCTACCACCTTTTGTCTACCCTGCCCTAATGATTCCCTAAGACCACATCCCACCCAACTTTTGGACACATCCAAGCCACTTCCTGTGGCTTTCCCATATAAATGGCCTGCCTTGGTTCATGCTGTAGAATTTCTGAAACCCTCTTATAGGTTCACAAAACCCAAACAAGCAGCATCTGGCTTCAGCATGTCCCGTATTTCTAGCTGAGCAGCCCTAAGCCCAGCACAAGTGACAGCTGGCCTTGGTTTGCAGCTGGGCCTCTGAAGACACCCCCAAGGGCAGTGCAGGTGGTGGTCATCTCTGGATTGCTTTGTGGTTCATGCCAGGTGGCCCTGGGCAGAGCACAGACTGTAGTTGAAGCTGGCCTGCAGCAGATCCCCTCCCAGGAAGCTCCAGGGCTAGCAGGCCCAATGGAGCGTCAGACTGGGCCAAAGCATCACCCGGCTGCCTCCAAGGATGACACACCCAAAGAGAAGACTGGGCAGGCACTAGAGCTCCGCTAAAGTGAACCCTGCTCTGTAGGGTCAGTCCTTCACCACAGCTCCTCCACTGTTGTCTCGGGCAGTCCTCACAACCAATGAGTCTGATGGTCAGTCCCTCCCATTGACATGCAAATGGAAACCAAGGCTCAACTACAACAGGAGGGCACACACAAGGGACACACCCGGAGCACCCAGCTATGGTGACCAGGGAGACCATACCACTGGGTCCCACAGGACACCTACTACAAAAAGGCCACTCTATTAAGACTGGGAGACATAGCAGCCCTACCTAATACATAGAAACAAACACAGAAAGGCAGCCAAAATGGGGAGACAAAGAAACATGTCCCGAATGAAAGAATAGAACAAACTTCCAGAAAAAGAACTAAACAAAAACTTGCTTTTGTTTCAAAACAATATTGTGAACACATCCCCAGATTTTAAAACATGCACGTTTATATCATTACTTGTATTGACTGCATATTATTTAATGATATGATGTACCTTAATTTATTTAACTCATCTGCCATAATTACTGGCATCTTGAAAATATTATAAACAAATCTCTGATGAACATTTTCCATTATATACCTTTGCACATTTATCTAATTATTTTGTTTGTATAGACTCCTAAAAGTCAAATTTCTGGGCCATCTAGGGTGGTCCTTTTTAATGCTCTCGATTCCCATTGACAATTTACTCCCCAGAAAGATCATATCCAATCCTTTCTCCCATCTCCATGGAACAGTGCCTATTCTTCCACAACCTCACCTAATATGTTTGTATAAAAGTATCTTTCACTGGTTTTTATCTTGGGTGGAACATAGTGATGTGACTGCATTTTACTGCACTTTTCATTACATTGTAAGGCTTTCAACAAACACAATAACATTTTTTCTCAAGATCAAAATAGTTCTATTTTTCAGATTATAAAAATAATAAATGTCTATTATAAAAACATCATCTATGTATCATAGAACTTCTTTTAACAGTTCAAAATATAAGCATTTAGTGCCAGTTTAATAGTTTTTCCCCTAACCTATTTGTTATGATAGGTTTTTCTTGTCAAATGTAGTTTTGCCAACCATGGTACTTTTATGGGAATTACTGTACATGACATTGAATTTTTTAAATGAACTTTTTTTCCACCTTGGGTCTTAGTGGGATTAAGTCAATTGTGTGTGTGTGTGTGTGTGTAGGTGTAC
The DNA here is from genome assembly GCF_057876585.1 of Rhinolophus sinicus. NCBI lineage: Eukaryota > Metazoa > Chordata > Mammalia > Chiroptera > Rhinolophidae > Rhinolophus > Rhinolophus sinicus. The sequence goes on along the minus strand of NC_142515.1, from coordinate 118,198,897 downwards.
TTGTTTTAAAATTTTTATTAAAACATAGCTAACATACAACATTATATTAGTTCCAGGTGTACACCATAGTTATTCAACATTTGTATACCTAAAGAAGTGATCACCGTGATAAGCCCAGCAACCAGCTGACACTATACCACGCTATCACAATATTATTGACTATATTCCCCATGCTGTACATTACATCCATGTGACTTATTGGTTTTATACCTGGCAATTTGAACCTCTTGTTCCCCTTCGCCTTTGCCCCCCCTTTTTAGTTTTGAATTACAGTTGATATTCAAGATTATTTTATATTAATTAGGTGTACAGCATAGTGGTTAGACATTTGTATAATTTAAGAAATAAGCCTCCTAACTAGTCTAGTACTCACCTGGCACTGTACATAGTTATTACATATCATTGAGTATATTCCCTATGCTTTACTTTACGTCCCCATGACTATTTTGTAACTATCAGTCTGTACTTCTTACTCCCTTCATCTTTTACACCCTGCCTCCAACCCCCTCCCATCTATCACACCAACAAATTTAGTACCCATCTGACACCATACATAGTTATTACAATATTATTGACCAGATTGCTTATACTATATCAGACATCCCCATGATTACTGTGTAACAACCAATTTGTACTTCTTAATCTCTTCCCCTTTTTCACTCATTCCCACCTGCCTCCCATCTGGCAACCATCATTATGTTCTCTGTATCTATGAGTTTGTTTCTGTTTTGTTTGTTTATTTTGTTCTTTAGATTCCACATATAAGTTAAATCTCATTGCATCTGTCTTTCTCATATGAAACTCCACTCAGCACAAGTCACTCCAGCTCCATTCATGCAGATGGTAAGAACCCATTTCCTTCCATGGCCGGGCAATATTCCATTGTACATATGTACCACCTCCTCTTTATCCATTCTTGCATCGAAAGACACCCAGGCTGCCTCCACATCTTGGTCATTGTAAACAATGCTGCAGTGAACACGTGGATGCACATGTCGCCTTAGTAGTATTTGAGTTTCTTCAGATAAAGACCCTGAAATGGGTTTACTGGGTCCTTCTTTGTCTCTTGCTATAGCCTTTGTTTTAAAGTCTATTTTGTCTAGTATAAGTTTTGCTACCCCAGCTTTTTGTTTGTTTGTTTGCTTGTTTTAATTTCCATTTTCATGGAATATGTTTCTCCACCCCTTCACTTTCCATCTGTATGTGTCTTTCCACCTGAGATGAGTCTCTTATAGGCAGCATATGTAAAGGTCTTGTTTTCTGACCTTTTCAGCCTTCCTTTGTCTTTTGAATGGAGCATTTAATCCATTTACTTTAAAAGTAATTGTTGATAGATATGTAGCTATTGCCATTTTATTATTCATAATTTTGATCTTTTCTTTTATTTTTCCATCTTAAAGAAGTCCCTCTAAAATTCCTTATAATACTGGTTTGGTGATGATAAACTCCTTTAGCTTTTTCTTGTCTGGAAAGCTCTCTATCTGTCCTTCAATTCTAAATGATAGCTTTGCTGTAGATAATCTTGGTTATAGGTAGTTGCTTTTCATCACATTGAATGTTTTGTGCCAATTCCTTCTGGCCTGCAAAATTTCTGTGGAGAAATCAGCTGACAATCTTATGGGAGTTCCCTCATACACTACTAGGTGCCTTTCTCTTGCTACTTTTAGGATTCTTTCTTTGTATTTAACCTTTGCCATTTTAATTATAATGTGTCTAGGGGTGGGCGGGCCTCTTTGGGTTCATCTTGGTTGGGACTCTCTGTGCTACTTGGACTTGTATGTCTGTTTCCTTCACCAGGTTAGGAAAGTTTTCAGTCATTATTTCTTCAAATAGATTCTCAATTCCTTACTTTCTCTCTTCTTCTGATACCCCATGATGCGAATGTTGCTACACTTCATGTTTTCCCAGAGGTCTCTTAAACTCTCCTAATTTTTTGTATTCTTTTTTCTTTTTGCTGTTTTGATTGGGTGTTTTCTGCCATGTTGTCTTCCAAATCTCTGATTCAGTCCTCTGCTTCATCTAGTCTCCTGGTGATTACTTCTAGTGCATTCTTCCTTTCAGTTATTGTATTCTTCACTTCTGACTGGTTCTTTTTTATGGTTTCTATGTCCTTTTTTAATGCTTGCTATCTCTTTGGTGAAGTTCTCACTAAGTTCCTTGAGCATCCTTATAACCATTGTTTTGAACTCTGTCTCAGATAGGTTGCTTGCCACCATTTCATTTAGTTCTTTTTCTTTTTTTTTTTTTTTTTTTTTTGGAGTTTTCTCCTGTTCTTTTATTTGGGACATATTTCTTTGTTTCCTCATTTTGGCTGCCTCCCTGTGTTTGTTTCTATGTATGAGGTGGTTCTGCTACGTCTCTTAGTCTTAGCCAGGTGGCCTTATGTAGGAGGTGCCCTGTAGGGCCCTGGTACAGTCTCCCTGGTCACCTGCTTTGGTTGCTCCAAGAGAGTCCCTGTGTGAGTTGTGTGTGCTTTCCTGATATAGTTGAGCTCTGATGTGCTATTGGCACACCAATGGGTGGGATTGATCCACAGACTGACTGGCTATGGGGTTTGGCCACATCCACAGCTTACAGGCTGCTGTGCGGGGAGCTTACCCCACTGAGTGGGATTTGCCTCAGTAGGCTCTGGTGCCTGTTGAGACCACCCTCTGGGTGTGCTGCTTGTGGGGCTAATTGGGCGGTGCTCTGCTGTGGTCAGAAGCTAACCTCCAGGTATGTTTGCTCTGGAGCTTCTTGGGAGGGGCTCCAGTGCAGGCCCAGGTCACCCATTGCCTGTGACCAGCCAGGGACTACCTGGTAGGAGCTAAAAAGTGATCTGCATTTTTTTGCAGCCTGTACTAAACCTGGAGGCATGTGAGAAAGGCCATGCTGTGAACTGAGGATGGCTGTCACAAGTACCGGGCCTGAGGTAACTGCAAAATCCAGGACACCCCAAGTCCTGCTGACACCTATCGACTCCCTTAAATTTCAGCTGCTGATAAAGCCTCTTGTGGTATGCAAGTTGGGTGAGGCAGGGTCTCAGAGAGTCACTACAGTGGGAAGTGTTGTAGTCACAAGGTTAATGTAGACTCTGGTTTGGTGCCGGTGCTGAGCCTGGAGCTACTTAGCAAAAGTCTCAAAGCGCACCGAGGCCAGTTGTCTCCCACCTGGGGCCCATGGACTCCATTCTAAGAAGTAAAGCAATGCAAGCAGGGCTAGCTGCTCATGGAGAAAGTGCCTGCAGTGTTGGGGGAGTTGGGTGGGGCAGGATCCCAGTGAGTCAGCAGGGCAGAGCTCACCAGACCAATCAGATTCAGATTTGGTCGTAAGAATAGGTAAGCAAGGGGAGGGGTTAACACATTAAAGATGGCTGCTGCCTACTGGCTGCACAGGAGAAGAACTCTTCACAGGGAAAGTGGGACTGTCCTCCAGCCCTGTCCTCAAAGCCATACACCTCAGCCTGCTCCCCATGTGCCTCTGATGTCCCGGAGTCACCGCCCCTCCGCTGGAGCCTAAGGTTAGTGCCTGCGAGCGAGTGAGTCTGTGCGCGGGCTGTTTAAGATGTCTGGGTTTTCCCGCGGCTTTCTGTCTCACCTGGATGGTTGGAATCCCCATTGTTTTTCACAGTCAGATTTTGTGGTAGCTCCTCTTCCCAGCACCGGTACTCTGGTCTGGAGAGGCTGGTGTGGGGCTAGGGTCCCTTGCTCCTCCATGAGGAACCCCCTGGGCTGAGGTATCCCTTCCGGTTCTCAACTGCTGCTCGGAGGTTTGGAGTTAGCTCGTTCCGCATCTCCGTCCCTCCTACAGGCTTGTCGTGACTTCTTTATATCCTTAGTTATAAAAGTTCTGTTCAGCCAGATTTCAGATGGTTCTCCAGGTTGATTGTTCTATAATTCAGTTGTAGTTTTAATTTGTTCAAGGAAGGAAGCAGGCACAGTGTTTATCTACTCTACCATCTTGGATCTATGTCTGTTCGGATTAAGTCAGTTAAGCACAAAGTTTGAATATATTGGTGGAGCCCTTAAGCATCTTCCGCGTGAATGCCCTTGCATTTATCAGAGTTTTGTAGCCTGTGCACCATAATATACTGAAAGTGACCTTGTGATAACATACAAAGTATCTGGGGAAGAAAACTTGATTGTCTAAGCTGGCCATGTTTTTGCTTCCAGTGATTTCCAAAGCATGGTAAGGACACCCAGCATCCATGAGAAATACAGGGAGGCAAAGGATGAGGAAAAACAGGTCAAAGTAGAGTCAGAGGTCACGTGACAATTCATATGGGTGCAATTGGTCCACCTTGTCATCCTGTAGTGGTTTGCCACAGCTTTACAAATAAAGTCTCAGCCTTGTCTATAAGGACCTCCTCCCATTCTATGCTCTGGCATCTCTGCTCTGATTACTGGCATCCACCCACTTCATACTGACTCTAGGTTCTTTGCTTCTATTCAAGCTGTACCCCAGCCTGAAATTTCCTTTCCACATGTCTTTGCTTGAATAGAGTTATCTAAGCAAAGACATCAACATTCAGTGTAAGAGTCATCACCTCCACGAAGCCTCTTTTAAGGCCAGAGGCTAAGTACCTCCTTTCTGTGCATCCTCAACTCTGGTCTCTGTCACCCCCCACCCCCACCCCCCAACTTACTTTTGCATTCAAACCAGCTGTTATTAAAAAAGAACACATTTTGAATTGAACAGTTTAAATTTAATAATTTATCTCATGTACCTGGTATCTGTTCACAGCAATCAGAACTTTCCTCTAGTTAAACTAGTGATGGGAGAAAACTGGAATTGGGACTAGTGGTGGACTTTCTTCATATGCTATTAATACTCATTAGGAGTTCAGTGCACAGTGGTGACCTTGCTTACCTGTCTGGTGGCTTGCTTTCTGGAAATAAACTAGAGAAATGCTTCTTCACAATATGAGCAGTAAGAGAGTAGTTGGGAAGCCAAGAGCTTTTTACCCTGGAAGCTGGGTAACACTCACTCACTCATTCACTTATTGCAACCTTACCTTAAAGCAGGCCTGGTCTACCTGCAGGAGACCAGGTACAGACTCTGCTCTCCTGAAATTCACAATCTTGTTTGGCTGATGGATGTGTAAACAAACCCAGCTGCTCCTTCTCCTCAAGCATTTAAAATTTACTGTTTTGACCTGAAGGCACGTGATAAGTAGTGATTTGTCTTTCTGCTGAGGCCTGAGTCTCAGAGAAAATTAACTCTTGGCCAGTGAGTGAGCTGAACCAACAACCCAACATCTAAGCCTATATTGGCTGTGCTCTTCTTTATTATTGTCTTTGAAAATTGAGGTTGTTATGGCTTAATATGTTCCTGAGGGTAGTAAATTAAAATTTTCACTTTACTGCATTTTATAAGAAAAATACGTTCTATCATAATTTTTGAGACCTGGACACTTGTAGAGGAGATTTAGAACATCTGCTGTAATTACTATGCCCTGTAATGAATACATATTTAATATCTTAAGGCTGTTCCTAGGGAAGAGGTGGATGGGTAGTAGAGTTCTGTGAGGAAAATAACAAATAAAGCAAATATCTCATTTCAACATGAAAAGCATTTCCTCTCCTCTGTGCAAAAAGATCAGACTCCTAACAAGACTTAGTAATGTAAATTTTGGCTCCAAAAGAGGAGCTTTTTCTCTCTAGAGTGTGACTTAGGGCTAGCTCTAAAATCTAGGGCACACCTTCTTTCAAGAAACACATTCTTCACTCTAGAGAATAAGAAATGTAACGCCACTGGACTACTTTAGCAGGCTCTGGTCCCTGGAAAGTTCCATGGTACAGCTGGGGGGAAAGAAGAAAAAAAGGCCAGTTGGCAGTCAGGGCTAAGGGTGGTGTGAGATTAGAGATTAGTGGGAAGAAATCTGGACTAAGTTTCCAGATCCTTCCTCTGTTTAAAATGGTTCCCCAGGACAAGGGCAGAATGGCTGTCTTCGATGGCATGCCTTACATTAAGCCAAGCATATATGAGACTATTGTAGTTACATGAAAAACAGATAAGAGCATTGCTTTGCATCCTACTAAAAATGTCATCTCATCTATTATACCATAGAAGCATAAGGAAAATACTTTGTTTTGAATGGTTCCAACTAGGCGATTTGTGAGTATACAGCAAATTGAATATTGAGTGTGAGTTGTGTAAATTTGGAAAATCTTACATAAATTGTGGAAGTTAGATTTCTTTGCCTTGAGAAATGTAATTGTGTGTCAGGCCGGCATTTTTCAGCACGTGTAACATTTGTAGTTGTTTGAAGACTGGCACATTTGTATGCTTTGTTAAAGAATAAGAAAGGGCAGCACCAACTTTGGTTAATTCTACTTTTTATAATTAAATGAGTCATAGATGTTTTCCCTCTAAAACATCCTGTGAACTTGAATAGTACTGAGTTCAGTCTAATATGGTCTCCTGGCTTTAAAAAAAAAATTCTCTGTCAGTAGTCACTGTATTCTAGAGGTTTAGAATCTAGAGGTTTGATCAAATGAAATGTAGTCTGGGTAATCGGATTCCATGAATAATTCAAATGGCAAATATGGTTTTCTTTTTAAAATTTAATACTTCAAAAAATAAAATTTTACTCCTAAAACTGAGTGGAGCCAATTTCATGCCTTTAAAGAAGCTTAATGTGTACATGTTATCTATCAAATCCCATATTTACCCTGAAAATATGTAAACAATTTATGGAAGGGTATTTGCTGTGAATGAGATTATCTTTTTCAAACAGTTTCTGAGTTTACATGTGAATCAGCTGTTTTGACCGATAAACTCATTCTTATTAATCTAACAACAAATTGATTGAAATAAATAACTGGCTTGGTTGATATTTGTCATTGAGTTGACTGATTGCTTAAAACATTTAGCCAAATAGACTTCTTGTCTTGGTATTTAGTAGTCACAACTAAAGAAGTTCATTAATTAAACCATTTTAAATTCTGATGAAATATTAGTACCTTTCTAGCACCATGGTGCACTGCTTATCAACCAGGTACATCGTCAACTTGACCAACAATTTCAGAACATTTCAGCACGTACCCTTCCATAGTTGACATATTTTCAGGGTAAATATGGGATTTGGTAGATAACATGTACACATTAAGCTTCATTAAAAGGCATAAAATTGACTCCACTCAGTTTTAGGAATAAAATTTTATTTTTTGAAGTATTAATTTTTAAAAAGAAAACCAGATTTGCCATTTGAATTATTCATGGAATCCGATTACCCAGACTACATTTCATTTGACCAGTCTAACCTTTAGATTATTGACAGAGATCTAGATAAGCCACGAGGGCCAGAGTGATCTTATGATTTAAAAAATGACTCCATTACAGGGAGGAAATCAGAGGACAAAGTCAGGTGATTGTCTTCCATAATATGTAGAGTACAAGATTTCTTAAGGAGGAAAAACCGGAAGTGCGCTATTATATTGCTAAAGACATACCAGGTGGTTGCCAACGTTCTTCAAAACTGAAACTTGATTGCTCATGCTTACAGCAGATGCTGTCATTGCACAATTCAATGTGCGATGGGCCCAGCATAGCTGACTATGAGTCTGTGAGTGTGTGTCATCCAGGCATTCTGTGTGACACGAGGCCCAGTGCTACATCCCTTCCTGGTCATTCTAATAACAGTGGAGCCAGATGATAATGAAGGAAGGAAGATGAAGCCTAATACATGATACGTTTTTAAAAATTGTGTCTTCTATTTCACGTGCTTTCCTTTTTGTCTTGCGTGTCAGCATGAGAAAGAATGCATGTGGTGGAATTTGAATTCGGCTTCTCTTTTCAAAGTTGGTCATTACCTTAAATAAGAGTGTTTTTATGCTTTGGTTCATCTCTCAGCAAGAAGAAGGAGCGAGACATGGGCTAGAAACACGACTGGCATCTCCTGAGCGCTCATTTTGTGCCAGGGGTGGTGCTGGGCGCTTCACCTATGATGTTACTAACTCAAAGCAGGACGGGCAGTGTCAGGAATGGACGCCAGGGCTGGGCTCCCTGGTTGGAGTCCTGCGTCCACTGTTCACGCCTGTGACTTTGGACAAGTTATCTCCTATTCCAGCAACTAACACTCATTGAGCTTTAACTCTGTCCTAGGCAGCATGTCAAGTGTTTTAACTTTTTGTCTTATCCTCAGAACTGTCTTATACTAAGATACTATTAATATTATTTTGCAGGCATTGAGGTAAGAGAGGGTGTAAAGATTAAAAGCATCTGGGTCGAGCGTGGTACTGCTGGTGAGGACATCCCAGCTAGACCATTTATTAACTGTGTCAGTTTAGGCAAATTATTTAACCTGTCTTACGACATGTACAGCATACTTTGAACAGTGCTTGGTACATAGGAAAAGCTTAGTAAAGGTCAGCTATGATTGTGACTCAGTGAAATGGCAGGTATCCCTGTTTGTGAAGCATGTTTACTGCTTCGTCTTGAGTGACCAAGAGAGAGAAGAGATATCTTGTCTTTGGGACACTGATTTGGGGGCCAGTCACTGTACAGACAAACAGGTATTCATATGTGGGTACTGAGGGCTGTGCACACGCTCTCCTGTCTGCCTCCACTTCATCGGGTTTGTGTTCCCCTTTCAGTTCCCCTTTGGGGTTGAGGTGAAGATGAGTGGGAAGGGGAGGGGTGCCATGCCCTGTGATGTCGCTGAAGAGCAAATCAAGGCTGCGGTAGTGGCTGTGACTGGGTGCTATGACTCGCCCAAGGCAGCGGCCACAAGCATTCCCACAAGGGGCATGTCTGTGCAGGGGAGCACGCTCAACAGAAATAAACCTCATTAACTCAGAATTCTGTTGGGGCGGCTCTTTATTTGTGCTCTAGAACTTTATAATGTTTAGAGGATTCTTCATCTCAGGATTTGTGAACATAGCAAAAAAGACTAGTTTAAAAGGTGAAACTCTCTTGCAATGAAAAATTCATGAACGATTTATTGATCCCAATAAAATGATGATTTGGGTTTGTGTGGATGCTTATTTTCAATACTAGTTCTTAGATGTTAAAAAGAATCACCTTTAATTATTGAACCACTGAAAACTCATAAGGGAAGACAGCCTGTATAAGGGCAGTTAACTTAAAAAAAAATAGAACATAAAGAAATTCATTCATGCTCCTCCTTTATACATTGCTACTCATTCTAAGATTTTAATTTTGAAAGAGCTGTCAGCACTGATGGCTGTGTACCCACAGACCTCTCCAAGGACCAGCCAGGTCCGCTGCTGCTCTCACAATCTAAGGAGTGAGGTCCTGGCCTGGCAGCCCCAGAAGGGAATAAGCCACTAAAGACCCATCACCAGGCGTGCACTTACCCATTTCTGTTTTGATGTTGCAGCTTCTTTCTTTTCCTCAGCCCCCCATCCCCCTTCTCCAGATCTGACCTCCATCCACTCTGTTTTGATATAGGCTTGCTACTTAGAACAATCTCCAGATGGAGATTGAATGATCTTAGGAACAAAATGGCCTCATCATTTGAATGGTTTCCAGGTATCTCCATTGGGGATGTTTGATTGAGTGTCTCCTGAGCAACCTGAATGGTTCAAAATGCAGCATTCAGTGTTTCCTATTTGACTATACGCAGGTCTTGTGAGATCACCGTGGCCATCTGCTCTGAAGCGTATAAAAGGACGTGCTGAGGCCAACTAGCATAGAAAAGACGTATCCCAGGTTTGGAGGGTAGACTGATATCTGTTCCCTTCCAAAGGCAACATTTTCTGCTTCCTATGTGAAAATAGATACACAAAAAATGTAAATGAGTTGATAAGGATAATCAAATAATGTATGCAAAAGTTAAACAATGACAATTACCCAAATCATAAATAATGCTTGCTATTACCTTAATAGTGTGTTCTGACATAAAAAAAATCAGCTTAAAAAATCCTATAAATATAAAAACAGTAAAATAAAATTATGTAAAATAGGGTGAGATTATTCCCTAAAGATCAGAAAGAAATAGAAATAAAAGATTAAACTAAATAGTTTCAGGACGCAGCTGGCAATGGCTAATTTGTTTTTAGTATCTGGTGCTATGGATGGAGCCTAAGGCAGGGTCTACAACTGGCTCTCCTCTCTGTCTCAGTGTCCCTGCCTCCCTCATCCACCCTCTGCAACAGACAGGAGGGATCTGAGGAGCATCACCTTGACTTGTGTTGACACTGTGTACATTTCAGTGTGGATGAAAACTGGAATCTGTACCCAGAGTCAGAAAAAAGAAAAAAAAAAAGAAAGAAACAACTTCATTCAGCCCTAAGCTGTGTTCCTCAGGAGGTTTACTGGGTAATATCCTGCTTTGTCTTTTAATAGCTCTTTGAGTTTTTATGTTTGGATGTTGGAGACTGTGGGGACAGAGCCAGGAGTGCAGTTTCCAGGCTCTCGCCCTCACATGGAAAGGTGCTGGCTCAGGTAGTAAATGGCCATCAATTGTGATTGGATGGCCATCAGCTGTGGCTAGTTTGCTGTCAGCTGTAACCAGTGAGCCATTGGCCACTAATATAACTGCTGTGGCTACGCTAGCAGCAAATGGGGGCTAGCAAGAAGATGGTGGCTGAGCTAGCAAGAGTGGATTGCGGTTAGCACGACGGATTGCAGGTAGCAAGTGAGGTGGGTTGGCAGAGACAAATTGACTTGTTGCAGGTTGCGGATCGTGTGGCTCCTGCTTCCTGAGTCTCCAACCCAGCCACCAGTGAGAATATAGTGGTGTGACTCCCCTATTTATGGCTCCGTGGGTGTTCCTTTTTGGCCTCACCATGTCCTGTGTTCTTCTGTGGGGAGCGGGAGCTGAGACCCCGCATGACGCCCTGCGTGACAGAGACATTAGGACCATCAGGGCACCATGAAAACTTCCTTCCCAGGCGGGGGGTTCTGGCAGGTCACGTGCCTCCTTTCCACCACAACAGCCCCAAGGGGCTCTTCTGCATTTCCCCAGTTGCCTGTCCTTCCTTTCTTTCTGTACCCAGCGTTTGTTTTGAATGGGACTGTTGCTCACTGCTTTCTTCCATGTACTCGTGGCTTAGGCCAGTGTCAGTCCGCTGCCTCGCTCTGCCCTGGCTTCTGAGCTGTGGCCCAGCCCGTGCTGCCATCTTCTTTGAGCTTATGGCGGGAACTTGATATTCACCGAATTCTCTTAGCTGTGAGAAGGAAGGAGCAACAGAAGGAACTAAGTTATGTAGGAGAAACACTGCTGAACATCCATTCAGGCAGGCCCACTAGGTCTTTGGATCATTGTTTGGGTCAACTTGAGGCCACTGGAGCCACTTACTGTTACCGCAGACTCAGAGGGGTCCTCTTGCCTGGGTGTGTCCAAGTCAGAAGAAAACACCCGCAGGAGTTTGCGGCAAAGAAAGGAAAGGTTTATTTAAGGATTTGGCGCCAAGCCCAGAGACACAGGTGAGCCGGTGCTCTCAAGCACCTGGCATCCTGATGGCCTCTAGCAGCCAGGTTATATAAGGGAAAAATCATTAATCATGTTGCTATGGGAGCTGGGGGTGTGGGCTCTACTGATTGGTCGGAGCTACGGCAGGGAGCAGTGGATCATGGCTTCCGGTCCTGGTGTCAGTCTTGGCATTGTTCTTTCGGATTCCCAGGGGCTCCCGTCCCTGGGGCCATTCTACTTTCATGAGTCTTGAGCTGAAACATAACTGAGGCCAAGATGTTATATCTTTGTTTGACTAAAACCTTATTCTAGTTTGAGGTTTGGTTATTGTATTTTGGTCGTAACTGATAGACCTGAAGCTTTATTCTTAAATGAATTTGTTCTTTACCAGAACCTAATGTCTTAAGGGCTTAATGATTAAAAGGAGTGGACGTACAGTAGATGTACACGTAGGAGGGTCTGGGGAAAGAATGCAATTGACTTACAGTTCTATCAGGATAAACACAGCGAGCTTGGATTAAAGCAATATGCATGCTTAAGAAATGAAATTCATGTGCGGTTACATTATCTGTCTGAACTACACACTGTACCCTTGTAGAATAGAAGATTGCAATAACCTTCTACCTGAGATGACCAGGGAGTCTCAGACCTGGAAAATCTGCCAGGAGAAGTCACAGATTCATAGCTTAATCATAACTGAATTCACACCCACCACAGAGCCAGCCAGTTATCGGAAGGTCTTCTTGCTAGTTTCTCTTAGCCCCACTTCTCATTTTCCCTTTTTGATTAATCTTTTCCTTCTGCTTAATATCTGTTTATGTATTCCTTACAAAACCATTGAATAAAATTATACGCCTGAAGAGGTAAACTTGGCCTATAAAACTGCAGATCCCTCCCTACCCCCAGGCGTGTGCGTGCAGACACACACACACACACACACACACACACACACACACACCCGACTTGAGCAAACACTGGTGTGGTTTCTAACAGCTCCCAGCCACATCCCTAGGATGAGTCCAGTCCTGGCCCCCTCATCCCACCTCGACTGTTAAAATGCCTGCTTGAGAAAGCTCTGTGCTGCCAGGAGAATGTACCATTTGTTCCAGCCCCAACTGGTAATAGGCAGATAGAGACCCCCTCATACGGCCGTCACTTTTGAATGCTTGCAATTATAAATGCTTTCTCTGCCCCTTTGAGACATAAATTTCTACCACCCAGAACTGTCTTTTCAAGGACCTGAGAGCTGCCTCTTTAAAATTAAACATTCAAGGAGATAATGTCACTCTGTTCCACTGAGCAGCTTGCTCTGATTTATGTCACTGCTTCCTGTCATAAACGTACGAGAAGTTTGTTTCTCCTCTGGATTATCCCCAGTGAACAAACACAGATGGCCTAGTCCGAAGGACTACCCCCTTCACAACACTAGGTGCTTTTCCTAAGTATACCCAGCCTTCAAAAGGGCTCTGGCCTCTGTTTCAGCCAAGTTGAGTTCAGTTCCTGCTGGACTCTTTTTCCCACGGCATTGGTTATTATTGAATCAGATCTACCCTGACTGCTTTTACTGCAGTCCAGTTTTACGGGTCCTTGATGCTCAGTGTTGTTTCTATTCAGCTTTCCCTGATCTCCTCTCATGGTTATCATTCTTCCCACGTTTTCATTCTTCTTTTTTACTGAATATTGGAAGTGTAACAGTCAGACTCTCCTGACAAAGGACAAACCCGGGTGACACTGAAGCACAGCAGAGGGTGTGTGGTGGCACCTTGGGAGGTGATAGTCATTAGCATATTATCTGATTTTTTTCTGAATGACTGACTCCAGTGTTGGGTATGACAATAAAATGCATTTGCTCTGGGTTCTTTTCTTTGTTCCTCAACCTTCTCTGTTCTTCCCTCTGATTCTTTCTGCACCAGAGTGTACCCAGAATGCTGCTCTGGGGGGTCTTCAGTTGTATTTGATGTATGAAATGAAATGCATTTTCCCAGCAAGGCTCTACTTAACTACAGCAAACCTCCTGGGCTCTAACCAGCCCCTTTCCAGCCAGTTCAGGACAATGGAAAGAAGGCCCAGGGGGGACCTTCCAGGGACACTGCTCCATTTGAGATTCAGGGCAACGGCTAATATGGTCAGTCAGTCGAGGCCAGAGGTGACTGGGTTTCTTACTGACGCTTTGTGAGGACCGGTGTTGAGTGGGAGACTTGACTGGATGTCTTGCCAGCCCAGGTGTGGCCCCTGTGGAAGGGAAACCCAGTGTTCTCACCGAGAAGCTGGAGGGTTGGGTGAGTAGCCAATTACCCATTCGCAGTTCAAGTCAGTGACTGTGGCTCATCCAGATGTCCCCATCCACACTGACAAGCCCATGCGGGGCTGCAGTTGTTAAGGACAAGCCACCAGGCCGTCATCTCTACCAGCCGGGCCAGCAAAACAGACTGAGTGTAACACCAACGACAAAATCCTAAGTCCAGGAGGGACAAAATTCTTCATCCAGAACCAATAGGCATCCCCAGGAAATACTGCAGGACGTTTAAAAAAGTGCATAGTAACCCCTCTAGTAAATATTAATTATATTGCAAACACTATATAAACATCTCATTTAATCCTCTCAAAATCTTCTGTGGGTAGGTTCCATTACTACCCGTATTTATAAAGAAAATGGAGCTGAGAGAAGGTAAGTAATTTGTCTAAGGGCAAACTCTTAAAAAGTGGCAGAGCAAGGATGTGAACCCATGACATGGTCCCTCTCCACCTCTCTGATTTTGTGTCCTTACCAGACGGTTTCTTGGTCACCCCACTGAGGTCTTGCCCCAAAAGCCATTCACACTCTCCATTAACCCTGCGTGCGTGCTGGCCCCTCTGCCTGGACTCTCCTCCCCTCAGGTAACACGTGGGTTTCTCCCACCTTTCACAACGGGCCAGCGGACCCCATCCTCTCTGGGCTCCATCACCTTTCTGACCTCGGCTCCTGGATAACTGGAATCAATAACTGCAAAATTTATTAGAAGGTGGAATGAATCGATAGCACTCGTTCTAGATCTGTTTATTCTCTGTCTTTCTCCATCTTGAATGCAGAGACTGGCACACAGTAGGTACCCGATAAATCCTGATAGGATGGCTGACCGTCTCAGTGGACTCAGATGATCTGACTTCCAAGCCCATGTGCTTCCCCGCCCCCCTGCATACTATACCCTAAAACAGATGGACTTGAGGGTCCCCTGGTTTCATGATACCCTTCGAATTCCCCGGCCTTTCCAATCACCATTTTTTTTTACTTCTGTGCAGCAATTCGATACTATATTCGCCTGCTTCTTTCTCTTGAAAGAGATGCCACAGTTTTGTGCATTTCTTCTATGCTAATGGTTACCAAGCCCAGTGTTTCAAGTTCCAGGCCCGGATTTTAAAACAGTTGCTGTGGTGAGGCCTGGTCCTTGAGAACGAAGTGAAAAAACTCATGCCAAGTGGCAGCAGAGAGGGTGCAACCAAGAAAGGTCAGGTCCCTGTCCTTTCTCAGGACAAAAGGGCACACATCAGTTCAGCTTTAAGCTGGGATGCGGAGGCAGGTGGCGGGGACCCAGGAGGGACATGACTTTCTCCATTTTGTTTTCTGCCAGCTCTGCAGGCTGCCCCTCATTTGCATCAACCTTCAGAATGTGGAAGTGAAAATCCATTCCTCCCACCCCACAGCCCCTCAGGCCCTTCTACTTCCTTCCTCTTCACTGTAAGAACAGGTGCTGTCCTCTCTGGAAAAGATTCTCAGCTGAGGGAGCCCTGCATGCATTTTGGGGCATGTCCTTCTTGAGTGTTTCAGCAGAGGGAGACTTCCAGCCACACCCTTTGCCAGCTCTGTGAAGAAATTCACACCTCTTTTGTCCTTTTTGTAAACAGGTTCCTCACCTGTAGGATGGCTGCATTCTTTGCTCTGCCTCATGTTGGGAGCCCAGGGCCCCATCCCAGGTCTACTGACTTACACTGTAGGGGTGCTTTTGATACCCTTCGATTAGGACTTTGTGTCTAGGGCAGAAGAACTGAGGGTCTGAGCAGGGCTTTTCAGAGAATACTGATGTAAAGATTAAGCAGACCTTATAATTTCTAGGACTTGGCAGCCAGTTGGGTGTGACATATAAAGAAGAGGGAGGTTTCGTACATAACGGTATCTGCCATTGTCTTCCAGGCCTCTTACCACCTGGGCAGTGCTTTCGTGAGAACTGAATAAAGTTACCCCTGAGTACAGGCTGGATTTCAGCCCCCCACTGGCCCCTCTACCAGGTGCTCCTGTCTAGTCCTCAATCTTGCATTGCAGTCCTGACGTCACAGTTGGAAACTGGAGGCCCAGACAGCATAGGAGAGGGCTGCTTAGTAAAGAGACCGGTGGGTTCAGTTTGGGTCACGGTGTGTTGATATGTAGTAGAATATCCACTGATCTGCAGGCATTAGAGCAGATAAGTGGAAATGGGGGGCTGCTGCTTGTCTAAGACCAGGTGGAGCTGAGAGCTATGAGCATAGTGGCAAAGGTCAACGGCCAGACATTTTTGACATAGCCAAAAGGAAAATTATAGATAAAAAACAGAGTTCCCTGTTATTCAAGTGTAATTGGTGGCAGTTAAAATTAAATGCACTGGGAATAAACAATCACTTAGATAATAACCAACAGTAGAACAGAATTTCCTCCTCCAAAATTAAAAGTTATTTTCCTACAATTTAGCCTAAAAAATAGTAAGAAATTCTATGGTTGGGTAACTGAAGGCCTTAGGGGAAAAGTAGGACAGAGGAACTGACCTTGTGGGAACTTACAAATATGATCACATTTTCTAAACTCAAACAATATGTGCTCGCTTCGGCAGCCCATATACTAAACTCAAACAATGGAGGGCACGCTCACTAAATAGACTGTTGGTGACACGACACCCGGCCTAAATGAAGGGGCCCTGGACAGTTCCTTGCCATGTGCCATCTCCTGCTTGCTAGACACTTGTCAGGATTTCTCCCCCATTTAACTGAGATGGTTATAAGTTTATTTCTCAGTATCACTGATAATCTTTTTTGCATTTTAAGATACGTTTCCTTTCTGCTTGTGTCTGGTTTCCCGCTCATTTGAAGTTATTTTCTCTTGCTTCCTAGAATAACTTGTATGTTTGTGAAGGAACATTTGCATAAGTCAGGAAGTTACGTCTCCAACTCCACTTATGTGCAAGGTCATGGGCTCTTCATCAGAAGGGAGCAGAGCATTGCAACCTGCCTCAATTCTCTTCTTTGCGTGCGTGACAGTTACTAACATAATCAATGCTCAGCCACCATGTCTGTGCACCATGTTGGGCTCCGTGCTCTCCATCTGTTGTGCTGTGACCCTTACAATAGCTTTGTGAGGCTGGTATGATTATCACCATTTTAGAGAAGGGGAAACTAAACCTTCGCCTAAAAAGTTTTATCACCTGTCAGTGACCAGTGAAGTCGGGAGACCAGACACAACACGAGGCAGATTTTATAGCCGGAGTCAGGGAACAAAGCCAGGAGATGGAGGAAGCTTGTATGGAAGGTCACGCGACCAAGGGAACCAGAGCTGTGGTCCTGCCCTGTGGCACCTGAGCTGTGGGCTCAGGGTCAGGGACAGCCCATAATGTTACTCCGAGAGTTTTGAAGGGCTAGTGGGAGAAACGACTATGATAACGTACCTGAAGGTCTCCCCTATGGCAGTTTCTAGCTACCTTGTTAGCCTAGATTGGTAGTGAAGAGAAAAGCCATCCTAAAAGGGTGGCTATTTTTGCTTCGGTCATTTTTTGTTCTTCAGGAGTGTTTCTACCGTGATCCGATTTCATGTATTTCTGCATTAGGAAATCCACGTTTGGGTATTAGGGTCAGTGTCCCCTTGGAGATTTTTAGGCCGCAGGTGGGACATCTTCCTACAGGATTCACAGAATAGCAAATTGGAATCCATGGGAATAGATACTAATTTTGAAATAAAATAAAATTTAAAAGCAGGTTTGCCTGACACTTGGGCTGCCTGCTACTCCGGCATCTTAAAGTGCTTTCCATCATCTCCCCTCCTTGCTCCCCGAGCAAGCGAAGATTCTCTCGGGCCTCTTCTCCACACATCCAAGCCCAACTCATTGTTCAAGATGCAGTTCGGTGCCAACCCTTCTAAGAAAACTGCCTCTGCTGTCCCGGCCCTGGGGCTTCTCCCCTCCTGTCTCCACACTCATGCATGACTTGTGGTCTCTCCCATGTGAACACTCTCCTGACTCATCTTAGACCCATTAGATCACACACCGAGAGGGATCCTTTGCTTCCTGTACTCTTCAGGCATTTCAGGTGGTGATTGTTGGCCCTTGAGAAGACTTGAGTGAACAGGTTCCCTGTATTGTGTGTTCTGTAGGCGGGTCCAGTCCAGTTCTGGGACCCAAATTGATCCTCAGAAATGGCTTGTTAGCTCGGGCAGGCGGTGCACCAGGAAATCTGGAATGAGGGATCTTTCTGCTCTTGTCACACCTCAGTGCCAACGTGGAACCATTTGGAGAGAGGACACTGCACTGGCTCAGGACACTTTGTTTTCCATGCTTTTAGTTAGGTCCCTCAATGGTGACTTTCTGAACCACAACCAGAAAGGGAACATTCAGAATGGGAAAGCTTGGGGGGATTAGAAATAGAATCAACAGGATGTGTATAAAGTGGGTGCCAAAAAATGTGTACACAGTTTAAGAAAGGAAAAAACTATTAAAATTGTAAGACCGATAACAAAAGATGAATACAAGTCATGGGTATACAGTTTTTTGGCACCCCTGGTATATGTTGTGTATCTATATCTACTTCTACATATCTGTCTCTATCTATCTATCTATCTATCTATCTATCTATCTATCTATCTATCTATCATCTATCATCTATCTGTCTATAGAGATACCTATTTTAAGGAATTGGCTCACAACTGTGGGGGCTTGGTAAGGCTAAAATACGCAGGGAGGGCCATCAGGTTGGAGACTCAGGGAAGAGTTGCAGTCCAAGTTCAAAGGCAGTCTGCTGGCAGAATTCCTTCTTGCTTGGGGGAGGTCGGTCTTTGTTCTATTAAAGCCTTCAACTGATTTGACGAGTCCTACCCTCACAATGGAATGTAATCACACCACAGATTTAAATTTTAACCTCCAAAGAAACACCCTCACAGAAACATCTGGAATAAGGTTTGACAAACTATCTGAGCACCTGCCAAGTTAACACATAAAACTGATAGTCACAGTGGGGGAAAGTGGGGAGAGGTGACACATTTCCTTTCAAGCAGGGGCGCTTCACCACCTGCTGACGGACTAACAAATATAGAGTCTTTCACAGGCAAGCCTCCTAGAAATATTTCCTCATGAGATTAGAAAACAAATAAACTGAGGTCTCCAAATGGGAAAAGGTCAAAAGGGAGAGGCGCCCTGCAGGCCCAGGCTGTCATGTTCACAGGAAGATGAACAGATGGGAAAACCTCCTGTGGAGACATAAAGCACTTCTCCCAGAGACAGCTGTTGAGGGAGCCACTGTGCCCCCCCAGACCCAGCAGGTGGGCTCCTCTGCTGGCCTGTTGTGCCCCTGTGGGCCCTCTGCAGTGCCCTCGCCTCTGGGCATTCAGCCAGAGAAGCTGGCGTGGGCAGAGAGTGCCTCACACCCGGCAGAGCCCCAGCTGTCCCGCCCCTCCTGGGCTTTTGTCCTCCACCCAGGCACATCCCCTTTGCTCTTTTTCATCCTGAGGACACTTCTTCATGTCCTCAAGGTGCAGAGTGAGCTGAGCTGACTGTGAGGTGTGTGTCGAAGCCTCTAGCCTACATGTATTTCTTCTCCGTGTAATTGTCGTGCTTACCCTGCGCTTACAGGCCTTGCTTCACCCGGTGTGATCTACCACAGTCTGGGGAGGCTTAAACAATAGAAACGTGCTGTCTCACAGCTCTGGGGGCTAGAAGTCCAAGATCAAGGCATCGGCAAGGACAGTTTCCTCTGTGGCCTCTCTCCTTGGCTTGTGGGTGGCCATCTTCTTCCTGTGTCTTCATATCGTCTTCCTTATGTCTGCCTCCAAATTTCCTCTTCTTATAAGGACATTAGGCAGATTGCACTAGAGTCCATACTAATGATTTCATCTGAATGTCGTCATCCCTATGATCACCTATCTCCCAATAAGGTCACATTCTGAGATACCGAGGGTTAGGGCTTCGACACATGAATTTTTGGAGGCGGGGAGGAGAACACAGTTCTGCCCCTAATGGTGTCCGAGGGCGAGTTTCTCAACAGCCCAGTTTCTTCACCTGCAAAATGGGGCTAATAATGACTACCCCACAGTGCTTTTGTAAAGATGCAATGAGTTAATGTACGTAAGGCAATGAGCTTAGAGCCTGAGATAGTCATTCAATAAACAGCAGCTACTCTAATCATAATATTTAACGTTGTTGTTATTTGCTCAATGTCTTATTTCATAATTTAAAAATATTTTAAAAAATGTAACACTTAGAATTATTCTCATTAAACTAAGAATTAATCATGAGAACACCAGGTTAGAATTGTGGGCTTCGGAGTCACGCAGACGTGGATTCCTGCCTCCTATACCACTACCTTTGACATGAAATAGCTACCTCATAGAATTTCGTGAAGATCGAATGAGCTAATGTATAGAAAGCATATTAATCATTCAATAAATGCTAGTTCTATTAGTTAGATTAGAAGCTAACAGAGATACCAAAAGCACTGTGCTTCCAGAAGAGAAACTTCTATCTCAAGCAGCAGTGAGTGGTCAGACTGAGCAGGCAGCCCTGCCTCACAAGGTCTGTGGCATCTTAGATCGCTTCCCCTTTGTCCTCTGTCATCCTAGGGTATTGTCCTATCCGCCCAGTAGAAGGGGGATTACCGTGGCGTCCATGTCCCAACCAGTGCGTAGGGGAAAGAGCAAATCTAGGGTAAGGGACTTTCTTTTAACTGACATACAACTTTTTTCATCTTTAGTTAAAATTTGATCACATGGCCACACCTAACTTCCAGGGAAGCTCAGAGAGACAGTGTCCGGCCTGGCACCCTGTGCTGAGCCAGAATTGTTCAGTTCATTTGGAAGAAGGAGAGAATGGCTTTGGTGGGGAGTGAAGAGTTTGGCAATACAAGCAGTCTGCAGTAATAGTTTTCGTATTATTACTGTGGGGTTCAAAAACAAAACTGATGTGCCTGCCAGTCTCTTAGCACTGTAATTATACTACGTGGTCTTTGAAGGCAGGGGTGTTGCCTACCACTGCAGTTCCCAAGCCATCGATGCATTTTTGCTAGTTGTTTTAATAAATTCTCGGACTTAGTTGTATGCATCAAACAACATAGCACTAATATAGTTAGGCGTCAAAATCAGGTATCCCTTAATGTCTGAAAGTGATACCTTCTAACTATGTTGTCTGTAAAGTAAATAACATTTTTCTGGTACTTCCATTACACACTTTCAGCAGTGTTACTGAGAGAAGAAACCAATCTGCCTAGTACAGAATAACGAAGGCCACGCACACTTTGGAAAAGGGTGTGATGTGAAAATTATAAATTCCTTGGTTGACAACAAGTAAGAATTTAAAAATTGATATTTCATATAAAATTATTTTAAAAATAGCCCAGCAATAAAATGTAACAAGTGTTTCCCTCTGTCCCTTACACGGTGCTGGTATTTTCCTTCGGTTTATATGTCTCTTGTTTCCATCTATGTCTCAGACCACAATTTGTCCATTTCTTTAACTCTTATTTTTCTATGCATTTCCACCAACATTTTTCTGCGGTCACCAAGATTTTACCATTCATCCTCTCCCTTTCTTACTTCATTCTTTTTAGGTGATCTCATTCATTCACATACAATTTTTATACCCAGGCTCAGGTTTTGTATCGAATCCCAGCTTAAAATTTCCAAGTGCCTGTCAGCCATCTGTATCTGATTGTCCCACAGCCGGCTCCAACATACCATGTTTAAAACTGAGCACGTCCTTGGACGTGTCAATCTGCGTCGTCCCTTGTGTTACCCAGGTTAGTGAAGAACGTTACTATCCACTCTAGACTCTGGGCTACGTTTGCTCCTTCTTACCGTTTGTCCTCCCTAGAATGTAGTTGGTCATACCAGTGCCTGTCATTTCTAATTTTGCAACGTCTTTTGACTTCTTTCACTCTTAACCTTTTCTGTCACTGCCATGTGCCTTTTTTTTTTTTCTTTTTCAAACTCATCTTGGGTAGTATGATGTTATCGGTTCTAGTCTTCACCCAGCTGCTTTCCCAGATACGTGTCTGAGCTTGTGACTTCCCTCAATGTGTTTTGTTTTGGTTTGTTTTATGGCTTTCCACAGCCATTAAAGGACTGTGTAAATTCTTTGGCAAAAGATTTAGTAGTCACCACACCCGGCGTGCCTTTTGCAGTCTTATCTCCTGTATTACCTATTACACAACCCACAATCTGATCTTTTGCCTATTTGGCATTTTCCCAAATTGCTCTATAAAGCCCTATCACTGTATCTTTGTTCACACTCGTCCTTCTAGCTGGCAAACATAAGCAAACCTGTAAGCGCTGTGAGGGGTAAGGAAACTGGGGTGGTCCCCATTGTTTGGTATCATCAACAGAACATTTCTCTGGAGAGATGGAGCTGCATTGAAGAATAATATGGCCCCTAGTGTTGGATCTTCACGGTGGGGAAAAATATAGGTGGCACTACCGGGGAGAGTTTGTAAATCCACACTTTAAACCATGTTGGACCATTTAACTTCGGGCAAACTCCTTTATCTCATGGAACCAGTTTCACCAACTAAAACCTGGGACTAGAGAGCATTGTGTCAGCTAGCAATAATAATGCCCCTCTAGAAGAGGTAGTGGGTTAGGCTCTCTGAAGGTTGATGCTAAATGGAAAACAAACCCACACAAAACCAAGCACAACCCTCCCTCCTGCCACTGAGGAGCTTTAAGTTACCCGAGTCAACGTTGGAAGCAGACAGGCCTGGAGCGGAGCACACTGATGGCTCCAAACAAGGCGTCAGATGAGTGTGGAAACCCAGCGGATCCTGTGGCTTCCCCTCGGTATGCCTCCATCTTCTGGACAGTGATGACCTCTTCTGCAAGGCAGTGGAGTCAGCATTTCCTGGGCAGCAGATGGCTCCCACAGAGCCCCCCGGGTGGTGACGAGCAGCTTGGGGATATGATGATGGAGCACTTGGCAAATATCCAGGGAGTGATGACAGCAGCTTCTGTTACACACACTGCAGTATCCTTTGGATATCGGAATGGGCGAAGGGCCAATGAAATGATTCCCCATGTACGCTCTTCTCCCTAACGCTTACTTTATCTTTTGGTCATGATAAAATGTAGGCTCTAAACTGATGTCCTGAAGGAATTTGCTCACATCATTCAGAGCATCATCCCAATGCCAGGCCTGGGCATTGATGGGCCTGGGCATTTTGGTTTGCACACCTTAATATTTTTGATTGGGGAAAGAGATGGACTCGGAATCCACTTTGGCTAAGTGCATGCAAATAACTGTTTTCGAGATATCAGTAAACTGTGGCTCATGGGCATGGTTCAGATTTTAGTGCCAGGAGAAGAAAATTTGGAAGAACATCCTACAAATGATGGAAGTCTTATCCCTATGCTGCAATTGTCCCAGTTTTGCTAGAGCCCAGGCTAGTGCTTCCTCTTCTCACCATGCCTCCCGTTGCCCAGCCTCTGCCATCAGGTTGCCCCCGGAATGTACCGGAGGTAGGATGCTGGTGATGAATGAGTGACTAAATAGTTACAACTATCAGTTAGTGAAAGCTTCATGGTGAAACACAAAACTTCATTAGAGTGTGCTGACTATTGAGCAGTGACGACAATAAGACCTTGCTATCGCTGGCACAAGGTGTGAGAGAGCAATCAGGACAGAAGCAAGGGGATGAGAGGACAGTCTGGGCTCTATCTGAGAGGTTTTTTCCTGCTAAGCCCATGGACTTGGACCTGGCTGAGTGGTGGGAGGGACGATGAGCAGAAATGCATAGGATGGCTTTTACGTGCAGGTCACTGTAGAGCATGGGGGGACACAGGGCAAGTCTCTGGCATCATGGTGACAGAGGTGGCAGAGGAAGGCATGTCCCCTACTTAGGTGGGGCTCTTTTAAAGCAGATCTGTGCAAGCTTAGTGTGACTTCGATGGCCAACCCTGGTGGTAGAGGAGACACGTTTTCATTGAACGTTGCCAGCAAAATTGTGGAAGAGCCAACGCAGAAGGAAAGCAAGGAGCAAACGCCCAGAAGCTGCATGAAGTATTCATCCGGGGGGTTCTCCCCCTGCCGCAGGAAGGCTGAAGGGAGGGGGGCAGGAGGCTCCACCCAAATGGATGGGAGTGAACCAGATAAATGTGTTCTATCAAATCACCAAAATAAATCGTCCCAAATACTCATCAATTTATGCCATATCTTAAGTCATGACATCACTGAAGAGACTGCTTGTTGTTCTTTTTCCAATTTAATTTGGAGGCTTGGAGAGTTCATCTGACATAATCTGGTTAGAGATCAACAAATCTCCCACATGTCACTGTAAATTTGCTCTCTCAAGAATAGACTGCAAAGATGCATCTTGTTTTTCTCCTGGATGGTCTTCCAAAGATAAAGCTGTTAAAAGGATGAACTTCCTATTTTCAGGATTCCACTTTATATATGTATATATATTTGGTCTTATTAGGAAGGGTCTTCACACCTCAGGATCAGCTACATGTATTTTCTCTGTGTGTCTGCTCTCATCTGGACCTCTCAGGGATCAACGCCAGCAGTTCCTAAGCATCCTTTCTTGCTATTACTAACATCTGTACATGTTTGTAACGCTCCAAAGCTCAAAGAGCACACTGACCTAATACCTTGCTGTGTTTTCTTGTCACAAGAAGGTAGGGGACACATTTTATGGAATGGGACACTAAGACTTGAGTATCTTCTTCAAGGACTAGCTGCCAATGGGACAGATGCTGCCGAAACCCAGTCTCCTGGCGTTAACCCTCTTCCCCTCCTGTATGTGGGGAGGAGGGGGGGATATTGCACGACCAGTGTTATTCAGGAATCATTTCTAAAAGGTCATTTTACCAGGCCTTATCGACCAAATTGTTGAGCTGCAGAAATGGATCGAGTTTCTTCATTTTGATGTAATTGAGACAAGAGACCAACATGCAGCCAGCAGGAAGAAAGAAAAACATTCTGAGAAAGCTTCGGCTGTGATGCTGGCACATGTTTCTCAGAGAGAAGCTCGCGCAGCCCCGGTGGTTGGCTGTGTGCAGGGCTGCTCTTCCTCACTGCGCTGCTGTCCCCACTAGAGCAGCCGGCTCAGGGCTGGGCCTCATCGTCCGAGAACTCGCTGCCTTCTCTAACGTCTGTCCTCCCCACCTGAAAGGTGAGCGCGGGACTGAGCGCGGGACTGCTGAGTCCAGCCTCCCCGGTACTAACACAGCAGCCTGCCTGGAGCTGTTAAACCCACGAGGTGTCACCCTGCGGAACAGCACAGGCAAAGGAGGTGCAGCCCACCCTTCTCCTCTGGTCACCTCCCCACCAGTTCTGCCTCTTCTGATTTCTTTTCCCCTTCAGCACCATTTGCGGTGTTCATTTAACTAGATGGCCCTCCTTTGACAATGTTAGAGGCAGCCCCCTGTTTCCTTTGCTCTGTTTGGGCATAGAACAATGACCTTTTCTCTCATTGAATGACAGATTTTGCATCTTCCTCCTAGAACACTTTATCTTCCAAAAATCCACTTGACTTCTATGTTGTCGTATAATTGATGTGGGTAAAAGTGTTGGAAACCGTGGCTCCTGGTCACTGATTACTTTAGGACATCGGCAGCTACCTTCCCTCTTGCTACCGGGTTTCCCCAAAAATAAGACCTAGCTGGACCATCAGCTCTAATGCGTCTTTTGGAGCAAAAATTAATATAAGACCCAGTGTTATTTTACTGTAATATAAGACTGGGTCTTATATAATATATTATATTATAGTATAATATAATATAATGTAATGTAATGTAATGTAATGTAATGTAATGTAAAATAATATAAAATACAGGGTCTTATATTAATTTTTGCTCCTAAAGACACATTAGAGCTGGTGGTCCAGCTAGGTCTTATTTTCGGGGAAACACGGTATAGTTGGAGCAATGACCCCCTGTCAGTTCAGTAATACAGGAGCTCTTTAAGGACCAAGAGCAAGACACAGGGCAGAGCGGGAGAATGTCCTACCAGCCGGGCAGTTACTAAGAATAATTAAGACATTCGTTAGGCAAGGCCAAGTACAATCTTCCTGCACGTATCGTTTCAGTATCAACTCGACTGTTTCAGTTTTTAACACACAAAATTTGTTTATGAGTTAGAGCACCTTTCGTTTTTCTGACTGGGGTTGGCTCGGTTCCCCTAATTTGGTTCCGTTGGTACACAGTGTGCCTCAAAGGGAACAGGCGGCCTGGACTTGGCAGGCGTCTCCCCCTGGACAGGACCTGGGCTTGGCTTCACACTGGAGCTACTTATTGCTCACTTACTTAAAAGGGGCTGTCCTTTCACAGGAAGCTGGAGATGTGGAGAGCCACATTTCAATGTAGGAAATGGGGTCCCAGAAGCTTTCTAATCACTTGCCTTATATGAATAACATCTTTACATTTGCATCTGAAATATATGTTGCAAAGCACTTTCAAGGTGCTTCTGAGGGCTGTGAGAGAAGAAGGGTCTGATCCAGGCTTCTGTTCCATGCAACGGCATTCCATCGAGGGGAGAGCATGGGGAAAGCCATGGAGATGGAGTTATGGGAAAGCATGGTGTGCTTGAGAAGCAGCCCGAGTCCAGTGCAGTTGGTGCGGAGAGATGTGGAGAAACGTCTCCTTCCCAGGACTGTGGCAGCCTAAGAGGGCAGCCCCAGTCTTGTTTACGCTGGATCTCGCTCTGTAGCCCATTGGATCATTATCTTTACTTCTCTGTTTTTTCTTTTGTTTGTTTGTTTCAGGTAGTTATTGGTCCTCCTAGACAATAAGTGGCTCTCATGGACCTGAGAATTCATTAGTTCTAGGGAGAAGCAGACAATTTAAAAAGAGGCTCAGAGGAAAATGAGGAGCTTGCGTTTGGGTCTAATTCCCTTTGAAGTTTACATTTGAATGTCATAGGAGAAATTTTATTGCAAAATTAACTTAACACAATTGCCTTAACTGAGGCTAGAGTTAGTATCTTCACCTTACCCTGAGATAAATCAACACTGTTGAATATTTTAACTTTGATCATTCCCCTCTCTACTTACATGATTTTGTTCTCTTTATAAGTTAATTCAGTGAGGATCTCTAGGTAGTAAATGCTCTCTGTATTTGTTTGTTTGTTTGTTTGTTTGGAAGGTGTCCTTATTTAGGCCACACACTGGGGGCAAGGAGAAGAGTCCCAGCGTCTTAGAGCCTGGTGACATTACTTCTCAGCTGGTCTGTCAATAGTTCCTTATTCTCTTTCACTAACTATTTATGTGAGACTATTGTAAGTGCCTTATATTCTCCCATGCCAAGCCTGTTAATGATGTAACATTTGAATTAGGACTCTTGGAAAATCCTCAAAGAATTGTCCCTTTACTTAAAGGATACACCCAAGAGATTATGTATACAGGATTGTGAAAGTTGATTTACAAATGGTGAAGCCAATCAAAAAATTAGTTCATATAAACCATAATCTAGATTTTACTACTGACTAGCCTGTCACTTTTAAAAATAAACTTCCTGTCTTGGAATATTTTTAGATTTACATAAAAATTGCCAAGACAATACAGTAAGTTCTTATATGCCTCTCACCAGATTCAGTTTCCCCTAGTGTTCTCATGTTATATTACTGAGGTCCATTTATCAAAACTGAGAAACCCTCTTTGGTATGTTACTGTGAACTAAACTTCACACTTCATTCAGATTTCACTGATTTTCCCACTATTGTCCTTTTTCGGTTCCAGGATCCCATCCAGGATGTCACATTGCATTTAGTCATCATGTCTCCTTATTCTCCTCTGGTCTGTGACCGTTTCTCAAAGGCTAGTCCCAATAGCTTTGAAGGGTACTAGTCAGATATTTTGTAGAATGTTCTTCCAATTGTCAATTAGACAAGTTGTCTAACAAAGGATTAGAATTGGGTTATAGTTTGGGGAGAAGACCACCTCAGAAATGAATTACTTTCCTTACTACATCATACCAGGAGGTACGTTCTCTACCATTTTAAAGGATTGATTTCTTCTCTTAAACCTTGAAGGGCCTTTATAACTTTTTTTCTTTCTTCACCGAATGTATCCTATGCAAATCTCACCTTCTGATTTGGCTCCGTAAAACCTACCTATAAAGCTTCTCTATTCTTCTCCATGCTTCGAACAATTTTTCCTTTAATCTTGTTCTTCCCTCAAGCTACTTATCTTCCTCTCTGACTTTCCCTCCCTCCCTCTCTCTCTCACTTCAGAACATGAGTTCACACCCTACTTACTTGCCGTGTGAGCCCCTTTCTGGTGTCTGATTTGTTCTCTAGTGGTGTATAATGATCATCAAATCTCACGATGGAGGAAGAGAAATCAGGAAAGGAGGTTAGCAAATATAGTGTGACATTGTTGGAAAAACACAGATAGCATTTAGTCCAGAAGAATGGAGTCTGGAAGGCCAACTTTGACTGAAGGTCAAAGGTTTATACAGGGCATGACTATCTGGAGGTAGAGATTCCTGGGACCATCCACAGAAAGCAGGGGCTGCGTAAGCGGTTAATCATTCATTTAAATAGAACAGAGTTGCTGACACACTTGAGCTGGGACAGGCGCTGCCACCTGGAGAAGTTTTTCCAAATGCCTCCTTGTCTCCCATTGCCAGGGATTTGCACTTCCGTACTGAGCACGCTGATCTCCTGCTGAGCAGAGCCGGAAAGGCAGGGTGGGAGGTCAACTAAGGAAGTCACAGCCTGCTTGGGGCGTTGCCCCCATGGCTTTCTGGCATTGTCTGTCATACATGGTGCGTTATTTACATGGAGCAGGTGGTCCTTTAGTCATTCACTCAACAAGATGAATCTGGCACTTTGTACATGCCGGGCCCTGGGGATCAGGTAGTGAAGAAATGGAATTCCCTGCCCTTCTGGAGCCTGCCTTGTAGTAATTGCTTTCCTCTTAAGATTGAAATGGTTTCTCTATTAGTTTTGGGGGAAAGAAGCCAGATTTTTTACACCCTCCTTGCTATGTCATGAAGGTCCTGGGGGAAACATCTGAAAAGACAGTAGCTCATAGCAGGAGGGCCACTGTTTCCTGACTCTCCTTCTTCAAGTCTTTGCTCACCTATTCAGTAGGGCTCATCCTAACCATCCTCTTTAGTAATGCAAAGGATTTCTCCACATCACTCCCATTTCTCCTCACCCTTTCCTAGTCTTTCTTTTTTCCCTTATCACGTGTTATGTCCCAACATACTTATAACTTATTATCTTGACTGCCTAGTCTTTCTCCTCTCTGCTTGGAAATAAGTTCCACAGGGTGGGGATCTTTATTTTTCCTCTGCTGTATACTGGAAGTCTAGAACAGTGCCTGGCACATAGCTGGTGCTCAATAAATTTCTTTGGATAAATAAACCGAGTCCATCCAGGTCAGGCTTCCTTTTTTATAGACCCCAATTTGTAGTTTGGGGAGATTTTGATGAAGGAATAGAAACGTAAAGAAAACCAGTGACGCTCTTAGCTGTGGCTCTCTGTTCCCCAAAAAGGGAAGTCGATTTAATATGTTCATAAGGTTAAGATATGAGAAGTAATCAGTAAATGTCAAGATGGTCAATGATGGGTGTGTGGCCATCATTTTGCCCTGCTCACTCATCCGCCATGTTGTCCATCCCACAGCTGTCTGGTTTGCACTGTCTCGAAGCGTCTTTGTGCACAGAGGCTGCGCAGGTGGGCTGAGAAAAGCCTGGAGTTGCCTGGTGAGGTGGAGTGAGTTGTGTCTAATTGGAGCCGAATCAGCAGCCCTTACCGTTTATGCCCCTAAGAATGAGGAGATGCTGGGAAGCAACAATTGCGTTCCCGGAGCAGTTCAGAAAGTTGAATGCCGCAAATTTTCCAGGCCTTGCAGAGAATAGGAAGTGATTAAGGGAAGTGAAATTACGCTGACTGAGCTCACCTTTTTGGTTTAACTTTGTTCTCACTGTGACTGACTTTGTGCTCTTCATGTACGATGGTTTCGAATTAAGCTTAATCCGTTAGCTAAGCCCTTAGCATTTTGATGGGTGGTGGGCCGCTTGCAAAGTTTTACTTTGTAACTGAACTAAGTTCACACAATTCCAGAGGATGATTAAAAACAGAACCTTGCTTCGCTCCCGTGGCAGCTTTCGTCCACAGAGAGCTCACTTCAGAAGGAAGTAAAGAATCATCCACTTTTGTTTCCCCATCTTCTCTCTTCTCAGTCTACCCTCCAAGTCTCACTTCTGCTTCTTCTCTGGCCTAGGTTGTCGTTCATTTATTTCAGTTTATCTGGTCTTCCCTTGGAAGTCGTTTCAAGTCACATGCAGATAATAAAGGAAAAAGGACATTTGAGGTCCTTTGTTACAAGGAGTAAGCACATCTCAGCACAACTCTAGGTGCTGTCTCACTCCTGCCATATAAATCTGGACGGAAATAACATTTCTAACTCAGTGGGTAGGAGCTCTCTTTAAGTAGCTATAGTAATCTGAATCGAATCTGTGAAACCTTAGTGCACTGGAGGCTCGTTTCATATTTTTGGTTTCCATTTTTTAAATTGATATTTATTTTTACACTTTACAGTGAAATATGTTTGTTAATATAAATTGAAGGAAAGCAGAGTAGAGAGAGAACAACATTAAAATCACATGTATTCCCCATCACTCGAAGATAAACCCTGTTAACATTTTGTTATGTTTCCTTCCACTCCCTTTTGAAATATTTTTCTTCATATAATTGCAACTATATAGTATCAACAATTCTGTATTCTTTTATTTTTCTATAGCATAAAACATTTTTCCACTTTTTATAAACTCCCATGGCCTTTTTTTCCAATGGTTGCAAAATAGTCTAGGAAGCATATGGACCTTAGCTTACTAACCAATAGCCATAACCTAAATTAGAAATCAGTAAACTTTCTATAAAGAGCCAAAGTATACATATTCTAGGCTTTGTGGGACATATATCTTTTTTCACAACCTCTCAGCGCCACCATAATAGTGCAAAAGCACTCATACACAATATGTAAAAAAAGATGAACGTGGCTGTGTTCCAATAAAACTTTATTTATAAAAAAACAAGCTGTGGGCCACATCTGGCCCACAGGCCCTAGTTTGCTGACCTCATTCTAATCTATTACCTTGCATTAATTTTTGCCATGTTAGACTCTCTGATGAACAATGTGCTTCCTCGTCTAGGGTCACTTCCTTGGGAAACATTTGCAGAAATAAAATTGAAGTGAAGGTCAAAGTTTTTGAAAGACGTTAAGGCTCTTCATATTGCCAAATTTCTTCCTCATAGGGCACAGCCACCAGAAATATGGGATACTGCCAATTTCATCACACTTTTCCCACTATGTATTCATTTCACTCTTCATAATTCCTTGGAGATCCATCAAGGTTGTTGTGTGTATCAATAGTTCATCCCTTTTCATTTCCAAGCAGTATTTCATGGGATGGAATATACCATATTTTGTTTAGCCATTCATCCGTTGAAGGACATCCAGGTTGTGTCCTGTTTTTGGTTGTCACAAATATGGCTTCTGTGCACATTTATGTACAGGTCTTTGTCTAAACATAAGTCTTAATTTATCTGAGATAAATGCCCAGGGGTATCATTGCCGGGTTGTATGGTAGTAGCAGTTGCATGTCTAAAGTTTTAAGAAACTGCCAAACTGTTTTCAGAGTGGATGTATCACTTCATATGTCCACCAACGATGTGTGTGTAATTCAGTTTCTCTACAGCCGCACCAGCATGCATGGTTAATGTCATCCGTTCTCATGGGTGTAAAGCAGTATCCCATTGTGGTTTTAATTTCGTTTCCGTAATGGTTCATGATGTTGAACATCTTTTTTTATGTGCTCATTTGCCATCCGTATATCTTCTTCAGCAAAATGTCTCCTCATGCCTTTAGCTCATGTTTTAACCGGATTGTTTGCTTTCTTTGTTGGTGAGTTTTGAGAGTTGTTTATCTATACTAGTCCTCTTGTGGATATATGGTTTGTAAGTGTTTTCTCCCACTCTGAGCTTTTCTTTTCATCCTCTTATATGGTCTACCACACAACATATGTTTTAAGTTTGATGAAGACCAATGTATCAGATTTTTCTCTTATGGATCACACTTTTGGTATAAAGTCTAAAATTTTTTGCCCAGCCATAGGGACCAAAGATTTTTTTCCTATGTGTCTTGAAAGTTTTATAGTTTAATGTTTTACATTTAAATCCATTTTTTCATTTTGAGTTGATTATGGGGTGAATCTTTTATTAGACCTGTTTTATGTGATTTCTTGGCTTTGGCGTCTCTCTTCCTCTCTCTGGAAGGCCACCAAAATGAAAATCCAATTTTTTTTAGGGTGGGTCATTGCTCTCAGAGTGAAAGAAGTTTCTGTCTTTATTTGCGCCTCTGGGATCCTGATTTCCCTTCATTGTGGGCCTAGTAATTCCATCCTATCTTGTCAGTTCTTTGATTATTTTAAGATGTATTGTATGAAGGTGGGACAATTAAGTTTGCGAACTCTCCACTGTGCGCTTACATATGGAAAAGTTCGTGAACTTAGCATATTTTATCGCATTTTAAAAATAAGGTTTTTTTGTTTGTTTTGTTTTTTACCAGAAGCATTGGTCTGAATAACTGAAGAAACATTTCTTACAAGATGGGCTTTGTTAAGAGTGTCATAGAGGCTACACATTGTGGGTAAAGTTACTCTCTTTTATTGTTTGTCTCTCTGGCTTCACTTCCTCTGAGGTCAGCACGCATGGGTTTTCATCTCATCAGAAGCAGTAAATTCTAAAATCCAAGTGCTGTTTTTCTGAGACTATTGTGTATGTGATGTGGGATAAATGAATAATTAATAGATATTGTCATTCTATCATTCCTGTGTCCTTGAATTCAGAATTCTCATCACAGAATAAAGAAAATACACACAGAGGAAATACAGAAGTGGCTTATTAAAAAAACTTTGTAGGGGCCAGCCTGGTGGCTCAGGCGATTAGAGCTCCATGCTCCTAACTCCGAAGGCTGCCGGTTCGATTCCCACACGGGCCAGTGGGCTCTCAACCACAAGGTTGCCAGTTCAATTCCTCGAGTCCCGCAAGGGATGGTGGGCTCCGCCCCCTGCAACTAAGATTGAACAGGGCACCTTGAGCTGAGCTGCCTCCCGGATGGCTCAGTTGGTTGGAGCGCGGGCTCTCAACTACAAGGTTGCCAGTTCGATTCCTCGACTCCCACAAGGGATGGTGGGCTGTGCCCCCTGCAACTGGAAAACGGCAACTGGAAAACAGCAACTGGACCTGGAGCTGAGCTGTGCCCTCCACAACTAAGATTGAAAGGATAACGACTTGACTTGGAAAAAAGTCCTGGAAGTGCACACTGTTCCCCAATAGTGTCCTGTTCCCCTGCCCCAATAAAATCTTTAAAAAAACAAACAAACAACTTTGTAGTGCTAAACTTGAATTGGAAGTGTCAATATAAACTCAAGAGATATTTATCCTTTTAAAAAATGTATGTATCACTGAAGAGGCATAGAAACAACAACCAAGCTAGTGGCAACGAGCACAGTTAGTGCCCAGATTGTTTCTGGGTGTATTATTTCATAGAAATATGGCTGACTCTACGTTTGGGGCAGGAAATATGTAAGGTAGCTTGACAGTGAGGAAGCTCTCAATGCTGGGTAATACCATGTAAGAAGGACTTCAGAGCCAACTCAGAGACTCCCACTGGCCAAAGATAGGACACAATTTGAGGCCACAGCAAAGCCTGGGCAAAGGAGTCTTCTAATTAGTCAAGCCCAGCTTAATGCAATGTTGAATTGAGCATGGCTTTCCCTGGCATTCATTATAGATTTCTCTCCCTCTAGGGCCTTGCTCTGCTAAAGAGAGGCTGAGCTGAGTTTTCCAGGTTCCCTGGTTTAATAAGAGTAACCAGCTTCACCTGCATCAATACATAGAGATGCTAACGTGCTCCCCATCAACGCAGGCACCCCGGGAGATAATTCTCTAGAAAATATGCCCTTCTGATGACCTTTCTCAAATAGGACAGAAGTTTTGTTTTATGTCATCTTCTCTCTTATTCTTAGCTCTTAATTTTTTCCCCTTATTTTGCACTTAACATTTAAATGTTTTGCTTACATTATTTTCCCTGGAGCTCCCAAACAGCTTGGTATATGATACCCAAATATTACTTGTTCTAATTCCTGGGTGAAATGTTTTCTTTCTCTCTCTCTCTCTCTCTTTCTTTCTTTCTTTTCTTTCTCTTTCTCTCTCTCTTTCTTTCTTTCTTTCTCTCTGAAAACAGTAAAATGGTAGGAGAGAGCTAGACAGCGGTTTTTCCTTCAATCACTTATTCTACAAGTACATACAGAAAATCTACTCTAAGCCAGGTCCTGTGCTAGGAACTGGGGCACATGGAGAATACAAACACGAGCCCTAACCCCAAGGAACTTGCAATCTAGTGCGGAGACTCGATGTCAGTCTAACAGCGGCAGAGGTGAATTATTCTCACTGGCATCGTTTAGTGCTGTGAATAGCACATGGAGTAGACCTACCGTAAGAGCTCCAGAGGTGAAGTACAAGGTGCTCTGTAAGCATTTGGGGGGGGGCTACCTAATTTAGGGGTGAAGTTTCTCCAAGGAAAAGCTGTTGAGCTGAGATCCAGAGGATGAGCAGGCAGTGACTAGGAGGGGAGTGGGGCTGGGGCATGTAGATGGAGTGGGAGAGTGGCACAAGGCAATTCTGCAGATGTTGTGGGGGCCGGATCTCGCAGGCCCGAGGAGACCAGGTTAGGATTCTGTACTGTACTTGGACTTGATAGAAATCGGAGGACATTAAAGAACTTTAATGGGGTCAGTGTGTGTGTGTGTGTGTGTGTGTGTGTGTGTGTGTGTGTGTGTGTAGAGGCTGTTCTTGCTGCTGTGTTTAGGTACAGAATTAAGTGCATGAGTTATTTTGTGAAATGCTATGGGGATGGAATAAGACATTTGTGGTCAATCAGTGAGGAGATAGAAAATACTCTAAGAACATTCCTCCCACGTTCCTTTTCAGGAACACAGATCTAGTCTAGAATAAGTCATTTCTAGTTTTGTCATTTTTAACCTGCTTGTCATTGGAGATATGTTGTTTCAGTAATACATAGGCCTGCGGTCTCTGTTTTCTGGTATAGTCCAGTATACTTTCTCCCTTCTATGAAACACACCCTTCCCCAACCATGTTGGTCGGTATTGTCTAACCCCATACTGTACAAGTATTCCTGGAGAAGAGATCTGAATAGTTATTCTTCCTCAAAGTTACCCCATAAACTTTTATAGGTAGAATCCAGGCACTTATGTGACCCTATGCCAGGGCATTTTTTTTCCATTTGATGGTCAACGGCGCCCCCTAGTGCCAGAATGCTCAACTACATAACCACCAACACAGGGTAAGCGTTCTGTAACATCCGGTGCATTTGTGTGTATGTGGTTTACCCATCCAATGTCAAATGTAATTACTGTGCACCAGCTAAGAAACTTACTACCTTTGCAATAACTCTGACGCATGATTACAAGTGATTAGGTTCTCATTCTGTACGTTTTCCAATTACTCGGGATTGAAAAGTCATTGTAATAATCCAAATCACAACTTTATAGTCTCTCTGAGGGTAAAGGGATTCAAACATATGGTGACAGAAGGAGACTAACCCTGGTGGTGAGCACACAATGGTGGGCACACAATGGAGCATACAGATGTTGTATTATAAAGTTGTACACTTGAAACATATAACATTACTAACTAATGTTACCACAACACACGTAGTTGAAAATAAAATAACTACAAAAAATCTGGAATTGATGTTGAGAAATAATGCAGTTCTGTCTCCTGCTTCAAAAAGAACATCTTACCTCTTCAAGATACTGAGCTCTCTGTCCTCTTCCTAAAATTTCCCCGGAAGAAAATTCTACAATATCATCAAAAGCCAAATTTTATGTTCCCGGTGATCCAATGCGTTCTTCTATTTGATGAAAAGATCTCTTTTAAAATAAACTTATTTTAAAGTAGTTTTAGTTTTACAGAAAAGTTGCTAAGATAGTAAGGAGGGTTGCTGTGTGTCCCTCCCCTGGTTTTCCCTATTGTTAACACCTGACATTACCATGTACATTTGTCACAATTAAGGAAGCAACACTGGTACATTACTATAACCAAACTCCAGATGTTACTTGGATTTCACTAGTTTTCTCCTAATGTCCTTTTTCTGTTCTGGGATTCTGACGTGGATACCACATTACCTTTCATCATCACATCCTACTGAGGCTCCTCTGGCCTCTGACAGTTTCTGTGACTTTGTTTCTGATGATCTTGACAGTTTTGAGCATATTGGTCACGTATTTAGTAGAAGGTATGTGTGGACTTGTCTCAGGTTTTTCTCGTGGTTATCCTGGAGCTGTGGGTTTGGGGGAGGAAAACCACTCATGACGTCATATCTAACATCCACATGGACTTTTCACTATCAGCGAGAGCTTTGATGACGGGCTGAGGTGATGTTCGATTTCTCCCCTGCTAAGTTGCTTTGTTGTTGTTGTTCTTTTTCTTTTAATTTAAATTTCTTTTCTCTTATGCTATAGAGATAGAGAAACTTGGTGGCTTTTCTTTCATAAGAGAGAGGGCAGTACAAAATGGCAGTGTAGAGCAGCTTTTAGGAGACAGAAAGACTTGGGTTTGTGAACAGTTTTGCCACTTTACTGTGTGATCTTGGGCAGGTTACTTCCTAAGCTTTACTATCCGAAGGATAAAACAGGGATAATAACAATGCTTTCCTCAATCGGTATGGCGAGGGCCTGAGGACACAATGCGTGTACGCTCTTATCGAGTGCCTGATGCACTAACATGCTGAACCGTTGACGATTACTATTATACAAAAATTTATATGCTAACAGAGCTCATAAACACTGTGCATTTATTTTGAAGTCACTGTTGAATTAATTCTTCAGAGCCAGTGGCAGCAAATCTCAGCGTTCAATTCTTTCTTTTAATATGCCCACCTGGACTTGCGGCCACTGGGCTAAAAGGCTGTGCTGTGTAGGAATGGCGCCCCCTGGAGTTGTGCAATAAGGTTGACAATCTTCACTGAGCTCCATTTAGGTCCTGAGGATACCAACAGATACAGTGTGGCGGTAGCCTTCCCGTTTGGGGGAGAATGTTCAGATAGAAGGAAATAGGAGATGCAGGCCAGGTTAGGTCACATGGGACCCCGCGGGTAAAGTATAACCTAGATTATTCCTTCCCTAACTGCAAGTCACATATTCTCAAGCAATAAAACACTTAATAGATGAACTTCAGTCTCTTTCGAATCCACCATCATAAGATGAAAGTAGCCCAACCAAAATAAGGATGTCACCTGTTCCCTTGTGCCACTTTGCTCTTGGGACCCTCTATTGGGCTCTGAAATGGCTAGAATGGTGGTTTTCAAACTTTACAGTGCATTAGAATCACTGGACAGTGCCTTTCAACATGGGTTTCACATCCTGTACCTGATCTTTCTAACGGTGTCAAACGTTCTGAGTCTGTCTCAGCACTCTTTTCCTCCCAGGGGCTCGTTTCCACTTATGCGTGTGTGGGTTTTTTTTTTTTTCGTTTTTTTTTTTTTTTTTTCATTTTCTTTTGTCTCCTTTTTTTTAATTGTGAGTTTATATTCCTTGAAACTTGGTTTGTGAGAATTTCTTTAAGGCTTAGTTTTAAAGAGTTTACCTTCCAAGAGATATGAGTTTGATTCTACCAAACACAATGTAACTATCCGTCTGGGACCATGGTACACTAAATCTGTAGCTAGTTTCCCCATCACTGTGGGCACTGGTTTTGTGCCAAGGTCTCTGACTCTGACCCTGGCCTTTGTCTCTGTTCCCTGTAAACCCTTCCTGTAGTCTGTTTTTGTATAGCCTTCAAGCTAAGAACAGTTTGCACATTTTTAAAGGGTTGTTAAGAAACAACAACAATGAAAAGCAATGACTGAAATCATAAGTGACCCACGAAATCTAAAATATTATCTGGGCCTTTACAGAAAAAAAACGTGTGGATCCCTCGAGCACCAGGGATCAGCATACGAACCCAGGGCAAACTCCCTTTCTGATGCTCATTTTCTTCTCTGAATGGTTCTTTCTTATGGTTTCTGCCTTCCAGAAATTTCTCTTACATTCCTGCCAGCTGAGCTAGTCATGTTAAAGGAGATTTAAGACATTGCTTCGCCATGTTTTTAAGCATTCTGTAACTTGGGGGTTTCTCTGGATATCTAGGCCCTCCACAGTGTATGATGAAGACCTCTTCCCCTCTATCTTTCCCGTCAGGCAAGTCTCAGCATCATAGCAGGGGCCAGAAAAAGGGCAGACCGTTGCCTGTGAGCCACTTTGGGAAAGCACAGAATAGTAACTCATTTTATTTCAAAGAAGTGAGTCTATAGCATAATAACTCACATTGGGATCTTAAGGCAATGAGCTTTCCTGCACAGCTAAAATGAAACAGCACTGGGGGGGGGGGGGCTCACCGTGTGGGTACTGGTGGTGGTGGTGGTATGTGTGTGTACGAGGTGTGATCAAAAGATACAGCAAATGTTTAAATTAAAAAAAAAAATTATTACAGTAAAAGACACATTGCCATTAATTCCCCTCAAAAAACTCCCCCTCACTTCAAACACACTTATCCCATCATTCTTGCCACTTTCTGAAGCAGTTCTGGAAGTCCTCTTTTGTGAGTGTCTTTACTTCATCCTCCATCATAGCAACGCTCTGTGTCACACATTGCTTCTGGTATATGGCAATTTCTGTCAAATAAAAACATTACAGTGTGTCCTCATCCACCTTATTCATCAGATCTGGCACCGTGTGACTTCTGGCTCTTCCCCAAACTCACAATAATTCAGGACACGGAGGCAACCATGACAGTGCAACTAAAGACGCTCACAAAGAGAACTTCCAGAACTGCGATGGGATAAGTGTGTTCGAAGCGAGGGGGAATATTTTGAGGGGGATCAATGGCAATGTGTCTTTTACTGTAATACATTTTTAAAACTTTAAGCATTCACTGTATTTTTTTTTATCACATTTCGAGTGTGCGTGTGTGTGTGTGTGTACATGTCCCTGCTTATATACTGTGGTTGCATCCTCTTTCCAGATTAGAATTGTTCCTCTTCAGGGAGTAATTCCTGACTATACAACAGTCTTCCTATCACCATAATAAAGTCTAATTTTCAGTATTTCTTGCCATCCATGCTGAGAGTTTTGAGCAGTCTGGAGCCGCCTACATTTATGGAAGGAGCACGGTGCAGCCCAAAGAACTCTGGCAATGGGGTCAGGAAACTCAAGTTCTAGCTCTAA
Organism: Rhinolophus sinicus; assembly: GCF_057876585.1. Classification (NCBI taxonomy): domain Eukaryota; kingdom Metazoa; phylum Chordata; class Mammalia; order Chiroptera; family Rhinolophidae; genus Rhinolophus; species Rhinolophus sinicus. The sequence goes on along the minus strand of NC_142515.1, from coordinate 118,160,051 downwards.
CTCTGGCCCCAATTAGCGCCCTCCCTTTCCTCTTCCTCCTCATTTCAAACAAAAGGAATCAAAACAGGGAAAGAGAAAGTGATAAGAGGCAAATGGACCACTTATAATTTTTCCTGTCGTAAAGGAAGGGCTGTGCGTTATTCACTTACTGGGAGTTTTGTTGGTGTAACATCAGGTCGTGATGAGATCTTATTCTCAGGCCTAACTCTATTGTGTTCTTACATTCTGTAATGAACTCCTCTGCTCTCACATTTATTTATAGATACTCATGCTATTTCCAAACCTCTGAATTATGTGGTTTTTTTCTTAGAGATTTGAGAGCCTTGACTCCCACTGGATCTGTAACATCAGCGACAGCTGTGTTGTGTATACAGCTCTCATAGCAACCAAAGGCAGTCGCCAGCCAGTGAAAGCTGGCTCTGCTTTCTCCCATTTAGCAAATGATCCTTAAGAACAAAGAAAGTGGGAATATTAGAGGGAGGCACTCAGGGGGGTCATGACTATGATCAGACCTTCTGGATGTTCCCACAGGGAGAGGGTAGACTGTCTTCTACAACAGAAAGGATAGAGGGACCTGGGGAGTTTAGTTTCTACCTCCCAGTGTGCTACTGGTTGGAGACCTTGGGTGGCATCCTACCTGGGCTGGGGCACTGTGACTGCAAATCAGTGAAGGGAGATGTAATCATGGTGAGCAGAAGGCTCCCCTGGTCTTTGATGGCATAGGAAAGGTCACTGTCCTTTATTCTCACAGCCAAGAACAAAGAATCACAGTGAGAATGAAGGGAGACTCCATACCAATGGGTGTAATGAAATAAGAGGTAAACTAATTTTCTGTGCTTGGATCACGAAGGATGGCGACACAACTGCTCTATAAAGTCTCCTAAATAAGAACCCTTTCTCAGTCACCTACATTTCTCATCACTTGGTACTCTCACTCTTCTATATGTAATAATTATCATAGAGCAAAAATAATTCACATTCTCCCCTCCCCAGCCCTGTTCCCCAGCCTGGCGCAATGCATTTCTCAACCAAGGCAAGGAGATAAGTAGGATGCTAGCATTGGTGTAGAAGGAATTACAAGCCTTAGGAAACACCCAACACATTCTGGTGCTTTCTGGATAGTGCTTTAGCTCCTAGTGCCCCAAACGCAGGTGTTAACAGGCTGAATCGGGGGGCAAAGCTGGCGCAGCTAGCTGGCTTGTTACAAAGCTCTGGGGAGTGTTACATTTTCCATTCTCAAAAGCATGAAGATGCTGCATGGCTTCTCTAAACAGAAGCCCACAGAGAGGAGTGTCTGGGAGGGCAGGGCCTCTACTTCCTTGGAAATGAGTCAGAGTCAGCCGTGTAGCCACCCAGGGCTCCCTGGCACGTGTGTGACTCTGAGCAGCGCCCAGTGATATGTTTCTGGGGACATCGCCACTGCAGATGAAACAGCCACCTGACAGTGCATGGCTGACGATTCCCTGATGGAGCTGGCCCAGGGACAAGAGCGAGAGGAGGTGGTCTGTTGGGTCTGAGAGATTGGGACGTGGGAAACAAGCTGTAGCAGCTTCTTTCTATTTCAAACACCAACACATCCCACACAATGGTCTCATCCAGTGCAGTATTGAAAAATATGACCTTTGAAAAAAGAGGATTGTGTCATCAATCAGCTTTGGAAAAACTGAGTAATACAAAGCTCAATCGGTGACTTAATAAAACCTTCTCAAAAGTTTTTAATAGCCACTATACTATGTGACGCCTTGTCCCAACTGAATTGACCTTGGGGCTCTGTGCTGTATCTAGTGTCACAGCCCTAGATGTCAGCTTCATTGCTGACAACAGGTGTCTGGGCAGATAAAAACGGCAGTACTGGGAAGCTTAAACAAAGTTTAAAGTACTTCTCATGTGGCACCACCGTAATTGTTACCAACAATCCCCTTAGAATACCTTCCTACCTACAGACTAGCCCCGAGAGTAAGCCTCAGGGCGCTCATGTTTGCTCCCTGTCGTCACAGCAGGTCTCTGTGTGGGTACGAAAGAACCCAGGAGGCTACGGCCCTCAATACAGTTTGAGTTCCTGCTTACAGATTGTGTGGCATCGACACCCCTGGAGGGGCGCCTGGCCAGGTATAAGGCTTGCGTTAAGCTGACCCGCACTTGGCATGTCCAGCCCCACATGCTCCTCCAGGGGCTGTCCCCAGCCTTGGCCGGGCCAGACAGAGGTTCTAAGCCACAGCAAGGGGCCTGGCATATGATACAAGGACTAGTGGCCTCTCCTTTCCTCCCTTCCTTTCCCACCTTCCCAAGCTGGCAGCTCCCATCCTTATTATTTCCTTAGCATTTCCTTTCCTTGCTAATTCAAAAGGACGGCTGTTTAAAGTCCTCTAGAGATGTGCAGGTTAATATAAAAAGGACCTGGCCACCCCAGCCTACCTGCTGGGTCCCGGGGGTAACCTGCCTGAGGTGGGTCAGACACTAGTGCTCAGTTCCCACCAGACCGTTCCCACTTCAAGCTCATTTAGCAGCCATTCTTCTTCTTTGTATCGAACTTTGGATCATTACTCCATTTTTCTGAAGCTGATTGATGACAGAATTGCCCCCAATTTTTTTAATCACTTCACTTAGAGGACTTGATGTACCTGAGAGAAACAAAGAAGGTGGTAAAATCTCTTGTTCTTTTAACATAATCAGGATTTCAGGACAGATATCAATGCTGAAAAATCGATAGGGCCCCTTCTGGAAACACAGCTAGGAAATATCAATGACACAAACACAGGCATCTGGTTCCATTTTATTAAAAAACAAAACCAAACAAAATTTTGCAATGAAATTTCCTGGAATTCACAATCCTTTTCAAATCTTTATACTTGCTTTTTTTTTTTTTTTTTTTTTAACCAGCACATAACAACACGATTGCACTTTATTTACATGAAAGTCTTCTATATAATAAAAATAGCCATGTTGTACGATTGAATGTTTCCGACTACCCATAATATTTCATCCTAGCCCAGTATGAGACAAACTGCGTCTGCTCTCCAAGCCCACAAGAATAGAATAAAGTGAAAGAAAAGTCTGTGTCTCCTAATAGAAGACAAATCCCTTTAAAGACAGTTTTGTTTTGTTTTAAACTTCTGTGTATTTCAAAATATAAAGTGCTTTGGAAGGAATAAGGTAGGTGCCTGAGGTGGGGAAGAAAAGAGAAAGAGATTTATACAGGAAAAAAAAAAAAAAAGAAGAAGAAAAAGAAAAGAACTACACGGCCTTAACTAGTCATTTAAATAGGCCTGTGACTTTGTACAGAAGATGATGTTTGCATAAAGTAGTTACATAACCCATTACTAAATTTTTCAGCAATTAAGAGCTAACCAAAGTCCAAATTAGAAGTTACCCATGCAAATGGCAGCAGGAATGACGTCTGATTTTGAGTCATGTGGCAATTATAGCAAAGAAGCTCAGTCTCATGGTCTGAATATGGAGATGGGGAAGCTGTGATGGGACCGTCGTGTGTGTGATCTGCAGACAGGCCAGAAAGACCTCATGGGGGAAGCTAAGTAAAAGTCTACCTGTGACATTATTGGTTTTACAATAAAAGCACACACTTCATGTTTAGGAAGAAAAAAATAAATGCATGGATGCCCTGCCTATTTCATGATGGTGAATTTATTCTTTGTAGATGTCTTTTTCAGTGGAAATAATAATGTGCTATATACAGAGGGGTTAAAATAAGTTGAGGTTTTTTTCTTTTCACATTATTGAACTAGCAATTGCTGGTCATGGTCTGCAGTCTACAAAATTGGGTGTCACATATACACTGCTCGGGAGGCTCCCCTGGAAATTAGAATTATCATCCTCCCAGCTCATGAACATTTTGAAGAACAAGACCCATTATTTTTCAGGAAATGAATGGAATGTAACTTTTCACAAGTACAAAATTACTTCAAGTTTTCTAAATATAAGGGACATCCCACTATAAAAATAACAGCCCTCCCACCCCTCCCCTCCCCCTCCATCTCTTTCTAATTATAAAATGGTACAACCATTTCAGATTACTAATGTGAAAGCAGGAAGTCAATATATTATTATGTACACGTACAAAACATGTCAGTATTTCACACCATTTACATTCATATGAAAGAAGTCTGTTTAATGATGTTCCTTTGCAGTTGGACAAGAATCGAGTTGAGATAAGTTACAAAACAATCAGGCCCTTGCCTTATAGGTCTGCACCAACATTCCAGCCAGAAGCAACTTCTTTGCAAACAGAGCCAACAATACACGTCAACATTTTGCAGAAGGGCTGCTGACAGTGACAAAATGGCCAGGGGGATTCTCCTTCAGTTTTTCTGGGTTTGTGATACTCCTTCCTCCTTTGATAAAGTCAATTCTCAACTACTGAGGAAATGGGATGATAAAAGGCAAGTAACTAGTTGTTGAGGAAATGGTGACTCTAGGTTTAACTCATTGGCTAAAAGAATAATGGCGATTATTCCAGCAGAGGGCGCCCTGCCCCCTTGCAAACACTGAGCAGTGAGTGCCATAGATGCCAACACAAACGCAGACTGGAAAGTCCGCATGTTAGCAGTCCTTCAACTGCTCTACTGCCTATTAGTACAGGCAGTAGTTTGGTATTTTCTTCAACAGAGAGGGCTATCCTGTAATTAACTAGCTCTTATACATGAAAATTCTTTGGCTATTTAAAAATCGTCACATTCTCCAAGAAAACAATATATTAAGTTCAATAAACCCCTAGATTTGTCTAAAACTTTTGAGGGAAAGGGGGACTAAACACTCAACTTGAAAGAAGCTGTGTTGCTAAGGCCATGAGACGTTTTCTTGGGTTTCTGGATTTAGTAAGGTCTATCCCCGGCCTGCCACAGCGTCACCCCACAACGCCCCGCCTCCCCGCCCCCAAAAGTTTCAGTAACCCACCTTCATTTTTATTTATGAGAACATTAGAAGAAAATTAAACTGGCCTATGGAAGAAACATGTGTTTGGATGGTGAGCCGTCTTTGGTTTATAGAACACACATGGTCCCCACATTTTCCCTGCTTCTCCACGTCCTCCACTGCAGTAAGGAGAGCCAGACCACAGACATTCTGCCAAGCAGTGACTTTGGGTCACTCAGGTTGAGTTACTTTCTCCATGGATTTCCTCCCATGCTCTATTCAGACGTACAGACCTCTTAGGAGATGGATATTCTTGCCCTATCAAACCATCAACAACTATGTATCAGGCGGCCACAGAGCGAATGGCTCTGGAGTAAGTGCAAACATCAACAGTAGCACAAGGAACCTTCCAACAGAGGTTCCTGGCAAAGCCCACTTGATGATGAAGTGCTAGGGGCATAGTTGAGAGGACGGCAAGGAGAGATGTGAATGACCTAAGAAGGTTTTGTGCAGAGCAGCCGGTTTTGCAATCCAAGGGCTCAATAATTAAGGGTCCACACATCTAGGATCTGGACTCACTCCTTTAGTTTTGGGATGATGATTTAGTGCCATAAAGAGACTCAAAGTAGAAGAGTGTGGCTACTGATCTAGGGACCTTTACAAGTTATTGTTCCTGTTCCAAAGGGCCTGGAGTTGTGAGACGGGGAGGACGGGGGGAAAGGGAAGCGGTAAGTGATTAGACACTCACACCTGCTTCTCAGAGTTAATCTAGTTTTCAGGCAACCCAACATTCTTTGCAGGCATGAGTGTTTAACTCCGAAAGAGAGAGAGAGAGAGAGAGAGAGAGAGAGAGAGAGAGAGAAACCAGGCCAGTTCTAAACCCAGGGGATGAGCATTTATTCGGGAAGAGCATCCATGTTTGTATCCTGCCAACCTGTTTTCTGTCTCCCTGCAGTGGAGTATTCATACTGTCCTTTAACCGCAATCACCAAATGCACTCTTCAGTCCTGGCCCCCCAGTATCGTGGACGAGGGACTTCTGGGACACAGAGCAGTGCACGAGGAACCCCGTGTCCCTCACCTTAGGACTATGGCTTCTTTGCATCTCTTTTCCAGTCTTAAGGAAGCAGTAGCTTCTCAGAGCACTTATGAAGAGCAAGCTCTTGTGCTACGAGGTTAAGAAGCACGAGTGGCTATCGGGTGCCGTAGAGCCCACACATTTTTCTAAGAAATCCTAACCCTGGGGCAGGTGGGGGACTAGGAAGGTCACCGATGTGGGAGGAGGAAGATAATAAATCTAGACAGCATTCTGGAGTTGTTGTCTTGCCATTATTTACTGAAGAGGTTTTTCTGGCAAGGAAACTTGAACTAAAAGGCAATAGCTATAGGTGGTCTGCGATAAAATTAGTGACAAGAGAAGTGAAAATGGGGCCAGCTCCTTTACTGAGGAAGTTAATTGCTTTTATAGTAAACTGGTTTTCCTCATCCGAAGTGTAAAAATAGACATGGCCATGCAATAAAAAGAAGAAAACCCCAACAACGGTAACAATGGCAACTCCAATAATGATGACTTTATAGATGAAGAGTCACCAGGTTTTTTGTTCTGAGAGATGGGAGAAGAACGTGTGTGGGTGTGAGGACAAAGAGAGAGACAGGCAGGCAGAGAGAACCAGAGATAGAGACAGAAAAGGGAAAGGAATCTAAGTGAGAGCAGAGAAAAAATTCTACCAGAAATGCCTCAGGGTCCCTAGTGTCACAGAGGGAGGGGTCCTCGCTCCACAGAGGATACGACTCTATATCCCAGATTTTCTGTGTTTTGATTTAATGGCATTTCTTTGTTTTCAGTCCAGGTGATACATTCAATGGTAACTCAATGCCATTTATTGTGTATGCTCTGCAAGAATTTTCATCTAAACAAAACTCATACATAAGAAAGAATCCTCCATTAGGCTATATACGAGGGTTTTCAGTTCTCAAAGCATGGCAGCCACAGGGATGGCAGGGCACTAAGTGAAATAGCCACTGCGCACCGCGGGTTTTGATATGACCAAATCAGACCCACGAAGGTCCAGACATGTTTCCACTAGCATGAGGGAGCTGCTGAAAACAAGACAAAAAAACAAGCCTCTTTGGACAGAGATTTGCCTCCACAGTTCCGATCCTTACTATGTCAGAATAGGAAGGTGCCTTTTCCACTGTTACCTTTCTACCTTGTCAAACACTCCACTCTTCCTGCCTAGATAATGCAGGTGACCTTTCAGGGGTGAACCAAACCCTAGAGACGAAATCAATAGTCAGAAAATGTATTCACGATCAGGGCTCAGTTCCTCCCTTAAGGGACCAGTCACACAGGAGGTAAACAATTCCTAGAGGGGACTCTAAATGATTCCTTTCTTAGCCACAGCCTCGGGGTGAGAGGCCAATGCTGACGTGAAGGGGAGTTGGGCTGTTGCCAGGCAGCCATATTCAAATAGAGGCTGGATGGTCACAAGCCCCAAAGACTTTTTCTCAATAAGGCCACACAAAGTCGGGTATTTGGAGTCAATATGTAACTTCAGATGTCTTCCTCTGAAATCCCCAGGGGGCACCAGGACTGGGAAAAGACCTTCTGCCAATCAGCAAGAAGGACAGCTAGGGGTTGAGGTAAAGTTGAATGACTACAGTTTGGAATTCTCTTTGGCTCCTGGGGACCACGTATCAGCCTTAAAGGTTTGCCATAGAAGTAAGGGATATCATTTTGTTTCAGCACCAAATCAACATGGTTTGTGTGACTTTTTAAAAGACAACTGGTTAGAGAAATAACAGTAAACGGAAATAGACATCAGTGGTGTGGTTAGAAAGGTCAAGCAGAAATTTCAAAAAGGGCGGCCTGGATATTTATTCATTACAAAACACACAGCTCTCTGGGCCTCTCATTAGGTGACTTGAGTGGAGTCTAGTTCTCTCACGAGGTAATCAGGTTATAACCTTTTTCCTTTGTAAGGGTCAAAGAAGTCTTGTGAGAATATTGGAGAAGCTCGAGACCTGCACTGTCCAATTGTTAGCTCGTCCAAATTGAGATGCACTGTGAGTGTAAAATGCGCAATGTCTTTAGAGGACTAGGTTGAAAAAAAAAAACACGTCTAGTATTTCATCAATACTTTTTACATGAATTACACATTGAAACAATAATATGGGGTTGAATAAATATATTATTAAATTATTTTTACCTGTTTCTTTTCACTTTTATTAATGTGGCCAGTGGAAAGCTTAAAATTACAGGTGTGACTTGCATTGTATTTCTATTGGACAGTGCTGGTCTAGATACTCACGACAGAAAAATGCACATCTGCAAATACACATCAAGTTTGCATATACTTCTAGAGGGTTCCCAAACCCTCTGACATCCTTTGTGAGCCACTGCGTCCCCAGGTCTTTGGTGGGAGGTGGTGAGGAACGCTATGGGAGAAGGGCTGTTTCCATTTCTTTTGAACCCTTTCATGCTAGTTAAACTTTCTTTTTAACTACCAAAGCCACATAGAGTCCTCCAGGAACAAACCTTTGGTGAGTGGAGAAACTTCTAGGCCCAGAGAGTTTGCAGCAGAACCTCCGTGAGGTCGGTCCACAGCCCTGAGGTGAGCCTCTTGGACCCCTCATCGTCTACACATCATCCTCAAGGATGCTGTGGCCACATGCAACCAATTCCTGATTTACCGGGTCACCGGCAGCAAGAGAGAACACTCACCAAACAGAGAACTATGCAACCCAAAAGGCATTTTCTCTCTGGATATGGAATACAATTTATATTTCTTATGCTATCGCATTATCCTTCTAATTCCACTTGACTTAAGTTAACACCAAAATTAGTTTGGGGCAAAGCTGACTGAAGGAGGAGTAAGTAGGTGATGCAGGCCTACGCTGACCAAGAAAAAGAAACACCTTGAGAGTCAGAATTCCACGTTGAGAACCAGGATTTGACGGTGTCCAGAGACTGCAAACTCTGTAACTAGTAACAGCGGTTTTAAAACAAGGCAAAACCAAACGACTCCTCGTTGGACTTAAAACTTCACTCACCGAGATATTCATTCTCATCAACGTAGGCATGCCAATCTCAAAAGCTATTATATGTCACGCGTGCAGCAACTCTGCCTCCCCAAGGTGGAAAGTCAGCTGCATATCATTGCTCTCTGCAAAACATGGACCCCCCGGGCGAAATGCTCACTGGTGGTCTCCCAGCCAGAAGGAACCTTGGGCGTCATCTTGTTAAATTCCTCCCTTTACAGATGGAGACACTGCGGTCCAGCTCGCATGCTGCTCACCAAGGCCTCCTGACTCCTAGTTCAGTGCTGTTTTCACCCCTCCCAGGCTTTTATTACAGGAAGCACTGGACTCCTAGAGAGATGTGACATTTCTGAAGATGGCCATCATTTTCCTTGCCTTGCTGCCTATTTAGAAAGCATCAAATAGGAAACGGTTGAAGGTGGTGAATAAAGAGCTACCAGGGGTCCCCCCTGACATGCACTCCATGCTTCAGCAGGCAGCAAAGTTTTATGGAAGATTCAAACTCTGTTTTCGGATGAGTGTTGGTGTAAGGAGGTGGGAAAGCCTCATCAAATTACGTATAAAAGCGTCCTTTCCTGGTCAGGCCACGCGGCATCACGGCCTTACAGAGGATGAGCTGATTGGTGACTGCCCAGAGACTCTGTCTGCTACCTTAGTCCTCTACATCAGAAGACTCTAAATGCATCACAAACTTGCCCACTGAAAAAAATAGCCCATGTCTGTCATAGTTACAAAAAATAATATAAACATAAACGGTCTCAAAATGCCGGCCGGTTGTAGTACTCACTTGCTGCCTCTCTTCCTTTCCCGCTTTGTCTCTCTCAATCAGGAGAAACTTGATTTAGCCAATTCCCAGGCTGTGCTTTTTAGACCAAAGGGCTCATCAGATCACACCTCCCCTGTCACTTGGTATCTAGACGCACTCAGGGAGCAATTGGCCATGGTTCACCTGAGTCCGTCCTCGAGGTCTGGGAGGTGTACCAGAAGTGTGTTGGAATTAAGGTATCACCTAAGTGCTGTGGCAGCCTCCACTGTGGGCGACACTGGGCTCAAAGCTGACTAGACCTTTTGTGAAGCTTCCATCTCCTGCAGAAGCCACTTGAGGTAACAGAGCCTGTTCTAGCCTTGGGGAAGCCAGTACAACAGACACTCTGCCTTCAGGAAGAATTTGTGATATCTGGTCTTAAACAGGCTTGCAGTCCCAGCTACAAGCCCTGCAGCCAAGAAGAGGGGCCTTGGTGCCCTGGAGGGGACTTCTGAGTTTGGAATTTCAGCCAAAGATTGTAAGATCCAGACAAACAAAAGTGCCTCTCTAGAGCGTCCTTCTCATGTCACGTGGGCCCTTCCAGAGCCTGGCAAGTGGAAGCCAGTGTGATGTAGCTGAAACTAACGAGCAATGGCCTCGGCAGATTCAGAGGTTGGTGTTGGGGTCTCTGGCCACTGGGGTTTTCAAGATCCATTTCAAAGAATTTAGATTCTTAATGAAAGCTGGCCTTCAACCATTTCAGGGTGCTGCAGCACTTCCCGAAGCCATGCATACTTCATGCTAAGAGGTCAAAGCCATTCATCTCAGAGATGGAATACAAACTGATCATGTCAGGAACTGGGGCTTCAAAACAGAAATCTGTGTAAAATCTGGAGTGAACCAAAAGGAAAACAAAGCAATGGACCTAAAGGAGGCTACACACAGTCTTTAAAAAGAAACTGCCACAGAAATCAAACACAATTCCAAAAGAAGACAACAAGACCTGGGGAAAACGGAAATGAACCTAGGAAGCCCTAAAAGTGTCCTTTCAGTCTGATTGAGGAGCTTCTGAAGTGTATGTCTACAAGGACATGGGAAGGAAAATCCGCTTTCGACTTCCAAGTCGCCAAGGCCATGGACTGTTGTAGAGACAGAGAACCTGCATCTGATCGATGTGACTTTGGATATTGCTTTTCGGGACCATTCTCGAGCGGAGGGCATGGAGATGCCATGCTGTCCTGGAAGTGTGTGTGCCCAGTTCAAGTCTTGGGGCACTCCTCCCTTCCTTCGTCTGGGGTCCTACCATCCCTTCTAGATTCTCCATTTCAAGATTTCACCTCTTCGCAGTCTTGGTCAGTGGAAAGTTCTACGTCAGACAGTCCAACTTCCATTGCCATAATCAGCGAGATGTCAGAGTCACTGCTGATGGCTGGCTCCTGCTCACCTGGAAGGAGAAAGCAAAGTTCATGGTGAACACTCAGCTCTGTCTTTGGATACTGGTTACTTCAGTACAATTGCCTTTCATTTCTTGGAAGGCCAAGAGAAGGTATTAGAAAAACTGGCTGTTTTGTTAAAAAAAAAAAAAAAAAAAAATCTAGTTAGAGCCTCATCTTACACAATAGTCCAAAGTAAATTCTAAGCGGGCCAAAAAGTTAAACGTAAACCAAAGAAACTAATAAACCTAGATGATATATCTTATACATATGTACACTTGAGCAAGAAAATATATATCTAATAATGTATCTAAGCAGGGTAAGAAATTCTACATGGATAGCAATTGAGCAATTTACAGAAGAAAAAATTGATAAAGGTACATAAAATTAAAAAATATATATTAAAGCGTTAAACATTAAAGATTAAAAAGCCTATATCTCACTGGGAATATTTGTAAAAATTTCCCAAAGGATTGCATTTTTAACATACTGAGAGCTTTTAAATCAATACAAAAAACTAACAGTCCAGCAGAAAAATTGGCATAGGTCACTGTTACACAATTCACAGAAGAGTATGATATAAATGAGTAATAAATATAAGGTGAAAATGAGCTACCATTTTTTGTTTATGAAATCTTCCCTCTAAAAAAGATAGCATGACAGCGAATGGTACAGAGGTAGGTACTTTGACAGAGTGCATGTAGGACTGTGAAATTTTCACCCAGTAATTTCATTTCCAGAATGCACAATAGAGAAATAGTCAGTAAAAATATTATCTAAGCACTATGTATAGCAGCAAAACATTGTAAATAACAAAGTACAACAATAGAGATTGTCTGAATCAGCTATTTCACTTCTAAGAAACATCTTACCGTTCTAACCACGAAAGCGGCGTTTCCAAAGAATTTGTGGTTACGTAAGAAAACGCTCACAGTATATACTGTTAAGTGAAAACAGAAGTAGTCAAAGCTTTTTATGCAGTGAGGTTGACGGAGAAAGTTAACTAGAAGCAAGGAAGCTAAATATGCCAATAAGAGTTGTCTCAAGTTTTGGGATTTATATTCATTTTCTTTTAAAATTGCATGAAAACCTCACTGCATAAAAAACTTTGAATACTTCTGTTTTCACTTAACAGTATATACTGTGAGCGTTTTCTTACGTAACCACAAATTCGTTGGAAACGTCACTTTCGTGGTTAGAACGGTAAGATGTTCTTTAGAAGTGAAATAGCTGATTCAGATAATCTCTATTGTTGTACTTTGTTATTTGCAATGTTTTGCTGCTATACAGAATGCTTAGATAATATTTTTACTGACTGTTTCTCTATTGTACATTTTTGTACATTTTACTCCCAAACATTCTGCAATGCACAAATATCATTCATTCACTCAAGACAGAATGAGTCTCCACTATGTGTTAAGGATTGTACTAGATGCTAGGGATATAGGTGAGAGGAAGACAATTCTTGTCCTCCAGGAGCTTCCTGTCCAGTAGGCAGGCTGACCATTAGCTAGTCAAGTACCACACCATGGGACAAGCACTATGCTAGAAGGTGTACCCGGTGTTACATCTGCATCTGGTGTTACAGGAGCAGGTAAGAGGGCTACGTAACCATTTGCTGGGTCAAAGAAGGCTTCCCATAGGAGGCGATGTCTAAAGTGAGTCCTACAGAGTAAATTGGATGTTATCCAGATGAATGAGAGGGAAGACTCTTTTAAGCACAGCAATAGCACATACAGATGTCTGGAGGTGACAGGGAGCCCTTAGATGGACATCAGATCACATTTAAAAATGACCGGAATGCAGAGTCAAACTAGGGAGTATGAACGGGGGAGCCTGGGGAGCTCCGCTGCATAAAAGGCAGCATTAAAACTGAAAGATCTTGTATGTTCCATTATCCTGAAAGAGAAACATGCAATTAAAAGCCCAGACAGAATGTCTAAGTACTGAAGAATGCTGATGGTTATAAAACTTTAGCTCTGATAATCACTGATGCATTTTATTTCGTGTTGAGATAGTTACGAGCTCGTCATAGAGTGATATTATGACTTCCATCTAGACTGAGTAAAAAAAGCAGCACAGATAAGGCTGACTTCGAGAGTTGCATAGAGACAGCCTATTGTATCTTCATCGACAGTTTCTCACCTTCACTCCGGGCTTTCCAGCCACCAGCCTCCGCAGATTTCATAGATGCGTTCTCACCACTGTGTTCTTTAAATTGACGTGTGAATTAAAAGAAAAAAAGGGCCACAGGGAGTGCCATCACTCTGGGCTGCTGAATTCATGATGCTATTTGGGAAATTGATTGTCCCACCCAGTTCAAGGCAAAGATGAATTCAGATCAATAAAAACAGGGATTTGCAAAAACTGGTTCAATTTTTATGAGGTGACATTTTCATCAATCACTTCATCTAATCATTTAACATCTCAAAACTTTAAAAAATGATCTGAAGACATATGAAATTACTCTTTACTATGCTTTATGTTTTTAATTGAATGTGGTCTGATTCCATAATTTTTAAAAGCAGTGTTTTATCCTTTATCCAAGGCAGATGTTTTACTTTGAGGCAAGATAATACAAATGAAAACATCACTAAAACATTTAGCAGGTTCTCTGTAGGTGGTACTAATTGGGAAGTGTAAAGTAGCTATTAACAATGTAAATGTTCACTGAATTTTACCTCCTTCCCTGCAAAGGCTAACAGTAATGCAAAAATAACATTGGTCTTTATTGAATTCTTACAACAACTTTTTTGTTGTATTATTATTATTACTGTAGGTATTATTATTACTGCTTTACAGATGGAAAAAAAATCCTCTTAGTCCATTTGACACAGTCATATAATACCTACTTGACACACATTTTTCTCTTGGTTTTCATGCATTGTGAAGACGTTGAGAGAATTTAAACAGGGAGTGATACAATCTATTTAATATTTCAAAAGATCACTCTGGCTATTATGTGAAGAATGGATTGGTAGGACAAAGGATGGAGATAATCCAGAGGAAGTTACTGCAGCAAAAGAGATGAAACATGGCGGCGGTGGTTTATTGTGGCAATAGAAATGGAGATAAAGGAACAAACTGGAAAAAAAAAGTATTTTAGAAGGATATATAGAAAAGTGATGGACTGGGCAAGAGCAGCAAGAGAGGAGACTGGCTGGTGAACACACAATGCTGTATATAGATAGAATTGTACACTTAAAACCTATGTAATTCTACTAACCAAAATCACCCCAATAAATGTAATAAAAAAAGGTATTTATTAGAAAAGGGTTTTCGACACACTGCCTAAAATTGCAGAGAGAGAAAGAGAGAGAAGAAAGTAGAGAGTAACTCCCACATTTCTTGAGCAATGCGAGTAACTTTTACTGAATTGGAGACACTGGACGCCAAACAGGTGGGGACAGATGAAGAGCTGAGTTTTGCATATGTGGATGTTATGTTTGAGGTGCCCATGAGAAGTCCAAGGTTGATGTGGAGTTGGCAGCTCGATCTAGGAGTCTGGAATTTAGAGGAGAGGCGGTGACTGAATAAATTTGGGAGGCTTCAGCGTAGAGAAGGTATTTAAAACCCTGGGAGCAGATGAGGTTTTCTAGGAAGAGTCTGTAGAAAGAGCAGATAATTCTGGAACACCAAAGCCTACAGCCAAAGACTCAAACTAGTGCCCTTGACATCATTTGTTTGGCCTGCACAAAGTTTTATAAAAAAATGTGAATTCGTTACCATTATTTAAAAGTCCGGTTATTTCACATACAAATTTATATTTGAAATTTATCTTGGGAATAGAAACATCTGGCAACACATGCCTGGTTCCCAGGTGGGAAGTCTTTGGGGGGAACTGAGTAAAGGCCGCCCCACTCAGCTCCAAGCGAAGAGGCCGCAGAACACCACAGGTGGGGAATTGTTTGCTGTACTGCTTCACGTTACTTGCTTGGCCTGTGTAGGTGTTTGAGTTTAAAATCTCGAATTTAGAGGAAGGGCAGAAAAACAACAGAGGAGGGTAAGCCCCCAAAGAGCCGGGAAATGGCCAGAGAACAGTGTCATTGTTTCATTTCCTTCTTTTCTTTTAAATCTGTTCTGCTTTTTTAGCTCTTTTATAGGCACTGACTCACAATTAACAACAGTTCATGCCCAAGGAAACAAGTTACCATGGGTATTACTGAATTGGTTGGGGTGGATTTAAAGACTGATTCCAGGTCATCTAACTCTCAATCTTGAACCTCTTTACCACAGACTTAAACAGCATCTGATCAGATGCTAAGAAGAAAATGCTGTTTTAAATAGAGCCTTTGTGACCCATTTTGTTGATCCGTAATTACTGCTTTCATATATTTCTACACTTAATTCTAAGCAAATTCCATCCGTAGCCTAACTGTGGTTAACAGAAAAATTCTTAGCAGTGGGATTTGTTTTACTAATGCTATTTAATCCATAAATTACTAATATCTTTGGTTTATCTCTTTCCTAATACATCACATGTTACCTAAGGAGTGACAGGTTTCCCTTGGTGAAATGGGCATTGCATCTGTAGTTCTGCTGTGCGATTGACAGAGCAGTCTGTAACAGTGGGCCTGGTTGAAGTCCCCTCCAACCTGAGAATGTAAGACTGCGAGGTCTGTCCTGTCCGGTCTGGGGCACACCTGGCCTGCTTTTGTCACTTCTCTGGCTCGGTGGGGCACGTGCCGTTGTCAACATTCCTGTTTCAGAACCCACCACTTGGTGACTGTCTGTGGCAGTGAAATTGAATGAAAATTCCTCTCTGGCCATGAAGGGCTCAAGTTTTGTATTTTTAGGCTAATAACAACAAAATTAGTGCTTACTGAGTACATACTACATGCCAGGAACTATGCTAAGTTCTTCAGATTGTTTAACTTACTATCCACAATTAATTTACGGCAAAGGAAGGATTATTATTTCCATTTCCAGGTGATACAACTTCGGCTCAGAAAGGTTAAAAACTTCCTGAGCAGTAAGAATTGGAACCAGAATTCAAACCTAGCTCTGTCTGACTTCAGAGTCCATGAAATTGACCGTATCTACAGTTCAGAGTTGAGATTCTTAACCTGTGGATTAGTGGACTTTCAGAGGAGTCCAGGTATCTAGAATTACAAACACACCTTCATGGTTATGTGGAAATACGCAGTTTTGTGCTGAGAGGGTTGCTTTCGCCAAGTTCTCACAGAAACCAGAAAAGGCTAAGAGCCATTCACTTAAGAGCTTTTGCATCCTGGGTGAGTTGGAGAACACATTTTTGGTATGCAACAAGAGTGGCTTGGCCTTTTTCTTAATGCAAATTTTGGTTTCCATTTCATTGACTATGGGTTCTATTAACTTGATATGATACTTTTCATATGAAGTCACTGCTTTCCTACTTAATTGTTTCTTTTTGATTGTTATTCAAAGCTAAAGCAGCAAATTCTCCTTCCCAGAATAAGGTTTGACATCTACTCTACTGTGCTGTCTTATGAAAGAAGGCATAGAGCAGTAGCAGGCTGGAATAAGCCCTCCTCCGTGAGGAATGAACAAACACTGCCCTCAGCATAAGTGTTTGCTGTGTTGAGAGAAAATAACCCCCCAGGTGTCCTGATTCTCCAGCAGGTTCAGTATTTACATGCTGGGAGCTGCTCTGCATCACATAAAAGCTTATCCCCCACCATGTACTTGAAAAATAAGGTTTCAAAGTAAAAGGACATCCTTCTGTCCACTGCTACTGATGCTTGTCTTCTGGAAAATGGGACATCATTTCCAATCACCCCGTATTATACAGGAACAGCCTGGCTGTCTTACAATGTTGCTCTTTTCATCTCTTCTCAGAATTGAGGTTTCTTAGAGCTGGGGCACTGCCTATGTGTTGCCTGTCATAATCTTAGTGGGAAGTGAGTTAGACTTCAAATGCAGAGTGTTTACAATAAGGAAAGGTAGATCTTTGAATTCGTTTGCTTAACAAGAATTTCTGAGGAGATAAAGTTCTGATTTGGTTTAAATTTTCCCTCTTATGAGTGGCTTCTGCTGCAAGAAGGGCAGGCCTCTGGGTCACTTTTCTCAGAGGCTGTGCGGCAATATTAATACTAATTAATAGCTACAGTGTACTGAGTCCTCACTACGTGCCAGACACGGTGCTAAGTAAGCAGTTACATACGTTATGCGTGTTATCCTCACAGCGACACTGTGAAGTAGGCGTATGATTGCCTCAGGGACGGATGCACATTTTGCAGGTGAAGTCAACTTGTCCAAGGTCAAGTGCATAGAAAAGGGAAGAAATGGGATCCCTTCCTATCCGAGCGAGTGCTGTTGACAGTTGTGTTGTTCTGGAATGGCAGACCTGTCAGATTTCTATTTGGCTGCCAAGCTGTTTTCACAGACGACACTTGGCCACCTTTGGGAACCTAGCGTTCCAGGCTTATGATATAAATTCATCCATTTAGCCAAAGGACTCCTAAAATCATTCGGATATAACTGTCACTTTTGCCTTTTTAGATTATTTCTCCATAATTATAAAAATAAACATGATGAGCTCAAATCAGGAGAATTCTTTCTCATCTTCCTGATGGGGAAGTCTAAAACATTGTGTTTATTCTGACTTGGTAAAGAATTCCCTGTAAGTCTGTATATTAAATTAGGTCACATAGTTATGAATTCACTTGGTTTTTCTCTCTTCATCATTGGTTTTCTTTCCCTGTGACACTTCATCCAGCAGGAGAAAGATTTTCTTCAATGGCCCAAACTTACAGATTTCCTTAACAATTCATTCATTGAGTAATTCCTTACTGAATGCCAAGACAAGGGACAATGCGATATTTACACTAGTTTTGCATTAATTTTTGCAGGAAAGGAGGCAAAATCTAGAGAACACTTATGCTATCAATAGCTATTTTACAGTCCCCAATTAGAAAAACTTTCAGAAAACCTTAAGCATTAGCATAGTATTTGGTATAAGGAAGGTTCTTGATAAATGTGATATGATTGGAATAAAAAAGAGTGAGAAAGAGAAAGCTGCCAGATGGATTTAGAGAGACAAGCAGAGATCATGCAGACTCATCCATTTTTGCAATTGTATAAAATTATCCATAGACTTCACTTATTTATTCATCGATTTATTTATTTACTCATGTATTCAACAGGTATTTATTGAACACCTATTAAGTAGAGAGAACTGCTGATGAGCTTTGGAGGAAATAAAGATCAATGAAACACTGGCTCTGCCTCTAAGTTGAATTTGACCTACTAAAAGAGATCAGACTTGTAGCTATACATTTAATACAAGTTGATATGTGCTAAAAAAGAGGAATAAATAAAATGCTAAGGAAACAAAGGAGTGGGGAAAATGTCACCTCCAACTGGGTAACCACGAGGATTCATGAAGTAGGTGACATGTAAACCAGCAGTGAGCTCTGATTAGTACTGGGAAGCATGGGGATGAGGAGAAATGGCATTCCTCCAGCCGTTCTCCAAGAGAACCAGCATGACTAGCCGTCATCAGAGCAGGTGTCAACGCATGTGGATGGTCTGATTTGGCTGTAGCTTAGGGTATGGAGAACGGTGAGCTGTGTGCCAGATGTAACCCGCAGGTACTCTGCCCTCTTCCTGCCTTCCATGTTCTCCTGTTTCACAGGGAGCTAGAAAGCTGGGAACTACATTTCCCAGACTCCCCTGCTAGCTGGATTTCTCTTAGGTCCTGCCAAAGAGATTAGAAGGCAGGAGGAAGAGGGAAGCTATTGTACTTCCAGTTCAGGCAGAGCTCTGTGGGCTCCGGAAGTGTTCACAGTGGTTTCCACAGAATCTGAGGGAGAAGGCTCCTGAGTTCCTTCTTAGCAGCGTTGCTGGTGGTTTTCCCAGCAGAAGCAGGACACCTCCAGTAACAGCAGAAGAGGGGGTGGGTGCTCAGGAGCTCAGGGTGACTGACTCCCTCTTGCTCTGTAGTCTTCCAAACTTTTTCGGTGGGGGGTTCATCAACTTCATTGAAGTATAATTTACCTATAATAAATGGCATCTATTTAAAGTGTATGATATGATGAGCTTTGATGGATGTGATGGATGGATGTCCCTATGTAACCACCACTACTATCCCGATGGTATTTTGAAATGTTGAACATTTCTATTTCCCCCAAAAGTTTCCTCATGCCCTTTTCTAGTCAATCCCTCCTTCTCTCCCTGGCCCCAGGTAATACCTGACCTGTTTTTTTCTTTTATAATTCTATATCAGGGTTTTTCAACATTGGTAAAATTGATGTTTGGAGTTGGTAAACTCTCATGTGTGTGTATATGTGTACGTGTGTGGATACTCTGTGAATTGTCGGATGTTTAAGTAGCATTCTTGGTCTCTACCCACTGAATGTCAATAGGATCACCCCCTCCCCAGCTGTAACAATCAAAAAAGTCTCCAGATACTGCTACATGTCCACTGAGGAGCAAAATCTCCCCCAGTGGAGAATTATGGCTCTAGATTAAGGTGCATTTCCTGTAAGTTTATATAAATGCAGTTTTATAGCATGTACTCTTTTGTGTCTGGTTTCTTTCATTCAGTATACTCATTTTGAGATCCATCCATGAGGTTGTACATATCAATAGTTCACTCCTTTTTATTGCTGAATAGTATTCCAATAAATAGATGTACCATATTTTGTTTATCCATTCACAAGCTGATGAACATTTGAGTTATTTCCAGTGTTTGGCTGTTGGCTATTGTGAATAGAGCTGCTATGAACATTGGTGTGCAAGTATGTTTCAGAGCATACATTTTAATTTCTCTTGGATAAATACCTAGAAGTTCATTGCTGGGTCCATATGCTAGGTATATGAAACTATATATATATATAAAAAAAAGCCAAACTTTTTTTGTGTGCGACAAAAAAAACCACATCACATTAAATTCAATCTCAAAATAACTTCCAAGCCTGTAATGAGATTTGGTGTACACACACACATACACACACCTTCACTTCACAGTTTGTCTGGCACATGCTATGCCAGACAATACACAGCTATTATTGTATTTAATATATTTATGGAGAACCTGCTCTATTCCTTTCCCATTAAGCCTCTCAGCTTCCTTCTTTGTTTATTAACATGCTGGGGGACAAGGGGTGTCCTTTCTTTCCCTGGCCACTACCCCACTGTTTCTGTAATGTTCTATTTCTTCAGTGTTACTGGATGTTAGGTTGATGCATAAAGGGCTCATTTGTCATGTGACAGCCCCATCCCTGCTGCTTGTACAAGTGTCACCCTGTTACAAGATAGTCCAACACGAGAGCCAGAGGAAACTAGAGAACAGGACTCTGATGGAAACAGCGTCTAGTTTAAAGGTCAAGCCGCAGACCATAGGACCGTGGGCAATCTTCTAGTTTCCTACGGAAGAAGTTGGGGATGGGAGGACAGATAGGAAACACACTTTCTTACACACACATTTCAAAAAGAAAGAAGCACTGAAAGTATAATCTGCTAAAGCGTTAAGTCCTCCAGGAGAGTATCAGCAAACGATAAGGTAAATAAAGAGCTCAGTGCTAAGCTGGAAACTAAGTGCTGCCATGAGCACATTTGGGTCTCTATTTCAGGCATCATTTTACATCAACCTGTTCTTTACCACAATCAATTTACGGTCTTTAATACAGTTGTCACTTCAGACCATTCTGACCATTGGCTTCCCCAGAAAGCACATGGAGAAGCCTGTTTATAAACCTTCCAGACTGCAAGTCATTTGCTTAGAAAAACCCCTCATGGCCTGTACCCCCTCCAATAAATGCTGCATGATTCAACTTGGGTGGGTTTGAAAATGGGTCACAACTTGAGTTTTGGGGAATGGGCCAGGTGGGAGGGTTGCAAGTGGTAGCATGAGTAAACCCTCAAAAACTGCCAGCCTCGCTCATAGCTAAAGAAAAGAAGCCTGATGTTTGGACCCAGAGTATGGGTTGATATTTGCACCATCAATTACTGAATTTCACCTAGATGGATGTGTGTACGTGCCTTCCTGGAAAACCTAATGAATGGGTTCTACCTAAAGCATACAACATCAAGAGCAGTGAGCCAGCCACATATGTTATGAAATCATAACCAAACCCATCCCTCTGTCTCCCAGAATACAATATCCAACTCTTTGTGTTTAGAACAAAACCCAGAATTTGTAATCAATATTTGGGCATGCGATGGGAATTCTGTGCCATGAGTTAAGGGTGAGAATAAAGGAGATACAAATGAGGGAAGCTGTTCAACATGTTGAGGGAACAGGAAAGGGCAAAGAGAATAAGGGGGGACGTCAAGCTGGGCCAGACATTAGCCCTCCATCCTGGCCCTGGGGGACAGAAACCACTGTTCTTCTCATCGCTTGTGCCTCCTTCTGCTTTGTTGCGTAAGCAAGTGGATGAAGCTAGAAGAGCCTTAGAGTTTAGTTAATCCCTCACTCACTCGTTCAATCAAATAAGGTAATAGATATAAAGCATGTAGCCTTGTTTCTGGTTCAGAGAAACTTAATAAAACAGAGCCTACCATGGTGGTAATGACAAAGCCCTGTTCACGTTGTGCCCAGCTGGATGGGCCCATCCTACCTGCTTTGCAAGAGAGGGGCAGATAAACATCCCACAGAGTAATGATCCTACTTTTATATCTGGAGAACACCAAAATGGAAACCAGTTTTAAAAATACTGACTCTAAAGTTCGAGGGGGTGGGAGATGAGGGTAAGGGGGATCAAATATATGGTGATGGAAGGAGAACTCACTCTGGGTGGTGAACACACAATGGGATTTATAGATGATGTAATACAGAATTGTACACCTGAAATCTATGTAATTTTACTAACAATTGTCACCCCCATAAACTTAAAAAAAAAAAAAAAAAAAAAAAGTTCAACAGAATCTTCCTGACAGGTGGGGACCCAGGAAAGATAGCAGTGATTCTCAAGGGAAAGTTTGTGGGGGGGAGGGGATGTGGGTTGAAAACCCATGGGAAGGGTTAATATTTTTATATTTATCAAAATAGAGTATGGTGTTTTAAGAAAAGTTTGAGAATGTGCTTCTAAAGGGGAAATAAACAGCTGGAAAGAGCTGTTTCAGGAGTTAGAAGCCCTAATCTCAACATCGGCATAATAAGCTTTGTACAATTTGACCAGCAGGTGGTGTGGGGTCCTTATCTGCTCTCAGAGGGCAAGGACTTATTTTGCACAGACGGTACCAAAGCTTCACCCCCAGTGTGATACAAATAAAAGAAATGTCAGGGTTATCACTCGAATGTATTGACTAAATGAAGGCGAAGACATGCAGAAATCATGCTGATATTTTAAAGGCTTACAAGCATTGGGGAAGGGACTCCTACTCTTCTGGTTTCAATGCTACGTGGAGTATATTACACGCAGGCAGTAAGGCAAGCCCACAAAACAGGCCAAGGAAAACAAGACCTGGACCACACAGGAAGTAAGCCGTTTTGTGTGTTTACATGGGCCAGGAAGGCTACTCCTGCTCTTCCCTCCACCTTGGGAGGTACCTTCTAAGACCCTTTTTATGATTTCTTGTTGCTCTGCAATGGTTCCCGAGTTATGCCCAGCTTTTCCCTGAGAAGGGGGCCACCTGGATGTGGGGCTCTGTCCCCGTGGCTGGCATAGGTGGCGGTGTGGCTAAAAGCTAAGCCAGTGGCTCTTCCAGGGGCTTGTTCAACTCAAAAATGAAGAGGGCAGGAGAATTGAAAAGGTACCGTTTACAGTTGGGCTCGTCATGAGTGGGTGAACGAACACATCTATGACGAACACAGAATTAGCAAAAGGACTTAACAACCAGGATTTTTCCAGTGTTAAGGATGGAAATCTAAGACAGAGGCATTTCATACTAATATCCTTCAATATGTGTTAAAAGGCCAAACTCCCTGAACAAGCCCAGTGGGAGTTTCTGGAATTTCATGTGGGGGGTGAAGGTCTTACTACTTCCTACACCAGCCCCACAGTGATCACACCCCTCTCTCTTTAGTAAACTAATTAAAGCTCTACAAACGCCTTAGGTGGACGGAGCCTTGAGCAGATATGGCAAATGAGATCTACTTTAAAAATATCGCACTTGGCAGCATTACTTCTACTTTGTACACATCTGTTTTACATCTGTTAGACTCCAACTTTCTTCAAAGGCAGTTTCATTCTAACGCAAAAAATAGGCATTAATAAATATTAGAGTACATCCCTGACTTCGCTGGCAAAATGGCTTTAATGAACAGACTTCTATATTAACTTCTGGTGAGGTCTTCTAGATATTATCAATGTTATACAATGTCTTTCCCCTTTAATTATTCTTTATGTTTTATGATCTTTGCACAACAGAAACTTATTTCAACATGTGGCCCATGTAGAGTCTGAATTTTTATATAATTTTTTAAGGGCTGTGCTGCTGCTATTTGAAACGATTACTGATGCTTATAATGAGCCCCGCCACCCACCCCTTTAACACTTGGTTGGCCTACATATTTGTCTAGGGCAGAGTTCCTGCCTTACTCCCTTTGATTGAGGCACGCTGTATTTATCACTTTGCCAATGCTGCACAGTAGCACACAGCCAGTAAACGTTTGGAACTTGTATTTTTGGAGAATCTGCAGCCACAAGCCTAGCCTCCGTGGCTAGGAAGTGCTCTATTGCTGGATACTAGGTCTTACCATGTAGTCTTCAACGTTTATCTTTTTTTCCTGCTTGCAAATATTTTATATTACTTTGCCACAGAACAATAGCTGCCTACTTCTAAAGTCTCCTGTAACGTGGGATGCGTTGTCAATAATGATAAATGTGGTGCAGAGTGGTTAAAAATCCATAAGTCCCCAAACCACATACAGCCTGCTCATCTGGTGCTGAGCTAAGTCTCCATGGATACCAAGGCACATCTTCAATTCCCAGGAACACCCAGGGAGAGCAGACACCCTCACCCAGATCTGCAAACTTGGCAAAAAACAGCAGAGTCCTTGAGAACTTTACCTTTACAGATCCTGTTAACCCACTAAGTCCCAGGCTGCCTTCGGTTTTCTTTCCATCCCCCTTAAGAGAAAGTCTCCTGGGGAGGGTCAGGGGATGGGGACAGCATGACAGCAGGGTGGGATTTCTGAGACTGTTTGAACCTTTTCCTCTCAAAACTCTGTAACTTCAACCACAAGGTCGAGTATACTTTTCTGTTTCAATGGCTGCGTTTTTAGACCTAGGCTTTCTCTAAGGGGTGGGGGGCTGCATCTGCAGGCATGAGAGGACCCTGGAAGTAGAAGATGAGCCCATCATAACAGAGACATGCATGAGTGGGAAGGCAAAGCCCCAATGATAGGCCTCGGAGGAAAAAAACGTTTGACTCTAAGAAATTAGCTATGTACCCTATGAGAGTTAAGTCATGGTTCTATATGTTCCGTAACTAATTGCTCATCAAGAGAGAAAACTAAACACAAAGAAATACACAGTTCCTACCATGATTTCCTCCTTCTAGGTATTAAGCTCCCCAAACATATTGTCTGCACTGTATCTTTGGTGGAAGGTAGCTTAGCCGTGTCCAACGAATTAGTGCTGTCTTGCAGATCTTAGCTGCCACGAATCCAAAGGAACCAGAAAATGCAACCTTGTTACCTTATCTTTTTTTGTTTAGTCATGAATTTTATGACACTGAAGACCTTTCTTCGGTAAAATTATATGTCTGAGAAAACCAACTGTGATTCTTTCCAAATTCATCTCCTGCTCTACTGGATCCAGGACTTGATTGAGGAGCTCAGCCTGTTCAAGTATTTCCTCTACAGAAAGCAGATTTCCTTTTACCAGTAGACGATGCTGGAGTCACTGCTTAAAATGTAAGCGAATGCCTGTACCACAGCGTGCACGTCCGGCCCACAACGTTTCATGCGCAAAGGAGCAATTATTACGACAAGGAAAAGGCAGTGGCCTCCTGCCCCATTTAGCAGTGTTGGCTGCCAGGATTAAACCTCCATTAAGATCACCAACAAGGCAGGACTGAGTAAGAATGTGCGTGTAATTGCTATGGATTTTCTTTCGGAACTGAGACATGCCTCACAGGGACTGGTGGTCATCCACATTGCATGTATGGCTACACAGCGTGGGGGCTGTGAAGAAAGATCCACCCCTGCACCAATCACACCACACCGCACTGAAGTGTTCCGCTGGGAAATACTCAACGCTGAGTCAACAAGAAATAGGTCAAGATGGTTGGGTTGAAGAGAACGCTTCAACTCCAGTGCCCCCGAATAGAATGAATGTAGGACAGATACAGACGCAATTTGCATGGAGTGTGATGATCAGACAATGAACACTTAGGATGCACGCGTCATCTGTCCTCCTTGGGCAGGCATTCTGAGGTAGTGGTACGTTTCCAAACTCTGCTTTTAGGAAGAATCACAGAGGAAGCCTGATAACAATGGCCGTTCTCAGCTCACCTCTGAACATTGGGATTTAGTGCGTCTGGGGTGGGACGCGGGGGGGCTGCATTGCGGTTACAGCCTAAGCGGGCGTTCAGGCCACACCTGAGCAACCCCAGTGTGTTGGTAAGAACCTGGGCTGTGGACCGAGTGCTAAGAGCTCTCATCCCAGCCTGCCAGTTACTCAAGGCATAACGTTTGATGAAGTTCCTGGACTGTGCTCCACTTCAATTTTTTGTATGTGCAAGAGTGATAATAATTGTAAAAGTTAAATAAAATACATAGAGAAAGCTCTCTGCAGGATCCTAGGCACACAGTATATGCTTAATAATGTCTGAATTCCCTCCACCTTTTCCTGTGTAGAAAACCAGAGAGAATGTTTTTTGAATGCTTATTATGGACCAGGGCCTTTTCTAAGATGTTTTCATTACATTTAATCACATGAGGTAAGTGTTCTTATTATTCCCATTTTATAGATGAGGAAATGGAGGCACAGATAGGTTGGGTAATTTGCCCAAGGTCACACAGGCAGCAGGTGGCAGGGCTGGGCCTTGAGTTACCTCAACTGCTGAGAACTTACATTATTTTCAGGGGTATAAATTAGGGACAAGACCTCTCTCTGCTATTCAGTGAAGACCCAGCCTTCACTTCCCGGTCCCATTGGGCCATGTCCCCTGCCACCTCATCAGCTGAAGAGGATACTCACGCTCAGTATGGACACTGATACCTACAAGTGTGATTTGGCTGTCGAGTGTGTCTTCTGTTGGGCACAGACGCGACGAATACACTGTACCTAAAACGAGGGACTGTCTTACGAGTACTTGCAGGGGCACATTTCCTCTTTCCAGATATTAGAGAGCCTTTAACTGCATTAAAGAAATAAAGTGATCTACCAGTTTATTTTGGGAGCTTTTCCCTCTCTGAGGAGCTAAGTTGGAACTACCGTTTCATTTCCGGGAGTAATCAATTGAGAGTCATGACCAGAAATGTCGAGTCCCCTGCTGCAACGTGGTGGACTTCTGTACCCCAGACTTGATGGCAGAGTCAATATGTCTGTGTGAAGCTGTGCGTGTAGGCCGTACAGACGTGCAGATGGGAATGTGTGGAAAAGTGTTGCCTGAGGCTCATACACATGCTCCACATGATATACAGGTGTGAACGTGTTTGTGTGTTTACGTCGGTGTATGCGTGTTCTTGGCTTATGTACGTGCACACACATGCATGCATCTACATATGCACGCATGGGTATGCCCCCTTACACAAGTGTTGGTTATTTAGCTCATCACATAAATTTTTCTCAACTTCCTAACAGGGAAGACAGGCTTTCAAATCCATTGTGTTTCTGCCCAAACTTTGATTTCCAAATCCGATTTTCTCATCCACTCCACACTTAAATAACAGTTGCAGTATTATTATGGTATTATTTTCCCTTAAAAAAATTCATTCCACTGTTCTTGCTGCACAGCAGAGCTCCAGTGCAGCTGGTCCTTTCTTGTGTGGACAGCTCCGATGAGGACGGAAGTCTTTATCTAAATGATTTGTTTGACAGAAAAAAATTTCGATGGAACTTTAGTCTATAAATCTACTAATTGTTCCTCCCTGCTGTGAATATTAGTTACCAGTCAGTGTATTAACTGTTGTTGCTTCACAGTTGTACCACATGCTTTTCCTAATAGGTATCGTTTTAATGAGGCCTAACAGGACAGTTTGCAACAGTGATTGTCCCTTAGACATCTGGGCAAATGAAAGAAGTACTGTTGCCCTGAAATTGTCCCTACGTTGGAGGTTGTAGAGCTGTGGTGAGCTGCAGAGGACATGCCTTGTCTCTAGGGGGCTGCCCGTTGTCATCCTAAGGGAGTGAGGCCCAGGATTGCTGCTGCTTCCAACCTGTTCAAGCTGGGTCCTTACATAAAACCTGCCATATTTAAATGGTGGCCCCTCGCTGAACATTATCTGCAGCTCTCTCAGGGCCACGCCCAACTCACTTGTAGGCAGAGGGACTCATGTATGACACACTTTGCTACCTCCGCTTAGAATAATTCCTAGGAATCCCTAGAGATATAAGTGCCAAGGCCTTGTGCACACGGATGTGTATGCGTGTGTGCGTGAATATGTGCACGTGTGTGTAGGGAACCTGGCTTGACTCTCACCCCCGTGTCCTGGTGTGTGCTGCACAGGAAGCCTGCGGGGTGAGGAGGAAGGACCCTGCCCCCATCCTGGCGTTCTCAGACTTTTCCAGACCTAACTGATCACCACCACAGCTGTGTCCTGGATGGAGCTGGGCGGGAGAGTTTGGCTAAATCACTTAACCACAATATATTTTCTTGTCTTTAGAAGTTGCCCTGCAAATTTTTCCCCCAAAGGGAATAAGGCAGTACAGGGAGTTCCATCCCACAAGAAGCCAGTGAGTTAGGTATTTCCTATTTTAAAAAGTCTCCCAGAGGATTTTCTATGTGGGGGTGTGGGACTCAATTTCTGCAAACTTGGAGGTTTACAGCAATGGATACTTCCAAAGTTTTTGCTCCAAACTGTTCTCGGAGGTGAGACTTATAAACACAAAAAGGACATCAAGACCTAGCAAATCTGAAATTATTCATTTCTCAAGAGATCAGTTGTCTGGAGGTCTGTACGCTCCAGACACTCTAAGAGTGTTGGTAGGGCCGCTGTCTGTGGAATATAACCAATAGAGAGCCATGCGTAGGAAGGCATAATTATGACTTTCTAAGAACGGACACTAATGGGTTGTTGATTGATTGATGGGCTGCCTAATGATGATGCTGATAACCTGAGAGGTTTCTCTGGACATGGTGTTCTAAGGACAGTCATTATTTTATATGAGATCATGGTAATAAAGATTGCAGTTTATAACTCAGTAGTACTCAGATGCTCAATCAGTGAGAAAGATGAATAACGGCAAGAAAGCATCAGCTCTGGCTCAGGAAGTAAAGTGATTGTGATAATTGAAGACAAGTAAGGTATTAGTGTCAATTTTCATCTCCACAGACAAATGGTTTAAGCTACCCCCTAGAGCTCTCAGGTCTTGGGATCTATGTGAGAAACGTGCTGTGTAGATATGTTTGTATCAAGGCATTTCAGTTGCACCAATAGGTACTTGGGATGTGTCTGTCCACCGTGTGTTCTCATGGGGAGATGGTGGGAGCAGTGGGGACAGAGGTAACATTTATGACTTATTGATTGAGCCAGGCACTGAGCCAGCAGTTGTATCTACACTGATTCATTTCACCTTCACGATAAACCTGTGAGATGGATTTTATTTGTGCCACTTGAAAGATGAGGAAATGGAGGCCCAGGGAGGTTAAGTGAGTTGGCTGCTAATTCAGCGGCCAGCCAGGATTGGAGCCCAGATCCATCCAACGTCCAAGTCATCCTGCTTCCCCAAGCCTGTGGTGTCTCTCAGTAGGGTCATCCTCACTCACCAGGGGTTAATGTTGAGGAGCGTGCCAATGATATAAAACAAACAGAAGAGCTTCATTTAAGCTGCACTGGTTTCTGGGCACTTGGTTGTATGCTGTTTTCAGGGCATGTGCAGAAACGGATGCACCGTCAGGCGAGGGAGCCTTCCTCTCTCCATCACAGTTTGCTTTGCTGCTATTTCCGCCACTTCATTGCTCTCCATTGCTTTTAATTCCCCCGTTTCTGCTGTGTAGTCCAGTATCAGCAGTGATAAATAATAAATCATCAATCCATTTCTGCAAGGCATTCGTCTCCTGCCTTCCTCATGATGGGGGAACACTTTAGCTTCTGTGCTCCTATCACACAGGGGTAGGGTCTTCGTGTCAGCACAGAGGAACTGGGTCTAGGGGGGCTGGTCTGCTGGGGCTAGAAGAATATATATGTGTGTGTGTGTGTGTATATATACACACATATATGCATGTATATACATATATGTTTTTCCTTATATATTTATATATGTATGCGTATACATATATATTTTTTCATTAGCAGACAAAATGTAAATATATATTGTCATTTAGTCTCTTCCACGACTAACTAGTGCTATTGTTGGTTTCATTTAAAATTCATTCATTCATTCATTCATTCATTCATTCGTTCAACTGTTTATTGAGTCTGTGTGCCGTAAACTGTGCTGAGTTTTGGAACATGAAGGGGAAAAGCCACAGTCCAAATTCTGTAAGGACCTATCAGTTTCGTGGGGTGACAGATGCTTTCTCAAGAAATCATAACAGAGATACCTGTCTGAAAGGAGGTCATTGTAGGAGGAGGATGGGATTCTGTCTGGAATCGCAGAGATCGCCGAGAACACCTCAGAAGCGTATGTGCCACATGGCCCGTGCAGGGGAGGTCTCACGGGCAGTGTATCTGGAACCTCTCTCCAGTGGCTTAGAAATGTTCCTGTGTAACGTGCCGGGTGGGAGTGGTGAGATATTCAGGGGCCAAATGCTTAATGATTTGTTTAGATTAACCAGTTTGAGACAGGAGATAAAAATATTTTGAGCAGAATAGTGAACTGAGATCAGATTTCTACAGATGATTATCCAGGAAGCAGGGTCAGGACAGACTGGAGAGTGTTAAGATTAGAAACGGGGAGTAAAACGGCAGCCATGGCAAATATCAAGGTAAGGGATGATAGGTCTTGAATGATGGCAGTTGCAGAAGGAAATGGCACATGGAGAGAGATTAAAAAGGTAGAAAGAACGTGGCTTGGTGATTGTTTTACTATGGAGAGCAACAGTGTGGAAAGAATATAGGGTAACCATAACTTATTGGCTTGAACACTGGGAAGTAATCTCACTGTAAAAACTGAAGTCACTAACTTATAAAATAAACCTATAGACTCGTATATTGCAAATATAATACAAATGTAGCAGGCAAGAAGGAAATATTTAAAAAGTTTGGTACCATTCACTTTTTCTGAGGCCAAGTATGACATCCACGGCTGTAATTTTCACTATTAGAAAACGCGCACTGTGGGGATGGTGTGTGAGATGCTAATAAAAAATGTGTGCTAAATTAGTGGATTAATTCTTCAATGGCAAGTCAACTGACCCTATTTGTTTTTCTTTATTTTTAAACTTAATTTTTTTTTTGTACTGAGTACAGTTTTATTTGTAATAATAAAAAATGGAACTAATCAAATTAAAAAAATATTTCACAACAAGAACAGTTTAACAAGACAAATAGTATTTTATCTTTTACTTTATCTTTTACTCATTCTGTGGGCATTTTCACTCTGCTCTATTTTTTTAATTTCCTAGAGCTCTTCCTCGTTCTCTGACAATTCCTGTCATCTATTACTTTTCCATGGCTGCACTATCATCTTATAGCTCTGTAAGGATACAAGTGACGGTTTATAGAATTCTAGGCTCTGAATAATCTTGATTTTTTTGGAGTTGGTTTTTATTTGTTATGTTTTCTCTCAGATTTAGTGGCTTCTTGCAACCATCTAGCCATCCTTGCTCTCCATTCATGTTTGTAAACGAGCACTGTGATTAAGTGTGCATGGGTGTGGGTGGGGCCTGCCAGCTGGGGAAGGGACCTCAATATGGGCCCAAGGCAACTACGGTCCTAGGTGGCTCAGGGTGGGGAGGGAACCTGGGGGGGCCTAAATGCTCTTTCCATGGTCTTTCACCCGATCTTCCTCTGGGCACCACTGTTCACCGCAGCCTTCCCGGGGATCTGGTCCTTGTATCCTGAGGCTTTCCAGAGCTCTGAGTGCAAAACCACTGGCTTCTTATTCACTTCTCCCTTAGGAGGCACTTAGATTTCAGCTTTGTCCACTGTGTTAAGAGAACTTCCACTCATTTGTCATCGAAAATGTGTTGACGTAGTGTCTGCTGGAATGTGTTCTCATTCTTAGTGTCCTTGCAGGTTTATAGCTTTCCCAAGCTTGGTGGGGCTTTGTTAGGTAAGAGATAAATCTGTGGGTTCAATCTGCCACGTGGAGCCAGAAATCTTCAGTTGATTCTATGTGGTTCCTGTTCCAAGACGACCAGTCCTCATGTCCCCAGTCTTAAATCACCTGATCCGGGCATGTTTTAATCCAGCTTTTCTCTGTCCTATTAGTTTGGAATAAGTGAGCTTCTCAGGCATTTCTGTGTAGGGAACCAGTGTAGTCATGTGGTCCAGTATTGGAAGGACAACTGACCAGGGCAGACTCGATTTACCCTCCTCCGCTTCAGTTTTTCCTTTGGGGATAAATGTTACTGTTTGTTTCTATTGTATACGAATGCTACAAAGACAGAACAAGATAGTATGGGTGAGTTATGCTTTGAGACTTGAGGAAGAATGATCAACCAGTGAATTCAAGGTATTTCTGTCCACTAGGAGAAGAGCTTTATTTGCCAACTGAGGAAATGAGACGCAGAGTATGTAAGTGACTTATCCAAGGGCGTACAACTCACTGGGGGCCAAATCAGGATTAAGGGCCGAATGTCCTGCCTCTGGCTAACATTATATCATCTTACCTCAAGGAGCTCCAGTAATGCTCTGGTAGTTACACTCTTTTTTTTTCCCTGAGACACTGAATTTCATTTCTGAAATATTTTGACTTACAGACCTTGAGACTCAGAATTTTCAGAGCCAATTGTTACGTCATCCACAAGGCATCTTCAGCTGTTTCTGCTTTTTTAATCTCTGAATGACAGAACTTCCCCTCGCTTTGCTTTAGAATTGAAATGCAAAGAGAAACTCTATCTTATTTACACTCCAGGCTTCTCAAACACTGAAAAAGCGCTGACCTGCTAACAGGTTTCCTGCCATTCGCTGCCACCTCCCTGCTGAGGTCCACACGCAATGTGAGTGTCTGGGGAAATGTAGGTCTGCTGAACAGCCCTCTCCCCGGCTCACTCTTGGAATAGCTGCCTCGCTGTGACACTTGCCACACACAAGACCACATTGGGAGGACTCATCAACCTGGAGATGGTGTTATCAACGAGTAACTGCCAACAGGAGGCCCTCTCCCAGAAATGGGTGGAGTTAGTCTGCTGGCTCAGTTCATTTCAGGAAGACAAGTTTCTTCCAAGCGGATGGTATGTCACGTCACGTCATGGCCGAGTGCTCTGGGCGCCAATGTGGCTGTGGTCTAAATTGATGAACTCTCTCCCAGGCTGGCGGCGGGTCTGCAGGTCCTCCACACTCTGCCAGCGGCACCAGACGCACATGACAGGAAAACCCTGGAAGCCTGGCCTTGTGTGAGCTTTTCTGGACTGACAAGTGTTTTTAATCCAGGAGGAATGTTATCATGGAAAACCCGATGGCTTGTCATTTGGATCCTTGCCATCTGGGTCACTTGATGACCAAGGCATGTGCTTATGGCAGAGATCTTTGCGTTTCGAACAGCTGTCCCTCTGTCGAAGCTGTCATTTGAGCCGGTCATTTGAGACGTTGCTCCTGGGACTTGCACACATTCGGAAACACAGAGCTGATTGGGGGAAGCAGTGTCACAATCTGCAAATGTTTCATTTTGTATAGAATGAAGCATGGCTGCCCACCGCGGCTTCACTATTTCCTCAGGGGAGATGACAGTGAGGTCTAAAGTCTTAAAGCATTGGCTGATGCTGTTGTCTGCCACACTGGAATACGCTCACAAATCAAAGCAGTCATCTTGCCAAGGCTAATGTGAATTTTATGGGCACCCAGGGAGACCATCTCCTCGCTGGTTCCAGCCAGCATATTTATCCATAGTCAGAAGTAGCTGCTTTGTCCTTTCAGGCTTTGATGCAAGTCAAAAAAGCAGACGTGGCTACTCACTCTTGTCCGCCCTCATAAACACTGGAATGCTTTATCTAGATGTGTTTATTTCTGGATGCACCAGTATATTTTGCAGTCACATAAAACCTGGAAATCGCTACTTTGCAAACGTAGCAATGTGTAGTTGCACATTTGAAACAGAAATGTGATGTACATGCCAACCCTCCCTTTTTCTCTGTTGTCTTGCCTCGGAGGTTCAAAACCCGGTTCCTGGAGGAGTCCAGCGGCACACTTTCCCTTGTTTGCATGGTCAGGGCAGGCCCGGGGGCATTTAACACTTTTGAATATAGATGATCTGAATGCTGCATCAGTTGCTCCCTAAACAATAAACATAGAACTTAAAACATATAAGACTGAATGTCATTTCTGGCCTAATTTTAAGAAAACGTTGTCTTTAGCAATGAAGAATCCCCAGAGAGGTTTACACTGAGTTTCTCAAAGAAAAGAATGCAAATCACCACAGAGACTGCACACAGTCTGCAGAGAACTCTCTGGAAGTCTTTTCCAAAATTAGTCTGGAGTATGTGTCCCTGGAGAGCTCCTGGTGCTTGCAGCGATGGCTGCTAATGACTTTCTTTTTTTTTTTTTTCTTCTGAAAATGACTTTTTTCTGGGCTGCAGTTTCAGCTGTGCTGAGACAATTATTTTTGTCTCGGGGGTGCATTTTGAAGAGTACGAGCATTTTTCCTCCCCAAAAGGCTGACCTATCTCTAGGTTCTTTGCAAAGGGACCATAGTTTCGCAGCCATATCCGCTAAGAATGTGTCCTCTGGTGAAGACCATGAAGACATTCAGAAGCTCATTCTTTGGCCTCTCGTGGGACTCTTCCTGCCTCTGTTCCTACTGAGGAGAGGTGGACAGCAAAGAATGAGGCAGCCTCTCCCACCTCTGCCGTCCCTTTGCTGCCTGCCCACTGCCGGCTGGATGCGAGGGGGAACCTGTTCTGTGAGTCTAGGACCCAGCACCCACTGCGAGGCAATGACAAGGAGAGAGAGGGAGAGGAAAGTGGGGACAGTGGTAGAGACAGTCTGTGGAGAGAGTACTGTCATGCTGCATCGCACTCCTCCCGCCAAAATGGGAGGAAGGGGTTCCCTTCCAAACTCACGCCCAGTGTGGGGTTACAGCAAGGGAACCCCTGAGGGATTCTGAAATATGTTCCTGTAGGTGGAACGTAGAGAGAACTGACTCAAGCCTTACAAAAGCTAAAGCAGACTGTGGACTCAGGAATCCTGAGAGAGGAGGCAGCCGGTCTGGATGAGGTCAAAGGTCAGAGGCTGTACTGAGAGGACTGTGGGGCAGGTGATGTGTGAGTGTCCCAGAGCGGGCCACACAGGGCAGCGAGCAGGACTGGGCTGGACATGGGCCCTCTCCCAGAGCAACTCCTGGAGGATAAGGGCACTTTAGCAGACAGAGGCTGCAAACTGGCTGCTGGATGCACAGGGGCTATAGGAGGCCTCGTGAGTAAGCGACAGAGATCCGTCTGTCCCGAGGGCCAGGAATGACTGCAATGGAAAGGGCCCTGCAAAAAAAAAAACGTTCTTTTGTCTGTGTTTGGGACCTAAAGGGACTCTTAGAACTGTCAGTCACCTAAGAGTGAGCAGGAATTGGAGCAGAAAAATTCCTGCTGGAATTTTCATCCCGGGGGCACCCATTCAACACAGCTGTGGACGTGCAGCAAAAATAAAGGTGCCTTTTGAACACATCACAAGTCATGTGTGCTCAACATGTTAGAAATTTGGGGGAAACTACGCTTCCCCCAAGGATCGGAGTTGATAGGAAGTTAGCAAAGGAAGTTTCTCGGAGGAATCCCATGCCACATTTCATTTCAACTGGCCTAGTTTTAGAATTAATGCATGTGTACTGTTTCCTTCCTTACAACTTGAAGACCAGGTCTTCTCCTGGCCAAACACCTTATGCCACGTGTCCTCAGAATGTATTCGGGCAGATTTGAGACATCTTGATTCTGCCCATCTCCACGTCTCTTTCCAGCTCTCAGCTCCTTCCAGCCTCTATTCTCCATTCCATGGGCCAATGGTTGGGTCCTTGTAGTTTGAGGTGAAGGAGTGGCAAGTAGGTAATGACCTAGAGGCATGACTAGTTCATTGTGTAGTGATTCGATAAAGGAAGAGGATGGTGGTGTCAACAACTTCCTTGAGAAATAAAGGAAAGGTTTCCATCTCTCGCAGGAAGATGTGGAGCAACACTGAATGTTTTGGGAGGGGTGATGGCGTCTGCTCCTTTGCGTCTTTCTCTTGCTTCTCTCTGGAGTCTCCAAAGAGCCAGGGCTGTTTGTTTAGCTGTGTTTTCCTTTGATCCCAAGGACAATTTTCCCCTGCTGAAGCATATCCAACAATCTGCAGCCTGTGCTGACAGAGTCAGAAGGCAAAGTATGCGGTTGGTAGAATCAGGAAGGCAGATCAAGACTAGTGAGTGACATCTGGGCACCACACCAATGACCCCTTGCACGAAGATGGAAGAGAAACACTGTGCAATTGGGGACTGCCGGGTGAGGTTATAAAAGGTGAAATGCCAGAAACATTAAAGATATACATAAAGAACATCTTTCTCCCAAGTGTCAGACTTGCAACAAGCTTAGATTTCCTTTGCTCTATAAATGCTTTTCTGTTTTTCTTTTCCTGGGAGTTGAAGATGATCCTTTAATGCCAGATTTTCCCATCTTCACTCTAAAGACAATCTGTCCTACACTTTCCCTGAGTGCTGAAATGACTTTTACATGCATTTGATCGACTCACCAACAGTCTTTGCCAGGAAAGGAAGAACAGAGGTAGAGATGAATGAGAATTCAGGTAGGAACTACACAAGTTTTTGATCTTTCAGAGAGTTAGAAAAATGGAGGAAAAGAATAAATAAATGAAATGAGAGCCAGCAACTGTATTCGTTTTCTCCCCCTGTGCATCACCTAATCGTGATTAAGCACGGGACGCTAGGGTCCAGTGACTCCACCTATCACGAGCTTAGGTCAGTTACTTTAATGTCTCTGTGCCTCCATTACTGCATCAGTGAGACGGGGATAAAAATAGTATG
Organism: Rhinolophus sinicus; assembly: GCF_057876585.1. Taxonomy (NCBI): domain Eukaryota; kingdom Metazoa; phylum Chordata; class Mammalia; order Chiroptera; family Rhinolophidae; genus Rhinolophus; species Rhinolophus sinicus. The sequence goes on along the minus strand of NC_142515.1, from coordinate 118,123,825 downwards.
TACTTCACGGAGTCGCTGTGAGCTGATCTAGGACACGTGTTGCATAGCTGGTGTTACATATTTGTTAGCTACTGTTATTTCCTCGTTTTCTAGTTATTTCTCGGGTCTGTAGAGATGTGAGGTGGGAAGAGATAATGTGAAGAAAACTCAGGTCCAACCCTCCAGTGGATTATTTATTTGTGATTTGTAGCAATCCTGTATCCCGGCTACGCTTATTTCTCCATCCACATGTTTTTCAGATCGCATTAGAGTCGATTACGATAATGTTGATGAGAATTTGAACCTTTTCACTCATTTATTCCTGCATCTGTGTTTGTTCATTTATTGATTATTTATTTGAGTGAGGGCACAAGGCAATTTATAAACTTGTAGAGAAGCAGAAAACTTTCCCCTTAAGGAACCTGCAGCCATTTGGTTAATGGTAGAAATCATTAACATCTAATCAGACTGATTATGTTTGGTTTATTCTATTAAATTCCCATAAATAAAACGAATCACAAATAAAGGGCTTAGGAAAAATATTTTGGGAGAAACATTCAGTGTCTGTGCTATGAGACTGATATCTCTAGCCATATGCGTACATGCCATCGGTCTTCAGACTACAGATATCGTCCCTCCGTCTTTACCAGTACCTTCCTTTGCAATCACCTGGCATTTTTCCTGCTGTTGTGAACAGAAGCTCCCTGCTTCTAGCTCAGCTAGAACAATAAATAAATACACCTTAAGTCATTCAAGAAACACAGAGTGCCTGCTGTGACCTTAACACTCTATTTCAGGGAAAAACAGTTTAGGGATTATACATTATATAGATACTGACCATAACTTTCAATTTCATTTTTTTGGGATATATTTTAACCCGCAAACTACACCTTTTCATTTGCCATCTGGGCTTTACTGAGGTGTCTGAGGTATGCAGCCACTCTTCAAAATAAGGAATCTAACAGAGGACACCTTTTTCTCTGGACTAGTAAAAAACCATTTTATTGGAAGGAAAATGATGCACTTTTGACTTCGTTCTTCTCCTGGGCTCAGAAAAGGACTCATACCTTCAAGGTTTTTGCATTGCTAGCAAAATTCTATCAGGCCTTCCAGCATACTTCACTTAGCCACTGATGGTGATACCCCTGATGGTAATGGAAGGTCTCCAATCGCCAGAAATATTATGGGTGAACGTGTACTCTGAAAAGAGAACTTTGACCTGAGTCAGCCCCTGACTCCTCTGGGCCACAGTTTTCTCAGGTAAAATTAGAAGTCCATCATGGGAAAGGTGAAATGACCCGTAAGGTTCTTCTATGACCCGCAGCCACCAGCACATGTGGCTCCTTGAGATGTGGCTGGTCCATACTGACATGTGCTGTACGTGCAAAATACACACGAGATTTTGAAGAGTTGGTACAAAAAATGTAAGATGTTTTGTCTATATTGGGTTTAAATATAATTAAAGTGAACTTCACCCACTTTTAAAAATGTGGCTGTAGAGAATTTTAAATAGTGTGTGTGGCTTGTCTTATATTAATATTGGACTGCATCACGTTAGACCTTTAAAACAAAGGGATCAAAATCTTTCTTTAAGGACTTTTAATGTTTATGATCAATGTTTCAATATTGTGGTCCTTATGCCTCTAAAAGTCAAGTTTAAAACTCTTATCTACCAAAAACTAATAAACCTCACATGGGCAGACATTTACCACCAAGTTTCTCGTGAAGTTACTTTCTGTCTGGGTAGGTCCTGTGAAAGTGCTATGGTTCCAATACTCAATGTTCAACCCCAATGGTATTGTCTCAACTGTGTCATTAACATTATGATGAAATACACCAAAATGACAAGAGCGATTATTTTTGGGTAGCGGAGTACTGAGTGATTTTTGAATTTTTAAAATTCTTTCCTTCATCTTTCAATCTTTCAACTAATGAGGACCATTATGTTTCTTCAGCAGATGAATACATATCTTTAAATTTCAGCATGAGTGATTTTACAAATTCTATAAACATCACAAACATGTCAAAAAGATGTCAAATTGAAAGAAAAATATTTCCTAATGCTTTAATCTGCTTTTCTGTATTTCCAGATTTTCTACAGTGAATAGGTTACTTTTATCAAGGGTAAAAAAATATACCTTTTTAAAAAATTGCAATATCTACCCACCCTTTTAACCTTAAACCTAAGTTAATTTGCATGCTCATTTTCTTAGAACTCCTGAAGCTGTTATTGCTGCTGTATTAGACTGAAGAGTAAATATTTTAGGTTTCAGCTTCGATCTTAATGCTAATAACAGCTATTTTAATATTTTTATAACTACCATCAAACAGAGCAGTATTTACAGTCGATGCAGGAGATGGGGAAGAAAACCCAAGACATTTTAATATGCCACCATGCACAGGGGTTTTGGTTGTGGGAAAATGCACATCCAAAGGGGTACCATTCACGTCTGAGTCCTGCAGTCACAGGGGAGGGTACCCTCCTGCATGCAGTTCAGACCAGCACACTTAGGAGGGGGTGTGCACACACACACACACACTCACTCACACACACACTCACATATGCACAAACGAGTGACTGGAGCTGCGCCCTCTCCCAGTCAGCTGAGTACCGCTTGCAGTTGTTTTTCTCACTTGCCCTCCACTCACAGAGGCCAGACCCACTGCCCCACCTGCTTCAGGTACCATGGGGTGCATGCAGAGCTGTGGTGTCACTGTGTGCCTGCCCTGCTGCTTCTGGAAAGAGCTGGGCTTCTAAAGCCTGCCAGGTACCACGGCTTAGCCTGGCAATGTTTCCTTTTTTCCTCTTGAGGCAAAGGGTCTCTTTCCAATTCCCACTGGGCAACAGCCCTTTTGACTATGGCCCTTTAAAGCACAGCAGAACTTACTGTTGGTAGAAAAGATGACTTCTCCCTCCTGCGGGGTGGGATCTGTATCCTGGACCACCTGCAAGGCTCCCACAGTCCGGACAGCAGGGTCCAAAGTGACCGAACTTTCATTTACGGTTGTGTCGCTTGCGCCTGTGATCTGGTTGGTTGGTGGGCCTCCCAGAGATCCCTCGAAGTCTGTGGGCAAGTCGTCCATGCAGTCGGCATTGGGCTGCCAGGAGAGAAAAAGGATCTATTCTTAATGTGTGCCAAGTTAGAGATGAAATGTCCACCGCCTAAATGTTTTGTCTCGATGGAAAACCCAGTTCTTAACTGTTTTCTTCCTGAACCACGTTATTTAAAAATATTCCACATGTAGTTCTGTAATTAACATGAAAACATCTTCCAATATTTCCTTTCCAAATGTTCCATTTAGATCTTGGTACAAGATCTTCTAATTCCAGAAGTAGCAATATCTGTACATTACTTAGAGGGAGTAACATGATATTTATTTATAATGATAGCCCTTCCTATACAGGGTATTGCTTCTCATCTAGGAAATAGCTGACAGCCTGATAATTACCCTCAAAGACTCACACATTGTTTGTAAATATACTGATGACATGGGGTGGCGGTGGGGCGGGGGACAGAATCTGAGTCATTGTCGGAATTGCGAATCAGAAATACAGACACAAACAACACACACAAAAGTCAAAGGTGAGGCTATCTTGTTGTTGCTGTTACTAAACATAAGCCATAAAGTCAGCTGTAGAAAAAAGTTCTATTTACTTAATCTGCAATTGGTCATACATTTGCCACATCCTCTACATTAAAATCCTAACCTAGGTGAGACCATCCAGTGTAATTAATTACCCATTCATTGCAGGACTTGTTCCCCCAGACCCCTGGTGACTCCCCTTGAACAAAAAGAGGAGCTGTCTGCTTTGCAAGGCGGTCTGTGCTGGCCATGGTGTTAGACTGTTGTTATTGGGCAATGGGCAAGTTTTACCCTTTGGTCTTAGTTCTGCTGTTTGAAGTGATAATTGAATATAGCTATTTACCTCTTTTCCACAAACAGCTTTTTAAATGACTTTCAGTTGTGATACCTCTACCCAAATTCATAAAAATCATTTTAAGAGGAGAGATATGGGCTTGAAAAATACTAAGATAGCTATTAGTTAATGTTGTTCTTTATTGTTTTTGCTCTGGTCTTAACATCACCATTGCCTTGAGTGACGATTATTAGATGGCTTTGCACTCCCAGTGGATGAAGATCACGGTGGGCAGGATGGGGTGAGAATTCTGGGTTGACGCTGATTGAATTAACACCACAATGACCACACTGTGTTCAAAGTGCATTAAAAGAGAAAAATCTACAGCCCATGGACTCATTGGGAGCACCAAGCAAGAAATTCAAGGCACGGGACTCTTGTCCTAGTTTCCCCTCTTAGGCCAGTCTCCTGAGTGCCACACCTGTGTTTCTACTCAGCTGGAAATCTCCATTCTCCCACTGAATCCTCAAATTCAGCTCATTCCCTTTTTCTCTGGATCCCCTTTTCTGTTCGCCTTCCTCATTTCTACCGAAAGTGAGTCAACTATTCCCACTCCAGTTGTCGAAAGTCAGTTCACTGAGTGACCAGTCCACCAAATTTCCTGTGACACTGGAACTGAGCTGTTCTGTTCTGAGCATCTCTTGTCCATTACTGGGCTCCGAATCTCCCTATAGTTTCCGCTCCAGTTTATCCCATTCTCTACTTTCGCACCAGAACTCCTAATCACCCCTCAATTTCCAGGCCAAAGGTCTCCTTTTCTAGGTAGTGTTCCCTCCGGCTTGTCATCTTTGATACTCAAACACTTTATCCCCACTTTGCTCATGCCGTTGTGTTCATGGGCTACTGTGTCTGTCTTACTCTATTAGTCGATAAGCTTTTTATTTAAATCTCAGTTGTATTGAGATATAATTGACATGTAAAATTGTATTAGTTTAAAGTGTACACCATAATGATTTGATATATGTACGTATGCATTGCAAAATGATTACTTGAATGTTTAGTTAGCATCCTTCGCTTCACATAGTTACAATTTTTTTTTTTCTTGTGATGGGAATTTTTAAGATCTCTCTTAGCAACTTTTAAATATACGGTATAATATTGTTAACTATAGTCACCGTGCTATACATTACATCCCCATGACTTATTTATCTTATAGTTGGATGTTTGTACCTTTTCACCCCCTTCACACATTTTGCACCACCACCCCTGCCCCCACCTCTGGCAATTACTGATCTGTTCTCGTTTCTATGATTCTACATATAAGTGAGACCCAAGCTTTTTAAAGTGAATCAATACATTACATTGATCTTGAATTCCAAGCCTCATGTAATGCCTGACAATTATTAAGTGGTCGGTAAATGTTGATTTGAAAGTTTTATCTGAGTCTCATTTTACTGCTCTGAGAACTTGGGAACTTAGATCAATTAAGGGGGGATTTGAGAAAATACTTTAAAAACGGTTAAATTATGTGCAAAGGGAAGGTACGCTATTGCAGGGTAGCAGAATATGCCACTCCACAACATGTTACGGGGGCACAGGGATTATTTTGAGCTTAAACAACTGAGAAGTGGATAAAGAAATGCTCTCTGTTCTCCCCCTATTTGCCTAAAAGCAGGATAGAAATTTGTAAAGTGTCCCCTTCTCTGTACCAGGAAGAGAACATCTTATCATCAATGACTGGGAGTCAGCTCTGAAATGGATCTGTACAAACCTTACTAACATGCCCTTATTCACCATTCGTTTCCTCCGTATATTTACCTTCCACAGTCTGCTGTCCTAGAGACTCACAGTCCTTTTCCGTTGTCTTGTCATTTCTCTAAATAGTCATTGCTTGTTTGAAGATGCTATATAAGCTCAAGTTCTAATCACCCCTTTGAGCTACTCATCACGACAGGCTCCCACGTGTATGTGTGATGCATGTGTGAATAAACTTCAGGTTGACTTTCTCTTGTTGATCCTTTACAAGTCTAATCTACAGGCCCCAACTGGAGAACCTAGGAGGGTAGAAGGGAAAATAATCCCCCCCCCCCTCTGTACTATGTAAAGATGCTTCTAAGCAAAACCATTGCATGTAGGGGTGTCGGGGAGGAAAAGCTTCACAAGGAGGGTACTGTGAGGGTTCTTTCAGCCATAAGCATCTGAATTCAATCATCTATGTGATCGCAATTGATATGCTTTTCAAAACGTTGCATTTGCTTGTTGATATTATTTCTTTATTTCTTTTCTTTTTTAAAAAATATATTTTATTCATTTTGATGCAGGGTGTTTGCTTTTACTTTGTAAACTAGTGAAAACAGTATCTCTTTAACAGAGCAGGGAGAGGAAAGAGAATTAGCGCAGTGAGGCTGAGTGGTAGCAAGCATGAATAATCTGGCTTAGATACAGTGTTTAATACACCAACCTTACTGAATCTCTCAGTTTATATCTACGCTAAATGGTTCATCAGATAGAATATATTGAAAAGAAACCCAATTTATATGCCTCTAAGAGACATTAGAGTCATAATGTTTAGTAAAAGATGTCAAATGAACACAGTATAGGTATTCAAATTCAGGTTAGCATGGGGAAACTCCTCAAATAAACCAACTGCCAAAGAGTTAGGGATTTGTGAATACTGCAGCTACACAGGATTTTCTATTTAATAACAGTCATCCTATTCCTACTTGGATAATTGTGATGGGAGAAAGCATTTGCTGAGATATGAAAGACCCAGTTTATATGGTACCTGACAGGCGAAGTCACTGAAACCCGTGTCATCCTCCAGAAACACACCTAGACCTGACTGGACAGAAAGGAGGGTGACACACTGTGATACAGATAGAGGGATGAGAGCACTGCTGATAACAAAAGGACTTCTCCCTGCTCCCTGCCCCCTGCCTTTCAGTTGAGTGTTTTATTTCTCTTGACAAAATATAATGAAAAAAGATACCCATTGTAATGGGAATTTCGTGATCTCTGAGTTTTGCTTTCATTCTTTAGTTCATTTTAGAGAAATGCACTTACAAAATGAAAATGTCCCCCAGCTCTTAGCTTTCAAATTATATTTATTTGCCTTGCAGCACTGGCAGGCACAAGGACACTCAGTCAAAAACAACAAAAATAAAAACAAACAAAAAACACCACCTGTATTTGGACGATCTAGTGGATCAGGATTACAACCAAGTCATTGGTGAGTGGACATTGCTTAAAGGAGAATCAGGGTGAATAAATAGAGTTCTGTGACTGGCCGCCTTCACTCTGAAGGGGTGCAGTGCCACAGACATTTATGGAGGACAACATACGTGAGGAATACGGAGCTAAAGGACCAACAGGCACCAATCATCAGAGAGAGTGACAGGGCCTTTTAAACTGTCCTTGGTTAAGAAGAAATGGAGTATAAGGAGGTTAGGAAAACTAAAACAATTCTTTAAGCTGCACACAAAGGGTTTTGGTTAGCTATAGGAAGTGTTTCCTAGTTGAGAAGCCTGTGAGCTTGTCCAATGACATGGAAAGGTCTAAGAATAGCGGAAAAAAGTCATCTCTTTGGTATAATTTCGGCATGGTGCTACCCAGTGATGAAGGATGGAATGAAACAACATCCAGAAATGCCGCCCAGATCCAGACTTCGGTAGCATCCTCTAGGACAAAACCAGAAAAGCCTCAGGAAGGCACGGAGGGTGGCCATATGGCTGGGTGCTTTGTGAGAAGTCACATGTTATGTATGCCTTCCTCACGGAGAATGTTCTCTTCTCTGGGCGAGCTCGGAAGTAAAATCCAGACTTGATCAGCATAAACTCTGGCCAGAAGGCCCAATGGCTAAAAGTTACGTCATTAGTTTTAGAAATCAACCAAATGGCCACCCAACCATTCTATTTTAAAAGCAATTAATAGTTGTATTCTCAACTCACACGTAAGCTTCTGGAGAAGTTATACCCCCTCAGGAGAAGTTTGGAGTCAAACACTATGTAGTACAAAATGTGGTTGCATTTTCCTGGTCAAAACTTAGGAGCTCTGAAAATATCCTGAGCAATATGAATTGGTCAAATCATGTGTTTGTCTGCTTTTAATTGTGAGAACGTACTCCACAGATTTTGGAGCCCAAAGGCACGCATACACACATGCAAGTACACGCATACATATACTTCCCCCTACCCTTTGTAAAACCCAGTTACAGCCAAAAAGGCAAAAAGTGCAAACACCGAGTTCACTTTCTAAGTCACCGGTATCTGGTAGAGATGTTGGGATTTTACTAGTATTTCACGTCCACGGTCACTGATTTTCTCCTTGAATGTATTCTGCATTTACAACTCTGGTCTGAAAATGTAACGCATTGCCTTTCAACATCTAGCTCAAAGCGATAGTCACACAAGTTGATTTGTGTCTGGTGCATCAACCAGGAAAATCAGCATACAGCTGGCCCAGAGGCAGCGGGTGCAGGGGAGAAAATTCAGCCAGTGTGTGACAGCATAAAGCTTCAGGTGTGCCCTCTCCAACAGTCACTCTGATAGTCCTAGAATGATTAGCCCTAGGGCACTAAAGAAAACCTTTGCTATCTATCTGATCCTCCCTCTTCAGTGACATCTTGGGACTGTTAACTTTCTCTGTTCTCTGCCATCAGTGAAGCGAGGAGGCTGTGGCAGGGGCAGGGGAGGGGGCGGAGGCTGGTCTCTGTACCCCGCTTGGCTAGCTTCTTTTAGACAGCTTCTGCTTTTTTAGGACATCTCTCTGTGCAGCCCTTGGATTTGCTGGCCTAGCTCACTTCCTGCCCTCACACAGCAGCCGGTGTGTCACCAGCCACCAGTCTGTGTCTTCCCTTGCTGAGGGCCTGGGCAAGTCTTCCCCTGGAGTGTCAAGCCAGCCAGGTGCTGGGATTCTCTTTGCCCTGGAGGAGAGACTCGATTTTATAAAACATAACTGAGGCACCAGCGTGATGGTCACACTAGAGTTTAGTGGCTCGGGCTCTAGTTTCCTGCTCCCTCAAGGTCTTCACAGAGGTCTGAGTGCAGCGGTGGGCCTCCTGCCTCGTGTTGGGAAAGGCTCATTTCCTCTGCAAGCTGGGCGACCGTGGGGCCAGGTCAGACAGCGTGGCCTGCAGATCTCGCCGAGGACAGTGCAGGGGTAACGACACAAGAGGAAATTGATGGACAACTGGCTCATCGGGCCTCTGCTGGCGTCTCACCTGCGCTCACACACGGCAGCCCCGGAAGAGAAGTTCGTGAGCTGCACAAGCGGCATCTCGACTCACAGACAAATAACATGCACATTGTGAGAGGGTCATGATGCTCTCAGATTGAGAAAAAGTGAGAGGAAAAGTGTTTTCAGACACGGGACTTCTCCTAAGGCCTCCTCAGATGACACCGCTGCTATGGCATTGAGGGGACATAGAAAATCCAGGGGTGGTGTTTTGTCCCTGCTTTGGGGGTGATGCAGAAAGACAGACATGACGATGCCGTAGGCTGTGCTGTGCTTACCGGGATCCCTAGGGCTTTAAGAATGTTCATCTTGCACATGGGACAGGTGCGATGGTCTAGAAGCCAGGGGTCAACACAGGACTTGTGGAAAAGATGCCTGCAATGAGAACCATACATCTTAGAGCGGCGGCAACTGCAGAGACGCCCTAGTCCACCACAGCCCAGGGACTCATCCAAGGTCACTCGGCTGCTCAGTGGCAGAGCCAAGACTCGAACCTCTGTCTCTGAACACCTGGGAAAATGTGCTCCTTCTTATATCCTGTGGTGACAGAGTCAAACTTTGTCTGGATCCCAGGCGTGTCCTATAGGATTCCAAGTTTCAGGAAATGCAGAGAATGTAGAAACAGAGAGATTTGCCTCTTTCTCAATAGGAAGAGTGTCACTGGAAAGAATGCCAGTGGGGAAACTTACACAGACCTTTCCAGATGATTTGAGAGATGCTACTTTTACATAAATCCAAAATTTCTTTTCCCACAGTCAGAAGACAACTGCAAAATAAAGGCTAATTTCCATTAATATTTGGGGTCTAACACAAAAGGGCAGAAGAGCTCCTGGAAGCATTTAGCAACACACATGACATTTTAAGTTGTTATAGCTGCTGGCTGTCAAATCAGAAGCCAGAATGAAAGGGGCTGTAACCATTATTGTTCGTACAGCGTACAAACTCCAGTGCCATTCCCTCGTGCTATTCCTTATGAGCCTTCGTCTGAGTGGCAGGATAAGGGGGTGTTTAATAAGTACGGGAGGGCCTCCTAACTGAACCTTCTCCCCACTTGGCTCTCAAGAGCCCACTCACTCAGACATATCAGGGACTGCTGGAGTCAGAAGCTTTTCTTCTCACTCACAAGACGCCAGCCCAGAGGCAGAAGCAGTCAGAAGTTCCCGCCTGGGGCAAGAAGAGAGCCTCTGCCTGTCTTAAGTGTGAAGGCTTCCTGAGGACATTCCATCCACCCCTGACTCCCTCTCTCCTCGATGATGCACTATTCCTGGAGTAACTTCCACTGTCTTCTCTCACTTTCCTCTTCTCTTGTTCTAACAGTTGTCTTTGCGTTCGAGGACTTTGGGCTCAAATGCTTAAAAAGGACCCCCCAAATTAGTGAAGTGTGTATCAAGGGCGCCATTTTACACTGAACTTGAGACGTACCCACGTGCCAAGGATGGGATTAGCTGTACACAGGGCACGATCAGGCTGGCGGTTAGAGAAAGGAGAGCAGCGACCTGGATGTGTCAGGATGTTTGCAAGTTACTGTTTAGAACGCCCTGCACACACGCTGCTTGGAAGGCGTGTGTTGCATTCCTTCATTCCTTCATCCGTGCCTTCACCCAACAAGTATTGTGTGCCTAGAACTGTGCTCCTCACCACGTCCGTGTGATAGAGATGTGGCCCCTTCCCTTGGGGAGCGTCACAGGAGAGGCAGACATTAATACAATAATATAAACAAACTACGGAATGACAACAGTGCTGAGTATGACATCAGGAGAACGGAGTTTTGCGGGGGCTTCTCATTGGGAGATTTCTCCTAGTTCAGGTGCACAGGGAGACTTGCCCTGACGAAGTGCCAAGGCTAAGACCTGAGGGCTATAGGCATTATCCACGTGAAGGGGCGCAGAGAAGAAGGAGGGCGTTCTAGGCAGAACAACTGGCTTGGAGAAAAGCCCTGAGCTGGGCACTGGAAGAAGGCCAGTCCTAGTGCAGCGGTGAGGGAGGGGCTGACCCTGGATGGAGCCCCCGGCACCCCCCACCCCTACCCCAGCCAAGCAATACCAAGTGCCCTGCCCCTGCCTTCTGGCGCTACATTCAGGAAACACGTTCCTAATCTGCTCACCAACTGCTGTTCCTCCTGGGAGAAAAGTCAAACATTCTGTCCCTTTGACTGTTTCTGGGAGGCAGGCTCTGCTGTGTCTCCTGCACACATGCTGGAGTCAGAATGATGGGCCCATCGCTAGCTGTTGTAGCTTAAATAAGTCCCTTCTATCCCCAAGTTTCATTTGCTCATCTGTAAGACGGAGATACATCTATTCATGCACAGAAGCCCTCCCTGCGTCTCCAAGCCACAGAAGCCAGTAGTCATTCCCTCACGCCCTAAGTTATTTCTATGTGCACGTCCTTCTTACAGCAGCTCTGTGATGCTTATGGTTAGTTTCACCTGTCAGCTAGGCCAGGCTACATAGTACCAGCTATTCAATGACACACTAACCTAGGTTATTTTGCAGATGTGATTAATGTCTATAACCAGTTGATTTTAAATAAAGGAGATTATCCCCAATAGTCTGGGTGGGCCTAATCCAATCAATCAAAGTTTTCCAAAGCAAAACCTTTTGGAGAAGAAATGCTGCCTCAAGAAGGCAGCATCAGCTCCTGCTCAGTCTTCAGCCTGAAGGCCCGCCCTACAGATTTCAGACTTGCCATCCCCTGCAATCACGTGAGCCAATTCCTTGGAAATCTGCAGTGGGATACAGAGGCTGTCTGGAGACCCCTGACTGAAACCTCCTGCAATGAGAATATACGCTCCCTGAGAGCAAAAGCCTTGTTGGCCTAATTCACGTTGTACCCCAGCATCAGAACACTTCCTGGCACACAGAGGATGCCCAGGGAATATCTGCTGTCCAACTGCATATTTACCAGAGGCCCTGGCACTCCTCACTGCCCGCACAGGCCCATCAAGTCCCAGGGACTCACTCCTCCGACACTTCTTTCACATCCATGCTTTTCTCAGTGCTGCTCCCTCATTCATAATCTCATTACTTTTTTCCCCCCCCTGTATTTTTGCAGTAACATTCAAACTGGTCTCCATGCCACCAGTCTTTTCCTGTTCTCTTCATCCCACTCATCCTTGCCAGATTTATCTTCCTAAAATAAAGGAGGAGTTGCGTCGCCCCCTTGTTCCGTTCTGTTCCGTGCTAGGAGCGGGCAACAACGATGAATAAGACAAGGTCCCTCCCTTCAGGGCAGTGCCACAGGCCTTCAGTGGACCCTTCAGTGGAACCACAGTGTAAAGGCCATCAAGAGGCCACGCTCCTGGGTCCACTGTGTTGTGACTGTTGGATCTTAGGCAAGTCTTAGCTCGTCAAGTCTCAGTTCCTCATCTGTGACATTTTATCTTACAGGCTTATAGGTATGGAGTTTGCAAGTGAATGGGTATGTGCGTGTGCGTGTGAGAGAGAGAAAGAGAGACCGAGAGAGAGAGAGAGAGACAGAGAGACAGAGAGAGAGAGACAGAGAGAGACAGAGAGAGAGAGAGAGACAGAGAGAGAGAGACAGAGAGAGAGACAGAGAGACAGAGAGAGACAGAGAGAGACAGAGAGACAGAGAGAGACAGAGAGAGAGACAGAGAGAGAGAGACAGAGAAAGAGACAGAGAGAGAGACAGAGAGAGAGAGAGACAGAGAGACAGAGAGACAGAGAGAGAGAGACAGAGAGAGAGACAGAGAGAGAGACAGAGAGAGAGACAGAGAGAGAGACAGAGAGAGAGAGAGACAGAGAGAGAGACAGAGAGAGAGACAGAGAGAGAGAGAGACAGAGAGAGAGAGAGACAGAGAGAGAGAGAGAGAGAGAGAGAGAGAGAGAGAATACCCACAAAGTTTCAACCATAAGTCCTGGCCCTCCTTAACTATAAGCCACCATTAGTCTTAATACCACCATCTTGTTTTTAGATATTATGCATCTTGTTTTTAGATATTATGCTATTACTCTGATGTCTGCTCTTCAGAATAAACTTCCTAACGTTGAAAGCAAGTAACTGCAAATTTAAAAAAATGAAAATGAAAATCAAAAAGGGAGCTAAGGGGAGCTAAAGGCCAAAACTAAAAAGTGCTGAAACGACACATAGGGTGATGGTGCTGATGATTAACTCCATCCATTTTCTCTAGCACCACACTTCTTATGCTAGCCATCAACGACGAAGACTATATCCTTATAATGGAAATCGTAAAACATTTTTTCCCCTCCCAAATGGAAAGAAAAATACAAGTCACCAGACTAAATAAATAAACAAAGGAAGAGGGAAAGAATCTGGAGGTTGGTGAAAGGTACAACAGCTCAGCAAACCTCTCTAAGGCAAAGTCAATCTCAACACGTCCTATTCACACGACCGGCAGTTGAGCATTGGCCCTTCCCGTTTTAACAAAGGCTGCGTGAGCAAGTACATCCAGAGAACAACGGGACAAGATATTCGATCTCTTAACTAACCCGATAAGCTGGAAATACAACTGAGGGTTGACCAAAACTTCTTCCTTATTCCCCAATGGGAAGCAAACATTTTCGAAAGAGTTCTTCAAACACCTGACAAAAGTTGATGTGGACGGCTGCGTAATGATGCCGAGAGGATTGTGAATAATACAATAGGTTCTTGTATTTTTAGCAGTAATGAAAACCCAGCTCAACCTGTTTCTCCATCTACTGAGTCTTGTTTTCTGTTGTCCTGTATGTGTGACTCCTGCCCTGATGAAATGACATCTCCCCCCACCTGGAGGAGGAAGGGCTGTGCTGGTCTCTCCATCTCATGCCCTGTTGCAGGCTGGTAGACCCTGCCACCCTGCCGTGGAGGTTAGGATCCCATGGTTTTCCTTTTGGCACCAGTGCAAGCTGTTTCATTCCCCTCGGTGACATGGTCATCAAAGAAGTGAGCCACTCAGGGACCGAAGAATCCCATTCTCCCAGGCACCATTAACTATTAAATAAAACACATCTAGTGCTTCTATGGGTGGTCGGAATATTTCCTCAGAGCCTCTGAATAGTCTCTGTGAAGTTGTCAATGATGCAAGAATGAGGTTTTAATGGATAAATACTAATTTAATTGAATTAATAAATAATACCTACTGGTTACCAAAAGCCTGCTATGTTCCAGACATGTCACATACATTATTAACTCACAGCAACCCTATGAGGTAAAAATTAGTGTTTCCATTCTATGGCAGAGGAAGCTGAGGCCCATTAAAGTAAATTAAAGTACCCCAAGAGCTAGTCCTCTGCAGAGCCAGGGCTCAAACCCAGTGCGAGCCCAGTCCTATAGTTGGTGTTTTCACCCATTCTCTACTCCATGTCCTTCCGCCAACCCCCCCATCGCCCCACTAAACTGTCATGAGTAAGAGGGTGGGGGGAGTGGGAGGAATTCAACATTTCATTCTTTCCAAATGTATTTTTGTGCTGCAGCTTCAAGGAGGCAATATTTTAGTTACAGAGGTTGGGGTTCAAGCAAAACGAAAGGGACAAGTGATCTGCCTTTAGTGTATTTGCTTGGCTACAGAAAGGAAAGCTGCCAAATCTTGGCTTCATTAGGCCTCTCCTTGGCTTGAGTTATTTGTGCAGAGGTTAACAGTGCCCCTAAATGCTCTGTGCCCCCATTCTCCACCGCCCAAAGGGCCTGGGGAAGGTGACTTGGCAGCTCCATCACCTTCCCACAAAGTTTTCACATCTGTATCCTAAAGTGCCCTGGAGGGTGACAGCCACCTTTTCACAATGCTCTTGTCCACCTGGTCTGGTTTCTCTTTCTTGTCTTAGCTTTCCAAAACACAAATGTGATGTCACTCCCCAGACTTGAAATGTTTCCGCTGCTCCCCGCTGCCGCTAGCACAAAGTCAAAATGCCTGAACACAGCACACAAAGACCACATCCAATCTGGCCTTGTCACATGTCACCTCTTCTGCTAGCTCCCATGTTCACCCCACACTCTCACCAGAACTCTGGAATGCCCTTCTTACTTTTTTCTTTTTTTTTTTCAGTGGCAAGTCTCGCTCACATTTCAAGTCACAGCTCAGATAGCCCTTCTCTTCCTTGAACATCCCACCTCTTTTTTCCAAACTCTACCAAGGACATTAGTTCCTTTGCCTTTTCTCCCTGTTGTGTGTCCCCAAAGTATGTTGCAGCAGCTGAGTATGTGCTTCGGGTTTCAGAGTTTGAAGACCACGCCTTAGCTTTGAGACCTTGGGCAAAAGACTAAACTGGTCTGTGGCTCAGTTTTCTGTTAGTGATTTACAACAGTGTCCTTTGATTGTCACAACAACCTTCTGAAGTATTATTATTGTTGGGGATAATCCTTCAGGGGGTTGCTAATGACAATTAAAGGACACAAGGCACTTAGAATTCTACCTGGCACTTAAGAAGCTAGAGTATCACGGTGGTTTTGTTTGTTTTCCTGAATCACTTGTTTATATATGGGTGAAATTAAAAGTATTTTAACAACTGGTACAGCATGGGTCTGACAATCAGAATTGATACCAGCTACAAACAATGAGCACGGCCCTGCAGGCTCAGCGGTCACCCTGATTTACTGTTCTGTGTCCCCAGTGATCTTGTGACACCTTGGAGGGCAGAGACGAAGTGTTTCTATCTATGTCTGAAACCTAGCCGAGTACCTGGATTAGGACATGTTCTCAGTATTGTTTGCTGAAAAAATGATTTCCAAAAGTCCAGATTCCCAAGTCATTATTTAATGAACAGTAATTTTGTTCCTATTTCCTGCAAGTGAGCGTTCTGTGGTAGAGCTTAGTCTGGAAGCAGCTTCCTTACTTTTTATGGACTCTAAAATATGAAAGACTTCTGCCTT
Source organism: Rhinolophus sinicus (assembly GCF_057876585.1). Lineage (NCBI taxonomy): Eukaryota > Metazoa > Chordata > Mammalia > Chiroptera > Rhinolophidae > Rhinolophus > Rhinolophus sinicus. The sequence goes on along the minus strand of NC_142515.1, from coordinate 118,107,933 downwards.
CTCCTGGGAGCGAGTGGCTCCTACTGAGGACATTACAGGCATCAATCGCCCATGCTCTGCCTCGACTGCCAGGTGGACCTCACACAGGGCCGTTCCTTCTATGCAGATCTCACTTTGATTTACGAATCTGGGCATAGGCATTACTCGGTTAGAATGACCAAAATGGCAGTGCTGATGGCTTTTACTCAACATTGGCTATGCCCAGACACCGTAATGGATGTTGCCTAGGAGAAACATATTCACGCCTATCCAGAGGACAAAAGAAATCTAAATTGCTCTCATCGACTTTCTTATAGGATTCCATTTGTTTAGCTGCTCCTAAAATCAAGTGAATTCAGTGAGAACCTCACCAGAATCTTGACTGCCATGGCTTTGAAAAACACGTAGAAATCATTCGTTTTTTTTCTGTGCATTATCTTTGATCCAAATGCTGGGCCAGTGGTCCAGTAACTAGCAGCCCAGGCATTCCGTGTATCATGGAAGTTTTCTCTATCTTCTGCTGTGCTGTACTGGGCAAACCAGTAGTTTAAACCCTTATCCCTCTAAGTGAGAAAGGAGCTCTGCTGACAGAGTAGCAGTTTAATACGGTATAGTCTGGAAGGTGGATTTCTCAGTTACACATGAGGAAGTCTGAGAAAGAATATTTCTGTATATTGTTAAAGAGATTCTAAAGTTGGTACCACAACTCACTACTAGGAATGCGGGATTCTGGGAAAAAGTAGGAAAGTCAACACTGAATAAATTCCCTGATGTGTAATAGTTGTGTAGTACTACTTTATCAGAGCACTGTGCTCGGCATGAGGACGGTACAAAGATGAATCAGACACGCTTCCTGTTGGTTCATCGGCTGATAGGAAGACGCACAGTCCATACTGTGTCGAGGTTAAAAGGTCAGGCTCAGGGGGTAAAGCGGATTTCATTCTAAATCTTAGCTGACTGTCCTGGCATAACCCCTTACCCTCTCTGAGCCTTAGTTTCTTCATTTATAACATGAGGATAATGACAGTACCTAACTGAGGCACTCAGTACTGCTCATCCGATATACTGGCAGTATCTTTCAGGCCGACAGGAAGATTCCAGGCTCTCCTGGTGGTAGCTATGGTCATGGGACTAATTCTGGTCAATATGTTATGAAGATAAATTACAGATTTCACTTCAGGTCATGGCATTTAATGCTAGACTGGTCAATTAATGGCAACTGCTCTGTCAGCATGACTGGCCTGAGCACACTTTCCCAGCTGACACATAATAGACACAAACAAAAGTAAGAAATCTTTGTCGCATTAAGCCACTGAGAGTTTTTTTTTTTTTTTCGTTGTTGTTTTGTTGCTGTAGCAAAGCCTAGCCTATCCTGACTAGTAAAATACCTTACAGGATTATTGTAAGGATTAAATACTTATTTGTAAAGTGCTTAGTTAGCAAGTGTCCAGTGGAAAATAGTGACATTAACTATTTTAAGCAATGTTAGTACAACATGTAAAGTGATGGGTTGTAAATAGGTACAAGTGAAAGTACCACAGAAGTCAAGGAAGGGAGCAGTTACTTTATGGGGAAATTAGGAAACTGTAAGAGCGGCAGAACTTTGACGTGTGGAGATTGGAGGGAAGAAATCCAAGGAGAAGGAACTGACATGAGGAAAGGCAGAGCTGTAATGTTATGATATGGAAGAGAAACTCAGTTGGGTTGAAAGCTAGAAGACTTTAGATCAGGGGTGTGCAAACTGCGGCCCGCGGGCCAACTGCGGCCCGCAATCCATTTTCAATTGGCCCGCAGCAAATTCCAAAAATATATTTAGTTTACTTAAATAAACCAGGTGAGGCAATACATACTTTACGTCGAGTGAGTGGCCCGGCTGTTTGTGTATTTTACCGCATATGGCCCTTGGTGAAAAACGTTGAAAAAAGTTTGGACACTCCTGCTTTAGAAGTAAGAAAAGAAAATAAAGTTGGAAAGGATGGGTCCAAATCAGCATTCTGAACTAATCAAGATGGCTGAGTAGAAAAGAGGTATGAACAGTGAGGAAAATAATCATGGGCCTAGCCAGATTTCCCTCATTCCTTGGGGTGATAAACTTCCACACTGTCTCACATTTCTACATCTCTCTATAGAAAGTCCTTGCAGTGGTGACCACGCAGTGTTTTGGGGCTTGGTGTGGATCAGGCCAGTTAAGCAGACGCAGCCCCTCCCTACCATAAACTCCATCCAACTGGCCCAGTGCCACCCTGTGGGGGCGATTCCACCATTGGGCTTGGTCTGAAATGTTTGGACCAATTATAAGAAACTACATTTCCCTGATTCCCTTTATTTAGGTTATTTAAACATCGTTGAAAAGAAAAAGAAGAAAAGGAAGGGGATAAAAGAGCTGTTACATAGAACCAGTAGAGACCATAATCTGGCTGTTGTTAAAAACAGAATTACTTTGTTTACACAAGGTAAGATGCAATGCTAGTACTTTTACTTGATGGAGGAAAAAAAAAAAAAAGAATGCAATAAAGTAAATTACTTCTCACCTCACTAGCATACGCACTGCCCTCTGTGAAGAAGGTGGGTCTGTTTTCAGGCCCATAGTAACAGGCCTGGAATCACTGTGAAGAAAGTGAAATCCTTCATGCTGGACTAGATTTGATTTGGTCTCCTTGGGGTTTTTACACATGTGGGTTAGAGGAAGATGGGGATTTCTGAGGCAGATTGTTAGCCAAAACCATATTCCCTGAGAGCTGAGAGTAGAGCAAAGCACCCTCACAGAGCAGGGAGAGTGAGGTGTCCAATCCATGCCCACTGTGGAAAGAGAACGGGCTCAGAAGGCAGAAAACCTGGCTTTGCTTTGGGCCCTGTCACCAACCTCTCTGAGTTATGGGATTTTTAAAAACTTAAAATAAAGGGGCATTAATGGTACCTGCCCTATCTATAGTACAGGTTATTGTGAGATACCAATTAGATATTATATGTAAAAGAGCTTCGTAAACAGTAGAGTACTTTTCAAAATTAAAGTATTATGATCAACAGCCACTTATTTCACCAGGTGTCCGTAGGATTGGGTTTAAACAGCATTAAAGAAAAACCCACACAACTTAAAAAACTAAGACACTGCGTCAGATCCTCTTGTTACTACACTCAAATTTCTTTTTTAGCCACAGTGGAAGAAATCGATCCTTTGGGAATGCAAGTTAGGAGGGAACTGCCGAGCTCTCATTCTGGGGCGAGTCTTGCTCCTTTGGCTTCTGGTAGAGGGAGGCTCTGTGCTGAAAACTTGACCCTGGTCTAATTATATCATTTGGCTGGGGCAGCAAAGCTGGTTGGCATTCGTCCCGTCCGTCTAGTTGATTAATATAACTGGGGATCAGGACATTTGAAGTCAGAATGCCATATTTAACAAGGTTATTACAGTTCAAGATCTCTCTCCTAAGGCAGCATGTGCTCTGTTGAAAATATGACAGAAAATAGCACAGCAGACGTTATCAGCACTGCCATTTCCTTTCATGTTTCCTTCCTTTAATCCCTTAGATTAAGCGATACGCCTAATTTTTGGCTGTGTGCACATACAAATCCAAAGTAACCAAAGAAAAATTATTGGAAAATACTGTCAGCACACTTTGAACTTAAGCCTTATGTAATTTTGACTAATGTACAAAGTGAACTACTTTTTTAAAAAAGTCCACAACATAGCTTCTTTGGTATTTAAAATTTGTTTCCCATTATTTTAAATGAAGGTATAAAATTGCATAAGTCTTAAGCTTGATGATTTCTTAGTATGTATATATGGGGGGTGCCAAAAAATGTATACAAGTGGACACTTTGGTCAATGTTGCTCAAGCAGTAGTTTGCTGTAATCAGAAATGTCTGGACGCTGATGGTAACCACTTTGAGCACCTCTAGTAATTGCAGAAGTCAAATGTGACTTGTATTCATCTTTTGTTATTGGTATGCATACGTTGAGTACTATAATTCTAATAATGTTTTCCTTTCTTAAAATGTGTATCCGTTTTTTTGGTGCCCTCTGTACTTATATACACACTACCCAGGTGAAGGTGTACAGTTTCCAGCACCCCGGATAATTCCCTCCCATTCCTTACCAGTCACTATCCACTGCTGGCCATGCATCCAGCCTTATGACTTCTGTCACCATAGACTAGCTCTGCTTGTCATTGAATTTCATATAAATGGAATCATAAAGTATGTATTCCTTTTTGGCCTGGCTTCTTTTGCTCAAAATGATGTTTTCAGATTCATATCCGCTTTGATGTATATTAATAGCTTGTTTCTTTTAATTGCTGAGGAATAGTCCATTGTATATATGTACCCAGATTGATTTATACATTTTTCTGTTGTTAGACATTTGGGTTGTTTTCGTTTTTTGGCAATTATAAATAAACATTCTATGACCATTCTTGTACACATTCTTTCTGTGAACATATGCATTCATATCTCTTAGTTATATGTCTAAGAATACAGAGGCTAGTGTGTGTTTAACTTTAGTAGAAACTGTCAAACAAATGTCCAAAGCAATTGTGCCATTTTAGACTCCCACCACACTGTATAACTTTTAATTTGGCAGAGTACATAAAATTGTGTTGCTGAAAGAGTAAGTTTTTAAAATAATGGTTTTCATGAACAATAACAATTGAATGGGATGCCTTATAGCAACATAAATGTCAGATAAATTTGAAAAATGTAGTTAATCAGTAATTTCTGATTGCTTCATAAAGAGGAAGAGATAAAACTAAACAAAGATAAAAATTCCGAAATATTAAAAGTAGTATCACATTTTATCAGTCCTAGGCCATTCCATTCTCCTACGCCGCACACATTTTAACATCTCTAAAATTAGTAAGCATCTTACAGCCGACGACAATTTACATGAGATATAATATGATATATGAAGAGCTTGTGTGAGTCAACAGTAATATCTCAGACAAATCAAAGGCATGGGTATTGGAACTAAGTGCTACGTTTATAGTTGATTATAAGATGAGAAAGGTGTTTAAAATGGTACTTCTTCACGGTTTCGAAGGAACACTAATGTACATCCTGCTCGGGAGGTGTAAATCGTTACCACCTTTCAGGAAAGCAGTTGGATAAAACTTAGCAAAAGACTTTAAAATCTCTTTTGACCCAGTAAGTTCACTTTTAGGAATGTACCCTAAGACAAAAATATAGAAAAAAATATATGAACAATTAAGGTCATGATTTTATAAGGATGAAAACTGGAAGCAATTTAAATGCTGAACGACAGAGCAGTTAAACTCCAATAATGGACTGTTATGCAACCACTAAAATATTTTAAAATAATTTCTAATGTTAGGAAAATGCTTATTTTTTAATATTAAATGAGAAAGTAGAATAAAAATTGTGTTAATGGCTTGACTCTATGATGCTTAACAATATACATGGTATATATTTAATAATATACCCTGTATAACAATATATATGGGGTTTACTCACATGCATTATAAAAAATAAACATATCAATAATGGCTATTTCTGAGTGGTAAGATTATTTTTGTTTACGTCTTTCTCTACTTTTCTCTATTTTCAAAATTCCATAATTAGCAATGAAACCTTGAAGGTTATTTTAAAAATCATGCTTATATACAAACAGCTATAAACAGAATGGCCAATAATTTAACTTGCATAGCATGAGCAGGAAAGAGTAAGTCAAACCTTATGAAAAACAGCCAACATTTATCACTCTTTTCAAAAAAAGGAACTTGGAAAAGAAAAATTGTTCGTAATCAAGCATATGTCATAGGCACATAGGGTAAAGCCAGGACAGACCATTTCTGCCTGTGTAGAAAGCACTCCTTTGTTTTTCATTTCAAGAGTTACAGGATTCATATTCAGAATCCTGATCACATTACAGCGTTCTGTAAACTTTTTTCACTCATAAAGAGGTTGGAATTTTCTCTCCACATAGACATTCAGTTCATTTTTACTCATCTTACTGTAAAATCAGACTGGTCCCTGGAGTTAAAAATCTTAAGGGGCTAGTGTCTATTTTTGGTGCTTTTAGTATAACTTGATTGTGATGTTTTGAGTTTTCCTATGTTAAAATGATATCCATTGTGGCATCAGGTCATACTTCTTCTTTATGTCATGTTGTTTATTATAATATGATCGTGTCATGTCTGGCAAGGAGAGTGAATGAGACCCCCGCCCCCAAAGGGCAGTTCACAGATGAATATCAGGGTCCAACTGTGATGCTGCCTTGCGTTGTCATGAAAGGATCCAAGACATGGATCACACATCACAGTTTCAGGACAGGCAGGGGAGGTTATGGATTGCTTACGTGGGTTTGGTTGGAAGCATCCAATGAGAACAAGGAAACTCCCTAGGACACACTGACCAAAACAGCCTTCCAGGGAGGCCCATTGGACTCCAGCCACTGTTAGTAAGGCACTTGGGTTACTACTGTGCTCTTACCTGCGTCAGCTCAGTAAATCTCATTAATTTGATTTTAACAAGGCTGAGCCTTGGCAGGAGACTCACTCGAGAACTCTTACTCTGGAAGTCTGTTTCTGCAGAAAGCTTTACAGATGGATCTCTCTACTGTTTGCCCAATGTACTTTATATTACCACGTTTCCCTGAAAATAAGACCTACCCGGACAATCAGCTCTAATGCGTCTTTTGAAGCTAAAATTAATATAAGATCCAGTCTTATTTTACTATTATATAAGACTGGGTCTTATAATATAATATAATATAATATAATATAATATAATATAATATAATATAATATAATATAATATAATAAATATAATATAATATAATACCAGGTCTTATATTAAATTTTGCTCCAAAAGATGCATTAGAGCTGATTGTCTGGCTAGGTCTTATTGTCAGGGAAACATGGTAGATGTCTCCCAGATCCATTTCTTTGGTAGAGGAAAATGTCACCTTTCTTTGGGGACAGGAGTTAATGGATTCTAGGATTTGAAGAGTCAATTAATAATTAGGTGCATGTTAAATATATTGTCAGTCACATCAACTGACAAGGAAAAGTAGCTGTCTGTCTGGTTAGATGGACAGGGATGAGTTACGAGTGTCTTGTCAATTGTAGACACATAGTATATAACAGACCTTCAAAGAATCCATTGAAACTTGTAGACCAAATTTGGGCTTTGATTCAACAGCCCTCAAAAAATTCCTTTTCCAAATCTCCAGGTCTACCACTTTTGGGTTCTATCTGACTCAGATATTGAAATGTCATTAGAAATTCCATTGCCAGTTAGAGTATATATGACCCCAGCTTGCACCTACAAGCTTCATTTGTCCTTTCGCTAATAATTTGTACTGCACTTTTAACAGTAACACTAACTCTGTTTTTGATTTTTAGTCTAGCATAGGACTGTGTTTAAATCTCCGTTTCATCTCTTTCAACATGAATGCTATTAGCCATGTTCTGATCTTTGTAAAAATGTAGACTTAACTTTGAAAGAAAAAAAAGGAAACCGTATGACATATTCTATGTCCTGAATTACTAACGAGAGTTCTTAAATTGATACAATTAAAATTTAACCTCATTCTTAAAACAGAGAGAAGGGAAAGAGGAAGGGTAGCATGGCATTTACACATAGACTCAAACAACTCTTTATCCAAAAGAATTGTGCCTAAATGACCCAGTTATGGGGGTGTTCTTGGGCTGTATAACTCAAAAGAAAGTCTTTAAAAGATAAGCCAAAGTTGGTCCTCAACAGTTTTCAGTGAGAAAGAAAATCCGTTTCAATGCTTGAAATCTGTTTCTTCTATTATAGTTTTTGAGCAATAGTGTGCTAGCTGCTGGATTTTTTTCTGTTGTTTAGAATCTGAATGGAAAGATATGAGCATGTTCTAAAAACAAACAAATACAGATGTATCTATCAGTCACCAACTGATACAGGCAGCCATTTTCAATTATTCCAAATGCTGATTCATGCTGGGTTTTCCTCCTGAATCTCTCCTGAACATGCTTGGATGTCCTTCTCTCTACATCCCCAGTGTCAGCACTCCTATTCAGGCCTCCAGCACTTCCTACATTGACTTTGCAATAGTCTTGAAGAAAGAGTAAAAGTAGGGAATATATCAAATGGAGTCACTTGAACTGAGATGCTAGATTTATTAATATTATGAAGGTTGCAGCATGAGGAAAGACTCTCTTCCTGTTCTAACTAGCCTGGGAACTTAAACTTTTTTGAACTTTCCAGTCTTGCGTCAATGCCTGGATATACATCTGGGCCTGCAGATAACTTAACACTCTAATTACCCCCTGAATGACTCATGTATCCAGGCCCCCTGATTACGCCCTGATGGACACACATATGCATATATTCGCCTGACATTCATTATCCAGACCACTGACCGTGACCAGACCTCCTGGCACCCACCTCCCAGACCATGTGGCATTCATCATCCAGACCGACTAACACGTCACTGATAAGCATCCTGGAGCAATCCAGTAGGGCAATGAACACAGGACTGGTAATTCTCAAGCATGTACTTTTTACTATAAGAGCTTTTAACTTTTCTTTGTTCTTTGGAACACTATTTGGGTTTCTGCTTAAATCAGTGTTTCCCGATTAGCTATTCCTTTTGATCTCAAATAAATGCTTGTTGCCGTTCACTTCGGTCCTTTATTTTTAGGTAACAGTCTCTTCACTGGTCTCTCTGACTCCAGTCAGATCCCTTCAAGCCACGTTCCACCTGGTGCCAACATGCTGTGCATGTAGCACAAACGGAGCCCCTCAGCAGGTCCCCCAGCGCCTGGCTACCATCCAGACTCCTCAGCTGGGCACTGAGGTCCTCAATGATCTGGGCCGGCCTGCTGCTCCACCTTTGCCCCGACACACACATTACACATTGACAATTCCAGGTTCCCATTAGTTATTTTCACTTGGAATACACTTCTTAGCTCTGACTGACTGGAAAACTCTTTTAGTACAACTTGAGGGAAAACAATTAGGCAATTTGAGTTCCTCGCCTTAGAAAAAAAAAGGAAATAATTCAAAATATGAACTGAGGGCTACGCACAAAGCTATTTACTCCAGCCTTATTTATAATAGCAAGAAAAGTGTGTGTGTTGGGGGGCAACTTAAATGTTCAAAAATAATCAAATAAATTATGGCATATGGGATATTATATATCCATTCAAAACGATGTTGACAAAGTTTTAAAGACTTGGAAAACGTTTATTCTAGAAAGGACTTCAGGTGACTTAGGAGATGCAGCTATCCAAAAAGATGCCATAAACCAAAAAAAGAAAGAAAAATAAGAAGGGAAACATAAAATAGAGTCAGGGATGAGTCTACAAAAATACATTTGGCTATGAATGGGCCATAAATTTGGCTCCTAGCTTTCTATCAACAAACAGAAAAAAAACCTGGACAGTATCACCATTCAGTATCCACGATATAAAAACATTCACTTGCTTGGGAGAAATGCAGTTATTCTGTACATGAACTGCTCTGGCGAGTCCCCATGGGGAAGACTACAAAACTCCTAACAAGAGATACAATGGCAGGTTCCCTAAGGTTGCCTCTTACAATAATCCTGGATAAAATGATGGCAATTACACTAGCCAACTCAGTTCTCTTGTAAGAAGCTAATAGGTAATAAGGCACATTTTTAGTTTTCTGTGACTCTGCCTTGTTACAGAAGTACAATTTAGAGAAACATATACCGGGGTGACAAAAAAATATATATAAGAGGACATTTTGGTCAACGTTGCTCAAGCAGTAGTTTGCCATAATCAGAAGTGTCTGGATGCTGATGGGAACCATTTTGAGCACCTCTTGTAATTGAGGAAGTCAAACGTGACTTGTATTCATTCATCTTTTGTTATTGGTATATAGTGAGTGTTACAATTTTAATAGTTTTTTCCTTAAAATGTGTATACATTTTTTGGGCACCCTTTGTATTTCAATTAATCTCTCCAAATAACGTTTTGGTCATACTTCTGATACACTTAATGAATTTAAAGTTGTAGTCACTGAAAAAGTACCTGGAGTCAGGCTAATCTAGCTGGATAATTAAAAATAGACTTATCAGAATGAATAATTAAGGGGCAGGCGGAGAAGCAGAGAGCTTAGTGAGAAGGCTACTGCAGAAAGACAGGAAACAACAGTGGTGCTGATGACGTAGCGATGGTAACAGGGACAGATAGTTTTAAAAACGACAAGAGTAACATCCATTAGTACCGCAATACTAGTAATAATGGTAAATGTAAATATGTAGAATTGTCACTATTTGTTAGGTTTTCAATTGAATACATAAAAACCAATTTCTAGTTAGCCAATTTAAATGAGATTCTTGAATCAAAACCTAAGTTCCTCCAAAGACATTTTCTTGTTAATAAAAGTCAAGCCCAAATTAAAAACAAAACACACAAAGCTGGCACCTTTTCCTAGCTTCTAGAAGTTTTGGGGGCGGGGACTGTCACATTCTCTTCTTCTTGGTAAAAAAGATCAAAGGGAACGGAATCTACCTTGGGTTTCCTATTCATTCCCGATCATATTCTGGCTACCGATCCCTTCATGATCAGGCATAAAATATTTTAAAGAGTTTATTAATTTAATTAAAATAGCACTAGTAAAATTGAGAATTGGTTCCAAGGATCACAGATCTGTTGTTAAAGAAAAGTTGTACTTAAAGCTGGTAGGTATGTTTGTGTACAACTTAACCATGACTACAAATAAGGAAGGAAAGTAATTTATTAGTTCATCCTACTGTTTTTCCCCAAAAATAAGACTTAGTTCGATCATCAGCTCTAATGCATCTTTTGGAGCAAAAATTAATATAAGACCTGGTCTTATTTTAATATAATATAAAACCACATCTTATATGATATAAGACTGGGTCATATAATATAATTGTAATATTATAATAATATATAATATGATATGTAATATTATATTATATACTAATGTAATGTAATATAATATAATGTAATATAATATAATGTAATGTAATATAATATAATATAATATAATATAATATAATATAATATAATATAATATATATTAGAAGACCCGGTCTAATATAATATAATATAATATAATATAATATAATATAATACTGGGTCCTATATTAATTTTTGCTCTAAAAGACGCATTAGATCTGATGGTCTGGCGAGGTCTTATTTTCAGGGAAACACCGTAACTTGTACAAGAGTTTCCAAAAGAGACAAACAAGAGAACTGAAAATATGGTGGGACGAGAGCATCCCTGGGCAATATGGAAAGACACCCTACACAGCAGCAATAGAGCAGAGACGTACCCACTGTGTCAGGAGTTAGGAGGCCACAGAAAAGAGTATGAAAGAAGGAAGAGAATAAACTGGAACATTTTTTGAAACAGTTTTTACTCCAAGGAGATGCAAAGAATTCTGAGGATGAGTCAGCCTAGAAATAATGGAAAGAGAGTCTCTATGAAGTTCATAGGCGCAGAGGCTTGATAATACCCCAGAGGAAATTATCCAGCAAAAAAGCAAATGCCAGTGCATTGGTTTGATAACATCCATTAGTGCAAACTGTCTGGCAGAAACCAGCAAAGGGCATAAAAATATCTTGGTTTTAAAGTCAGCATGGAAAAAACTGTACGAGCTCTTCAAAGAGATATGTGTGGCGTCTAAGATCAAACAGTAATTAGCTATGACCTGTGTTTGGTAATGCTCAATGCATTTGTTATTTAAAGCAGGGCCCACAATAAGGAAATAAAAGCAGATGGACAATAATGAGTTTGAAGCAAAAGGAATCAAGGAATGAGCTGAGAGCCTAATAATGATGTAAAAAGGAAGGGCTTGAGGCCAAACTGAGCTGGCCAGGGGCAAGGGCTAGTATAAGTAACACCAAATTCCTAAAGTGCGGTTTGTTTGTTTGTTTGTGGTAAATATTCAAATCCAATTTTTTTTCTTGGTTAATATTTCCAAAACATTATACTGTGAAAGGAGATCTGGAATAATATACCATGACAATGTAAACTCTGCTAAAGCAATATAATTTGTCGTTATTAAAAATTGAAATCAGCCAAATGTTCCCCAACAGGGGCACGGTACATTAAACTGTGGTACGTCTCTGGCTGGGATATTACGCAGCCTCCAGCAGCTGCGTGTAGAAACATGGGATATACTCATGACAGAGCTCTAAATGAACAAGCTGTTTTGCACTGTATGAATTATGGGGCTGAAGTCATGCTGTATAGAGTTTTAAAACAGATTTTCTTACATTTGGAAAGTTCTTTGGATTCTCAGGAAAAAGTTGCTATTTAATTTTAATTTGTTTTGGATATATATATTTTTTTATTAGTAGCAGCCTCACAGGGCTCTATACAATCTCCAGGTAGCAAAATAATGGAAAGCACTTTCTTTGCTTATAACTGTCAGGCTTTAGGAAACCCTTCATGAAATCTGCACAGATGAAAGGCTGAGAGGCTCTTTTGGTTCATATGCTGCCATTCTTTGCCAGTGTTTCTAAAAGTCACCAAGTAAACACCAAGTGTAAGGTCTACAGAGAGAATTTATGCATGGTACCCTCATATGAAGGAAACTACCAAGTATTTAGGTGCCAGATTTACGATTTTGTCTAAGAGATAGTCCAGTATCTATAAACCAAGGAAAGCGAATCCCACTGGGAGGCCGGGGCTGGGACACCAGAGCGCAGTGTCCTCAAGCCTGGTTTCCTAATGACCCATTATCCTAAAAGCATTTCAAGTACAATCCGTTCCCCTTGGGAGTTTCTGCATTTATTTAAGTATCCTGTTTTTGTTTTTTGTCACTTCTTTGTCATTTTGGGATTATTAAACCAATTCCTCTAAAGACATACTTTATTTCTCTTATAATTCTAATAAAGAGTTCTCAGAGATGCATTGTTGTATGAATGAATGGATTGTTTTGTATCTTTGTGTGTCTTCCATCTATGTGTATTTTTTCTACTTTATTTGCTTAAATACGCTAAGGATTTTTAAAGCCAATCTTTCTAAGTGAAGACCATTTCTTCAAGGCAGAATTTTAATTTTTATTTTTAGGACACTCGCACAGATGCAAGGACACTAAATAAAAATGGTTTTTTAATTACAGGAGGATAGCATTTAGACAATTCTAAAATAATTTAGTTGAAGTATTTAAATTAATTTTAACTGTGTAAAAATAATTCAGACACCTTAACAATAAATTTCAATTAGGACGAGGGATGAGGGTTATGTGAAAATCACCTGGGGAGATTACACACTGGCACCTTCTCCTAGATTCTAGAAGTTTTGGGGGAGGGACTGTCACATTCTGTTCCTATTAGTAAACACAAACAAACAAACAAACAAACAAAAAAACAAGGGAAATGGAGTCTGCTGTTGGCTTCCTGCTCATTCCTGACCATATTCTGGTTGCGGATCCTTCATGATAATCCATAAAATACTTTGAAAGAGTTCATTCATTGAATTAAAATAGCACTTGTGAAAATCAAGCACTGATTCTGAATATCACAGATCTGTTGTTCAAGAAAACTGGTGCAGGGAACCATGTCATCACACTGTTATCATGAGATTCTAGTTCACAGCAGTAGACTTCCTTTGGTGCAAAAGGGGTGAGATAAATATTTCTAATTTCACGAGACACAATGTTCTCAAGGGGAAAGGTTACACAAAAAGAACGACACAGGAACACAGAAACACGTGGGCAGATGGGCCGAGCCGGTCTGAGGCCGAGGCCAGCATGACCCAGTGCAAAGCAGGCAGCCTAGTGACTCACCGGCAGGGTAAGATCCGGACGATATCGCTCGGCTTGTACCCTTCGATACAAACCGCACAGTTGTCAAAATCGGACTCTGTTTCCTGCAACCGAGAAAGCACAGATGAGCTTACTTTCGTAGCTCGAGCTCTTGTGTCCCACACCCAACCAACATGTCAAAGGAGGGTGTGCCTGGAGCCAGGGTTTAGCTGTGTTAGGGCCAATTTTCTTAATGATTTACTGTATATTGGCTTAGTTTCTAGTCCTTCCAACCTCCACTTTTTGTTTCTGGGTTCTACCGCAAGCGCTTTTGTAAGGAAACAATTTTTAAATGACCTATTATTAATAATGCTATTTATTATAACTAGAGGTGATCTATCAAACACTCGAGGATGAGAAATATTACGTAGGGAGAATTGTCTGAATGATATTTAATTTACCCATTCCTTGGGAATCTAAGGTATACAACTCTAAAATAGTGGTTCTAACATTTTTTTCAAGTACATAAATTTCCTTTAATTCCCCATAAAATATGACTTATGTAATAGTCTTTGTTCTTTTATTATTCTCTGTTTGAAGGGGAAAAGTAAGGGGAAAAATACTTTAAATTTAGTAGTGATTTTAAAAGAATTTTAGCTTATTAAGCTCAGTAGCATTTTTATATAGTTGAAAAACAGCAGCCCATAATTAATGAGACAAATCAATTATCCAGACTAGAGACAACACCCGGTACACACTGCATCCCTTACAATGTCCCAGGAGCCCCAAATCCATGTCTTCAGTCCACTGTTCTAAAATGTCTCCTGGGGAGCAGTGGACCTCCCCGCTTTTGTGTCCCTCCTCAAGATCTCTTTCTGCTTTTGGCTGTACGTCATCCTTCTACAGCAAGGGAAGCTGTTGTCATGCCTCTGAGGTTCTAGATACCAGGTTTCAGAGGCCTGAGATATGCTTCCTGCATTTACTGTAGACTTAAGTGGAGGGTATCATTCAGCACATGACACTGTCTTCCATCCAAGGATTCATGGAAAAACTCTCGCAAGTCATTAATACCAGACACAATCATTTTATTTTTATCTCGTGGGACACTGGAATCAGGATATTAGATACTGTTTGAAAATTGAACATTGCTTCCTTCTTTGCATTGGCTGATAGGAAGCCCCACCATAAATTTGGGACCCATTTCTGTTATACATTTCAGATGATGTACTAATTTCATCCTGGCTTCATCTGTTTTTTTGTTTTTTGTTTTTCTACACTTCCTTTTTAATTTCTCATACTTTCTACCCCACTACTTTGCTGTCCTATTGTATGCATTTTATAAACTTCTGTAAATCATATTTTAACGACGGGTATAATGACAGATGCTTCTTTGAGAACTATTAGCATGCATTCCCCCTTTCCCAGCTTTCTCGCTCTCCTGGCCTGGCTGCCCGCAAAGCCAGGAGCTCCTTTGAATAGCTCCTCACCCAAAAGAAAAGCGGCTGTTACCTTGTCACCTTTCTTGATGGTTCTGACCTGGAGCTTGCTGATTGCTTTCTTTGCTGCATCTCCCAGTCGGCGCTGAAAAACAAAAAGCTGCTTGTTAGTAATAAAGACCTAGAATTCTTGACTCTGTGTGTAGTGACACTTCATACACCAGGGCAGCTATCTCTGCAATCATGCACAAGAGGCATGAATATTAATGATGATGGCTGGAAGACAGGGGCTGCTGATGTGTGTGCAAAGGGACGGCAGGAATTGAGGTCTATTAGAGAGCTCTTCCAGCCTAATTAGAGAAAATCTTCATGCCTACTATTAAGCAAGTGGCAGATGACATGGAAAGATCCTACTCCCCATGACTTTAGTGCAGGTTACATCTCCACAGACTAGCAAACAAAACCAAACCAAACCCCAAAAACCAAAAAACAAACAAACAAAACAACAACGTAGTAATGTGCCACTGTCATCACTTACTTTGTGAAATGGAGATAGTTAATCTGGAATAGCTGGAATAAATCTCTCTTCTTTTTCACAATCAGGGTTTACTGCTTGTGTATTCCTGTCAGTTTGGAATTTTAAGGAATTTCTTTTGCTTATGTAGACTCAATCTAGGTTTATATTTGGTCTATACTCTCCTATCTCGTCACATTCTTGCATACCAGTTTTGCCTCCTTTGTGTATGTTTAAGTGTGAGTGGCAATATAGGAAAGTGCAGAAAACATACATGTTCAGTTTAATAAATAATTAAAAAGCAAACCCCTGGGTAATTATCATCACCCACATGAAGAAATATTATATTATCCACTATTTCTCAAAATAAAGTAACCTTTCTAATGAGTGCTGCAAAAATGCAATGATAGAGCAATAAGGAAGAGTGAGAGACAGAGAGGGGGGAAAGAATTAAGGTTTAATCTGTCAAGGAAAAAAAGGGTTTGCTTCTGTGCTTGTGAGTTTTCCACATGTTATGTCACCTTCCTCGGTACTCATATGTGTACTATTTGTATCGATGTGTATTTGCAGCATTAAAATGTATTTGAAGTATTAAGATAAATGGCACAAACATAAAATATAATAAGCATTTATTTGCTTTCACTAATTTTGTGCCTTTTGGAAATAACATTCAAGCTTCTTTCTTTTTGTTAAAATAGTGAACTTACTAGTGAACAGTTAATATATCCTAGGTACCATGCTTAAAGCATTATGTGCAGTATCACCTTTATCCTTACAACAACTCTATGAGAAAAATACTATCTCATAGAATGAACTGAGACTTTTTATAGAGCGTGAGTGACTTGCTTTAATATCATAGAGTTAGTGAAAGGTCAGTCAGAATCTGAATAAAATTAAGTCTGACTTTAAAGCCAAAGTCAAACTACCATTCTCATTATTCACCAAACCATCACCCAATCGACCAACCAGCCTAAGTTAGCCAACCAACCAACATCTGCCCAATCAGAGAACCAACTAACCAACCAGCCCACCAACCAACATTTGGCTAACCAGGTACCCAACCACTATCTAGCCAGCTAACAAGCCATCCAGCTAACCAATCAATCAGCTAACCCGCCAATCAACGTCTGGCCAGCCAGCAAAGAAATCAACCAGCCATTCAGCCAACCAACTCACAAAACTGCTGGCCAACCAATCAAAATCTATTAAGTGCCTATCATGAGGCACTTCCCTTAACACACAGCAGTTACAGTAAATAAGTAGAAAAGGAGATGTTCTTGTTAATTTACTTTTCTCTTTGATATTTCATTTTTAGTTTCTAAAATAAGTACTGGCATTTTTAACAGAAGAGTAAGCTTTGGCTGTTTCCTAAAAGGAGACTTACATACATTTGAGATTTATGCAGAAATCCATGGGTAGCTAGCAAACTAAGGTAGCAGAAAAAATAGGAAAAGTCTGTAATGATACGTAAACGCCAAGGGGAACAGTGAGAAGAAAAGAACTGAGGTAAAACTAAACAGGATGAAACTCTCTTTCCTCTCCTCTTCCTCTGTTATTATCCTGAGGTCTCCCTCAACTCAAGCCACTTTTGGGGGAGCCCTTTCTAGGTGTCTTCTAGGAGAGAAGATCCCTGTAGTCTAAACCATCACAGCATCATCTTGTCCATCTGCTTCATAGCACGGTTACAACATTTGCAATTTGCTATTTTTAAGATCAATGCCCGTTACTTTTCTCTCATGTAAGCTCCCTGAGGACAGCACTATGTGATGTTTCCTTCCCGTTAATATAAATAGAGCTGCCTTCAGTAATTGACACTGGATCATTCAGCACATATATTGGATCACTGAGTTTGTCTCAGGCACAGCTCTGGGTTTTGAAAAAAATGATAGTGAGCGAACACACACACAAATTCCTGCTCTCTGTAACTTACTATCTAGTGGAAACTCTATAAATGGTTTATGAGTGAATACAATCTTAAACCAATAGATTTGTTTTAAAAGCATGGACAACAATCTGACAAATTTAGCTAGTTAATGGGAAAATATGTGGACAAATCACAAGTAATACATGAGGTTAGGTAAGAAAAGCTATGTTCCTGACTTTGACAAAATCAGCCTGTGTCAACTAAGAGCTGCTTTTCATTGAAGAAGCCAGCAGCAAGAATGAAAAAGAATTGAAAGGCATGGAGAAGGGGCTACTAGTTATGGGGAGGGAATACAATAAACCTGCAGAATATTATATTCAGAATAAGAAATCTAGACCTAAGACAAACAAATGTTGATTGTTTTAATTTGAAGTTAGGAACACAGATATTTCTGCAATTGTGTTTAATTGGTATATATAATAGATGGCCCCAATTCCATCACTCAAATTGTTTTTTAGTTTCAAAAGCTAAGCAGAACAATTAAGTAGCAAAGATTATTTTCAAACAATGATCATAAATTATACTCAAGGGAAGACCCATGTTTTGTTTTGTTTTTTAAAGGAGGTGAACCAGAATAATGCTTTCAAAATTTAATTTCATTTAAAACAATTCTTTAGCAAATGAAATATGCTTCTTCAATGGGAGCATGGCAAGTAAATTCAAAGACGACTTTCTAGCTTGGCCATGTGTTAAACTTTACTTTTGGCTATATCTGAATAAACATGGGGTGGTTTTTTAAAAAAAAATCCCTTTCTCTCTTCCAGAAAAAAAAAGCGCCCCCCTTTTCCCCATGCCCCTTTAAAGGAAAATGCAAGCTGCCTTTATTTAAAAAGAAAAAAAATGTGTCTCTTCAGGAAATGAAAAGTAACCAGACATTAAGGTACCAGGGATTATGGCTAAAAGCAGAGTTCATGATTAGGGAATCAGAAAGAGAAATTCCATTACTGGCATTCTGGTGACTGAGGGCTGAGAGGTTAAAGGAGCTCAGCAGAGGATAAAGGCATTTGGAAGATGGGCTTCTCCAATTAGCAGAACTAACAGATGGAGAAATTAGATAATTCACCTATACCTCTTTTGAAGAGGAAAATGATAGTGCATTGTGAGTGGCTGATAAAGGAAAGAAAGTCTGACCTTTCAGGGGTAGAGCAGACATTCTAGAGACCTGGAGAATACAGAAAAATGAGCTTCTGGGATACATATGACAAGTCATGGGAACATGTGGAGCTAAATTTTTCAGTACAAGTCTAGATTAACAAAATAAGGAGATAAAGTTTTAAAAAATGGCATTTGCATGTAGTCAGATTTTGTCAGTATATGCCCATCTCTATTTCTTTTTAAGTGACATGAAAATGAAACACTGAAATACTGACTTCTGAATAAAAAACTCTCATTTTCAACAATTTTCCAACTTGTTGGATTTCCAAAATGCAAACTAACGAGATGATAAGTAGAAACATAAATATTCTTAATGAAATGGCCCAAGTAAAGCAGTTGTTGCTTTTGTAGTTGGTCTTTTCTATCTCTGGGTTTTTAACTGCACCAAGTATAATAATAAATGGAGGTGCTTTGTCCCACATTCCTGTTGCTGATTTTTTGGCCCTTCTCAAAGTGAGTCATTATGGAACCTGAATGGGAATCTAGGGATCAGAACCAGGAGTCCATCACAAAACACATCCTTTTCTGTATGGTTCTCAAAAATGCAGGGTAACACAATATAAATGGAAGATGTAATGTGATGTGAATGGCAGACCTAGGGACCACTTCGGATTTGTAGAGGCTTTTGTTTCAGGTGGGGGTTCCTTTCTCTTCTCCAGGGGGCTCCTACAGATTTTCTCTAACCCAACCAGATCCAAATCATACTTTTCACTAAAGATTGTCAGGATTTGGGCCGTTTTAGTAGTTAGATTTATCCATCAATCTGATCTAAACAGGTATAAGAAAGTATTTACCAAGGTTATTGGTTCCTTGACAATATTGAAGATACACTGCTTTATGGAAAATAAATACAGAATCATTTATTAAAAGAATGAAGTTCTACATAAATGCCAACAAGGAGGGTAAACAGTAACAGACTCCAGTTCAACCCAAGACACATAAATTAGTGACCTTCTGAATATTTAAGAAACTAAGAAAAATAAGACACTTTCCTCTTGTCCCCTTCTGTGTTATAAACAGAAATGCATTGGAAGTGATAAAAATACTAGGAACATAAAGCTGCCGAAACACAGCATCAAAGTTGAGTTTATGTTCTATCTCATTTGATTGGATAATTCTGTATCATATTTGTCCCTTTTTTCTGACAGCTATATTTTATAATCACGATTATCATCACCACCACCACCACCACCACCACCACTGGAAAAATAATAAAGTATTTTTATGTTCTAGGTGAAGGGAGGACACTGTAAATGTAAGCAGACTTGCCCGGAACCTCATGTGGCCACGGGTGACGCAGACACTTCCCTCACTCACTCTAATACATAATAACGATCCTTCCAGGCCTGGCTGAGGCAAGACTAATCTTTGCACCGTCAGTTCAGTCCGTTTCTATGATGTAGGTCACCAGTCCATACATCCAGCAAAATGGACAAAGGAATTAGGCTGACTGTATTCTGACCGCCATGGTGACCTCCTCCTCGATGGACGACATAAAGCTGATTGTGCACACACGACGCGAGGAAAAACATCAGGGCTATTTTTTGTGGGAAGTGCTATTTGCTATTGAGGAGAAGGCAATGGTTTGGAAGTTAGAAGATCCAGGTTTTAGTCCCATTTCTATCACTGCCTAACGGTGTGACTCTGGCCAAGTCACTTAAACATTCTGTACTTCAGTTACCCTTCTTAGTAAAATTAGTCATGTCACTTCCAATTTTACCAGCTCACAATTTTCATGTACGCAGAACAGAACGGGGAGGGAAAGATCCCTTAAGATCTGGATTGAAAAACATGGATTCATGGCTAATGACACCACTGAATACTTCATGGATATAACACACATTTTGTCTTTCTGTCCCCTTGAGCACTCTGCACTTTCTCAACCAAGCAATGTCTGGCCAGCCAGCTAAGGTAAAATGTCATTTTGGTACTTGTTCTTTAGGACACAGAAGCATTTCTGTCTGCAGAGCCGACCCTTGGTGGCTGACACTTGGCATATTCTTTTCCCTTCCCTTTCTCTTTCCCTGTGAACTTCAAGTTTGTTTTAAATCCCATTATTTCCCTTGTTCCAGCATCCCTTCAGGACCAATGGGTGAAAATGAAATCAAAGAGACAGGAGCCATGTACATGCAAATAATAGAAACAGGCATTCACAGGGACAGGCAACTCTTTCACGAAAACTTGATTGAATGTCATTACCAGGCCTCATATAAAACAACACAAAGCAGGTCTGGTTTCCCTGGATTAGCCTCAAAGACACTATTGTTTATGAAAAACAAAAAAGAACCAAACTTACTTAGTTGATCTGATCAGCTCATATTTGAAATACCTGCCACCTATTGAGAGTCCTGTGGTTTTCAGGACACAGACCCGGTCCTTGTGTCTGAGATGGGGTCCTAGGAAACATAAGACAATGTCCCAGAGCGTCACCAGGAGGCAGGCTCACCTGCCACGGCAGGGATGCTGCTTGCTGGCTTTGCCATTCTGCAGGGTTTCTATAAACAAGCAGCCAAAGTGGCACATCTGGAAAATGAGGGACACATGGATCCCTAACCTCCTGGTTAAGAGGAGGACTGCCCATAATGCACATGGTGCTTGGGGCCAAGCGTCTGCCATGTACCTGGCTCCCCACCTCAAAGTTCAAGAAGAGGTCACTAGAAGGGAGGTTGGTGGTTGGATAGAATGAAGAATTCTTGGTCTTCTCTGTGGAGCCCCCAGGGGTGGAGAATCTTAGACTAGACATTAGACAGGAACTACCAACCAATCCTTACTTCTAAAGACAAAGAGGGCCAATATCCAAACAGTAGAATGTATTCAGTGCCACAGGTACATTTTTTTTTTTTTTTTTTTGGTAAGAGAAAACATCTTCATCCATAGCTGGTTTAATAAATATAACATATGCAGAAAATTAAATGTTACGCAGTCATTAGGAATGAGAAGGCAGCTTCAACTGAGTGCTGATATCAATTACTCTCCAAGATAAAGTGAGAAATAAAGGTACAGAGTTAAGTATGCTAGCATTTGTTTAAACACACCACACACACACACACACACACACACACAAACACACACACACAAATACACATGTTTGCAAGCACATAAAATATGTCTAGAAGAGAAAATTTTCCAGGGAGAAGACCTGAGTAACTAAGGGACAGACATGGGAAGGCAATTACTTTTCATTTTTATCATTTTATACTTTTGCATTTTATACCATGTGTATGTATTATATGTTCCAAAATTAATTGTTCCTTAAAATAGCTTTTGTTTTTTACCTTCTTTTTTTCCGTTCATAAGGAGGAAATCCTGGCTTTTCCCAAATTACGTTGCCACTATTAGCATAATCTCGGCTCACTTGCCCTTTGTCCCTTTATTATGTGCCTCAATAAATAATTGTCCAAAAAATCAGCAACAGGAATGTGGGCTAAATCACCTCCATTTCACAGAACAATACTAGGAAAACATCAAAATAAGTGTATTTGGAAAAGATCTGAAAAGCGATACAGCAAATATTAACAGTGTTTATCTTGAGTCGGGTACAACATGTAGTTTTGGTTTTGCCTTGGTATTTTCTTTGATTTCCAAAGTTGATACAATAACATATCTTACTTTTGTAATAATTTTTAAGTTTTTTTTTTTTTTTTTTTTTTTAACTTTTTGCTACTCACCTGGTTCCTGTCTCTGGCATTTGCATATCGAAACCTCTGGATATAATAAAAGACCAGCCATGCGAGGGAAATGATCATCAGGACGATAAAGGAGATGGACACAAACACAACTGACGTGCGGCTCACGTATTTCTGCAAGTTGCGCGTTCCAATGGTGATGTACATCGTCACCGTGATGTTTCTTTCGAGCAGGCTGACTATCTCCTTCCCTTTTGGCTCAGGAATCATTATAGCCACGATGTCTTCCACACCTGTTGTGAGAGGGGCAAGGAAGGGCCGATAAGGGTAAGGGGGTAGGAGAGAGAGGGGGAGAAGCATAGTGAGATGTCTGGATAAAGTAACAACCACCAAATAATGACACTACTTTTGACAATTCTTTGCCAGAGCTGATAGCCAGGTCTCATTCTAAGATCTAACAACCAGAAATTGAGTCAAATTTTCTCTTTCTTTAGCTACCTTAGGATGCTGCCGTCTTTTCTGAGAAAAGAACCTAAAAGGAACTCATAATTTTGGTACCAGTGAGGTCACGATCAAGCTACCGTCCAACTCTCTAAGACGTTGTTGACTCTGATCTTAAAGGTAGACCCTTCCCAGCTAGTTCAAGTTCACAGGCCTATGTTGCACTTCACAGACGCCCTCGGGAGGGGAAAAGGCACTCTGTACCCCATGGCACAAGGGGAAAGTGCCCAGTTTTATGCCATCTGTCTTTGAGCTCTCTTTCTATCCCAAAGACACTCTGAATGCTTGATTACAGATCTCTACTTATCACTTTCAGGGCAATTTTATCCTACAGGGAGGACCCAAAGCAACCCCAAATAGAGTTTCTTAACAGTAAGATATGCCAACATAAAATAATGGTCTCAGAACTATTTTCTGCTTTTTCCCCCCACCCAATTCAATGTAAACAGCTTGTGTATCCTCATACCAAGCTAGGGGAGATGGAGGCTGTACAGATACTTCCGGGATTGTCTCATCTCTGCCCCCTGTTAGTGCACAGTTGGAAGCAAGAGTGGCCACTTTCTTGTGTCTGAGTTATCTGGGGCATTGCCTCTGTTCTTCATGACACAGGGAGGCACAGCCTGTAGGTGAGGAGCGCTGGGGCCTCCACAAGGGGGTCCTTAGTTAAAGAGATGATACCAGCTTCAAATGAACCAACTTGACATGTCACTGGACTGAGCTATGGACTAGAGCATCAGTTTCACTCAGATAGGTTCTCAGCGATCACCCCAATTCAGAATTATGCCCGCAGAGCTCTTCACAGGCTCTACTTCCACATGGAAATATCCTATTACCTGGGGTGACTACAAATTACAGAGAACAAATTTGCAACTAGGATGTTGTAGCTTCGGGACAAAATTCAAGACCGCTATAGCGGCTTCAAGCCAGACTTATTCACATGCTGAGGTCAGCCAGCTGAATAGAGGTAGCAGATTGTATTTGCTGTGGGTGTTCCAAGTCTCTTAGAAGGTTCTTAGGGCTGACACTTGACCTTGATCTCTATGCAGGTTTTCAATCATAAGTTCCTTGATGGTATGTCACTTAGGCTGAATAGATGCTTTAATAGCTAACCACATACAAAAGTGTCTCTGTATGCTACATCAATTACATATTTTTAAAAATTCCAAAAATCTTTGCATTGGCCCAAGTGTAAATCACAAAGCCACACTGTGTTTAGATTTGGCTGTTATTTCTGGGAATTACTGAAAGTGATGGCTTGAATTTCAACTTTGCAGAATTTACTGACAATTTTGATGTTCCTTCTTTTTCTCTGTTTACTTTGGCTCGTGGCTACATGTGGTCTGAGGTTTTGTGAGGGATTAAGGCTGCTGGCAGGTCTTGTCTCTACAGAAATATGATCTTCTTTGTATACTGGACTAAATCGGCCTGCGGAGGCTCGTCTCGGTGCTGTAACCATATTATAGATATTTAAGCAGTGGTAGAATCATAACTTTTCACTTAGTTTACCCTCTTATTTATATATTTTTAAGCATGTCTATTCAAGGTTCTAGAATAAGAGTTTTTTGAGAAGGGGCCCTTGCGGTTATTTATAAGACTATGCCTGCTCAGACTTTCACAAGTTTTACATTTTTTAGTAGTCAGATTTTAATAAAATATTCCTTTATGGCTTTTAGTTTCAACACTCTGCTTAGGAACCTCTTTTCCACCAGAGATGATAGAAATGCTCATCTAAAATTGCTTTTCGAAAACTTTTGGCTTTACTTTTTACATTTAAATCTTGAATGACCTACATGTGATTTAATAACACAACATATAGAGTATTGAGCTCTTATGATGTGATAGGCAGAAAGGAGACAGAGAAGAGGCAATTTATTTTTCCCCTAAATAGTCAGATGTATTTGGGTCTACTTTTGGATTTTATTTTACCGTAAGGGTGACCTATCTTCTGTTGAACCTTCACCAGGCCGTTTTAGTTGTCTTGGCTTTTAACATACTGTGTTTCCCCAAAACTAAGACCTACCCCGAAAATAAGCCCCAGTTAAGATTGTCATCCAGATGGATGCATTTAGTACTTTATGACGATGTTCCAGAAGAAGATGACATGACTGTATTTGAATAAATGTAGATTGTTGCATGTGAAAAAATAAGACATCCCCTGAAAATACACCCTAAAGCATCTTTTGGAGCAGAAATTAATATAAGACCCAGTCTTATTTTCGGGGAAACACGGTATTTACTATCTGGTAACCTAACTCTTCCTTCACTAATTTCCCCCTTACAATTTTCTTATTATCTATTTATATTAAGAGACCATAGTGCCTAATGGTAAAGGGTTGGGCTCTGGATCTGGACAGCCTATTTCAAAACCTAGCTCAGCATTTCAAAAATAGGCAACCAACTTTTGGATAGCCACAAAGTTCTCAATTACTCATCATCCATTTTGAGGAACCTGAGAAAACATTTCCTCTTCCTGTAGGGCAAAGTATAATTAACTATTTTAAACTTAAGTGCTTAGTTACACTACCTGTATCACTCATACTACTGTTATGTCTTCCTGATACATGACTTCCGCTTGGAGGGACTGGAAATGGCAGTGGGGCAGTTCTAGTCAACCTTACGTATCTTCACTATTCATAATGAATTTCTAGGGCTGATGATGGTAACAAAAGAGGAGATGGGATTCTGATATATTTCTCCATGCACTTTACACTATGTATTGTGCATGGTAAAAAGAGATGCGGAGGGTATGCATTTACCCCAATAGAAATCGTCATTAAGAACTTAGGTTCATAGGGGTATCCAAAAACGGCACAAAGTCAAATGGATTTGGATGAATTACCTGACCAGTCTGATCAATACAGAAAGTCCAGGGCAGAAAGCAACTGTAGGATCGAATCTATTCAAAGGAAACATGTGCACCAATGGGAGTTATCAGATAATTCCTTGATCTTTGCTTCGTTTTGGGACATGCAGCTAGTGTGTCAGGGACAAGCCAGCAGATTCTCCCCAGGTGCACTGTGGGAGGGAGGAGGGGGGAGGACCAGGGCTGAGGAGGGGGACAGAGTGCTGAAAGCCCAGCTGAGTGATCTCATTAATCGCTGCCCTAAGTATCTAACCTATGACACACGGGAGGCTCTGAGACCCAGGGAAGAGAAGTTAACCAATAGCATATATTGTATGAATGCAATCTACAAAGAGGCCTTGCTATTTGGGCAATTCAATGTTTCCTGTGACTCCTGGTCACTCTATTATCGATTGCCTCCTTTTGCAAAATTGTGTCAATTTACCATCAAGTTTCCTGAGTGATCACTGTTAGGGCATTATGGTATATTCTGGAAAAGCTCTTTAGCCCTGCCAGAGAACGTGTGACCATATGACCTGGCCGTCAGGCAAACAGCAGGGGCATCCTGTGTATTTAGTGCTTCCTTTTCCCAGGACCGTACTCAATTGCTGTTCTCTAATTGGGCATACGCAGATAAGTCAGGAATCAAAACAAAAGTTTGGAAAGCCAAAGAATGTTTAATAACCAGGAAAGCTTTTACTTATAAATGCAAAACCAGGTTGTTTAAATATTGCACTGATAGAATGTCTACGACACCAGCAGAGTGCTAGACATTTTACTGAGCCTAAAGCCCCCTTCCTCTCTGTGCAGCCGGGAGGGTGGTTACGTCCCTCCTGGGTATGAGCAAAAATCCTGTTTTAGTTCTCTGCATCCTCTCTCTCCTCTAATCTTTACTTTAGTCTCACTGATAGCCCTTTAGAATTTAGGTAATAATAAGACAAGGCTGCAGTTTTTATTTATAGATATGTTCTATTAATACACTTCATATCCACTGTTGTTTTACAGTAAGCTCCTGATGATCATGTAGTCTCATGTGAGATACGATAATGCATGTGAAATAATTTTAAAAACTGCCAAGTAGCATAAAAATACAAAGTATTACCATTTTATGTGTTAATTAAAAAATATTTTAAATAAACATAGGTGCCAACATCCTAAATAAAGCATCACAGATAGACTCCAACAAGACAGTAAAAAGCTTTTGCGACCAAGTGGGATTTATCCTAGGAAGGTGAGGGTGAATTAACGTTACAAAATATATTCATGTGTTTTAGTACATTAACAAACTAAAGGAATAAAATGTATGATTATCTTGTGTAGCTAGCTGTCCTCCAAAATCTGGTCTCATATTTCTACAGTATTAGTGTTTCCGCTGCGCACAAGCTATCCAGCAAAAAGTGTCAATCCTCAGACTCCCTTGCAGCTAGCTGTGGCTCTCTGATGAACATTTCACTATTGAGATGTGAGTAGAGATGATGTTGGCTCCTCTGGGGTCTTACCCATAAAGGACTGAGTATGTGCACCCTAGATCCTGTCTCCCCTTTTATTCTGACTTCAGAAAGAGAGATGTGGAACAGACAGCTTCTTAGAGAAGAAAGCTGTATGTTAAGGAGGGCACCCCTTCCTGATATTTACTAAGAATAATATAAGGAAATTCCCTTAATGTGATAAAGAGTAGCTTCAGAAATAGGACATTAAATGGAGGGGAAAAAACATTAGGAGTTTTTCAATTCAAATCATGAGTACACAAGGATGATACAACATTTAAAGTAGAAGTCATATCTGGTGCAAAGAGACATAGAAAGTAGAGTGGTAAATCCTGGAAGAAGGAGTGCAAACAGTCATTATGTGGGAGATCGCATGACCACATAAAAAACCCAAGATAATTTAACTACTAAAATTAGAAGAATGTTCAGTAAAATACAAGATTCAAGAACAACATACAAAATCAAGCTTTCTATACACCAATAATACCTAACGAGGATATGTAATGAAAAAAAAAAAAGATCTATGCATATAGCAAACGACATAAAATGCCTAAGAATAAACCTAATAAACACTGGCCCTATGTGAAGATTATATAATAATGTGTCTGTGAAAGACATCAAAAATTTCTGAAGAAGCAGGTTTCATTTCAACCCAAGAATTATTTAGCATTATGTAGTTAGTTTCCAAACATATGTGATTTTTACAAAGTTACCCATTTATAATTATTATTTTGTGTTATTGCGTTATGGTCAAAGAACATAGCCTCTTGATACTGATCCTTAACCATCTAGTACATTTGGGGTGGGGGGGTATATGTTCCATTTGTATTCAGAAACAATGTATTCAGAAACATCTTTTGTTGGGTATACATATCTTATTAAGCTTATTAACTGTATTCAGATCTTCCATATCTGCTTATTTTTGTCTGCTTGCTTGCCTGAGGGGTGTGTTAAATGTTCATACAACTGTTGCTCTGTTTTCTCTCTGAAGTTCTGCCATCTGCTGATGGATCTTTTGAGTTTGCATAGTTAACTGCATGCATATTCATGATGGTTCTACCCGTTTACAGCTCTGACGTCCTCATACTTCTTGTTCTTTGGAAGTGATCTGCTCTTCCTCTTTGTATCCTTTTGGAGTTGTATTTGAAAATAGCCTTTCATGTCACTTAAATGTCACTATTCATGAGTTAGCTTGGTAGTATATGGACACTTTCAATCTGAGGTATTTCATTTTTTTCTTTAATTCTAAAATATTTGTCTTCATACTTAATTGTCATACTTATTTCCTCCTATTTTTTTTCCTTTCCTGTGCCTCCTATTATCCTGTTGGTGGCACTTATCCTATTCAGCATATTTTGTACCGTTTTCCCCTCTCATTTAAAAAACTTTTTATTTTAAATCAATTATAGATTAATAAGTGGCAAAAACAGTACACAGAGGTCCCATGCACTCATCTCCTAGCTTCCTCCAGGGGTGGCACCTTATATATTATAGTGCATTATCAAAACAGGAAACTGATTGGCACAATACAATTAACTAGATTATAGGATTTACTCGGATTTCACTAATTTTGGCAGGTACAAACTTTAAAGATGTCTTTGTGTAAAACTGTATGACGTTTTGTCACACATATAGAGTCATATAATCACTACCACAATTAAAATATTGAAATATTCCATTACCACAAAGGAATTCCTTCCTTCCTCCCCCTCTGCTCCCTCTTCCCTAAACCCTGGATGTTGACTCATCTATTTTCCATCTCTATAATTTTGTCATTTCTAAAATGTTATATAAATGGAATCATATAGTGTGTGATCTCATACCTTTTTTCACTTAACATAATGCCCTTAACGTCCATCCAAGTTATTACGTGTAGCAGTTATTCATTCCTTTACATTGCTGAGTAGTATTTTATGGTATAGAATGTAGTACCCCATAGTTGCTTAACTATTGACTCATTGATGGACATAGGGGTTATTTCCAGGTCTTGGCTATTAAAAATAAAGCTGCTATGAACATTAGTGTACAAGTTTTGTATGAATATAAGTTTTCATTTCTCTGGGATGAATGCCAAGGAGTGCAGTTGTTAGTTGTACAGCAATTGCATGTTTGGTTTTTAAAAGAAATTGCCAAACTGTTTTCAGGAGAGGCTGTATCATTTTACATTTTCATCAGCAATATATGCATGACTCAGTTTCTCAGCATCCTTGCCAGCATTTGCCAACTCACAATTATTATTTTAGCCATTGTAATAGCTGTATTGTGGTATTTCATTGTGTCTTTTATAATTTCTCTTTATCCTTTCTGGCTGACTGGTAGAAGAGCTTCTCACGCTGATCTTTACGCTCATGAATTTATCTTTAGTTGTATCCATTCTCTATTGTATCCCACTTATTGTGTTCATCATAACTATTACACTTTTCATACTAAATGTTTCCCATTGCATAGAATTTTCCCTTTCTTAATGTGTATGGTCCATCTTTTCAAACATTCTTTCACAGATGTTACTCATTTTTTACATGAATGGCATTATACAATGCACATTTTAACTGGCTTTTTGCATTTAACAATACACTGTGAAGGTGTTTGCATGTCAAAAACATTCTTCTACAACTTCCTTTTTAATGACCGAAGAGCATTGCTTTCCATGAACGTGCAGTAGCGTCCATCCCTTTAATCCCACACCTCAGCAGCTGCTTAATAGAAAACGCTGATAAGATGGTGAAGTCCTAGACCTTTTTTCCATACATACCTTCCACATTTTAGTTCAAATGAAAACATACATGTATATTCATTCGCCCATCTTTTGCACAGAGCTTCTCTTTTCCCAGCCTTCTGAGGTACAGTTGTCTCATCACCTCCCCTGGGAGCTCATGCTTCTCTGGTGGAATCAGCCACTCTGCCTGGTCATGGTTTCTGGGGAGAAACCAAGGCAAGGGCCCTCCTTCTGTTCCGGCCCAAGCTTATGAATACACTCGGAGGGCCCCGAGCACCACAGAACCACGAGCAGCTCTTCTCATTGGCAGGTTCTCTGCACGATCACAGGTTGCTCGCCCTCCTCTCAGATGGCCCCATCCATTGACCCGAGGCCGCCTAGATCATGAATTATCTCCCAGATCCTTACAGCTATGCTGCTCGGTACTCCATCTAATCCAACCCCATTTCCAACCCAAGTCCTGCTTCTCAAACCTTCCTCCATGACTCTTGTAATTTCAGTCTCTGCTCAACAAATTCCCTAGTAGCTTCCCTCTCTTCTTACAATAATTCCTTCACCCCATTGAGCCTTCACGCCCTTGCTTTGGTTGATCTGTCAGTCCTACGAGGACACTACTTTTTCTGCACTATGGTTAAGGGGAAAGCTGTGTTTTTTTAAAATTTTTATTTCTTTTTATTAAACCATACTCGACATACCTCAAGGCCAGAAGATGGCCCAGGTTCCATCGTACTATTTCCAGACCGTTACTCCTTCAAAAACCACTTATGTTTTGAGATTCTGTCCACCTGGATTTGTAACCCTCTCTCCCCTCTCCTTACCTCATCTACCAACCTCCTGTTCATCTCCGTTATCACCCCCTTTAGCTCCTCACTCATAATTTCATCCTCTTTGGACTGGAATTTCAGCCTTCACAGGAATAACCCACCTACTACTCTTTGCTTCCTTGCTCTTTTATTTATCCATAGAACGTGCCCTACAAAATCCACTTTTTCTATACCTTCACTTGATCATGTGAACTCTGCTAAGAGAAAAATCTTACAAGTCACCTGTTTTCACTTTACACTTATAATTCCTTTCCTCAGATGAACACGGAATATCACCCACTCTACTCTATTCTGGACCTACCCTCGTTTTGTCCACATGATGAGCTCACACCTTCACATCTCTCCCCAGACCTCCTGTACGCTCTTTCCCACCCACATGCTCAATTACTGATCTTACTGCCACAGCCGCTGAGAAAAACATCCTGCCCGTTTATTAAGTGAGGTAAATCTCAGTGAAGCGGCCTGCCATATAAAAACCAGGATATAGATGTCAAGTTTTATTGGTATCATGGCTGTTTCACCACTGTCAAATATTCTAATGGGACTGTGTCTGCCCCACCTTTCTCTCGGGGCCATGCCGGACGCGTCTCCACTGCTACGAAGGCCTATCAGTGCAGTGTGCCCCCACCTGCCACAGCCCCCCCTCAGGTGTGCAGAGGGCACACAGGACTTTTATTCAAATTAAGAGGAAAGCAAATGTCCTCTTTCCCCTCTGGTTTTAAACAGGAGCATGCAGCAGGCTAAGCTGTGTCAGTCATCCCACCACTACTGGGGGAAAAGACTAGGAACAGAGCTGGCACAGAAGGAGGACAGCCAAGACATTAGGGCAGAAATAATCTGATGCCATGATGTGAGCCTGGGTCAAGCCATACCTGAAGTTAGTTACCTTTGGACTTTGCAGTTATTTTGCTAAAGGCAGTTTGGGCTAAGCAGTCTGAATCCCAAACCAGAGTTCCTAAACTTCATTACACCTCCACGTAATTTCTCAGGTGGTCTGTCATTTCATTTTACTTTGTTTATTTGAATTCACATTTGAATTTACCCTTTGTGTTTTCACCTGCTTACACTTCAGCAAAGAAGGTCCATATCAAGCAAAATTATAGCTGTCTGCTTCACATGTATGATTCCAAGGCCATCATAGGCCATGAATGAGTCAGTCATTCCAGGAAGCTCCAAACTGTGTTCTGTGGTTTTCCTACCGCAGGGAGAGGTTAGTGCCATCCTGAACCAGGTACCTTTCCCGAAACCCATGTATGACTATACTTGTTGCAGATGGGAAGGATGTTGTCTAGAACACAGTCTTAGTCTGGAAAATAAAAATAGTTTTTGGGGGTAAAAACAAATTCATAGTAGAACTAGTTTAGGAGTGTGAAAATCTATCATTCGAGCAAGCTGATGATTTGTAGTCCAAACCAACTGACATAATTTCTCTAGAAGACCTCTAAGTTCAAAATATTAAAGGTTCATCTGAGTTTCTAGGTTAAAAACTGGTTAATCTGGGCTCCCCCGATGCTTTACTGAAAACTTGGTACGTCAGACACTGGGTGTTACTGAAGAGCATTTTACTTCTGCACTAGAACCCTTGAGCGGAGATTTGTCATTACAGACAGTGGCAGACGCTCAGTAACAACGAACTTGTATGAAGTCAAAAATTCTTTAAAGGAGATGCTAACAACAGCCAATTTTATTTTCCTGGATGGCTCTAGTAACTAACTCACTGAGGTTGGTTCCTTAGTTACTCTGGAGATGATCAATGATCACACTTTTAAAAAAATTTCATATTTACCTGATTTACATGTGTGTAGAATAGTCTATGACTTTATGATAACTGTAGAGGGAGTAATAAATGTAAAATAAGGTATTTTATTTATAGTTCTACTTGTGGCATTTTCTCAGAACACATTTGGTAAATCAGACTGAAAAAACACTTACTTCTAGTTTTTACGAGAATTTTAAATGGTTAAAAATGATATCATAGAGTCCAGGCTGAAATAAAACAATCATTGAATACTAAATTAATTTTTTACAATAATTTGGTTTTAATAGAGCAAATAATCATGCTTAAAGAAACTTTTGCTTACATATAAAATATTTTAAATTCTAATTTTAGTTTGGACAAAACCCAATATATATGTAAATCTCATTAAGGAGCAGACTAATGGAGTCACAGGACAGGAAATTACAAGAACCCAAAATTCCTCAGTGTTTCTCTTTTCTTAATAATCTAATAAATGAAATGAAATAACAGAATCATTTACCATAACTTCTAACTGGGTGATCTTGGAAGAGTAACTAGACCTTTAAGCTTCAGATTCATTATCTCCAAAACTCTAATAGTCAATGGATCTAGTCCAAAGGGTTGAGTGAGGATTAAATGAGATAATTCATATACAGACCCAGAAGAGAGTAAGTGCTCAATTAAATATTAACAGTTATTATTATCATCAACATCATCAATCAAATAATTAGTGAAAATATTCCAGTCAGTGTAAACCTTGCATTTAGACCAAAAGAAGTAGGGTCTGGATGGGAAGGAGCACACCAACCTCGTTTCCACTGGGGCCCAGAAACAAAGGATGAGATTTTGGAAAACCGAGAGTCCTTGAATACTACATCCAAGGACCGTGAAGCCCATGCTGAGCAAGCTGCCATTTCTGCAAAATGAAAGGGTTAACTTTCCACTTCACACTGGCCAATGAAAGGAAACTCTGAGGCAGAGAAACAGAAAATTCATCTTCAAAGAAAAAAAAAATTACACGACTAGGTTAGTAATTAATGGCCTATCTCATAGTGCTCTCTTAAGGTAGTGAAAAATAAAAATGGTGTAATTTTCAGTTTGAAACAGTCACATAATCAAAGCAAAGGTGGATTTGTGTTTTGTTTTCTTTGATCTACTGAGAAAAATCACATCAATAATTCCCCACTATTTTTAATAATGCATGGCAAGAACTTAGAATTACAATTAAAAAACAATCACAATATCTTGGATGTAATGAACTTCCAGATAAATGTATGGCACACTATTCTGTACCATTGCATAGAATAGGGCAATACACATTGAAGCATCTCTTCCCACAAATTTTGCTCATTTGTTTGGCATATGTGACCTGGGATTCCCAATTCATTGTGTCAAAATTTATGTCCGACCTTAACCTAAACGGGAATCAGGAGGGCCTGTCGGAGGAGCGCTCACACCCTATGTTGTCTCCTGAGCCCCACAGGAAGCACTCTGCTTAGGACATAGCTCTATGGTTGTAACCGCCCCTCCCCGTGGCTTCCTCTTCCCCTCTACTAAGTACATCCTCCGTCTTGTTGCAGGCAGAGCTTGCATATGGCTCATGACGTCTGCATGTTCCGATTGTAATCCTGTCTTTCCCCCGAATAAATCCTTTTCGGTGATGAGTACCTAGTGGACTTTTATTTTACGATCAACAACTGCATAGTTCTTAAATGCCTCATGACTTTACTTGACTCATCTCTGGTTAGTATTCTCCAAAGCTGTCTTCAGTAGTCTTTGAAAGCTGGAAGTCAGAGCTCCCTCTATTAAAAGTCCACATTAGGAAATCCCTTTCTTAAGAGCAATTAAAGTTTACTATTTTGGTTTCTAGAAGCTGGCAATCCCCACGTAGTTTTCCCTACGGTAAGATGATAGAGACTATGAATTCAACAAATAACATGGAGGTCAGTTAAAAGATTGGCTATTAATATATTGAGAAAATAAAAGTGGGACAGAACTTGATGATATAACTTGGTGGATAATAAACGGGCTTCCCAAGGATCAAAGCTCAAACTCCAAAGAAGTGGAAAACACTACATATCCTTTGGCCAGTCCCATAAATTCCAGCAACTTGGTGTGATGACCATTGGTACGAAATGCTTTTAGACCATCCCGTAAGTGAATAAAGGCTATAAAACTCCTTGGTCTTTATGCCTCCATCAATAGATCACAGGGCAGAGGGAACTGGGTACATTTTATCAGGATCTTAGGTCTAGGAAAGGGAGATGAGGAGGGCAATTGAGTACCTATTTTGAAAAAGCTCCATAGATCTGAAATATACCTCTCTGACCTTTGTTCCATACATTCTACATTGCAAGTCAAAGAGTCTATAGCAAACATTGTCTAGTACCATCCCTATCCCCTAGTCCGTCGCATTTTAGTATCGACTGCTCTGACTTCCAACTGCCAGCACATGGATCCATTTGCCTAAGTGCCTTTCCTGGACCACTAGATATCCCTCTGACTGTGTGTGCGCCAGGAGAAAGTAGAAATTGCCCCCATCTGGGAGCAGTCCTGAACCAATGACTGAGGAAGTTGGTGCATCAATATGTCAGCTCCCTCCTCTCTGCGGTGGTAGAACTCCGTGGCACATTTCCACACCATTTCCCAGAGCTCCCCGGAGGGATTAAGCTTCAGTGACTCACGGTGGTAACTTGATTAATAACACACCCTTTATTGGCTCCTTTCCTTCCCTGTTGCATCTCTGCATTTCCCAAACCTGTGTTTCCTGGAATCACCTCTCAAATAAGTGGCTTGTACTTGAATCCTTGTCTTTGGCCTGCATCTGGGGAAACCCAAACTAAGACTGTGCCAAAAATGATTTCTCTTCTTTTTTTCTTTCTTTATAGTTCTGATGTCCTAAATCCTAGCTATGCTGGCTGGTGCCTTAGGGACAAACATACATTGCTTCATAAGTATCATCGAAAGTCGAAAGCGAAAACATGAACTCCTCCCCAGCGATTTTTTAACTTAAAAAAAAAGAATCATTCAGCAGAAGTAGCTCTTTCACACCTTCTGATGCCCAATGGCCCTGAGAACAGCCACAGTCACATATAGCTATGGAAAAGTACTGCTCACACCATCCACCTGAAGGGAGAGTCAAGCATTCTTCTCTCCCATGTTTGCCCTTATGGGAGAAGGATATTCTTTGGATATTAAGCAGTCATTAAAATTCCTGAACATATCAGTTATTCTCTAAGGCTTTCTGTCTAACAGCAGCCACTAATCTCATGTTACTAGAGAGTACCTGAAATGTAGCTAGTGTAGTTGAGGGACTGAATTTTTAATTTTAGTTCATTTAAATTTTAATTTAAAACCATTCCTCAGTTCAATTACTGGAAGGCCTTTAAGTATGTTTGAAACAACTTGGGTATGAGAATCTACTTTTTCCTAGTGTAAGTTTTATAAAATCTCAATATAGATCAAGTACGTCCTATAAAAATTTCGTGTCTGATTTGAGATGTGCTGAAGTGTAAGATACACACTGGAAGTTCAAGAACTAGTATGAAAAAATGTCATTGGTAATTATTAATATTTGATATTAATAATGAGCTAATTTTACATTGACTAGATGTTAAAATAATAACATTTTGGATATATTGGGTTATATAAAATGTGTTCAATTTAATTTCTCCTGTTTTGCCTTCCTTTTTTTTAAAAATGTGGCCATTAGAAAATCAAATTACATATGTGGCTCACATGTTTTTATTGGACAGCACTGTTCAATGACCCTACCCATGATTTTTATTTGCTAGCCTAGTGGGTAAAATCATTGCTGTGTAAAAAGATTAGGACGAGGAAATAGCACGCCCTGTTCGTAAGGAGTTGACATTTTAAAAGGAATGTCACAGGTTTGGTAATAATATTGAAGCCAAACTTAGAAGCAAAATAAAAAGTAAAGGCATGTAAACCTTTTTCATGGAAAGTAGTTATTCTCTTACATGAATAGATTATGATATTAAAGCAAATTACAGAAAGTGATTTTAGAAACAATGTCATCCTCCTTAAGAGTCTGCAAGGCTTGTTCTGCCTGAACAATGAAGTATAAATGCTCTGTCAATGTCAGCTTTCTAGATGTGAATGGAAAGACAGAATCAGGCACTTAGGTCCTAGAAGGGGTCGCATCATTTACTGTAACATCACTTCTCCTTTATTTTACAGACAAGAAAAACATGGTCTAGCCAGGTTAAGTTAGACTTGTTTAAGGGCAGAAATGATTTTGTTCTTTCTCCAAAAAACCCCACAAAAGAAACATTAATTCTCAAATATAGTTGATACTCCTAGTCAAAAACGTTTCCATCATTGCAAAGCTTGTATGTTCAAACAAGTGGTTCTTATATGTACCAACTCTTCTTGATACTTCCCCTCATAATTCCTTCCATATTTCTAAATAATATATTTATACTAATATTTCTTGGATTATCAGTTTGGACATTATCTATTGATTCTGCCATGGTAGGTGAGGACATAATTCCCATGTCCCCACCTCTATGTCTCCACCTCATCCCTCACTGGTTGAATCAATAGTATTCAATGCAAATTCTGCTAGTTGAGGAGCCAGGTAGTAAGTTACAATTATGCACCTTTTCTTTGTTTTTCCTGAAGTGGATAATTGCATCATTCTTTCACTTACCTGGTTTTCCATATTTCCATTGTTGTTATTTTTCCCCCAAAATTCTACTATCTCTGCCGTATGCTTACCAGTAACATTTTCTATATTCCTCAAACACATTAGTTCCACTGGGAACTAATGTGTTTAGTTCCTTCCTTCCTAGAACCCACTGTTCTCCTGCCCCAACATGGACCAGTTACCTTGAAGTCTGATATGCAGCTATCATCTGGGGGCTTGTCTTACACAGCAATCTAGTGATGGAAAAACTTTACTTCCCAAGTCAATTTTTAAACTATCTTTTATTTGTATTTTGCAGACATCTATTAAGTCACAGCCAAACAGTACTACCAACACCACAAACAATCTAACACTCCACACACTTAAAATAGTAATGGGTGGTTTTTATGAATATTTACAACAGAAAAAGAGTGTCCTTATTTGAAGCCTTTTGGTTGCCCCTCCAGCAAATGCTATCACAAGCTGTATAGGTTTTTTAAGCCTCACTGCTGCCCAAACCTGGTTGCTTTTAAAGTGACCCTAAGGTCTGGTGTACACAGGCACTGGCGTCCATGATGTTCCCAGGTTTAGTTTATGTAATTGTTTAACCCCTAACTTTCTAGCTCATCATTGTTGGAAAACAGGATTGAGAGGCTTTTATGCGAAGGTAATGTGGATCCAGTTGGAATGGAAAGACAGGGCTTTGTTGTGGTGCTGGTGCTGGTGGTGCTGGTGGTGCTGGTGGTGCTGGTGGTGCTGGTGGTGCTGGTGCTGGTGGTGCTGACATTCTGGTTTCTGTTTATCTGATCTGCTCATCCAGTGAAAGCACCAGTGTAGGCTGACTACTGAAAGAGGTTCCAGATGGGGACAGAGCTATGAAAAGCTGTTGCAGAACCACAGAGTTCTACTTCTGGGAGCCACCCAGAGGCCACCCATTAAGTCCAATCTCCATATTTTGCAATAGAGAAAATGAGGCCTAGAGACTTACCGTGACAAAGAGGGGGTCGGTGGCAGCTTATAAGTAGGGTTTTAAAAACATTTAGGAAGAGGAAACTAACTGATTTCTAACAGATAAATTATGATTTTACAGATGGGTGTTGTTATTTTGTATAAGCTAAGCTTCCTGGAAGAAGCAAAATCTTTTAAATATTCACATTGACAAGAAGGAAATTCTGAGATGTCCTAAATTAAGTTACATCAGGGCAGAGGGTGGAAGGGAGAAACAAGAGAGGTTAATCAGTTAACAGCTATAGGCCGAAACCAACAAAAGACATTCCTGAATGGATTTTGAAACTTTGAATTAACTTCGAGGTGTCTATTTTCTTGATTATCTAGAGACAATAGTCAACCACCAGGCACCCCCACATCTTGCCTATGCATGATATTTTGGGACTGTTGCCCAAGTCAATCTAAAAAGAGTGAACACTTCTCTCTTAGGGACTGTGCACCTATCCCAGAACTAGCCCCACTTCACGTCTCCCACCTCCTTTATCTATAACCAATGTACATTCTTTCAAATCAACTTACAGCTTTCTTCCCCAAACTCATTCTATAAGAGAGCCCTGTCAATCCTAGGATGGCGGACATGTGGTCTTCTCCATGCAGCCCTGCTGGTGGTGGTCAAGGCTGCACGCCCAGGACCGGTCCTTTTCTGGCTAGCATATGGCTCAACAAATCCTTTCTTACAGAACAGCTTTCGGCTATGACATTTTTTATTTAACAATATAGATAATTCTAACTCTTGGGCATTTATCCTTAATACTATAACAATTTATTATGTATAAGTGTGTAAATCGAAGGACCAAATCACAACCTTTCTACCTTGTTTTTGTTTTACCACATGAAGCACAAATCTTGAGGACTTTTTAATTATTTACTGTCTGGCTTTGGAGATGATAGTACTTGAAGCAAACGACAGGTAAATGCTGACAGGCTGGTTCTAGAAAGACCCAGCCAGTCATGGGCTGCCGAACAGAGAAGAGCATTTTTACTTCTTGTTCAGAGAGAGTCTTGCCAGACTCCTTAGACATGAGACCAAAGTCACTGATTTATTTGTGGCCACTGACCAAAACAAATAAAAATAAGTCAAGAGCTAATGAAGAAATGAAAAACTATTGTTGTTTCTTTCTTTTATTTCCGGTTTTTAGCATCTATCTGAATTTTCCAAATTACAGCTAGGTTACTATAGAGAGTGCTGCTAATGCACAGTAATTTTATAATTTATATCCACGGGCTAACAATATGCAAACAGTCTGCATTCTAACCACCAAGGAGCTGAAGGCCTCTTCTGATACCCATCAGATACCCATCACTCATCGCAGGCTTTCCACATGCTGCCTTCACAGACAGTGCAGAGTGTTCCGTAGCTGGTGCTAATTGCTTCCCTTTGCTTATTCTAGAAATTCCTACTTGTTCTCTCTTTTGTAAACAATTCTGGAGTGAAACAAAATGATAGCTTTCTTCACCATATTAACAACTTTTATTTGGAAAATCATTTGCAAATATTAGTTTCTGGAGCCTCAAAACCATTTCAACAGATTACAACCACAAAACTTAATTTCCTCTCTAGAAACATAGCACTCTGAATGAAACATAGCACACTTTACCCTTAAATGAGATGCTAATGAAGGCAAAAGACAGTTACAGATTTGGGTTGCTGAGCAACCGATAAAGCAGCTTTCCAAATCTGAAGCAAATAAATATATTCGAACTGAAATTTAAGGATAATAAGTTATATGGAAATAATATTAACTAAAGGATAAATTTAGAGAGCAAAGAAAAGCATGGTTGATTGTTCCCAGCATAACGATAGAATAATTATACCAAATGTGGGAAGATTGGAATCATGTTAATGTTCTTATCTTCAGATAGCCCAGATCTTAATGGGGTCATTCAAGAATGAAATTCATAAAATAATGCAAAGTGTCATCTGCAAATACATGCAATACAATAAACCCGGCTTGTTCCTAGGAGGAAGCAATTTTATTGATAATATGAAAAATTCTTCAAGTTCTCGGATTCTTTGTCACAAAAGAATGTGCAGTAATGATTGCAACTTGAGGTCCATTTATTTGGAGTTTTGGTATACTTAGGTATATATTTATGGACCTTATTTTCGGCCTCAGAACTTCCATCTGAGCACATAGGAATTTTCAGACAAACTTGGTAGGGATAATGAGACAGAGAGTTAAGCAGAGATTGGGAAGAAAAGAGGAAGATAAGGCAGAAGGCTGTGCAGTTGAGCTGTGTCTCTTGGGCAGGCGTGGGACATGTAAAGGAGGCTGGAGCACCGTCAGCAGGCCTTGGCTTTGCTCCCGTGGCTGGTAGCAGCAGAGGGCCTCGCAGTACCAGAGCAGCTGAAGGAAGAGCCACAGTGTGCTCAAACTCTCTCTCTGTGAATGATGCTTTCTGGGGCGTGACCAGGCTGTCTGACGCTGGCCTTCCCTGATGGGGAGGAGGTACTCAGAAATAGGGGTGAGCTGAGCACAGTAATGAGAAATCCTCCTTCCTGTCCCCCACACCGGGGACCACCATGGGATTTGCTGTCAATCCTACATGGAGATGGGGTCTGCTTCTTGTGGGGTTCGGTGGGCAGTGTCCTCCTGCACAGGAATGGAGGGACACCCCTAGGAGCATACAGCAGGGGACCAGGAACAGTGGCATCAAGCCTCCTCGCTAGGCTCCATGAAAGGTGGAGAGGAAGGGGAGATGATGCTCTCAGGAGGGACACATCTTCCCTCGGGGTGTCAGAATCAGTCTTGGTGGGTTTATTAGTTTCCCTTTGCTGCGACAAATTACCACAAACTTGGTAGCTTAAAAAATACTAACTTATTGTTTTTCAGGTTTAGAGATCAGAAGTCTGAAATGGGTATCACTGGCTGACATCAAGGTGTCAGCAGGGCTGGTCTCCTTTGGAGGCACTAGGGCACAAACTATTCCCTTGGCTTTCCCAGCTTCTAGAGGTGGCTTGCATTCCTTGGCTTGTGGCCACTGCACTCCAACTTTGTTTCTTTTGTCACCTTTCCTCCTCTCTCTCCAATCCTCATGCTTCCCGTTTATAAGGATCCTTATAACCGTGTTTCCCCAAAAATAAGACCTGGCCAGACCATCAGCTCTAATGCATCTTTTGGAGCAAAAATTAATATAAGACCCGGTCTTATTTTAATCTAATGTAAGACCCGGTTTTATATAATGTAATATAATATAATACCGGGTATAATATAATACATAATATAATATAATATAGTATAATACCGGGTCTTCTATAAGTCCGGGTATAACATAATGTAATATAATATAATACCGGGTCTTATATTAATTGGAATTACATTGGCTAATTCAGGATAATTTCCCTATCTCAAGATCCTTAACCACATTTGCAAAGTCCCTTTTGACATATAAGGGAACATATTCACAGGGTCTGGAGACTAGGATGTGAACATCTTGCAGGGTGCATTATTCTGCCTACCAGAGTGAAGGTGGCAGTAGGACATATTTCTGGAGTAGGTCTCCCAGGGTCGGGCAGCTGGAGCCAGATCTTCCCTAGTCACAGTGCAGGCCTCTGATTTTCCCAGGTATTTATATGGCCTGGAGGAGTAAGATTGTTTAGGATTTCCCTAAAGTCTTCATTCTGCTTGAATAGACTGACTTTGGCCAAGGGCTGATTTCAATAAATGTTAAAGCCATTATTTCTTGAAGCTGAAAAGGACAGTTAATTTCTGTCTCCACTCTCCTCCTTCCCCCGACTAGCCCCTACCCCCACCCCACACCCCAAACCCAAATCCTAGCGCACTGGCAGGCATTCAGCCATGAGCAAGATCCTGGGGAGAGAATTCTACATAAGGCAGTGACACTCATTTGTTGTAAAACACTGGCCAGGAAGGATGACAGGTCTGGTCTATTTTGGCATGAAAAAAGTTGCATGTGTGGGTGTTTGTTGGGGTAACATTGATAATTTTCCTCCTAGAGCCTAAAAATAACTGCCACCCGCATCTGACAACGTAAAAGCTTTCCCAGTAATTACTCCCTCTCAGCTCCCTCACGTATGCTTCCAGTCCTTCCAAGAGAACTGCTGGTAGGAAGGAGAAACACAAGAGCCAGCAGATTAACTATGTTTGGAGTGGAAATCCAAGGCTATCCCTGCTCTAAAACAGCCCAGCCAAATCCTGAGTTTAAAGAGGGTAAAGTGTGGAAAGCTGCAGCAAGCTTAACATCGCACACCAGGGGTTGTCTCCAAGGCAACGGCCTAAAGAGCCTGACAGGAGAGGCAACTCTAGGACCCAGCTGATCTGTGCGTGTCTAGACCCAGAATTCAAGTTGAAGGCAAGGATACAACTCCTCAAGAGGCTAATTTATAAAAACTATAAGTATTGGTTGTGGAACTGCAGCTCCAACATGAGCGCACGCGTGTACACACGTGTACACACACACTCCACTGCCTATCGAACCGGCTCTGACAAACCCAAGCCGGAGGCTAGTTCTGAACAGTGAGTGACCTTATTGTGGTGGCTGGCCACAAAACAAAAAACACACTTAGAAAGCAGCAAGACCCAGAAAAGCAAGGCCTGGGGGTGAGGAAATCTGGGCTATGAAAAAATGAAAAAGGTTTTATATATTCCCTGAAGACTGGTAGCACTGAAGGGCAGAATGATTCATTGCTGGGCTCACCAGAGGAGTGAGCAGGGTGGGGTTTTCACTCAAGGCTCTCACCCTTGCTTTTCATCTGGATTATCAGGATGGGAGTTTATGTTTAATCAATCTACAACTCTTTATTCAATGCTCAGCACTACTAAATGTTAAGAGACAGCATGAGATAGTGGAAAATAAAGTTGGAATAGTTAAAACTGCAGTCCTACCTTCACCATTTCATAGCTGTATGACTTGGGCATTTAGTCTCACTGTGTTTCAGTTCTTTCATCTCTAGGATGAAATAATGATTATATATTAATTGTACATTAATTATATATATTAGAATTATACATTATTAATAGTACTTCTTATAAACTTGAGAAATTATTATTATTATTATTATTATTATTGCTCTGGCTACTTCAAAAAATGGACGAAGGAATAAAATATGTAACAGTTAAATGTTATAAAAACATATGCTATTATTATAGAAGTAAGGAAAATTTTGGGGTCTAGTTAGGGAATTTAGTTAGGGAAATGATATATACACACAATATTTAAAGAGAAAACTGTATTTAGCGAAGTGTTAGAGGATCTTGTAGTCAATTAGATGTCCTGATTCCATGTACTAAATGTTCACTGTGGGGTACAGACCAAGAATAAAAGTGAGAAAGGCAGTCACCAGGAAAAACTTCATGGGAGGGAGAGATGGGTTTGAGCTGGGGATAATGAGGCAGAAAGGAACTCGGAGAACATTCCAGAACGTGAGAGATTCATAAGCCAATACACAGAGATAATGAGAAGTAAATCTGCAGTTTTCCTGCTTCTAGGAAACTGTCACATTTCAGGCCCATTTAAAATCCTCTCCTACAAACCATGATGGGGAACAATATAGCAATATCTACCAAACCACAAAATGTACATACCTTTTGACACAGCACTTTTACTTTTAGGAACTGATCCTAGAGATGGATATGTAGGTATGCATGTGAATAATATTTATAAAGATATTCACTGCAGCCCAATTTGTATATTTGATAGAAACATAATTTAAAATCTAGAAGTACAATCTAAGAAGCTATCTATAGGAGCTTGGTTAGAAAATTGTGGTATATCCACAGTAAAATATGTCACAGATTTTATAAAGTGCGAAGCATATAATAGGCTCCATAGGCACTGATTTTGAATAACTGTCAAGATTTATTGTTAAGGGGAATAAACAAAGCACAGAACTGTGTGCATAATGCTACCATCTGTGTGAAAAGAAAAAAGAAACACTATGTACAGATTGCTTGTCAATGCACAGGCTACCTGCATCAAAGTAACAGATTAGAACAGAGTGAGAGGGAGCTGTACTTTTCATTAAATACCTTTTGAATTCTGTTTCATACTCACCTATTTATTACCTAGTCAACAATTACTTTCAAAGTACCATCTGGTGGCCCAGTACTTTTAAAGAGTCTCAATACTTTTGTACACTCCGACTTTAGTTTAGGAAGCCCTGATAAACTGTGTTCCCTGAAGAGCCTGTAATTGATATTGCTTCCAGGTAGGTAACCAGTTGTTCAACACACAGTCCAGTCCAATTCCCTGTGGACTTTACTTAATGGTTGGGTACTGCTATGGACTAAATTGTGTCCGTCCCCCCCCCCCCCCAAGTTCATATGCTGACGTCCATACCCCCAATGTGACTGTATTTGGAGACAGACTTGAAAGAGGTAGTTAAGGTTAAGTGAAGTCATAAGGATGGGGCCGTGATCCCATCGGGCTGGTGTCCTTA
Source organism: Rhinolophus sinicus (assembly GCF_057876585.1). NCBI lineage: Eukaryota > Metazoa > Chordata > Mammalia > Chiroptera > Rhinolophidae > Rhinolophus > Rhinolophus sinicus. Next base: position 118,063,445 of record NC_142515.1, on the reverse strand, counting down.
CAAGAAGAGGAAAAGACACCAGAGTTTTCTCTCTTTCTCTTCACCATGTGAGGACACAGTGAGAAGGCAGCCATCTACAAGCTAGGGAGAGAGACCTCACCAGAAACCAACCAAACTGGCACCTTGATCTTGGACTCTCAGCCTCGGGAGCTGTGAGAAAATAAAATTCTGTTGTTTAAGCCGCCCAGTCCGTGGTATTTTGTTATGGTAGTCGGAGCCAACTCAGACGGGTGCCATCACGGACTCTTGCGGAGGAGGGCAGCCCTCTAGACAGTGTAAGCTGAGCTCAAGTGGTAGCTGCAATGCCTGAACCACACAGGAGCACTGCTGAAATGCAACAACACAGCTGTGGGTAAAACTGAAAGAATGGGTGCTGTAGCTCAGTGTCCTGGCTCCTGGGCTGTCCCCCTGACTGTGACCTTGAACCATCAGCCTCTGCAAGATTTGTCAGAAGAATCTCTAAGTTGCTTCCAGCTTGTGGGTACCAGGATCTATGAGACACAGACAGCAAAAAATGCGACTGCCAAGAGTCAAGTTCACGTCCCAAAATAGTGCAGTCTCATATTTGTGGAAGATAAATAGCAGCCTGTAACCTAGGAGTTCCCAATCGGTGAGAGCAGATCTACTTAGATTTCCAAGCCTCATGAAGCTGGCTGCTGCCCCTGCTGCTGCTGCAGACACAGAACCTTCCTCACTCTGAGTCTTGTCAGCCTTTTCAAGTTGGTAAGGCAGGACATGTTCTACTGAGAATTCACTACTCTGAAAATCCACCTTGTAGAAGCCCTGACACTCCAAAACAAAGCAGTAAAGAGGCATTCCATCTCACAAACAGACAAAAATATGACAATTCCTGTTGCTGTGAAAGCAAGAGAGGTGGTATTAAGCCAACCTCTAAAACACACATTGCTCAGGTATCATTCATACCAAATGGGAAGTGCCTCTGCTGACAGGCTTGTCCCACACTTGAAAGACAAAGACCCAGGAATACTCTTGTGGTTGAAACTTAACCTCACATACTGAAACAGCAATACTGGAAAGCCTAGCTGAAGTGCTGATGCTTTTTTTCCCCCAGTCATTTTTGAATTCTTATTATCAAGGGTATACATGACATAGCAACACCTAGGAAGAGATATCCTTATGGTTCAGGCACGGAATAATTTCTGTAATGAAGTTAGGGGAATGGCGATCTTGTTTGTTACAAACACTTAGGGCATGTGGTTTCAAGACAAATATAACCCAGGATCGTGGGCAACAATTTCATATTGAACTCATCCTGAACTTGGGACACAACACATTTCCACTGTATTCATTCTTCACAAAGCTGAAGAAAGAGCTTTATCAGATTAGAAGTTGAAATGAACTTGAAAACCGGTTTTGAAAGACAAGCAAGCCTCTCCAAGGAACCAGTTTAGAAAAATTCTGCCTCTAACTCTCTCCGAGTCCATAGTTCTGAGTATATGGCAAAATTTGTCTACCTAACTAATTCAAAAACAAGAACGAGAAGATACCTAAGTACAAATTTCATAAATACATTGTAGATTCCTTGGGTTAATATATATAAGGGAGATTCCTGGTTATAGGTTTTAATCTTGGAAAGTCTCTAGTACTCTAGATACAAGAGTGGTTCACCCTTTCAATCCTTATTACATTCTGTAAGTACACAAGACATATTGGTTTACCAACAAATACTGGGGGTGCCAAAAAAAAAAAAAATGTATACTCATGACTTGCATTCATCTTTTGTTATTGGTATATATTGAGTATTACAATTTTAATACAGTTTTATTCGTTTCTTAAAATGTATATACATTTTTTTGGCACCTTCTGTATATTCGATTTTGAGCAACCAAATTACCAGGCAGGTGGTAGTCTAACTCTTTCAGAATATTAAAGAAAAATGCAATATAATTTTCATGCACAACTCTGGAAAGTATATCAATTTCAAGATAAATATTGCCTATATTGACTTAAAATTTTTGACTTTGTTCTTGCCACACACTTAGGTCAAACAGAGGTAATGGGATTTGTTAAAAATTTGCCTTTCCACACCCCAAATGAGCTGTTGCCTGAAAGGTTATATTTCAACAGGGAGTTTGTTTGGGAGGTTTCGTAAATGTTCATCCCTAGAGACAGGTATCTCATTCAAAAGTTATTTCAACTTACTAGAATTGCAAATGGTACCACATACAAATAAGCATAACAATGGGAAACCTTTTCAGCTATTTTACAAGTCTTATGTTATAATAATTATCAGAATGACTCATTCAGTACTAATTTATCTATGGCCTTTTGAAAATTGCTACGCAGAAAAGGAATTAAATAAATTAATGTGACTTACACCTTCTAATTGAATAAGTACATTGGAAAAATGTTTAAGAGGCCCAGACTTAACCCATTAAGATATAGGCCAGATATTTCCCCTTATCTATATTTGATCAGGTTTATGGAAAATTTTCAAGAGATTCTATTTCCACTATGCCTACGTTGTAAAACGCAACCTGTCTTTAAAAGTCTAACTGTAAATCCCTCAAAATGAGTTAAATTCTGTGTTACTCCATCAAAGCCCATCTCTGAGAAGCCCCCCCCCCCCTTCTTTAGATACTGTTTTATTGATGTATCTCTCTTTGGTTATTTTTGATCTTCTCATATTTCTCCAATTCCTGCCCATTTTTATACTATTCCCTCTTCATTTATCTTTGGTCCTCCTTTCTCTCCTGTCCTTTCAGCTCCAGTAATTATTCAGCAGAAATTTGTGTTTTCTATTCCTAATTGTAAAAGAAGATGAAAGGAATAGTTTATACAATCTTCTAGAAGGATTAAAAATACAACCAAATTTAATGATATTTTTAAAAATAATCTTTGATCAATTATTTTTTCTGCTCTTTACAGAATGTATTTTCCTATGTCTGGTTTAAAACAATACCGAGAATAACTGAATAAGTATTAGTAATAAATGTAAGCAAAGGAGTAAATAGCTTTAATGGAGGAAATAAATAGAATTATAATAATTAAAGAGTATACGTTTCTTACTGAAAAAGACTTTCTTGAAAAATCAGGAAGTTTTCAAGGCCCGGTCCAAAATTCTAAAGACAATATCAAAACTGAAATCTATTTGGATTTTGTTAAATAATTTATACAGGCGTATTCTCAAAATGAGTTTTAAATAGTTTACAATAAAAACATACACTTTGTTTTTCTTTAAATTCACTCACTTTAACTTTCATAGTAATAAATAACATTTATGAACCAATGGGCTTGATGTGATTGACAGGTATGTGTATATATCTATAAGCGTATACACAGTTCAATCTATAATATTGATCCAGATATCCCCTGAAGTCATTTCGTGGTCTGAGTTCCCACTTTAGCTTGGGAAAATGCGGTATCTCAGTTCTGCTTAGATAAAGCAAACAATTTTATTGCAGATTATTACACAGTGAAAGCATTATACAGCATTAACTGAAGAGTTACAATTTTGAGTATTAGGAATGCTTTCCACCAGGGTGTTCCTTGAACTTGTTTGTGGTCAAAGCCGCATGCACAACAGTCTTCACTGTATTTGATTAAGCTTACACCAGCACAGGTTATCTGACTCCTATCATAGTTCTGTCAACAGCCTCTCATTCTAAGAACAGACCAATGATGTCAGCCCTGAACCCAGCTCCCTCCCCCACCGCCTTCTTCCCCTCACTATCTTAAACCCTACCGCACAGAATGATTAAGAGCCTGGGTCAAAACGACGTGGTTACATAAACACCCACTATTTCCGTCTTGTGGAAATGCTTTCCCTGAGTTACTTGGTGTGCGCCTCAGCTCAAAGAATGCATGTCCCTTCTGGGCTTGCACTGAAAACAATACTGTTTGGCCTAAACTCACTGACAAATTGCGAAACCTTTTACCCAGGACTGCCGCATGCACCTAGTGGCATAACTACGAATCAGACAGGACTGGCAACTTCTAACTTAGTCAGGGGTCCTGCAGAGGGACCAAAGAGGCCTGGTTCTCGGTCTGGTTGCAGCTGTGCCACGAGTCATCCCACCTCCCCTCCATTTTCTCAATGAGGAAGTCAGCTCTGACCACTTCAGACAGCTCTTCCCGTCATGACTTTTAAGTTCTCCAAGGAGTGCTCTCAAAAATACTAAGAGGGAAAGAACGTTATCTGTGGCAGTCACCACTATGTACCTAAGGCCTATAGCATCATCTGACACATAGCAGATGCTTAAAAGGTATTTATTGAAAGAAATAACCAAGAGGGCCATTTACTACTACCACTCCTTAGTCACTGTCCTTCATTTAAGAGACTCAGATTCTTTTTCTGCCCCAATAGAGATATATTTATTGAGCTGACACAAAGTTACTTATTACTTATTGGGCCAAGTATGAGAGGTTAAAAAAAAAATAGTAAAGGACTGAATTTTGAAAAGGAAGGAGAGAAAGGGCCGTGGGAATATTTTTAAGGAGTAAACACACCATACAAAACACTACAATAGCTTTCCAGATTAATTTATATCATAGAAAGTTACATACATCGTATGGTATAACTCTCTCAGGAGGCTTTAAAAAGGGGCCTAAGCAGTGTCCCCCAGCCCCAAAACACATATTGATATTGTACCGAACTACAACCTTTGCAAGCTACCAGGACACACTGTTCACTGAAATCTGCTGAGGGGACTGATGACAGAGGGAGCAAGAGAAACAAGGTAAATGCTTGTCCTCTCTTGTTCGCTCACCTTTCTCACTGCCTTTGTCTCCTTCAGTAACATTTGCCACCTTCCAATCCCCAATAGTCATTCACACCCTGTCTGTTGTCCCCACAACCCCTGAAGTCCAAGTTAAGGAGAGGGAGGTCATGGGTGCCTCTGCTGACCACGTGGGGCACAGAGAGGTGCTGCAGGACTGAATTTTCTTCCACTCAACAGAGAGGAGTCTTGGGGAGGACTATGGGTGATGGAAGTAAAAGGCATTCAACCACTAGGGCCTTGGAAAGAAGGGAAGCAATCCTACGTGGTTCTCTGTGAGATGATGCAGCCTCCACAGCTAGGGATTTTAGCCCCACCGAAATTCTGTTTCCTTCCCAGGTGTTCCCTCCCTCACATTTCTGCTTCCCCAGCCCCGCTGTCATTTAGGACACCAGAATATGAATAGCTGCTTAGATCTCAGAAGTGCCTGCAGATAGGAGAAGCCCACCCAGGTTAGCAAGGCAGGATGGTTCTCTAAGTGAGTGGAAGATGTGGGGTTGTACCCCAGAAACCAACTAGGATTCTGAATTCAGTTTCTCAAAGACACGTTACACCTGCTGCAGTGGTTCTGTACTGTGTTCAGTTCATTCATTCCGTGGCACTCAGCCAATGTCTATTAAGCATATACAATGTGCCATGCTGGGCTCCAGGCGATAATGACGGTGAACAAAAAATACACGTTCTCCTACTTTCATGGGACTCCAAGTTTAGTGGAAGAGACAGATATTACTACTTAAAAAAAAAAAATCTGCACCAATAAACGGACAATTACAAACTGACATAAGTATCAAGAAGGAATGAGGTTCTCTGGGAATGTTCTACAAAGAAGCCTGGTGTAGGGCTGGGAGGCAGCAAAGGTCTTCTGGAGGACTGACGCGAAAGCTGAACTCTGAGGAATGAGCAGGCGATGTCTCAGCACAGGTGTGGGGTGGGAGCGGAAGGAAAATGAGGAGGCAGGGAATTCGAACCCCTTGAACTTTAGTCACGTCTATCATTCTCTACATTATCATATTCAGATGTGGCTCATAGAATTGTGTCTGAAAATTTGCTAAAAGGCAGTTGTTACTGAGAATTCTCTCGTGAGGTGAGAGGTTACAGACCCAGGTGAGCCTGGAGACAGGATTCTGATGGTTGACCCTTGTGTTATCAATTCCATGTCTTGTAATAACTCTTTTTTTTTTTTTGTACTCTGTAACTACAGAATTCCGTTTGCTACATTACTTTTTAAAGAAGTGGTCTTCGAGCGATATGCATTTCAAAAGTTACTGCCTTTGTAATATAACCATTAATCCTACTTGTCACTAGAAATTGCTCTACTTGATATTTAACAGAAGAGCTTCAAATCTCTACTCTCTACTCTTGTCCCTTCAGGCCTGAATGAATCTGTGTATCAGTGACTATAGCAGATGACTTCCATTTTTTTTTTTTTTAATGAAAGCTCAAGTGAGGGGTTTTTGTTCCAACAAACTGCATGAGCAATGGTCCTGTGTGGCAAGAAAGAGCACAGAATGTTCCGAGTATTGGAAAGGGATAGATTAGGAGACACAATCGACAAGGCTTGTAGGGATCTGAGGCATAAGAAGGGGTTGGAATGACCCCAAGATTTCTGACCTACATATGGCGGAGCCATTGTTTGCATTGGGGGGAGGCAAGGAAGAAATCTAAATTTGGGAGGGAAGACATGGTTTTGGACAGGCTGAGTCTGAGGTGACTTTGAGAAATCCAAGTAGAGAGACTATGGATGGATCGGTGGAGAAGTTAAGGAGGGGAGACAGAAATTCAGCAGCTGTCAGAATGTAGATGGTACTGGAAGCACGGATGTGGATGAGGTTGAACAGGCAGATGGCACAGAGAGAGAGAAAAAGGAAGCCTAAGACCAAGAATCGAGGAATTCCACATTTAGTGCTGAGCAAAGGAGACTGTAAAAGGGTCAGACGCAGCACGTAAGAGACAGGCGGCAACCCAGGCATGACTAATGCTGCATTTATGCCGGGTAAGGAGAAGAATTTTTCCAGGTACTAGAATTCTAGGAGTAGGCTTCTGTAAGGTGTTATGAGAGCCTAAGCACTGCAACATGTCTATGCAGGAAAATCTTTCATGAATTGTAGATGAAACCGATGAGAAATGTGGCTACAGTGAAATGGGTGTTAACCGACCCACTTTACAAATTAATTTTTGGAACACAACCCATTTGTAACTTGAGTGCCTCAGGTACTATGACAGAGGGACACATTTTACTTCGGTTACATCTTAAATATTTGGCGTGAAGAGGATTACTTTTTTCTAATATCACTTTGTTCCCAAAATTTGCTAAAATTTGAGTTTCTATTTTTAGGAACTAGGATGAAGAGTAAGGAGAAAGTAGACATGCTTACATTTCCCCCGTTTTTTGAGCATTTTTCTTTTGTCTCTGACTGATTAGTCTAGCTGTCAGTTTTGTAGTCTCCTGTAACACTAATTAAATCCTCCCTTCTGTGTGGCAGCAAAAGGAATTGACCAAGATGCTCCCTGGTAGCGTGACATCTGGCAAAGGGAGCTGTGGAAGGGAATAGAGCTAAAACCAGAGACAAATGTCATGTTCCTTTATATTGGATCTGTTCGGTAGTACATGATCGAACTGGACATGGCTGATTAGGCAACAGATGTTTGTTTGTTTTATTTGATATTTGGAAATTTGAGGCTGTGACTCTACTAAAATTTTGTTTACTTCCCAGAGACAAGGAGGAACGTTGATAAAGCATGGGTTCTAAATTCCCAGTGTGATGCTCATTCATACCCAACAGTCTATTTAAATACACATTATTCTTAAATATTAAGAAGTCCTTTGAAGATTAATAAATCTTTCCTTTCTGCAGTTTCTTAAGTCCATTATGTTTAAGTTTCAGAATCACATTTGTGAGTATAAAACACAGGGGAACAAACCACATTTAGATATTCCTCCCTTTAGAGCAAAATATGTGTACTTGAGTTTATTCTGTACTGAGAATAATGTTGGTCTAAAATATAGATGTAAGAAAACTACAGATGTCCAAGAAACTGAATTCTGAATGAGAAAAAAGTTCTACATGCTAGGCTAACTCCTAAAAGGAATTTCAAAGTTTCCAAACCTTTGCTAGTTTTGTGTTTTATTAATGTTTCGTATTCGGTGTAAAATATTCATTTTCAAAGGTTAGAAAGGAATTGAGGCAGTAATCAATTCCCACCTCTTCTTTTACAGTCTGTCTCCTGAACAGTGCACATACCTAAAATACAGAAAGAGCTGGAAGGCAGCCTGGGTTCATCCCTGCTTCAACGTGACAGAGATTCATTGAACATTAAGCTTAGCCATACGAGGGAACGGTGTAGGGTAGTGACAGTATCCTGCAAGGACCCTCTGCAAATACTCCTGGAAAGTGAAAAGCCACTGGGCAGAGATGTGGGGAACCTGGGTTCAGGTCTTGCTTCTGTCCTTGAATGTCTGACTGTGGCCTACAAGTAAATGTCTCTAAAACTAATCTTCTTCCTCTCTGACATATGGTGAGTGGACTACACAGGTAACCTTTAACATTTCTGCCAGGTCTATAATCATAGTTTTTCATGTTTCAGTTGATTGTTGACAGCCAGATAAAGACCTAAAGGTTTTATCTGACCAAAGGTAGATTCAACAGTTGATTTGATTACCATTCTTTGGTGTAATGGGATTTACAGAAACGAACCCATGTTCATTGCAATCTGCCTATGTCACATGCCCCCACTTTCCCATCCAGTGAATGTCCCAAGCACTTTTGGATGGAGTTTCAAAGATAACTTTGTTTATACACCTGGGAAGTTGACAGGTTTCTATCGAGGGATCAGAAAGTATAATGCAAGCTAAAACTCAAGTGGGAATGTGAGAACACCCTTTCCAGTAAGTTGCCAGAGGGCTGATTTTACAAGTTTTAGTAAGTTTGGTATGAACTGAGTCTTGGCTAACTCTGTACTCCATCTTCTTTCCAATATACCACTTTGCCTCCAAGAGGCCCACTTAAGACTGGGAAGTCCTTGAATTATTAAAGGGAAAAGAGCATTCTATTACCATGTATTCCCATTTCGTGACACAAAGCCTTGCATATAGTCGGTGCTCAATGATTAAATTGGGACGACTGGGGGGAAAAAAGGTTTCCATTGCCAAAGTCCTAGACTCTGTCATGTAACTTGTGAATTGACTACTGGACCAATTACAGCTCTTCTTTTATCTCATAGAGGTCTTTGTACGTGTGGACCAAAAAGACCACAGCTTCACCGTGCTGTTTAGGATGTTTAACGTTCTTGGTATTTCAGGTGCAGAGACCTCAGGGATTTTCTGGAGGGTGTCTGTGTGTGTGTGTGTGTGTGTGTGTGTGTGTGTGTGTACATGGATGTGTCTGATCCCAATAAGATATATAATCTCCATTTCCATTCCTACCTCCAAACAGTAGACATCCTTGCAAGAAGGATTCTTCAGAATTTTGCGAGCGTAAGTACATTTTCATTTGCCCAAGAGAAGTGAGCAAAGGCTCTAAGTGAAGTGGAAATCCCGAGCAGTGAAGCCAGTGGGTAGGAACTGGGAGACAATGCAGCTTGAGTCTTTCAACACAAATTCCAGCAGCTCTCAGCAATCCTGGCTGGATTTGAGGGGTACTGACAGATTCGTACTCATGAGGCAGGCACTTGCATTAAAAGACAAATACATTCAGCAGCCCTCTGACTTGCAGTTTCAGATACTTGGATCAGTACCTAATTAAAGAAGTGAATTTTGTCCTAATCCCTTCACATTGTCATATAAGGTTAACATCAGTTTGTCAATTTACATAAACATTTACACACACACATGACCTGCTTTGGGTTTTACAATATAGACCAATTTTCAGAGAATTATCATCATTAATCAGGGAGAAATGAAAACCACAATAGGCTACCACTCCACAGCCAACAAAAATGGCTGAAATGTATAAAACAAAAAAGAAAAAAAACCCTGGTAATACCAAACATTATCAAGGATGTGGAGCAACTGGGTCTTTTTTTACATGGCTGGTGTGATACAAATGGATCCAATCACTTTGGGAAAATATTTGACAATAGCTTCCAAAGCTGAAACATCTGCTGATACGTCGCCCAGTGATTTCACTGCAATCTTTCATGCTCTTCCATGCCCAGCACTCCTTTCCCTCTCTATATGTGGAATACCTTTCTCTCTGTAGTGTGTGGTTTAACACACAAGTTCTAGAGTCAGACCGCTTGCCATCATAGTCCAACTCTACCTGCCCGGCTGTGTGCCTCTGGGTGAGTTACTTAACCACATGTCTCTCGTGTGGACAAAATGATTAGTGTGTTTGCGTATCATTGATTATTTTCATCTGCAACCTGAGGGAGGGAGTAGATAGTTACTTACCCACCTCACAGGGCTGCTGTGCTGGGAGGACTCAGTGATGGAATCCACATAGGGACCACGCCTGGCAATTAGTGGGGGCTCAATAAATGTTAGCTGTTATTATTTCCTACCTATTGTGATCTTACCTATCTTTCAGCGCCTACCTAGGCCAAGGTACACCGGCTCCATGGAACTTTACTTCAGACAAAGCGGAAGGCAATATTAATTCTGATAGACACTCAGTCCCTCTTCCACTCTTCCTACATTTTATTGTAATCTTTATTTTTCATTCTCATTATAGTTGGCTTTGAATCCGATTGTTCTGGATTGTTGTTTGTTCCTCCAGACTGTGAGCATCCCGAAGGTGGAAACCTCTGCTCACCTGGATGTCTCCTTAGATCTTTGCCTGGAGCTCTGCACTTAGATGTTCAATAGGTATCGGTCGCATTGTATCAGATTGAATCAGGGAAGGGAGACTGCTAGCTGCCTTTGAGTAATGTTACTGGAGGTGTTTGTTTTCCAAGAAGTTGTCACTTGGAATTGCTGTTAAACAATTGGCTGAGCTCAATGGACAGATGGTTTCTTGGTGATCTAAGAGCAAGACAATGAATGGCGGGTTAAGATCCAGGAAAGCGGCCTGCACGGAAGCTGACTGGAAGAAGTGCTTGGGGGTAAAGTCTGCCTTTATTATACAAATGTGAAGTTGATGGAGATTTTTCCAAATCTGATCTCAAAAGCTCTAACTGCCCTAGGGGATGTTACGATATTTTTAAAAGAGAATTGAATTTTCATATACTGGGCTGCGTCTTGAGTTTGTGAATGGAAAGCCTTGGGTTTTTAATCCTAGAGTTTTTATTTACTCAGGTTGATTCTAAAGGTCAATTTCTGCTAAAGGATTTATTTTACATTGATTCACATTTACAAAAATCTCTGAAGCACTTCAGTGAAAGAAATTATCTCTCTCCGGCCACCCACATTGCAGGTCCCCCGGCAAGAGTACAAACAGGGGCCCCATACCATATGTGTAAATATTTAAGGTAGTGAACTACTAAACAAAATATGTTCTATCCTCCCACCTTCAGAAAGACCTGGAAGCCAGGTTCAAATGTGGAACTCCTGGCTCTCATAGCTCCACATGGTCCAGCGGTGGCAGAGGGCTTCCCTGTCCTTCCCCAGCCCCAGCTGTCCCGGATCTTACGGGGCTTCCTGAGCAGGTGTAGACAACCCAACCCTTATGTCCAAGTTACAGCCACACCTACCCACAAAAAGCCACCCTTTGAGTGTCCAGAGACAGTATGACCTACCCTTCAGAAGATGGGCCTAGGAAAAAGGGGTGCTGGGGCCCCGGGAGTGGGAGTTCTGGGGCTCAGGGCACGGTAACATGACCATCAAGGGAAGGGAGGCTGTGGCTCCACGTGGGCTCTTCCTGGACTTGCAGGGAGGGGAATGGCTTGAAGACCAAAGCAAGGTTTCCTAACATATGGGGACCTCTTGCTTGGGCCTACGAGCATGCTGAAGCTGCTTCAATAATATGTATTCACGATGGAATATTTTTATCTCAGGGTATTCTTAAACCCTTCTTTGTCTGACCTACTGCCATTCGTAATCACAAATGTCATCGTCCTAAACAAAATTCTAGCGCTACTCTCTTCCCAACAACGAAAAGCCTTAAACTTTAAAGAATGTGTTGTGATACTGAACTATAGTTACCAGAGAGCCAGCAATTTTACTTGGACTTTTTCCCACCAGAAGTGTGAAAGCCATCGACTTGGCACCCTTTTTCTCTCAGTCGGACGACTTCAAAAGAAAAGGAGAAAACTGTGGGTCTTCGTTAGAACCGTGCCCTACTGGGCGATGAGGACAGGAGGACAGGCTGTCCCTAGTGACGTCTCATCAGAGGCTCTGTTCCCCGGCAGCTGATCTCAGTGATTTCTCTCTCCTCCTCAGAGGGGCTCCCCTGGTCTCAGAAACACAGATGTGACCACATCAGATTATTTACTTACTCATTCTGAGAAAAACAAAAGCGATACTACTAGCCTCGATACCTTCCTGTCCAGACGACATGCCTAAATAACTCAAAAAGAAGCTTTGAGGTCAAATAGATTTGGTTCCCATTTTCACTCTGTCATCTTGCTAGTGTGTGACATGGGCTTGTTCATACCACAAAGTCCACAAGTTGTAGGGATTCAACGCCATTGTTTCTATAAATGGTCTCGGCACAGAGCAAAGCGATCCAGCAAACATTCACTATCTTCTCCTTTCCTCTCTATTTCTCTTTGCTGCATTCGACTCAAAATTTCCATCATCACGAAAGTAGATCTATGATGATAAATTAGAATATAAGTAACTTTCATTCACTCAGTGACTACTAATTCTGTATTAGGACATATACAATTAAATTTCAGAGTTGCATGCACAAAAATCTTACTAGAGTGAAAGAAATTTTGTAAGCTTATCAAGGGATCTACCTGGTGGCTCTGAAAACAAAGAGCTTTCTTGATTCAAAATTGAGCTCCAAGAGTTCATAGTCTAAGGTGAGAGCTGCATTCTGGTTAACCTCATGCTTTGTTTGAGTATAGCTGCTCTTTGGAGAAGTTATTTTCACTAATCACTGCCAATCATACGTTGATGTTATTGTGAAATAAAGGATCTTTTCTTTCGAAAGCCACAATTCCTATCATAACACAGGGCCCTACAATGGCAAATAAAAGCTCCCGAGGCAGCTGCTTCTGAAGAACTGCCCAGAAGCTGCCTGCAAATAAGCTGAGAGGCCCCTAGGTTCTGGGCAGCCACAGCGGGGGCTGGTTCTGACCTGGCTTGTGCAGGGGAAGAGCCTGGGGTTGAAGCCACAGGAATTCAATTTCCTGTGTCTAAATGTAGTAGCTGCTATTGACAGGTAAATAAATTGGCTTTCCTCCTCCTCTCCTCTCAATATTGACAATACTGCAATATTTTGAGTTAGTATTCGTGATGTCAGCAAAATGCGAAGATTCACATGAAAAAATGGAGACTATGTATACATATATATACATAAAAGTATCATAGCTTTTTCTTTTTATATATAAAAGATGTGCTAACATCTTTGCTAAAGAATACAACTCAAAGCTGCTTGTCACAGACACACCAAGGCTGTATTTAAAGAAAATTGTGTGGGTACATGGACATTTCTGCAGTTTTTGTCTGCAAACAATTCATAGCACCATCCAATTGAGGCACCACTCCCCACTAAGCACTGAAGTAGCAGCTCCAGTAAAAAAAAAAAAGAAAAAAAAAAGAAGTCATTTTGTAAAACACATAGAAGTCCTTGACATTAGAAGCATACTAAAGTTACGTTTACAACATTTCTAAGAATATATGAAAAATATCACAATGCAGCCATCGTTTCTGGATTCTTGTTCCTTCAAAATGAATCCTGGGGAGTGTGAGCCGTGACAGCGGCTGTGAACCCAGCAGCAGTCACACGGACGCACACACCACATATACAAGCAACCAGGGCAATACAGAATGCCGGGGGTCTTCCAATGGGGCGAAACGTTTGTTTTCCCCCCCAATAAATATAAGGATGTTAAGAAGTGAGAGGCTTTGATAGTGTAAGTGCTTTGGTGAGGGAAACTCCCCAAAAAACATATTTTTTAAAAATGATACAATTTCAGAAGGAGCATGCTTGGATCTTTAAAAACAAACCTAATGAAAATGGTTATTAGAAGCAAGAGCGATATACTAGAGAGTAGAGGAATATACAACCTTTGCTTAGTCTCTATTACTCATCCTCCTAAAGACACCCTTTGGAAATGCCCCCTTCTTGCTTTCTCAGACCACTTCTCTCCCTACCTGGCGGGGTCTGCCACTCACTTCAGGGACACAGTTGGCTCTGTCCTCCTTGGTGTCCCTTTACATGTTGTTGGTCCCTCCCACAGATCCCAGGGCTGCCCTTCCACTTGCGGTCCATTTTCTTGATCAGAAACAGTCAAAGTAACACCCCTGCCCTTACCTGCCTTCCTCTGAGTCTGCTACTCTAAGCTTCCTGCCATGCAGGCTCCTTCCTGTCACCTTCACCCAGGGTTCCAGACACAACACAGAGACAGAATGCCCAGAAAGTGTTCCCAGCTGTCCACTGCCTGCCAGTGCAATCACAAAAGGATTTTGGGGAAAAAAAGTTACCACAAGTGACTTTCCCAGCATTCTTCAGTTGTATTCATGCATTTAAAAAAAACAACAACAAGGGAAATTAAAATTGCCACTAAAACTACCGAATCTGTATTTTTTGACTCAAAGAAATAAAGTGGGAAGGGTAATACATTCACTGAAATATCTCACGGGTCTCTTTCCTAGTGGTTGTCCCAGCTGTACAACATTGCCAGGTTTTCCCTCCTATCTATGTGTAGAGTTATAAGAAAATCCTTTGAAGGTAACTTTACAACAAAGAAATATATAAAAAAAGAAACTTTATCCAAAGACTGTTAGAAGAAATGAACTGCAATGAATTAAATCAATTCAGATTTCCTGAAACATAATTTCTGGCTCTTTATACACCACAATAACATTTTTAATCTTGTTTACAAAACAACATAAACTCATGGATTTCAAAATGTAAATAAAATCAATGGTGTAGAACGAAAAGATCCATGTCAAATGTAAAATACATTATAATCAAGAAAATTATTTTAGGAATTTGTTTCTAGCTCTAAGTAATTGATTTGAAATAATTTTCTCCAGGTATGAAAAAGAGATTTTTTAAAGTATCACTGTCATACTTTGTAAGAGTCTGAATGAAAGACTTAGTTTTTATTAGATAAAGAAATTCAACAATTGGATTGCTTTCATTTTAGTGGAAATATTACTGTAAGAAAATCTAAGAATAAGATATAGTGTTTTAAAGTGACTTTTCAAGTGAGCTATGTTCAGGATTAGAAATCTGTGCTAAATTTCTATAATCATTACCATCACCTCTCCCAACCCCCACTGCCAAACTCCACAGCACATGTTTAATAACTAAACTGAGATTTAGATTATCTGCCATCTGGAAATGCATATGAAAACCTTTCCACATTTCCAAGATTGGGAAGAGCAAATGTTTCTTTCATGTGTCTTTAACGTTAACCAATTCAAATGGTTTTCTGAACAACAGGTATTTAAATTATAGAACGTCCCAGAAGCAAGGTTATTGCTTTGGTCTTTTGATGGACCCTCTCAAGTTGATAGAGAAGAGAGCTTTAAGTATAAACTGAATAGCTTAGCATCTCCTGGGTAGGCTCTAAATTCCGCTTGTAAGGCAAAATTAGCCTGGCAAACACCTTGAATCACCCGGAAGGTACAATATAAAGGGTTGGCTTGTGTAGACAGGACCACCTGCTGGCAACTTTATCACTCCCTTTAACTCTTTGGAAGTCAGTGCTTCTCTAGACCCTTCATTGTTCAGCTTATTCATCCACAAAGCACTCTCTTCTCCTTTGTCACTGGAGATTTTTTTTCTCTTGGCTTTGTTTTATCGGTCAATGGCAAGAAAAGTTGTTAAAATATTTCATACATCCATTTTGCAGGTTTCTCTGTGTTAGGCTTGACTGCTCCATTGTGTACGGTGTACTTTCACTGACTCTATGGTCAGTAGGAATAAAGATACTTTTCTCTTCTTTCCCCTCTTCCACTCCCCAGGACGTAAGTTTGGGTACTTTATATGCACATGTGATACAACTCCACATTCGAAGCCACTGCAAAAGGACGAATATGATGAGGCTGTGAGCATCTTCGTCCCAATCTTCCTAAACACTCAGGAGAATAGGGCAAACCCTACGAACCATGGCCAACCATACACTCCTACTTACTCTGCTAGGCTGGCCAATCAGAGTCAGGCTAGAGCTAGAGCACATTGTTTCATGATGTGTTTTTTTTGTTTGTTTTTTCAGAAGCTCTTCATGATCTGTTACATTTAATTAGACTATCAAGTAGATCCATGGAAAGCTGAGGCTGAGATCCTGGCTAGACTAGACCCTTCACACTGGTCATGAAAATAAACACACACTGTGGTTAAGCTGCACTGAATGAGTAAAATACTTTCTCATCCTCTCTAGTTTGGCTGCTCCACTCCACCCCAGCAAAGCATAGCTCTCTGCTCACAAACACTACTGAGTGGCATCAGAAATCAGGGGTAAAGAGGTAATGGAAGAAAAGAGGCGTAATCGCTAAATCTAGCCCTCTACTTGGCTTTTGGAACCTTTTGTTTCTCTTGCTAACAATGGCGGTAAATGGACAATTTCTTGCCTGCAAACTGGCACGCAGAACATATGGATGGAATGAGGAGGACATCTGATAAAAGTTACAGATAATCCCACTTCAAAGATAGCTGTGCTTTCCATTTCCAAATGCTTTAATCGTTTGATCCATATGCCTGTCTCCTCAACACAGATGCTCAGGGAAACAGATGTGTCCCATTGTTCCAGGTAAAAGCCCACCAGGTGGGAATAGTTTATCAGTAACACACCAGGACATAGCCCATGTACCCTGCGTACCCAACACCACTGCTTCATGCAAAGAGAAACTGTACATGGGCAGGACTCAAAAGGGAAAACATGAGACCTTAGCTCTTGTGCTGCTGCAACCAGTGAACATAGGAGCATTTGCATTGCAACTCATGCTTCATTCCTCACCCAAGCAGAATCCTGGGATGGTGCTACAATGACTGTAATTGGAGGCCTAGCCAATGTGCTAAGACACTGGTGCCAATTTAAGAGAATAGGGCAGTGAGAAAGAGAGACCTCTTTACACTGGCAAAAATGGCCTCTGGAGACAATCAGCTAACATACAACTTGGAACCAAGGCTTAGGAATCCTTTGCACCAGGGTTTGTTCTGCAGGTTGGTGGAATTAACAGCCCTCTGGAAGCCTCAGCATATGAGCTCTCTTTCATGATTTTACTCCTCCCTCCCCCACCACTTAGAAAAAAACAAAACATATGGACTTTGTTAGAGGGCTATTGTGAAATGTATAGAGTGACAAAGACAAAATATGGCAAAATACCCTTAAAATGTCACATTAATGGCTTAATGGCTATTAACAGATGGGAGTGAGACGATGCCTTTGGAAATTTTTTGTTGGGTTGGCTGACTTTACCAGTTACAGCTCATTTCTCAATCTAAAGGCAAAATACCATTCCGTGGTCGGGCAAGTTTAAAAATCCTGATATGAAATATATACTGAGTTTATGGTGTTTTCCCTATTCTAGCACCCTCTTTTTCATTCTGTATACCCACATGATGAATGAAGGAAAGCTGATTCAGGGAGGCAAACCGGCTAAAATGTTAGAGAGAAAAAAAAAGTATCAAATTGAGAAAGTGTTTTTATTGCATTTTTGAGACTCCTTTTGTAAGTGCTTTTCTTTGTATATTGTATCAAAACTTTTCTATATCACCTACACAAAGTGTGACAAAAACATAAGACTATTACTGAAGATAGGTGTGTTCTACTTAAGTGATTGTCAAAAACATTTATCTCAACTCATCTGCCCCCACTACTTTCCACCTAAATTTGCTACACTGTAGGGAACAAAAGTCTATTCTTTCATATATCACACCCCCTTAGGTATAAGAATCTGATCCATAGTAGATTCAATAAGAGGTATTTGCAGATATTGTGGGACTCATCATATATGAAGTTTAGGAATAACGAGAAACAATTTGAGTATACAAAGTGCTTTCCTTTCTTCAACCAGTATTTATTGATACTTACAATGTACTCTAATGCTGGCCAATAGAAACAGGGGAGCAACAAATGAAATTTAAAATTTTCTAGTAGCCACATTAAAAAACAGTGACATTAATTTTAATGTTCTATTTTACCCAATATATCAAGGTAGCATTTTGATATATTATCGACATAAAAATGGAGATATTATACATTATGTTTTATACTAAGTCTTCAAAATCTAGTTGGTATTTTACAGCATGTCTCAGTTCACCATCCACATTTCAAGTGCTCAACAGCCATACAGAGATAGTGGTTGCCAAGTTGGACAGCATCTAACTGGACAAAATGAACAATAACCAACCACCTCGGTGCTTTCCTGCCTCCCTTACTTGTTTTCTCTGTTCTTTCTGCCAGATTATTCTTATACTTCATCCACCCATAGATTTGCTTCTTTTACATGTATTAAATCTCAGTATATGGCAAGATGGCAGAATAATTAGCCTGTAAACCCACGTCTCACAAAACCTCAAGAAATGCTTGCTGAAACATATTCTTTGACATACTGTGAATAGCTACAGTTGTAGAAACATAAGGAAAATTTCCAGAACCAAAAACTAGACAGGAGTGGAGGTGGTGGTACCTGAGTGGCCAACGGGTTGGTCCTAGGCAACTGAGAAGTTTGGCTTTCACGTAACAAACAACGTAGCTTGGCAGATACTCAAAACATGAGTTGGAGACGAAATCGATCCCTCACAATGGGACCACAGAATGCTTTTCCCGCAGTAAAACACTAAATCAGGGAGAACAATCTTAATCGTAGGGGAAGACAATAAGGATAAATAGGGAAATAAAAGTAAAGTCTCCTCTTAAAATTCAAACCTTCAGGTCAGTCCCCACTTAGGCTTGGGGTTCAAATTTAAACTAACATGTATGTTGTAGTAACTCCCAGAAGCACTACTGGCTGCTTGGCAGAAGGAAACACAAAACATCTATCTCACAGGGGATATATCTTCATCCCAGGACACATCAGATTATCACTGGTTAAGCTCCACCAAACGTGAGCTCACAATTCTAAATTATAAACCAACTGAGTAAACAATGCATCTTGGGCAAGAGTTCTCACAGAACAAGTAGCAGGAGTAGACCTTCTCAAGAAATTCTGATCATAGAAATATCAAAAGAGCTTATAAAAGAAATATACTCAAAATATTAAAGTCATAAAAAGACTCAGTTAAAACATTAGAAATGAATAAAGATCATGAAAGAAGACCAGGCAGAGTAAAACAAATAATCAAATTGAGATGATGAATATAGTCATTTAATTTTTAAAAAACTTCAATAATTGGGTTAAATAGTTACTTAGATGCAGTTTTAAGAGAGGGTTAGTGAACTGGAAGAAAATGATCTGTAATTCCATAACTAGATAGACTATCATTTAAGAATTATGTTGTAATAAGGGCATTTTTAGGTAAAGATTTAGAGTTTGCCCCAGGAGACCCTTGCTAAAAAAAAAAGGTACTAAAATATATCGGTAAAAAATAGGTTTATGTATAAGCAAGCATCAATTGTTTAAAACAGGTATAACAGTAACTATAACAAAATAATTCAGAGAAGAGTTAACAAGAAATCCTAGAACAGCACTGTCCAATAGAAATATCGTATGAGACACACGTCAAGTGCTGAGTAGTTTCATGTGACTAGAGAAGATCACATTGGACCACCCAGGTCTAGAGCAGCAGCTTCCAACGTGGTGCTCTGTGTGTCAGATACCCGAGGACACCCAGGTAGGGAATGCAATGCATTTTCTGTGTTCAGTTGAGTAAATTCCAGGATGAAGGAAATTAAACAAGTCTCAAAGCCGCAGCGCTTCTCAGAGCCTTCAGTGCATCTGTACCCCCAAGAGGGAATGCGGTATGTAGTATAATGTTTCACAAATGTATTAGCTCATGTAGTACGTTTTGTCTACAGCACACCTGATAATGCCTCCCCGAAAAAAGATCTGCTGTGGAATATCAGTGTGAGAAACTCAGGTTTTAGTCATAGGGAAAACTCAAAGGAATTGGCAAGATGTAAAGTTGGAAACACAGGCAAATGTCAGATCAGAATCTTACCTGTTAGGCTAAGAAGTGTGGACCGCGCAATGAGAAGCAATATGAAGCTCTGAAGACGTGTGAGCAGTGGGAGCAAGGAGTGAAACCTCTGGGTTTCAAGTGTGGCCTACAGAGCTACGATGTGCTATGGCTGCCACTCCATGACCAGATTTGAGAGGGGCTCCTTACAATGACTTCACTAGGGGCATAGTTGGAGGCTTTCCCCCAGTTAAACACAGGCAAGGCTAACTTCCTTCTTGTTCGTAGATCACACAATCATTCCTCTTCAGTGGGCCTGCCCACTGAGATTAGACGAGGAAAAATATTCCCAAATTGTAGCGAACCAGGTCACAGTGAGGTTCACTCTGATTCTGGAACCAGTTTGGTTCAAAGGCATTAGAGCATGCTCATAAGCCATGAAAAATAACAATATTCTCTGGAGTACATGATTTGTAATTAGGATAGGAGCTCTAAGTGTTATATTGAAAACGACTTTAATTTTTCTCTAAAACGTATTTTATTTTTTGAATAGGTCATATATTTACAGTGTTCAAATTTCTCTCTCTCTCTCTCTCTCTCTCTCTCTCTCTCTCACTCTCTCTCTCTCTCTCTTTCACTCTCTCTCTCTTTCATACAATGAAATGCCTCAATTCTGCTGTTCTTCTACCTAGCTTTCTCATCTCTGTAGCAGAGGTTGGGTAGCTGGTGTCAAAACCTGCTTCTTCTTCATCTTGGCACACAGACTACAATTCCCAGTCTCCCTTGCAATTAGATATGGCCATGTGATTAAGTCTGAGGCTTCTATCAGCCTTGGCCCCTGAATGACTAAATGGAGCAGATTACTCCTTCCTGCCCCTATTGCTGTATGGATGTATTACAATTGCTTTAACCAGTTTCTCATTCACGTTCATGGACATTTGATTAGAAATTGAGTTTTAATCTTCCCTGTGCTAGCAATCTTAAAATCGTTAGTGAGCTTAGCTTTTTTTTTTGTCTAACCCTGTTTCATCAAGATATATATTTAGGGCAGAGTAAATCTGATAGGGACTTAAAGCTAGAATATAACAGATGATGGATTGCAAAACTAAGAATACTCTGCTACTGATGGGTACTCTGTTGAAGTGTCACTTTGCATATTGAGTACACAGTATTGGAACAAGCTGGAACCCAAAAGCCCCTCGCAGAATTAATCATTTTACTGCATAGAGCATTAGACAACTGCTCCACTCAAATGTTACTGATGTCATATGAGAAAAAGCCTGATGGGCTCACATCTGGCATTCGTTAAGAGGTAGTGGCTAGAATTAGTCAGAATCCTTGATGATTAATCTTTGATATGCATGGCCACAAATGGTGTTCAGTCACTTAGCCAGATGTTTCTTATAGATCCTTTCGAAGGACTGAAGCATGTCTCAGAAACCATTTGCTTAGCCATTTAACTAGAGTGCTTGTTTTTGCCAACAGCTTGACAGTTTAAAAAAGAATAAAAGCCTGTTTCCCATTGGAAATTTTTGGAATTTTGCCATAATCATTATATATAGTACTCTTAGGAAATTCCAGCTTTATGGCTCTTTAGACAAATGGAGTATGAATTTTACTGTCAGTAGAGAACACTAAACAACTAAGTAATAAAAGAAAGCAACAATGTAGTACCATGTTCCTTAATATCATTCTTTAAAATTAAATATTGATTATGATTTTGCAATTTATTTTCAAATAAGAACGGTTGAGTATTTGAGGTTCAGGACTTTAGTGTTGGTGCTGGGATTACAATGAAAATGAAGTGCTGCTTAAATTTAAAACACTATAAAATTCCCAAAGGTAATCTTGACATTTCACTTTATTTCATATGTTTTCCAATAGTGAAAATACCATCTTAAATTAAAAAAAAAAAAAAAAATGTCCATAAAGCTCATATCCTAAAAAATAAGCAATTATTTTCTGGGCTTTCTTTGACATAATGACATCAATTTAGAAAAGATTCAGAAATTAGCAATCAAAAATAACATTACTACTCACCTAAACCAACATCATTTATTACAATATGCCACAGTCATTACTGATGACTTGCTTTCTCTGTGAGCACATAAGAAGCACTTGGCTCTAAGAATGGGTGGCCTTGAATACTTTCACAGCTATTCTTGCCATCACCCACGAGCTGGCTGCATTTTAATGGGGAGGTTGCCTATATATAACTTGTGAACACATTGATATTCCCTGAGCTGAAAGGTTCCGCAGAAACCATAGATTGCACATATTTCCTTAAAAATAGGCAAACATTTTCCCTGGATTCTATCCTGGTTACTTAGCATGTCATTTCCTTGATGATGTATAGAAGTAGGCTCTATATCCCCATGCAATTCCAAGTAACTTCCAGATTATACCTACTAGTGTAGCTTACATTTTCTCAAGTACTATGGAAAAGACTACACAATGCAAACCAGGCATCCTTCTTCACAAACTCAGGATCAGACACACCAGACTTAATGGCAAAACAGCCTACATGCACCTCTCCCTTCAACCGTAGTTCAATTTATGGAGAACTTAAATCAGAATACCTTTTAATACCTTACACACTAGTACCGTTACAGCAAGGAACATACTAAGTTTTTATTAAAGCTTTACTGCACAGAAAAATTTACAAACATTGCGCTTAATATTGTTATTGGCTTTATGGTTTATGGAAGTTGAATAACCTTATCCTAGAACTGGGCCTCATGGTCAGAAGTACTTATTTGGGCAGGAGAAATTACTGGTTATGTGTCAGCATGTCAGCCAAAGATAATTCCTGCACAAATTACGGCATCAAATGTTAAAGCCAGTCCTATCAATCAACAGAGTGAAAAGGCAAACTACAAAATAGGAGAAAATACTTGCAAATCACATAGCTGATAAAAAGTTAATATCCAGAATGTATGAAAAACTAAAACTCATAAACAAACAAACAAACAAACAAAAAACAACCCAATTAAAGACCACAATGAGATATCACCTCACATCCACATGGATGGTTACTATAAAACAAAAACACATAAAAACAAACCAACAGACAGAAACAGAAAATAACAAGTTGCTGCAAGTATGTGGAGAAACTGGGACGCTTGTGCACTGTTGATGGTAACATAAAATGGCTCAGCTGGTTAGTGAATCTCTACAGTGAATTGACCACATTTTCTATTCCTGTTTTGTTAAGAAAAATCCCAATTGCAATGTATTTGGTAGAACTGTTGATATATAAATTTAACTGAAAAATATTTATAATGCTTGCACATGTCACATTTAATGTTTTAAAGAAATTACTCAAAATAATACCTTAGTATCAAACAGCATAGCACAGTTCAAGATAAACATATTCTTAATTGTAATCCACTTATCTTACCCAAAAGGTAAGGTTTCTTGCTTTTGGTTTTAGTAAGTAAGATCACTTTTGCTCACCATCTTTCTACTAAATCACCCCTTGGCTTAAATATATCAGCCGTAAATTTATTGCATATCACTGAAACAGCCAGTATAAATTAAACTACCCTATATTATACAGACTTTAAGAAACATCATCATTTATACAGACTGTAAGAAACCAATAAATATGTTTACAGGGAAAACGTTAATGTGAGGATAAGATAACAACAAGAGAAATCAATTTCATTATGAGAATTTGGGAGAAGATAGAAAACATAAACATAATCTGATGAGAACATTAGATCTGCATTTTCTTCTGAAGGAAATGAAAATAGTTCAAGAAGGTTTGGAATTTCCAAATTACTTTGAAGGCGTTTTAGTCCCAGTTTCCCAATGAAATAATATAATTTATTTTCTTTGTTCATCGTGTAAACAGAAGCAGAACAATTTTTGCAATAAACTGTTAGATCAAAAAAAGCATTTTTTTCCCAAGATAGAAAGTTAAGGAGCTCAATGCCAAGGACTAAATTACTTCCAGCTGTAAAAGTCGATTTCATTTTTCCTGGGAAAGCCGGTAGTAGCCGAATTCAATGTTATTTGTAGAATACTTAAGAAAAGACAATCAATGGAGGATTAACCATGCAAATCAGTCAGTGGGTACCATGTAGAGACACTTATAGAATTAACCACAGTCATAAAAAATATTTAAGTTCCCATCTAGATATATCTCCACTAGAGGAATTCACATTTTCAAGTAGCCGACAGGCAATCATATATACACTAACATGTTGAAATATAAATAATTGTTTATTTACTAAGATAAAATATTTACAGTTCATATAATTTAAATTATATTTAAAATAATTATAACACATGCAGAGAAGGAGACTCTATTCCGTATCACCACCCTAGGAATTTGGGACATCAAGTTAGTTACATCTGATCCTATTTCTGTGTGTACCCATGATGCTCCAGGTAAAGAGAACCCTTTGCTGATTGTTGAGGTCCAGAATGAAACTCCTAAACAAAGCAGGAAGACAAGACTTCCCTCCGTCTCTGGGAGGAGTGCTGGAGCCAGCTTATGTGCATGCTATACTTTGCGACATTTCTTGGAACGTGACTTTCAGTGGTACCGTTTAAATAGCTCTCACCCTGTCCAGAAGACTTGGTCCAAAATCAAGAAAAAAGGCTAAAAAATTAACAGAGCTGAGAGCTTCTTTTGGTGCTATGGTCTGAATGTTTGTGTCCCCCCCAAATTTACAGTGGAATTCTAATGCTCAGTGTGATGGTGCTTGGGAGGTGGGGCCGTTGAGAGGTGCTTAGGTCATGAGGGTGGAGCCCTCATGAATGGACTTAGTGCCTTAGAAAGAGACCCCATAGACCTCCCTAGCCCTTCTACCACGTGATGGTACAAGAGTTCTGCAACCTGGAAGAGGGCCCTTACCCCGACATGCTAGCACCCTGGCTGGTCTCAGACGCTCAGCCTCCACAACTGTGAGAATTAAATTTCTGTTGTTTAAAGTTACCCAGTCTGTGGTATTTTGTTATAGCAGTCTGAAAGGACTGGCATTTGGGGACCTAGTAATAGCTTTAAAAATAATTCCCTTCCCATTTTGATGGCAAAAAGAACAGAGAAATGACTGGGAATTGTAGGCGATGACAAGAGGCACCTGGAGAAACAGACACTGGCCACAGAGCACAAAGAATTAGCAAGACTAGAGGTCACTGTCACTCACAATAGGCTGAAGGTCTCACGTGAGGCCCCCCAACACTAGAAGAGGGAGAATGGGACCAGAGTAAGATGGAAGCAATAGCCTCACTGAAGACAGTCAGGCCCTTGGAGAAGGGAGGTGGCTCTGGGTGGTGGCTTGCAGTTCTACTACATGGATGACAGAGACAGAGCTCAGGAGGTGGAGGCCCCCATCACTGGTATACAAGTATACCCAAAACGCTGTCTACCCTTGGGAAGGATGCAAAAGCCCAAGTTGTGTCTGTGTGGTGGTTTGGGGGGTAAAGTGCATATTATTAAATGAACGTATTTTATGAATCTTTTGTAATAGTTTCTAAACTTTGTACACACACACACACACACAACCACACACGAACTGTATAGAGCAGCTCATGTGAGATTTTTTGACTATCAGGCCACTCCAGAAAATGAAGTAAGGATTAACTGTGACCTCAGAACAGATATTTCTAATTTACTGTAACTATGAAATACACATAATGCACAGAATCACACATACATTTGATCAAAGACTAAAAATGGCTAGAAATGATAAGAAAAATATATACCACGTGGAGCTGAACAAGGAAGATAAGTGAGATCAAAATAATAATATTAATGGGAAAGAAGCACTTGGAGATGGAAATAATGATATGCTTCTAACTTTCTCTTTTATGTGTCTTTTTATTGGGTCAAGATAAAACAAATGCAATACAAATATCTGACTACAGATAGAGTGGCCACATAATTTATTGTCCAAATCAAGGCACTTCTAAAAGGGAAGCTATTAATAATTACACCAGAGCAACATGCATAAACTGGGACAGTTCTAGGCAAACTGGAGAGACTGGCAATATACATAGTGATTATAATATTATTGACTATATTCCTTATGCTGTACTTTACATCCTTGTTACTATTGTGTAACTACCAATTTGTACTTTTTAATCCCTTCACCTTTTTCACCCAGTCCCCCATCTATCAACCATCAGTTTGTTTTCTGTATCTATAAGTCAGTTTCTATTTTGTTTGTTCATTTATCATGGTATTTGTCTTTTTCTGACTTATTTCACTTAGCATAATACCTTCCATGTTGTTGCAAATGGTGAGCTTTCATTCTTTTTTATGGCTGAGTAATATTCCATTGTACATATGTACCACTTTTTCTTTATCCAATTGTCTATTGATGGGCACTTAGGTTGCTACTGTATCTTGGCTATTGTAAATAGTGCTGCAATGAACATAAGGGTGCATATATCTTTTCATATTAGTGTTTTGGATTTCTTCAGATAAGGTAGATTTTGATCATTATATATTTTCTTTGTTAATGCCTCCACAAAATACCATCAGCCTCATGTGCCTGGCCGAGAAAACTTTTAAAAGTGTTGGCACTCATTTTTTGGGTCACTGTTAGCCAAAGCATTTACCAAACTGTTTAGTAAGTGTTGGCTATTATTGTAAACATTCATTATCAAAAAAATTAATTGAGCACCAACTATTTAGTATTAAGCCTCCAGCTGAAAATCTGAATGTGGTACTATCCTTCAGAAGCTCAGAGCCCAGTTAGGGAGAACAATAAATAACTATAGTCTACTGTGGTAAGGGCTGGAATGTAGGTACAAGCAAATCTTATGAATGTCTTATCTAAACAGCTAAATCACAACATAGAATGGTAAAGGCCATACTGATGGACACACAAGGTGCTCTGAGGTCATAGAGAGTAAAATGATCAACTGGGGGGTGATAAGGAAAGGCATAAAGAGAAGAGGACACGTGATGAGGGAGAATAAAAGTACACCGCACACACGAAAGAATACAACAGAACAGCACAAAGGAACTGCATACAGAAATAATATCTTCACTTAAACCCAAATTTCAAAAAATTACCCTCCTCACACAAATATACAGCTGCACCTGGCCAACAGTTTCCAGATGCCAAGACTCTATAAAATACAATTTGAAAACCTCTGACCAGGAGCAGAATTTTTCAAATGTATTTCTTCTGTGGGCTGATTTGGCTAAAAACAAGGTTTCTTCACTGCTTTGCACTGTGAAGAAAATAAAAACAAAGAAAACCACCCTAGAATTAATGGAAAGTATACTACTGCTTTTGATGAAGTGCCAATAAGATGATATTTGCTTTGAGTCAAATACAATGTAAGAAAATACAGAAGAATTGAATAAAGTTTTCACATATATATTATTATATAAACGAGTACTATAAGTAATATATATATAGTAAGTCTTAGACCATCTGCAGAGCCACTATGAACTATATCTAAAGAACCAATTATCGGGTAAATACATCTTATTCTTAGGAAATAATAGGCCCTAGGGAAAAATATAAGAGCTAACTTATTTCCCATGAAGCTGTATCTTGATAAGTAAACAATCATATAATGTAGGGCTCAAAGTGGCCGATATTAGAAAGATAGCTACCTTCTCTACGAAAAGTTAACGAATCATCAGTAAAAATTAAACATTTATTAGACATGTTCTGGCAGTTGGCATTTGCAGCTCACCTGCCTAAAATAAAGTGAGAGAGAAAAACACAGTAAAACCAAACAACTTCTAAGGAACCAGAGATTCGATTTACTTAACAGTGTTTTGAAGGAAACATTTTGCATTTGGAGATTGTCAGTCTTATTGCATAAAATGTGAGCCTCATTTTATCTGAAGAATTAGATTGCTCAAGACAAAATGTAAAATCAACAAGTACATATCATAAGAAATATATTTCACAAGAAATTGAAATTCAGATGTAGCGTGCTTCTTGGTCCATGAAAGGTCAAATTGAAATAAATGTAAAGGTAAGGGAAAAGTGACTTAATAGGAAACCCAAAGAGAAGGGCCTAATTATATACAAGGAAATAGAAAGAGATGGATAGAAATGGGAAATTTTTTAAATCATGAAAATGCTGGAATTAATTATGATCCCAAGATGGGACTCAGTCCAACAGGTAAAATAACTGTCAAATATCAGCTTGGTCTGACCGATGGCTGATAAAGTTTTGTCTCTCTTTCTTATAACCTTGGATAAGGGCTGGAGGAACTCTATTTCTATAAAACTTTCCAATTTTCTCTCCTATCTAAATCGACAGGAACACTCCTCTTTAAATAGAACGCATTCTTTTCTGTTACTCGCATTCATGGCTGGAGCTAGAGTACACTCTTTGGTTGCCATAGCTTGGGACAAGTTATGTAAACTCATTATCGGAGCATTCTAGGAAATACACAATGACAAGTCTGGGAGAAGGTTACAGATCGACTCTGCTTTCATGCAACTGTTATTTACTGACACCCAACAGGGCCAAAATTGAAGTTTGCCCTTTCAATGAGTCATGGGTTCCACATCTTTGGAAGCATGGTGTATGAAGAATTCTTTTCAAACTGCTGACTGCTTCCTCAGCTTCTGAACATCTGTGTTTCCCTGTTCCCATGACCATTTTTATTTTATTTTTATTTTTTTTGCCAACTGAAGAATAACTTACATCAAAAGGCAATTCATCATGCTCAGTTTTCTCCACATTTATTCCATTGGTGAGGGAATTACTGCCAGATAGGATGTCATGTGGCCTCCCAATTACTGGGCCTAGGTAAGAGAAGGTATGTTTGTCATTCCTTAGAAACAGATGTGAGGATAAAAGGAGATACCTTGCTTGTTTCACCTTGTTTGCAGTACATTTTTGGATCGTTTTCTTTGCCTTTTAAATCTTAATATTTGCCCTACACAACAATAAAACAACAGGACTGCCCCCACTGGAAAAAAGAAAGAAAAGTACTCACACTCAGTTTTAAAGCCCAGTCCAGACCTGCCTAGGTTCATGGGAGTACTGTGTGTGTGTGTGTGTGTGTGTGTGTGTGTGTGTTTCCCTGCTTTAATATTTCACAGCTTGCATACCTCCGAAAAAAATTCAAAAAAAATGTGTGAGGGATTGGCTTTTAAAAGTTGCTAGGTTTCATATATGTTAAAATGCTGTGACAGTATTCTGGACACATCAAATGCCTTCGATCTTTCCTACTGAGGGAATTTTGACCCCTTCATGCACGCCCACAGCTCTTTACTGTCAAAGAGATTTCCATTTATAGCAGAGAAAGGCAGAGCTAGACCAGATCAAGGATCTGGCCTTGTGTGACTCTGAGCACGTTCCCGGAACTGATGGAAGATAGATGCACTCACAGGATAATCTTTTCGTCAAAATAAATACATTCAAGTAATATATCAGTGGATATTGGTTAGAAGTCATTTAACCTTGAAAAAAAAAAAACAGAAAATGGGGGCCAAATAAAGATTTTTTAAATGCCTAAATGCCCCTCAAATACACAAGAAATCCTATCAAATTAAATTCATTTTGACACCAGAGTATTGACTTTCTTTAGGGTCTTTAAAGATCTATTCTGCACCCTACCTTCACTTGTCCGGGCTCTTTCCTCCATGCCATGTAAAGCCACATTTTAGATTCTGTGGAAAACAGTCTTGAATGGAACCAGTGAAACACTGCTTGCTGTAACACACTACTACTTGACTGAGAATGTGTGGGGAAGACCAGGCATGGTAATTCACAGCAACTGTTACATATTAGTAAACTGAAAGAAGCTGCTGCAAGTATAAGGTTGGCACAAAAGTAATTGCGGTACTTTTAATACAATGAAGTGCAAGTTCTCCCTTTAGCTATGTTCTAAAGGAAGGTTACAGATATAATGTTACGCAGCAATGGACCACTGGGGAGCAAAGCCCACAAGAATATCCATCTTGGCATGCAGCCATCGGGATGGGTCAGAACTTAGAGTGAGAAACAATTGGCTGTTGCAATTATGTGATAAAGAAGAGAGCATCTTTCCTGGTAGCTTCTTTGCTACACAAAGCTTTGCAGAAGCTGCCTAGATATAGGAGCTGGCTGAAATCAACATAATTCTTCCCTCATTTCTCACTTCTGATAAAATCTAAGAATAAGCGTAGCAGTAGCAGACTTTCAAAGGAGCAGCAGCCAGGCCTGATATTCAGCCACTGGCAGGGCCAGGCTAATTGTTCATGGTCGGTATCTATTCTGAGTAACAGGTATTATGAAGTGTTGTTATTTAGGTGTGCTTCAGCTGAGGGATGAAAAATACCTTAAAAATATGAAGCAAGGGGAGAATAAGGTCAAGCTAGGTATTTCAAGGGTTTATAGTTTGCTAATCGTGGAAAAGGAATGATAGTCTATGAATAAACACTAGAGATAACAATTGAAAAGTGCAGCCAACACGATTAGGACAAGGACATCAGTCTAACAAAATCTTACGATAGAGGATCTAGAGGGGAAAAAATAGCACACCCGGGAGGAAAACGATAAAAATAAGAGCTATGGGGACAACAAAAGTAAGATAAAAAAGTGTCATGGAAGAGAAAAAAATTTACAAGTAAAGGGCTAATTTCTAGTAAAATGAAACATTTTACTAATCAATAAGACCATTACCAAAATCCCAATGGATAAATGGGTAAGAGAGTCAGAAATGTACTTTTTTTTTCACAGAAAGTGAAAAACAAAACACCCACAAAAATGCTGCTAATAATTAAAGAAATATAAATGAAGGGAATGACACCAGCAAATATTTGTTTTTTTCAAAATAAGATTCTACGTATTATTTAAAAGGTGAATCAACACATTTTGTCAACAGACCAGATGTAGGGCAAAGTAGCGTCAAAGACGAAATTCAAGTTTTTGGCCTGACCAACTGGAAAAGTTAATATTAAGTGAGCTGGGGAGGATTTAGGAGGAGCTTGTGTGGGAGTGAGCAAGGAGTTCCGTTTGAGACAAGTTCCATTTGAGAAGCGTATTAGAAACCCCAGGGAGATGCCATGCAGGCAGTTGGATAAATGAGTCTGGAGGTGAGGAGAGAGGGTAGGCTGAAGATAGGAATTTGGGAGTCATCGGCATATAGGTGTTACTGAAAGCTGTGATTCTAGCTGAAAAACTGAGCCCTGGGGTGTCCCAACCACTCTTTGCAGGTCAGGGAGATGAGAGGGAAATTGAGAAGAAGCAACCAGGAAAATTAGGTCCACTTTTGATGTTCTAGAGCTTAGGGGAAAAATGGGTTCAAAGAGTGAACTGCTAATAATACAACTCAAAGAGGAGTTCTAAGAATTGACTACTGGATTTAGCAAGTGGAGGCAACCTTGAGAAGAGTAGGCAGGTCCTTTCCTCTTGGCACTCACATGCTAGTGAGGAATGTGGAAAACAGAAAGTTTGACAGATAAGTATATATGGTCAGGTAATGATAATGCTTCTTATCACCTCCATGTCCACCATTGTCTCTTGCACGGATTATTGCAAAGGCTCGTAACTGATCTCCCTGCTTCTCTCCTTGCTCTTTTCAATTTATAACAGCACCAGAGCCAGAATGATCTCATTAAAACAGAAGTCAGATCGTGTCATGCCCTTACTCACAACCCTCCCATGGCTTCTGTGTCAGGTAGATGTCCTTACTGGGACCGAAAGGATCATCATGACCTGCCTCGTGTTATCTCTCTGACCTCGCCTTCACTGCTCTCCTTTCCTTGCAGCTACTCCAGCCACACTGGGCTCCTTCCTTGCACTCAATCACTTCCTCAGTGAAGTCTTACCCGGCCAATCTATTTAAAATTTAAACCTACCTAGCCTATTTCACTTACATAATATTTACTTTGATCACATTCCCAGGGCTCCTAGTTTAATACGGCATTTTAATGGGAAGGGATGAGGCTTGAGGAGAAAGTACAGACCGGATCTGAGAGCCCTGGTGAGCCAAGCAAAGCGTTTGACCTTCCCCAGGTAGTGACAAGCCAGCAAACGCTTTTAAGCAGGAAGGTGATACCATCATAGTTGTGTTGTTAAATGATTGTTTTGGTAAGGTTGACTTTTTTTGTTAAACAAAGCATAGGGCATATCAAACTATGGCATGATAAAGATACCAACAGAATTTTCTTGGAGATTTCAAGGAAACCTACAATTTTCCTTGGTCAGATTGCTTGCATTTCTTTTTTCTTTTTTTCACTCAGTCAGTGACAAGCTTATGCTTTAGTCGTTATGTTCACTGAGCCCACTTGCTACGTAGGAACCTTAAGATTAACTTTGAATTATTCCACCATTTGGGATTTCACATTAATTTTTCCCCATAATGCTCAAAATTGCTGATATGAATTTAAACCAGAAACCCCCACATAAAGCAAGATTTAACATTAACAGGAAAACCTTTAAATATTAAACAGTCACCGAAATTATAAGTGACGTGAACCCAACTGTAGCATGTGGGGAGGGAGTCTATTTCCCCTTTAAAGGGACTCGACTCAACTCTAGCAAATTGTTGCCAGACTTTTCTATGTTTCAAGAAAAGCCAAAACTCAGAGGTTTGTATGAAATCTTTCAAGTTTTCAAACATTGAAATGAAAGCAAATGTTTCCACAATCACATTCGACTCTAGCTGTGGTGATTTTTGCTGTCTGATAGGTGGTTTTGGAGTCCACCATACCCTCTCAGCCGTTTACTTACTTGCTGAGTCTCTCTATGCCTCCGTTCCCTTACCTGTGAAAATCAAACAATAACAATACCTACCTAATAAGATTGCAGTTAGGAATTAATTCAATAATAAATGAAAAGTGTTCAACCTAGTGCTTGTCGTACAGTAAGCGCTCAAACAAAGGTACTATTCTCATGATCAGTTTTCCACAGAAAATAAACACTTGGCCTTTGTCCACTTAAACCTACTGAGGTTTCTGAGTCTACGGACACTATTTCCTGATATACACTCAGTGCCGATCACTGTTTTGAGGGCTGTGCAAACAGGCGAGAAAAAGGAAGCAGGCAGCCTGCCCTTGTAGGTAGAACTAGAATGAGGAATCAGGGTGCATTCAGGCACCTTGAGCACATGCACCCAAATTCCTAAAATGAACAAACAGATATTAGCAAAACCGTAAGTAAAACTGGGAACCTCAAGACAAAACAGCAACATGAATTAGTGGGTTATAAAGTGGGGGTGGGGGTGGGGAGGGAGTATGACATGAGGCCACACCCAGTGGTTTCCTCAGGAAAATGAGTGTTTAGGCAGGTTTCAAAACAGGACAAGAGACAATATTTAAGTTGGTGGATATAATGGAAAATAAAATCAATTAGGAAGTTAAGGCAGATATGGAAATCATCAAAGTGTGGGAAGTCCGCATATTAGATAGGGTTCCCTGGCTAGAACAACAGGGATCTAGAAAGGGAACAGGGATTGGGCCACCTGGCTATGAGGGATGGTCATGAGAAGAGGTTAAATCTGTCAACAGTGATGGAAAGTGTAAAAGAAAATGAGATAAACGATCCAGTCTCATTTCCTCCGTGAAAGCTGCCTCTTCAAAATGCTCTCTCCCTCCAATGGAGAATCTGTTTAAAATGTCATCCCTTTAACATCAACTGAAAGCCCCCTTTCACCATGGAGCATAAAAACTGCAAGCACCTGGCCTGTGAGACAACTGAGAGGTGCTATATTTATCTACACATATTCCCCTACTGCTCTTAAAAATTGCACATTTGCCATAAAAGCCACATAATGACATTTAAGGGAAACATTTCAAAGGACTAAATTTACCTTTAGTTCCCAAAGCTAACATAATTCTTTTTCATTTTTGTATTTCCTTGTCTAATTTGTGTACATAAGTCTACGGATTTGTCATTTTAATCATTGTATATATTCAATTCCATTATCTATTTTGTTCACTTACCATGTATTGAAATGT
This sequence comes from Rhinolophus sinicus, assembly GCF_057876585.1. Lineage (NCBI taxonomy): Eukaryota > Metazoa > Chordata > Mammalia > Chiroptera > Rhinolophidae > Rhinolophus > Rhinolophus sinicus. Next base: position 118,029,710 of record NC_142515.1, on the reverse strand, counting down.
CCCCTAGGTTTCTACGGTCATCATTATGACTTAAATGTCTGCATAACAGTTCATCAAGTTGATACCCCCTAATGTAATAAAATATCCAGCATTAAAATAATGCTCATTTTTTCCTGTCACAGAAAATGCTACAACATGCATCGTTTAGCACAATTTTTTTTTTTAAATGCTGTTAGACAATTTAATCAGGATAAATTCAAAGGAGTAGGCTGAGTGGGCCAAAGGCATGAACATTTTTATTCCCCTTTAATCTCTAAAGATAAACATGGGTTATAAGCTACGATAAGAGGATTGGGAACTCTGGATGCATAACCAAAGACACTTAGCCTGGAGCGTGATTTATCCAATTCACATTCCAGTTCTACAAATGCCCTATGACCTTTTATAAGTGTCTGATCACACTAGAAATTGCCCATTTAATAGAGTACAACTGAATGTCAAAATGTCTTTCTTTCCCCGCCGCTAATTCCCCCTACAAAGTTAATGTGCCGATAGTGAAGACATAAGTAATGACCTTCTCTCTTTGGATAAATTGCCCAGTGGAGATATGATAGTAAATCTGCAGGCCTCGAAATTTAATAAACAAGAATTAGCCAATACTGAAAAATATGAGGAAGGCATAGCTCTGAACTATATTAGGCACTAATATAATAAAACGATGAGGTAAGTGCACGTATCAAATTGAAACTATAAATCATACAGAATATCAGAAAAACTGTTAAAGCAAGTGTGATAATGACTAAAATCAAGGTTTAAAAACCTGTGACATTTTATAAAACACCATTACTTAAAAATAAACGTGAGAAAGAAATGTCAATGTTATTATTGTTGAAGAGACCAATTAAAGTGAAAGGACTTTGGCCATAGTTTTTACTGGAACAGCTGGTAATAAAAAAAGGGTTTGGAAGGAGGAGCGGTACGCTCCGATAAAGGTAGAGGGCATTGGGAATAGTTACAAAATCTAGCTTTATGCAGGCAATGTGGAATGAGATTGGTTAGTTTTAGGTTCATCTCATTGGGATGAAAGAACCCATTCTGGGAGTTTTGTAATTTTGTTTGACCATCTGGGGTAATAATATACCATTTATTGCTAGGTACCCAACTCCATGGGTGTTAGACATGCTGAGATCATGCTTCTACAGTGAAAATGAACAGATCACTGAACGAGAGACAAGGTTCCCTTGTCCATCCCCTCTATGAACTGGTTAGAAAGTTGCCTCCTTAGATATACAGCAAATCCCAAGGAATGCCCACCTTAATGGTTGCATTGTGTTTGCCAGTTTATAGGCAGGGTGGTCGCCTGTGTCCATCTGGTCCTGAGGTGACAGGAGAGTGGTTGTTTAAGTACTCTGAAGGGTTTTCTCAAATATAAAACAACTAGTAGTAAAAAGTTTTATTACGTCTTTGAACTCACAGGTTCAAAGAGAAATTTCTGAGGCAAAAATAAACAAAAAAATACTTAGGGGCTTGAAATAATCCTGTTTTCCTGAGAGCACATGCTATTGTTGGTGCTGCAATGGGAGACTGGGCTGTGATGTAGTACCAAGGCGGCAGAGGCAAACCAGAGTCCTTCATTAAGCCTGAGGTGCTCTCGGGGGCTAAAGTGGCCCTAAGTCAGCAAGTCCCAATGGCAAACTCAAAGAGGCTTTAGGGAAAATTATCCTCAGTTTAGATCTTCTCCTTATTCAGTTTCACAACTAGATCTGAACTCCATAATGAGTGAGAGTCAGCAGAAATAACAAACAACAGAGTTAGACACAACGACTTCATATATTGGAATAAAACAGAGCTATGAAATGCTTAAATTTAAAAAAAAATATAAATCATGAAAACAAGCAAGCAACAGAAAATAAAAATGATTAGGAGATTGAAAAATGGAAACTTTAAAAATATATATATATAAAACTATTGAAATAGAAATGCTCTGCTGATGGTTTAATCCAGAGTATATCAGGAAAAGTACTCTTCACTGATTACCTTCTGGGTCCAATGGATCCTTTCATTGCTTATATTTTTAAGTCATCATAATAAATAATCTATAGAAAGTAAAGTGAAAAAAGGATTCAATGCACCCACAAGATAATTTCAAGAGTCAATGAGTTCTATTGTATTACAAATAAATTTTCTCTTTGTTTTTCAAAAGACTTCTAAGAAATAATAAGAGTCATGAAGCATCAATTCTTAAAAATAGTGAAAACTGGTCATAAGAGAACTCAAGTGCTAAAATTAGGCACAATGGACCCTGAAGATTAAGTAGCCATTTAAACACAGTTAAAGATAGAATTAGTAAACAGAATGATGGATCAGAAGAAACTACCCAGAGTATAGCAGGGACCTGGAGATAGAAAATATGCAAAAGAGGCTAATAGAGATGGAGGACCGAGAATGAGAAGGCCTAATATATATCTAATGAGAGTCTCAAAAGAAGAAACGAAATAGAAGAGAGGCAATATTTGAAGGTTAACATTAATTAAATGCCTATGTGTCAGGAACTGGTGTAGCCACTAATTTGCCAGAGCAGTTCATTATAATTAAGATGTTCCTCTCTTTACACAATATTATTGACCTGAAAATTTTGCATAAATTATTTTTAATTGAATCCTATTTTAAAGGTAGTGTAATATTTTAAAATATCCTATTATAAAGCCCGTAATAAAGAGGGGAATCTTTCTAAAAAGCAAATATTAAGAAGTTGTGGTTTTTCACACACATTTTCTAGATACAAGATGTAAGCACAAATCTGTGGAAGTAGCTATTTTTACAGTTGTTGTTAACATAAATTTCAAAATAATTCCTACACACCTGCCTGGGCCCTTAAAAAAAAAAAAAAAGAGCATGCGCTGGTGGGAGTTTATGGCTGAATAATCAGCACTGACAATCTTTGCTAGATCTTCGGAGGTCTTTTTATACTTTAAAGTTTTAAGTTGCTTCTCCTCTCCTGTCTCCTCTGCCTGAGGGCTTTGTAGTATTTTATAACATGCAGCAGAAGGAGGAACAAAGAACCTTTGCATTCCTTTCTTCCCCTACACCTAATCCTCAACTCTTTCCTTAGTAGCCAAAGATGTGAGGAAGAAAAAAAGCCTCTGATTCTCCTCTGCTCCCATCCCCCACCCCCTTTCCTACCCGAGATCCCAGGTCTCAGGACAAGGGTGGAGAACCAGGGCTTATTAAGGCTTCTGGCCTTCCTTCCTTTCCCTAATCCTCATATATCCTTGCATTCCTTTGACAATCACAGTATACAGGGCCTAAGATTTGAAGAAAGAAGAAAATTAGCTTATATGAAATGCATAACTGGATTTTTAAAAAGCTATGCGTGATCCACAATAGTGCAATTGCTTAAAAATGAAGGGTTGAGCTACATCTTGACTATCCAAATACTAGCTGTGTGCTCTTGGGCAAGTTTTTAAAACTGTGTTTCATTTCCCTCATCTATAAAATGAGAATAAAAATAGTGCTTATCTCATAGGGATTTTGTGAAGTGTAAATTAGTACACGATTAGGGTCCATTGTGTCCAATTTTAGGTTTTGAGATTCATTTTGGAACAGTAAGCACTTAGAACAGTGCCTGGCATATGGTAGGCATTCAATAAATGTTAATTTTTTTTTTTAAATTACATTTATAGAATTATAAGTTATACCCAAATTATATTTTATATAATTAGAAGATGTATAATTATGTATTATGTATAAATATACAATTGACCCTTGAACAAAACGGATTGGAACTGTGAGGGTCCATTTACATGCAGCATTTTTTTTGATAAATATATAGTTAGCCCTTTATATTCCGGGGTTTCATATCTGTGGATTCAACCAACCTCGAATTGAAAACAGTATTTCCTATAAAATGTTCTATGCCATTTTACATACGGGACTTAAGGGCTCTTGGATTTTGGTATCCAAGGGGGTCTTGGAACCAATCCCCAGTGGATTGGGAGAGACAAATGTATTACCAATATACTTATAAAAAGAAAAAATCCATTAAAAAACATGAACAATGAAAACAACTACCATTTTAGTTTGGTTTATCCAAATATAAAGATGTTGAAAAATATACTTCCTTATGTGACTAAGCTACGTTAGCATTTATAAACATGCCCGGTGTTCTGAAATATTCTTAAAACAAACACAACAAAACAAACTACCCACTTGAAAAACATTATTCTTACAAAAAGACAATATAACTTCTTTGGCCGACATATGTTTGCTCATCCCAACACAAGATTTTCCAAAATCCTTATTGGCTCTAGAACAAAATGTAATTGAACTATATTCCTTGAGTTTCCATACATTTAATGGGGTTTCCATGATGTTATTTATCAGAACAGCACCAACAAAGAAGTAGTTCATTTGCCAACATGAAAATGTGTAGTTTAATTCTGTACATGAAAGGAAACAACATATCACAACCATTGAAGTAGTTGTCAAAATTAAGCAGAGGTGAAGGGAATACGCTGTCCAATTGGAGGCCCTGAGAGCCAAACTGGGTTAATTTGAAATTAACCATTCAGATTCCCCAGTTGGGTGTTTCTAGCCACTCAGATGTGACGATGGTTGCAGAAGCAACTAATTATAGTTGCTAATTGAGAGTAACAAGGAGATAGATGATTGAACACAGATCACTGAAAAGGCATTCCATTTGGTTTTAGAATGAAATTGTGATTTGTTTGGCAAATTCATTGTCATAATTCTGGGAGTAAGCAGTTCAATAACGTGCAGAGAAATCAAAAGAAGTTGGTCATATTCAATTTCTTGTTTTTAAATCCATGAAGCAAAGAACTCACATTAAGGAAATTCAGAGCACAATGCTTTATCTGTTTTCTATGGATGAGCTTTAGTATTAGACAAGAACCTGGAGAAACAGCCTGCTTGTGAATATGTCTTTGGTTCTTTAAAACACAGTAAGTATTCATAAAGGTCTTGCTAGATTGTCGCTGAGAGCAGCCTTCGCCAGCCCTCCACCCCCTTTCCAGCTGACCCACCCCACTGGGCTCCCCATGGACTTATCCGTGTCCCAATCACCTCTCACCTCTACTCACACATCAGCAGTCTCTCTGACAGAGCCCCTGTATGCTAGTGCTTGCCCTCCTCAGCTTCACACACAGCAAACCTGGGCAAAAGCCCAGCACCCCACTCTTGCCACCCTGCTTCACCAGCAGGCCTCAAACCCTCTGCTCTGAAATTGGTGGGCATGAAAACTAAACCTACTCCATAAGACGTAACTCCAAGAGATTCTCTCTTAATTAAAAACAACATCACTTATCCTTTCAGAAAACTGAAATAATTAACTTCAAGCAACAAGAGGGAAGCCACGAGGGCTGTGATCCCAGGAGCTACCTGATGAAAGAAATCTGTGCATAAAATAAAAAGTACCTATTATCAGTCAAATGTGTACAAACGCTTTGTATTTTGATCTTGTTCTACTAAATAGGTGCATTCCTATTGCGATGACTGATCAACTATTTTGTTTTTTCCATATGTAAGAGATGTGTTCCTACTGGAAACCTTTAATAACAGGTTACTTATTATAAAATTACTGCATTCATTGTAAATGTTTGGAAAGTACACAGAGGAAGAAGAAAGGGAGAAAGGGGAGAAATAGAGGGAAGGTGAGGAAGAGGAGGAAAACCCTGCCCTGAATCTCACCATCCAGGGACAAAACTGGGAATATTTTGGTGGCTTTTAAAAATTGAGTATTTATGATACACCCTGTGATTTGTAGTCTGCCTTTTCCCATAAAATATAATGCAAACATATTTCGGTCAATATATAATCATTAGCATCATGTGTAATACTTAGCTGCACAGTACCCCATCCTGTTAGTTTCATGTAGTGGTATGAAGAGCATAGGTCTGAAGCCAGACTGTCCCATGTCACGATCCACCCTCCACTGTTGCTAGCAACGTCACTGACCTGTCCTCTCCCTCAATTTCTTCATCTTTAAAGTGGGGGGAAAACCACTAACTATTAATACTTTATAGGATTGTTGTGACTATTAAATAAAATGTTGTGGATAATGTGTTTAGCACAGCGGCCGGTGCACACTAAGCAACATACTTAGGAATCGTTAAGTATTAAGTTTCCCCATCTCCCACAGTGACCCCTCCCCCTACCCCGCTAGACTGTGTAAGCTTTTGGAAGGCAGCAACTATGTCCTTATGGGCTTTGAGGTCCCAGGGCTTGTCACAGCATGGACACATGATAAAAGCGTGTTGAATGACGGACTGACTGGATGGATGGATGGATGGATGGATGGATGGATGGATGGATGGATGGATGGATGGAAGGATGGATGGATGACTGTGCGAACTGGCAGGAGCCCAGGTAAGTTTGACACAAGAAGAAAATATCATCAAGCATCTGGAGAGTTCTTGTGCCTTCAGAACGCCATGAGTTTGGTAGCGTTAGATTTCTTTACAAAGCTTTGAGAGAAATAGGACACTATTATATATTTTGTCCCTTCCCTGGATTGTGTGATTTGTTCTTTTGCTCTCGCCATTTAAACCCAGGGTCTTCCTTTGGCTCCAAAGTCTGCCCCGCAGATCCCATTCATTCTCAACGGTCCCTTTTCTCACTGGGATTTTCTTGGCCACAAACCATATAGCCAGGGGACCACACAGTCAGCCAAACCACTTATTCCTCAGCCTCTTTACCTGTATTCTATGATCCTTTGATCCTTTCCAGATACAAATTTTAATTTGGGTTTTGCATCATTTCCACAAAGTCTAATATACTAGATTTAAAAAATAATGCTAGTTGATCAATCAACCATCAAATAAAACATTCTCTTGCTGATTTGTTTTCAACCACAATCATACATTTTTTTAATCTAATAAAATGCGTACTTTCATCAAAAGTTTAACTGTTTTACCCTAGGGCCCAATTTTCTGCATTTCTCATCAGAGTTCATCCCAGTTGCAGTTTCATGTTTTTTGCAGTAACTTTTTGCCAGCATTGTAAGAGTTTCTGTTGAACACCATCAATTATTCATTAAGAATTCTGGTTGGAATTTGAGCTTTAGCTGTACAGGCAAAGTAAGATGGAAAGCTGAGGTAATTTACCTGAAAATCTAAGATTTAAAGAATCTGGCTGTTTGGGGGAAGTTCACAATAAAAAAAAAAAAATTATTTTTGTAGTCATACTTTAGAATAAAACCGACAACTTTAGTGTTCCTATTTCTGGTTCCTAATATTCTCAGCCAATTCTTTTAGTTTTCAGAGAAGGAAAGTATTTGGTTATAATTTATAACAAAACTTGATTTTTATTTAATATTTCAAAACTCTGAATATATACTTTGCTATGTGAAGAGGCAGTTTTATCTCCAAATGAGCTATTTGACTGTAAGATGAAGGAAGAAATCAGGTGGACTTATGGAAAACATTTTATATTGACACTTCCACAGCCATCACACATTATTTCTAAATAGCTTACTTGTATGTCAAGTATTCACAATATTAAGAAAAAAATTTATTTTAAGTCAAGTATTCATGTTTTAAATTTTTCTAAGCAAAGAGTTACAGCACCTTAGTAACAGGCATGCTGCTATGACAATTTATTAAACTAAAAGGTCTTTGTAATATTAATTCTGATAATATTTTTGCAAATTTTTTTGCAAAGCAGATTGCCCTCCCCCAAACACTAAAGACATACAAAATCACAGAACATAAATGATGTAGAATACATTGTTGACTACTAATGTAAATTAGCATAAAGTCAGAATTATTAATACTGAGTACCCGCTATATAACACGTGTTTTTAAATAACTTCAGATTAATTACTTGCAAACAAATAAAGGTTTACCTCTTGAGTTTTTATGTGGCATTGCTTTAATAACAGATACAACAATCTGTTGTTAGCATATTAATTGCTTATGTTTTGTGAAAGAATATCTATATATATATAGAGAGAGAGAGAGAGAGAGACTGAGGTTGTCTAAAAAAAATCGCTCTTTTGTAAAAATTTGAAATTGTCCTTAAGCTATTGTAAGTTGAAATTACTTTCAGAGAGAAAACAGGTCAGCCCAATCAGCCCATTCACAAATAGATCAGCTTTATTGTAGCCTGGCAACTCACTGCAAGAGCTTTTTCTTAAATTCATCAAGTCCAAGTCTGTGGTGGGGTATATCTATATGGTAAAAATAATCTGACTAATATGCAAGAACCAGAAAATTCTAGGCTAAGCATTTAGTGCCTGTCTGGACATGGTAAAAAGTAGAAGTAAAAACTAGGAGGTACTTTGATTAAATTCAGGTTGTATCATCTCCTTGCAATTGAGGAAAAAAATTCCTTGGTCCTAATGATCTTGATTGGTTTTATTGATCAGTCAATATTACCACATAGTTGGTTATTTGCCAAATGACTTGACTATAAATTACTAAACGTTGTTCTTTGATTCTAGTTTTTAAGTTCAGAGAGGATAAGTTCTCAAAAGGCTTTTTATGTTAGGATGGAAAACACCTCAAAAAGCCCAGAGTAAAAGCCAAAAAAGAGTTGTGCAATCATCTAAGGATATAGGTAAAAATTAAGGACTCTGTGGAAAAATTCACATGTAAAATATCTTTTTTTTATCTCTGGGATAGAGTCAAGATACATTCTTGTCAGTGAACTGAACTGGTTTCTCATCAGTCAAATTATATGGCAAGTTTTAGCACTGAGATCAAACAAACAAAAAAATATTCCCAACTTATCATGGGTCAATTTCTTTTAAAAAAATGGAATAAGAAAATGGGGTAGCCTTTCCAGTTTAATTCTTAAGAGATGAAGACCTCAAATCCTATTGCATTATTGACAACAAAAAAGAAAAATAAAAAGACAGATAATAAAGGAAGGTAGTGAAGGAGGAAAAAGAGAGGAAGGAAGGAAGGAAATTTATTGCTGGAGAAAGCATGAAACGTTTTGGCCTAGAGTTTAATTAATGTAAACTATGGTACAACTCTAAATGTGGGGCTTCTGAGTGTGATAACATTCTGCTCTGAAAATGCAACACACGAAGGCTTTTGAAAGGACATGTGTTAAGAGGCACAGAGATCATTTTATGGGTAACAGAGACACTACACACTTTTAGGAAGTACAGACATTTCAATTGAAGGAGAGCATGATGGGAGCTCCTGTTCTTTCAGAATAAAGGCCACTCACCACTTCTGAAGTTTTGACAGCCGTGCTTTTTTTATACAGTCCCAAAGACCGAAAGCTATAATGTCAGGGCTGGCGCTATCAAGTCTCGGTAACACTTTATTTTGGGGAGAAAAACATCAAATATAAATGAGAGATTCTGCCATCATCTCAAGCCACTTCTAGGGCAATGGCATTCAAACTTCAATGTGCCTATGAGCTGCCTAGGGATCTTGTTACAATGCAGATTCTGATTCAGTAGGTCCGGGGCCTGAGGTTCTGCTTGACATGGCAGCTTTTGCTGCGTGAACACATTGAGCAGAAAGATTCTAGGGCATCAGCACTCAGGAACTTTTCCACCCACAACTATGCTACAGTGTCACAGGACTGTTGCAACAGGTCAAATGCTTTATATTTTGAAAGGGACAGATACTTGTGCTTTACATTATGAAAGGATCAAATGATCTGCCAGCCACTACCACTTCTGAAAAACAAACTGTCATAACAAACCTCAACAGTGGCTGAAGGTCTCTGCAGAGTTATTACAGGCGGCCATATATTAATGGAGACAGACCGAGTGCAGAATGATGGAGGTTCTAATGTGTTTCTGTAGTGTTTTGTGGTTCGGGCATGTGTGTTTCCAGTGGGACGAAAAGGAAAAAGTCACATACACATTTAAAATTGACCTCCTCTTTACTAAGTTGCCCTTATGGAACATTCTAACTGTATTATATCAAGTGATATAACATCCTTACATCACAAGCAGCATTAAAAAAGGCATTCCCATTATAATTACCTTTTAAGATAGTGCTTGTATAAATGTTTGAAAACTGAATTGATAATATACGATGTGAAAAGTGCACATTTAATTCACCATCCGTGTCCACAGCTAACAGCAGTTCTCAGTCTCATTTCTACTCAGGACACCACTACATCCTATGAGCCGGACAGCACATATTCTGTCTGGCTCCTTCTTGCATTAGCTAAATCATCTCCAAGGATCACAGCCCAAAGCAAGGAGAGCTTCAGTATTTAAAAACAATGATTTCATATCATTTTGAATCCCTACACCTTCTATGTAGGAAACTTCCCCCTTAAGCTTTACATTTGTCAACATCACCCACTTTGCTTGATAGGCAAGCCTTAACGGAGCGGCTCCCCACACTGGTTCCATTGTCTGTGATCGCTCAGGAATGAGGGTGTTGTGTCGGTCATTGTACTGCTGCCTGCTCTGCCATGACATTGATCACAGCTACTGTGCCAGAGCTAGGAACATGGTACCCAGCAGAAGAGCGGAGGGAGAAGCAGCCCCACTTGCGGTAGCAATAGGCTTGGAGGGGGAAAAGGCCCCTCCATGGCTGCAGCCAGTCTTTCTCAGCTTTTTAGGAAGGATCATAAAAGAGACACAGGCATAAGGGGGCAAGCTTGAGACGTGATGGGCTGCACCCCTCACCTATCCCCAACCTCGGCTTCCTGTCTAAAACAAAGGGCTCTCTCACACAGGCCACATCCCTGATGCAAAATGTCACCCGCTGTCTGAGCTCCTGGTGCTTCAGTTCCTTCATTTTTATGACATAGCAAGAAAGCCTCCCACTCCCAGTTCATGGGCGATGTGGAATAAAATGAGATGATGGGAATGGAAAAGACTCTGGAAAAAGAAAGGACTATGTTATTCTTGATTAATTATTACTCTCAATACTTAGTACTGTTTTTTTAAATTTATCACCTGGGTCTAAGTGGCCAATTAAAATATGATGCTCTATAAAAAATGGCAGGAAAACTCTAGTTTTTAAAACTTAAATTCCATGTGATTCTTGTTTCTTATCTGACCAGCCAGGTTTAGTGGCCCCCTCTACAACCCTAGCCCAGGGAAGACCGCAGACGCCGGTAAAATGGTAGTTTTAGTGAAGACGCAATGAATAAATAGAGTTGTCCAGGTTGCGGGAGGGCAGGGGAGGAGTCCTGGGAAAAGGACAGGAGGCTGGGTGAGGCTTGACCTTGTGTTCAGCTCAGGTCGCGCCAGGCGGGGGAGCAGGGCAGGGTGCAGATTCCTGAAGTGGAGGACTGTTCCTGGAACACTCCCCATCCTGGACTTCTGGGGCAAGAAGAAGAATCTGGTAGCTTGAAGGCAGCAGAGAAAGGGATAGCCAATACATAGGAACCACGGTAGAGGTTCATGTAATTACTGATCTTGAACTTTTGATAAAGCATTATTCAAAAAATAACACATAATGAATACAATCTATTAACCACAGAAGTGGCTGGTATTAAGCAATATCCTTCAAGCAGAGAACTGGGTTTTGGCAACACGAAAGTCCCACTCACAATGGCTGGCATGCAAGTCTGGCCTAGCTGGTTGTGTAGCATTACCGCAGACTGTTGACAAGAGAGGCAGGTGTGCCCGGCAACAAGGAAAAGAGGAATTCTGACTAAGAGAATGAGAACGGGTGACACCAAGATGATTCTTGACACAGGGCTTGAGGCCTGTATCAGTCAGGGTCATGTCTGAAAAACAGAAACCACTCTTAGGTATTTCAAACAAAGGAAACTGGTTCACAAGCAAAAGCTGACAAGCAAACGGGAGGTTAAGGCAACCCAGAGATTAGCGTCAGTAGGAAGTTCTACTGCTCATGAGGAATACAGAAGGAGGAGGATGTTATTAAAGCCCAGAGGTTGGGCTGGCCTGTGGGATCTCGATGGAAAGGTAAGGCTGCTCAGTGGAGTGCAGCCACGACCCAGACAAAACCCCTCCAGAGATGCCACCCAAAGCAGAATGAGAGAGAAAGAGCTGGCCTTTCTCTCCCCAATGCCTCCCACTACCAAACCTTCCCAGAAACCAGTGGTAAGGGAACCTAGAATGTTCCCTGGGGTATAGGGAAGGTCAGGGGATGGTTCTGGGAGCAAACAGGCAGCTGATAGACTCAGACTTTAGCCTTTAGAATTATCCAGTCAGTTAACCCCTTACATTGACCTTGCGCACAACAAACAACCTTCCAAATACCATTTGTTTAGTGAACAGAGGCTATCCACTAACCAGCACAGTAAGTATACTATTTCCCTCAGCTGCTAAATTTCAGACTGTAAATTCAACTGGAACTCTTCTGTCGTAAATACAGTCTCCTATGAGTTTTGCTAGTGCAACTCAGTCTTCCTGAATGAACATCAAGAGCTTAGTCCCAGGAACTGAATCTAGACCAAGTCCCAACTAATGGAAACTCTGGTTCAAGGACTGACTCTAGTGGAAAGATGGACAGTTTTTCTGGAGAGACAGAAGGTAAATATTTTAGGCTTTGTGGGCCATATAATCTGCCACAACTATTCAACTTTGCACTGTAGTGAGAACTCAGCTCTAGACAATACGTAAACAAATGGGTGTGGCTGTGTTCCAATAAAACTTTATTCATAAAAATGGGCAATGGACAGGATTTGGTCCTCAGGAAGGGCCATAGTCTGCCAATCCAGGTCTAGACCAATGGTAGCTAAGTAAAGGAAGCCCATCTTGAAGTAACTCCCAAAATGAAGCATGAAGTAGATAAAAATTTGAGGGTAGGACCTCCACTGTTTTCTAACTGGAATTACACTCTTTAATCTTAGTCTAATAAGCAAAGGTTCAGAAGTTACTATGTTTTTCCCTGAACTGCCCCTAATTTACATTGGCTCTACTCGAAGGAACCACTGAGCTAGAGACAGTCCTGCTCCTTTATATTATAAATCACTTAGAAAAACCTCTTTAGTTTTATGTTGCCTCTAATGTAATTTTTATATTCATGACTTCTGACTTACAGCTTTTCTACATAATTTGAGTAGCCTCTAATTAAAATAGGACTTGAAATAATTTTCCACTGGGGTTTTCAAAATATTTTCATTCCTAGTACTTAAAAAAAAACTTCTGTCATTCCTTCTTACTTTTCCTTATGTGAGGTTTGGTGGGGAAATCTCTAGCATAGAAATGCTTACTTAAAAAAAAAAATTTTTTTCTAGATCTGATTGAAAAATGATAACACTAGTCAGTTGTTTTCATGAAAATGTATGAGGATCACCTATCTTTTGTAAAACTGCAAATAAAAACTATTCTTTACAGAGTTCTTTGAAGTTTTCTAAAATTGCACAAAATAAGCAGACGTGCATAGGTGAAATCATTTCCAGTTCCTCCCAGGCCTTGCAAAATTTGCTCTAAAGCCTTTTATGTTTTGCCGTTTGCTCCAAGTTCATGCCCTCTTTCTTCTAGCCTTCAGTGAGGCCTACTTCCCATTTTGATATTAAAACTGCTTTTTAAAAATAGCAGACAACTGTGTCAGTCATATCCAGTTTTTCTTTTCATTTTTCTCTTAAAGCAGATGCTTAGTGTCTCTTTCTTGACCTAGACCATAGGGTCAGGCCATGGATTCTACAATCTGATTTGATTTCACCAGTCACTCAGGGTTGGGCTCCTCACCATCACAGTATGTGTTTTTTCTCTCAAGGCTTCATACTGTGCTTTTTCTTCTTCATTTATTCTGTTTCCTGCAAAATTTAGCATCTCCATGTGGGTGGACCCTGACTCTCCTTTCCTGACTTCCCTCATACCCACAGCTTTGAAATTGTTCTTTTGTCGAATTGCCATGTCTGGCTCTCTTGAGATCTTTTATTTGTAAGTCTGTGATTGAAAAGAAAAACACATTGCCCATAAAATACAAATATCATTCACAAAACTATTTTATAGAATAAGCACTAAATACAATTTTTTATTTTCCTCTTTAAATTTTACTTCCATTTAAATATTTAATACATTAATATGCTAGTGAATGACATTTCCTTCCCTTGGTCAAAATGATTGTCTGGAGGAGGACAGTTCTGTCTAATTCACCACACTAGTCACCTGATACGAGTGGAATTAGTCTTGCCTCTCAAACCCCAAAATGTTGGTATAAGGGGTATCACTTGAAAAGCAGCAGCTCAAGGACCCTGGAAAAGTTGCCTGGGCTAGAGCTGTGGGGTTCTTTAACCGAACTCGCTATACTTCCTTCTGACCATAATGGAAAAGAAGAGGCCAAAAAGGGAGATAGAAATCAATGAGTTATGGCCTTTCAAAGAGAGAGGGGACCGAAGACACACAAAAACCTGCACATGAACATTTACAGCAGCCTTATTTAAAGTCTCCCCAAACCCAATTCCCTAGTGTGTGAGTGAATACCCAAACTTGGGCACTTCCATACAGAAGACTACAACACAGGAGAAAACTATTGATACGTACAACACAAGGGATGAATCTCAAATGCATTGTGTCCAGTAGAAGCAGCCAGTTGCAAAAGGCTACCTACTGTAGGATCCCATTTATATGACATCCTGGAAAGGGTAAAACTATAGTGATGAAGAGCAGAGCCATGGTTGTCAGGGGGTGGGATTGGGGGCAGGATTTGACCACGAAAGGGCAGCACAAGTGAATTTTGGGAAGTGATGAAATTGTTCTGTACTTTAATTGTAGTGGTGGTACATGACGCTTGTCAAAACTCACAAGATTGTACAATTTTAAAAAAAGTGAATTTTACTTCATGTGAGTTTAAAAATGTCCAAAAATTCTTTAAAAGGCAGGGGAGCGTCTCCTGACTATGGAAACAAGGACAGAGTCCATTAAGACTAAATCCCACCACTGTTTAGTTAACAACTTGGAGAAGATTCTAGTCTTCTTTTCCTTACATTCCCCCTCCCTTGTTAAGGGGACCGACCAGGCCGGTGTTCTTGCCACTTGTCAGGATTCAGCCTTTGCAGAGGTTCTGCTTAACTTAGCTTTGTGCCCTGTTGAAGACAGACTAGTAATCTACCCTCTGAGGCTGGAAACCTGGCCAGGGTCGGGCTCTGCTTGGGGCTTTGTCCTGCCTCTCTGACCACAGAGGTTAAGTTGTTTCTCTAATCTAAATGATAGAATCTTTGATTTTTCTTGCAATAGCTTTAAAGCAATATAAACGAAAACCAGCAGCTGTTGTCTGTATCCATCTCTGAGATTTTAGTTGGGAAAAAAAAAAAGACTCATTGTTTTTCTTCTTGAAATCTAAGCATCTCAAGAGAAGCACAATAGTCAGCTCTCAATTTTTTATAAAATGTGGTCATACTCAGAAACTTCGAAGGCTGCACAGATCGTATAAATGATTCTCTAAGAATTTATGCTGTTTCAAAATGAGACCAGTGCCACCATAAGACGCCTGTACTTGACCATTCCCTGGGTCAGTGGGAAATGTGAAGTGTGACAAGGTTGCCCAAGGTCATATGAAAAGATGTTCAATGTCACTAATCATCAGGGAAATGCAAGTCAAAACCCCAATGAGATATCACCTCACACTAATCAGTATGGCTATTATCAAAAAGTCAACAAATAACATGTGTTGGTACGTGTGTGGAGAAAAAGGAACCCTTGTGCACTGTTGATGGGAATGCAAGCTGGTGCAGCTACTATGGAAAACAGTATGGAGGTTCCTCAAAAAACTAAAATGACCCAGCAATTCCACTTTTGGGTATTTATCCAAAGAAAACAAAAACACTAATTCAAAAAGATATGTGCCCCCCCACCCCCATGTTCACTGCAGAATTATTTACAATAGCCAAGATATGGAAGCAATAATCTAGGTGTCTGTCAATAGATGAATGGATAAAGAAGATGTGGTACATATACACCATGAAATATTATGCAGCAATAAAAAAGAAATGAAATCTTGCCATTTGTGACAATATAGGGTATCGTGCTGAGTGCCGTAAGTCAGACAGAGACAAATACCATGTGGTTTTTAGATATGTGGAATCTAAAAACAAAACAAACAAACAAAACAAAAACCGACTCATAGAAAAGAGACCAAAGGGATGGTTACCAGAAGGGAGGGGATGGTAGAGGACAGGTAAAAAAAAAAGGGGAAAGGGAATACAGTCAATAATACTGTGATAAGTTTACACGGTGACAGATGATTACTAGAATTAGTGGAGTGATCACATTGTAAGGTAGGAAAATGTCAAATCACTATATTGTACACCTGAAACTAATATAACCAATATGATTGTATACCAACTATCCTTAAAAAAAAGAAGGTATGCTGGAGGGGAGGGCCTACATTTTATATGTACTGTTGCTTTGCAAGGGAAATGATTTCACTCTATCCCATATAAAAGTATTACCAGGCTTGCTTTCAAAATCGGAGATCATGTCTATAAATAGTTTTAAAAGGAGTTTAAGATTAAAGACAGGTTCCTAAAAAGTCTCTTCCATTTCAAGTGGAAAACATCTCACCACACCTCCCAGTGATGGCACAGGGCTAGACAGTGCTATTTTGTGAAGAGTTACTCATTTCATCATCTGTATAAGCCTGTCAGGTTCTAATAGAGACAACTGGTCAACAGATGGGCCTAATTCGTTGTAAAAAGAGATAAGGGGTCTGTGGGTGCTGTGATGCATTCTCAGTGTGGAGACTGCTTGGAGAGGTAAACTCTTGGCTAAAAATGTTGACTTTCTGCTCTCCCCAACCACAGCTACTTACATTCAACACACCCTATCGTGTTTTCAGTGATCAAATGAAGCCTGGCTTTATTCTGAAAAACGTTAGGCCACTAAAACTCCCAAGAAAGCCAAAAGGTTGCTTTGATGTTTTTCCATTCTTATTTTCACTTTCATTCATTTTCATTCTTTGAGGAGAGTGTATAAAGTTATCAATTGCTAAATTGCTAGAGTTAGACAGCCTGGGCCCAAATTCCAGTTCTACCACTTACTACTTATGTGAGTGTGGATGAGTTACTTAACCTCTCTGAGCTTAATTTCCTCATTTGAAAAATGGAGACGGTAAGTAAGAGTACTGATCACGCAGGATCATTTTTTTTAAGGAGTTACTATATATAAAATGCTTAGAACAGCGCACAGCATATGATACCATGTTTCCCTGAAAATAAGACCTAGCCGGACCATCAGCTCTAATGCGTCTTTTGGAGCAAAAATTAATATAAGACCTGGTCTTATTTTACTATAAGACCTGGTCTTATTTTACTATAAGACCGGGTCTTTACAATATAATGTAATATAATATAATATAATATAATATAATATAATATAATATAATATAATATAACATAACATAATGCCGGGTTTCATATTAATCACTGCTCCAAAAGCTGCATTAGCGCTGATTGCCCGGCTAGGTCTTATTTTGGAGAAACACAGTAGGTACTATAAAAGTACAGGCACACCTTGTTTCATTGCACTTCACTTTATTGTGCTTCACAGATATTGCATTTTCATCAACATCGAGGCAAGACCCTCCACCAGCAAAAAAGATTATGACTCACTGAAAGTGCAGACGACGGTTAGCATTTTTCAGCAATAATTTTTTTTAAATTAAGGTATGTACATTTTTTTAGACATAATGCCATGGCACACTTAATAGACTGTAGTACAATGTAAACATAACTTTTATATGCACTGGAAAACCAAAAAAATCATAGCTTGCTTTGTAGCGATACTCGCTGTATGGAGGCCGCCTGGAACCAAACCCACAACATCTCTGAGGTACGCGTGAGTTGAGTAGCTGTTGTAAATAGATCAACATCTGCTGAACACCACCAACAGCAGTGGAAAGAGAAGGATTTGGAGGGCCAGACAGACATGATTTTGAATCCTACTATGTATTAGCTTCCTGTCCTGTGAGCCTCAGCTTCCTCAGCTGTAAAATGGGGCTACTAGTGCCTCCTGGCAGGACGGTTACATACAGACTTAATGCCTGGCATTTGGCTGGTATCCTGCTCCTGGGTGGTATTAGTCAGAACTGCAGGCTGTGGACCAGAAAGCCTGAGAGACTTTGGGCAAATTGCTAACCTCGCGGAGGTCCAGTTCCCTTATAGGTAAATGGCAATAAAAGTGGTATGGCGTTCACAGCATTGCTGACGCTTATATGAAATGAGGCACGTAAAGCATAGTCGGAATTCAACATGCATTGTTTAAAATTATAAGAGCCAGTGTATATTATATAGGAAACTGGAAAAAAATATTCCTCACTCAAAAAAAACCAAACATATTTAAGTAATATTTTAAGTAAACAAAAAATGAAATAGTACTTCTCCCTTGAAAAACACCTCTTTGCCTGGGAAGCCAGATTAGTCAACTGTAACAGGAAGATTAACGTCCAGTGGCACATTAAATCTCTCCGTAATCTGTCACGAAATCCCCTGCCTCATCTCTCAGTCATCTCTGAACACTGTCCTTTCCCCTCCCCCCCTTCTGCTAAGTTCTCAGCCAGCCTATGACTGTTTTCACTGCAAAAACAAATACAAAACAAAACCTCTGGTTCACCATCAAATGTGAAATTGCCTGTCTGCATTCTGCCCATTTTGCTGTCTTCATCCAATCCAGTACTAGCAGCTATTATCAATTTACATTTTCTTTTCTCATTGTCACAGGATGGCATTGTGATTGCTTAAAGCATGTCTAATTTGTTCATTAGTTTTATTTTATATTCTTTACTTATCTCAAATATGCCCTCTTCTCACGACATCTCCTAAGGAAAGCTCTATTCTGCGAAATATCAACTGCTTAACTAAAATTGAGTTGTTTTCCTTTTATTTGCCCTAAATGAGTTATATTTGTGTGAGAAAGGGCAAGGGGAAAATGTCAGCTGTGACAATCTAAGCTTAGCTCTGTGGACCTCCAGGCAGGCTGACAGTGATGGGAAGCTGATATTGCACATGCCCAGCGGGAAAAGTCAGCCTGCAGGGGGCGGTACAGAGAGACTGTGACAGGAAGTCAATACGAATCAGAAGTCAGGGGTCTGCCACAGGGGTAGAGAAGGTCTCAGGCCACATGTGAGAGGTCTGATTACTAAACTGGATCTGCCCGTATGGCTCCAGGTCCTGTTTGCTCGTCCACAAATGTGATGTGGTTGTCACCACTGAAGAGCAGGAGGATTTCCAAAATATTACCCTTGGATAATGGCCATCCTGTGGCCCAGCACCCCTAACACCACATCCTAAGTCACAACCGTCAGGATGGTCTGCTGCTCTGTCTACAGCGTTCAACACTGTCAGTCTCGAAGGTCCAGACAATGTCAGATGCCAGCAGCCATTACTACTCAAGTTCCAGAAAGGAAGCTGTTGGCTGACATTTAGGTGTTAGCTGAGCTGTTATTGTGAGCTAGGTAAATTTTCTCTATCTTTTTCCTGGGTCTTCTCTGTGCTCCCTCTTTAATTTCATTGGCCAAACAACTCACTCTAAGCAGAGGGAACAGCAGAAGAGGCCTTCTCATGTCTATTGATAAAGAGCAGGAAATAAACGAGAAAAAAGGAAAACCACACTGGCCCCAGTAGAAGCACCCAAGGACCATTGCTTTCATTGGACAGAGACAAGGAAACAACACTCTGAAGCAAATCTTAGCATGGGAGGGATTTTGTGTGTTCTGTACTCATATTTAGTGACTTTAAATTTATGAAATTTTGCTACTAAAGGAATTAAATTTGTATCTTCCAAAATTTATTGGAAAAAAATACCCTGAATATCACTTAAAAGCATAATGTAGAAATATAAGCAAAGAGAAAATAGAAGTCTGTGATGTTCAGACCTTTTAGAACAAAGTAAAGTAACTGAACTATTCTTATGTGTGTATGTGTCTGTGTGTGTGTCAGGGAGAGGAGAGGAGAGAGGAGAGGAGAGGAAAGAGAGAAAAAGGGAGGGAGGGAGGCAGGGAGAGAGGGAGAGAGAAAATATATATACACATATGCCTGTCTGCCTATATTTAGGGCAAGAGAATAGATTGATAGAGTTTTCCAAAACCGATTTTATCCCTTTAGAGGCAGGTAATGTTCATGTGTGTTCAAAAAAACTCACTTAAATTGATTCCTTCAATAGTGTTTGCATGTGCCCCCATTTAATATCAGGGGAATAGAAAAGCTTTTAGTGTTCTCTCAGATTTCTACTCCCTGTGGAGAATTCTGTTTAATTTTCAAAACCATAAACTGTTCTGCTTGTGCCCCAGGATTCCCAGAATGTTATGGTCACTCTGCGCTCAATACTGTTTCACTGTCAAAGTATAACTATGTGTTTGTACCAAAGAAACCAAGTGCAGTTTGCTTCCCCAAAGCATGCTTCAGCTTTGCCACTTAGGTTATTTGCTCGGTCCCAACACGTGGCCTGGAGGCACCACTGCAGTTTTGATCACCTGAGCTCCAAGTTCCTCTGCAGTTCTGAACTGCAGAGAAAAGGGACTAAAATAATCCAAAGCAGTCCTACACATTACTGACCATATTCCCTGAAGGTCCTTTAAAAAGCCTGAAAGCAATGCGCATACTAATTGAGGGACTACGTCACTGCTGTACACCTTACGGGCCACGTTTTCAGGAAACAACGTAACTAGAACCAATATACATGGTAATTGAGGGATTCGATTCAGTTCTTTTTCAGTAGTCATATGCACCATTAATGGTTTTTCTACCATCTTCTGATTGTTCTGGTCTTCGCGTCCTGCGATGAATGATGTTGGGCGCAGCTTTCCTTGGGTTCCCAATTCTGATTTTGTACCTCCTTGCGTTTCTAACTCAGTGCAAGAGGAAAAAAACGCTCCTCACAGGGCAGCGTGACTGCCAAGTCAAGAAACTTATTTTTAAATAGTATGTTAGCTACATTTGCAAATATCATGGTCAATATGGTTTTCTTCAACCGTCAGGTGAAGGATTTCTACATCAAAGCAATGGGTACAACAATCAATCTGAGAAAGAAAAAATAACAAAAAATGGTAATATACCATTTTCCTTGTGTTTCCAAATCTTTTTAGACCGTTTGTAGATACTTATTATATAGATTAAGAACAAGCTTATCTTCTCTTTTCTGACTTTTAAAACACCCTGAAGTAAAAGGCATATTCCCAATGAGCCGTCAGAATGGTCATGAAAGATGGTGATTCCATCAACAGTACTACAAACTTCCCCTCATACCAAAGGGTGATTTCTCAAGGACCCCAAAACACAGAGAAATAACTGATTCTTTTGAATCTGTATAATTAGGAAATGAGATCCTTAGATACTCACTTTTTACCATAAGCAGGAAAAACATCAATAACCATACTCAAAGACAGATCAGATGACTCCGAAAAGGCTTTGTGTTCAGGGCCACAACCTGGGTCCTAAATTAAGCCCTTTCTTGCTTGCCCTCTTCCACTTCCTCTGTCATTCTGGCTTAGAACCATTAACGGGGTTTGATTGACACTTTGGCGGAGTTGGTTTTAATGAAGAATTTGCGCTCTGCCTTTCTGGAACTCACAAAGCTGTAGTTACAGGAGGTGTTGAATCCAACTGAGATGCAGCATCACAAAAGACATGTGAGTGTATAAAGGGCGTGGGTAGGAAACCCATGGCACAGCAAGAGAGCCCTGTTACACGTCTCCATTTGTCTCTTCTTGTTTGTCTAAAGGCAGAGACCCTAGAACAGGCCCATCGGTGGTGGTGGCTTTCTGCCAGTGTGACAGAGTGTGTACACACAGTTCACATGTACATGCAACAAAGTGGCATAGCACAAATGCTTCACACGACTCTGCTATTTTTCTAGGCATTTGTGAACGCTACAAAGACAACTGAATAAAAATTTACTAAAATATGCATCAATAAAGCCTAAGCAAAGATTAAAAATACGCTCTTTGGAAGTGCAGCGGAAAATCAAGTAAACAGATTTTACAAGTGCCCTGTCCTCACCTCTGTACAATATCTACTTAATTTCTATCTCTCAACAAGTACTATGATG
This sequence comes from Rhinolophus sinicus, assembly GCF_057876585.1. Classification (NCBI taxonomy): domain Eukaryota; kingdom Metazoa; phylum Chordata; class Mammalia; order Chiroptera; family Rhinolophidae; genus Rhinolophus; species Rhinolophus sinicus. Next base: position 118,007,869 of record NC_142515.1, on the reverse strand, counting down.
TGGTATGAGTAAGACTGTCCCTAATTTGAATCATATTTAAACTTAAGTAGAATGCATATTCATATAGAATGCACCCATTTCATCCCTAGGCATGAATCAGAAACATATGACAAAAAATGACAGCTCAGCGCTCCTAAATGTTTACCGTTTTACGATCCCAGCTTAGCGGGTAACTGTTTCCATGACCTGAAGTACTTACTATCACTGTCTCCTAAATAATTGTAAAGAATATTATCTTATTATTCTTCTGAGTTTGTGATAAAGGTATATATGCTGAGATACCTGTTCAAGCTATATATCAGGAAGACAATATCCAGGGAACAAAATCAAATATAGAGTTTTACCTGTTAAAAGAGGGATCTTGCAGAGCAAACTGATTAAGTCAACACAGAGAGGAAATGATTCCATTTATGTAAAATTAACCGGTTTTATAAAGTTGTATACAAGCTGTAGATAAGGGTTATGTATATATTAAGTTAACAGATACATACACACATTTTTATACAGTGTATAAAACAAGTAAAACAAAAATGTGTATGTGCATATATTTATTTTTAGGGTTGCATATGTAAGGATGAAATGACAAAGCAAGGGAAGGATTTAAGAACTTCAGGATGGTAGTTGCCTTGGAGGAGGAAGAGCTATGTGATCCTGAAGGGGCCCCCACGGGCTTGGAAAGTTAGGAATAAGTTAGTTAGTGTACTGAGTGCTGGGGACAGATTTTACTTGTAGTTATGTATCATTATTCTTTAACCTTATATGCATGTTACATGTCCTCATGCATACATAATATATTTTGTAATTAAAACGAAAGTTCTGTACAGATACAAATATAACAGTCAACAGTAGTTCCCTCTGTGATGGGGGAGGGTGGACGAGAGAGTTAATGGCCACGTTTACTTCTTGCTCAATGTGCTTCTGTTTCTGGGTTTGTTTGGGGTTTTTTGGTAACACAAGGAGCAGTGTGCATTCATACTTTTTTGAAAAAACACTAACTATAAGTTTTAGGTTCTAAAACAATGAATTATACTCATTTTGGGAAGATTTTTTTTTCCCTGCTACATAGTAAAAGTACCGCAAAAGGACGGACATGAGGTGTACACAGTTTTCATTTTTCTAAGCTGCAAAATGTCATATAAGAAGTTTAAAAATAAAGATACCATATTTAATGATACTTTAGAATCTTCTTGGCCATATTTGTTCACTTCAGAAAAGATGGAATTTAAGTCTATTGTGATCACACGATCCTTTTATTTTTATTCTGGGCAAGTGCATATTCCTTTACACAGACCAGAGATCTTGAAGTCCTGATTAGCCAGAAATTAGGCTGAAATTCCAAAAAACTTCAAGAATCATCAGTGTTGTATTTCTTTTATCCCTAAGTGACTTCAACATTCCTTTGTTTGATTAACAATGGCCAATAACTACAGTGGAAAGTTCTTTATGTGGGACTTAATGCTCTCTAAAGCTCTTTCCAGCTCTAAAACTCTTTGGGGCTTCATTTAAATGCAGCCATGTCTTCAGCAACTGGAAAATGTGATGCAATTAGACTCTTTTTGAGTGGCCTTATCAGAGACAGCAGCCTGACTCTAAAAGCATTATTTACCAAAGCAGACCACAATCTGCAGGGCTCTGTTGTTTGGGAATCTTTTACTGCTCCCTGAATAGAATGTGAGTTCCATACGAAGAGGGACCTTGTGTATGCATCTTGGTATTGCCAGAGCCTAGTTCAGTGCTAGGAACGCCCTAGGTACTGATAACTGTTTGCTGAATGCATTTGCTTGCTCTGTGGCTCAGAAGACTAATTTCTTTTGGCCAGCCACCTGTATAGTTCACACGACTATATTTAGTGCCAGCTCTGAGCCAATATGATAGCAGATATTGAGATTACAAAGATGATTAATGCACTTTTATGCCTTCAGCAGATTAAGTCTACACCTAAGTAGACTATGGAATTGTATCTACCAGAAACAACATGAAAAAAACGCACAAACACAATTTTGAGTGCAAGATGCTTGTCACAAAAGAGTACATTCTGTATTACTCTGTGCAAGTTCGAAAACAGGCAAAACGAATCCATGGAATTTGAAATAGGGATAGTGGTTACTCTCGAGAAGATTCGTAACAGGAAAGGGGCATGAGGGAGCTAATGAGGTTAGTGTTTTGTTTCTTAATCTGAGTGTGATCACTTTTTGAAAATCCATCAAGCAGTGTGTTTATGATTTGGGTACTTATATATATATATAACATGCATATATATATATATATATATATATATATATATATATATATATATATATATATATGCATGTTATACTTAAATCAGAATTCACTTTAAAAAAGAATAACACTTTGAAAAACCACATGGCTTGTATAAGTGATGTCTCTTACTGTTCATACAGTTCAACACATTCTCAACACTTTCCCAGTCTTGTTCCAAATCTAATGCCACTTCCTGCAAAAGGTCTCCAGTGAGTCCTAAACTTGAATGAATTTTTCCCTCCTCGGAAATGCCATAGCATTTTTGTTCATGTGTCTCCCTTTCTTTAACGCTAAGCATCATGTTAAAATGTGAAACAATCTTTAACTCACACCATCTATCACAGTGCTTTGAATGTGTTAGGTACTCAGAATTCTTCATCAAATAAACATGGAACATTCTATTCTCTGACCTGCTCGGCATGGTCTCTTCCCGTGCTTCTGACTACTCTGTCCTTTTGTTCAGCATCACATATGCTGAATAATCTGTGGGAATCGACTCTAAATGCCAGGTCAAAGAACCCAAAACCCTTTCTACTGATTGGCTTGCACACATTAAAAAATAAACAGCATTGTTCTTTTATTCTAATGATAAATAGAATATAAAAAATTCAAACAAAGAAAAATAAAAGTTACCTGTCATTTACTATACACATTGTGTTACAACTTGATCCTTACTCTTGTAACACCACGCGCATCTTTTCCTACACATGCAGTTCTCACCGAAGTTCATCAAATTCTCTGATGTATGTATCTCTTTGCTTAACCAACTCCCCACCTACAGACATCTGGGCAATTTCAAAATTTTTACTTTTAAAAATAATGACCATCTTTATAAAATTGTCCACTTACAATAACTATATAAGGGTAAATCCCTAGAGGATTATTTTCTGAGTTAAAAGTACACATGTTGCGAAGGGTTTTTTAGGGTACACATTTCCAAATGTGAAGGCTGAAAGAATGTATGTTTCTACAATAGCAAAATCTACACTTCATTGATTCATTATTCGTGCCTTTTAACACCTTTGAAATCAGAATGCTCCTTATAATTGATGGCACGTTAAAATCACTGTCAGCTAGGTGGCTGTTGGGCTGTGGTTCACGCTGGCTGCACTGCACTGCAACACCTCAGCCAGAAAACCGCTTAAAGACCACTTCAGGAAGGGATATAACTGCTGAATATCATCTGAAAACCTTCTGATACCTTCTTTAAGATTAAGAACATGTCAGCATTAAATCTCACAGAATGGGTGTCAGTGGCTTGGAGAAACATCCCAGAGGAGTAAGCAGAACTATCTTTTATGAAAAGCTGCATCCTCAAAACTCTTGATGGCACAGATGATAAAAAAGTGTGAAAAAACATGGGTGTTACTCTAAGTTGAAAAGTAATTCAGAAGCATTGCACTCATTGTAAAAAGTTTTAGAAAATAACCAGCTAAACCAATTAATATTTTGCTTGTATTTCCTCCTTATGTATACATAGGAGTGATTTATGGTTAAAGTCTATACCTAAATAAGTATAAAGAGTGTCTTACAATAATTGTAAAACAAAATTCTAAATAAGATAGCATTGTATCATAGTTCATTTGATGGCTTTTTTTTTTTTCTTAATAACACATGAAATAATGTTGGATCTTAACACTGATGGCAGCTTAAATTCCATGCAAGGGAATTCAGTGTCCTAAGTTCTATCTAATACTAGGTGTTGTGATTTTTTTTTTTAATCTTTGCTAATTTTATATAAAAATGACACATTTTACTTGTATATCTTGGATTATTAATGAGGATAGGCTCATTAATAACAGTTTTTGACGATCTATAGTCCCCTTTGTGAACTTTTATATTTTTTGTACATTTTTCTATTGAGATGTTTATTATTTTTCACTGTTTTTTTTTTCTGGTAGTTCTTTATAAATTTAAAATATTAAACCTTTCTGATATATCCCATGCAAACATTTTTTCTCAGTTTATCCATCATTTTAATTTTGTTGATGGTTCTTTTTGTAATTCAGAGACCCATTCAACAAGTAAAAGATGCCAGCCAATTTCAGCTGTAATCAAATTTTACCAATCTCCTTTAGATACCTGCCTCGTAGACAAAAGATCACATACATAAAAATGGCACAGAGCTAGAAATAACTCTAATTAGCATCCGCATACATTTAAAATTATAAGACACTAGAAACCTGTAGCCAATTTCCTGTCTTTGATCACAGAATGACATTCTAGGTCATTCCAGACCATTCATTTTGGGTTACTTCACAGCTGCTCGGTGGTAATCATGTGCTCGGCAGAGGCAACAAAAACCTGTCTGATGAGCAATAGCTTCTGACGGCCACTCCGGACCTCTGGCCTTGTCGGTGCACAGGCCTCCTAAAGCTACAGCAGGTCAGACATCCCTGGTCCAGTTCTAGCACACAAGTACAGCCCGACTATGCAGTGTCCCAAGTGCAGCTGACTGCTGGCACGGTGGGTATTGCCAAGCCCTAGGAGTCAGGTCTGTCCTAAACTTGGCTTTGCCTCTAACTTGCAGGAATGATTTTACTTTGCTGGGTCTCAGTTTGCTCATCTTTAGGCTAGGAGCTGTTGGAATACTGAACCTCTAGGGTCTCATTCAATGTCCACATTCTGGTTCTATGATACATACCTAACTCAACTCTCCTCATTTGCTGCCCCAATAATAAAAACAACAATAACAAATTCAAGTGTTGCTTTCTCCAAAAGTGCTCCGAACCGTTTTGCTAAATGGTAGTCTCCTCTTATCCACGGGGGTTCCATTCCAAGACCCCCAGTGGATGCCTGAAACCACAGAGTCCCAACCCTTACATAGACTATGTTTTTTCCCATGTGTACACACCTATGATAAAGCTTACTTTATAACTTAGGCACAGTAGGAGATTGACGGCAATGCCTAATAACAAAATAGAACAATTATAACACTATACTGTCATAAAAGTTATGTGAATATGGTCTCTCTCAAAATATCTTATTTTACTGGACTCACCTTTTCACTTAAAGCAAGCACTTTATAGATTTTTTTTTTGGGGGGGGGCATATCCGATTTGCCAGCATCATTGCTTTTTTGTGCTGTGGGGCCTTTTTTAAGTAAAATAAGGGTGCCTTGAACACAAGCACTGTGATACCTTGATAGACGATCTGATAACTGAGCCGGCTACTAAGTGACTAATGGGCGGGAGCGTCTACAGCGTGAGACGCTGCACAAAGGGATGAGCCACGTCCCAGGCAGGACGGAGCAGGATGGCGTGAGATGTCATCATGCTACTCAGAACAGCGTGCAATTTAAAACGTATGAATTCTTTATTCTGGAACTTTCCCTTTAATATTTTTGGACCGCCATTGACTGTAGGTAACTGAAACTGTGGGAAGCAAAACCACAGATAAGGGGGGGCTACTGTACTGCCTGCCTCTCCTATATGAACAGAGAACAGCTTTATCTGTGTTTTCCTTCCTCATTTCACAAAGGCTGCGTTAACTTGAAAGTCAAGGTTAGAAACCTCAAAGTTTATTAGACTTCTGACCTGTATTCATCTTTTGTTTTCGGTATATATTGAGTATTACAATTTTAATACAGTTGTTGTTCTGTCTTAAAATGCGTATAGATTTTTTTGGCATGCTCTGTAGTTATATGGAAAATTAATCTTAATATTTATTATTCATAGTTTCAACATAATTTTGTATGATGACCATACTTCTCATTATTGCTGGTGAAAGAATTATAAAAGGGTGAAAGAAATATGACTTTCCAAAGAGCTGGAACCAGAACTACTCTAAAAATGGGTAATAACTTTGGGGCAGGAGATGAAAGGACTCAAGAGCAGAGCGTCCACTGCTTCCAAAGCTTCAGAGAAGAGGCTGAAACTGCTCTGCACCAAACGAGGAGAGAAACACATTGTTCTAGAGTGGGCAGCTGTAGGAAAAGGAGAGAGGGAGGAGAAAGGAGGCAGGGGAGACTCAAGTTTGCACTCTGCATGGCAGAAGGACCAGAAGAAACTTCCAATGAGTGGTGGTCAAATTCTTGTCCAGCCACCGTGGGAACTGTACTCCAACCTGGGTCTTACACCAAAAATGAAGGGAACGAGGGCGCCTGAGAAGTCTGTTGAGAAACCACGTGAGAAAGTAGAAGGGCTAGTAAGGACTATTTTGACTTTAAGGCAATATCTATTTCAGGGAAGCAGATGGGAAAATCAGGGACCAGAGATGCCAGTTTGAACACAGGGTTACATCAGGGATTGATTTGACACTATGTCTGAGAACACGATGTGCCACTCACCCACATCTCCAAAGTTAAGAAAAAATATGTCTTTCAAGAACAAGAATATCTAAAATGCAATAGTGAACTAACTATACAGTATGTGATGTGGCCACACAGATTTTCAGTAAATTCCTGTATACTGAAACAAGGTTGTGTTTGTGTGTGTGTGTGTGTGTGTGTGTGTGTGTGTGTGTGTGTGCGTGTGTTATGTTTTAGTGGGTCTTTTGTTTGGGGATGGGGAAGGGAAGGGAGAGAGAGAGAGTGAGAGAGAGACTGAACCCTCACTAGGTTTGGGTCAGTGCGGTGTGAACCAGAGACATCAGGAAAGGTCTCATGATAACCATGAAAACATAGCACTCCCTGGAAAGCTAAAAAAAAAAAAAGAAAAAAATCTCAGAGAAGGATTTAAACTTTTATAGGACATAGAAAGAAAATTCAAATCAGTATAATGTAGACCTCAAGGGACTTATAATCTCCAATTGATGTCTGGATTTTACTCTTTACCCAAATACTGTTTGCATAACAGTCATGTACTAACTATATTCTAGTCTTCATATATTTCTGAACATCTTCAAGTTCTTTCAAAATCTTTCCTAAGGAAAGCAGTAATTTCCATAAAGAATTAAATATATAATTTTCTCTTGGAAGGACAGGTGAGAGATTGTTTTCTCCCATTGGAGCTGAAATTCTGAAATGGATTCTGGAATTTTTTTCACTAATGGAAAGGAGTAATATTTTTCTCCTATTACATCCAAAGTGAAAATCACATATACTGTATATCTACTATTAAACAAGTAATGGCATCAGGAGTGTTCACACTTTCCCCCTGCAACATGATCCAATACGATGCAAAATCAACATAGGGACATGATTTCATTGCATGTTTTCCCTTCTTGACATCTAGCAGCCTCAACAATATCTAACCTGGGAGTCCTTTGAGTGAGGGTACTGCACAAGCATGTATGCTAGGGAAACACATATATTATGATAAGCTTTTAAGTATATCCGCAGAAAATGTACAACCGAAACCACAGTTAGTCTTTTCTCCAAGCCATTTCTCTACCAACATTACATCGATACTATTAACAAGTAGAAAAAAAAAATATATCGATTAGGATTTCACTGCTTAGTTCACCCAGCTGAGAAAGTCAGAGTGGCTAGAAGACACAGAATGTGAAAAACGAGAAGCAAAAGCAATAACCCATACATTAAGTAATGGCTTCCTGATCCTTTCCTTTCCTAAAGGCCATGAACATTTCAGCCTTTCAGCACAAATACTCAGCCTTTGAGCCACCTTCTGCTTTCCCTGATGACACCAGAGAGTAGCTGGAGGGTTGCTGTTTTCACATTAAAAGAGAAGTAGATAATGTCATATCCACCCCATAGGGGGGAAATTCCTATGTAAGGGGTACTGTTCACAAACAAGAATGACCCTGTCCAGAAACCACTCACCAGTGGGCCTGCTTTCCGGGCCTCAGCTGGACATCAAGGACAGAGGATGGGCCATGGCTCAGAGGCCTGCTGCTAATTCATGAGGAAGACCCTTTAACTTCCCACTGTATAATGCCATGGTTGAAAACATTTATCTGACACAATGGAACGAGCTATACACCATTTACTAAGCAGTTGCCTTAAGCACAATAAATAACTGAATAATAAAAGTAAAAACAAAAACTGTAGATGATTAGAGTGTGGTTCTGGAGTTACTATGGTGCTTCCCAAGTAGGACTAAACCACAGCCTGGAGAGACCCAGTAGGGTCCTTCTTGTCCCCTGATTCTCTGTCACACACTTCCATTTCTCAGACACTTTCAAAATGAAGAGACCCACTGCAGAATCGTCACCTCGCTGCCCTCTGTGGTTTGGGGGTTAAAGCACAGAACCTTTCTCCTTGACTGCAGCTCTAACAACCGTTCTCATGCTTTTCTGGAGAGTCTGGATCCTAACTGCTAGTTCACAAGAGATAAAATTGCTCACCCTGCTCCAGTGTGAGCCCGCAGGTCTCTGCCTCCAATAAACACTACAAATGCATCCGCACAATCTAGGGAGAGTGTTAGGGACCTTCCTGACTTTAGTTCAGGAAAGTTGAGCCGCGAAATTATGGAGACTCTCCTTTCCTCAGAAGCTCTTATGTGTCCGTTAGCAAACATCTCAGCAGCAGAGGAAACCAGCTTACTCCCTAACTCCCGGGGACAGGAGAGATGACATACGTTCCTAGTGCTGGACCTACGGGCAGTTTTATAGACTAGAGGAAAAAACCACGGTGAATAACTGGGCTATTTATCTAAGACCTTAGCTTTTAAATCCACTGTGACCCCTCACACACATATGTGAATATGTAATAAAAAATTTTTCAAAACAATAGCTACTCTTATTATGTGCACTGGATTGCAACAGTTTTCTCTTCTGTTTCACTTTTAAGACTGTTGCATAACTTTCTAAATTTATTTTTTGAATTACAGTTAGAAAAACAACAAATATAAAAGGTTAATGAGACAGGAGAAAATATAATTAAAATGATCTATTTATGGGACATCTCAGGAACAAACTCAGGGTGGAAGTTTTAGATGTCAAATTCTGTCCCCTTAAGTACTAGGATGATTCCCTTTACACCCAATTCCAAACACAAAGGTCTCACACATCCTTTTATTTTTTATTAAATGACAAGGCAGTAAGACGCAGGGGTAATGTCGTGTTTTAGTTCAATTCTGAATAAACCCATGAAAATTTAACAAGGTTACACTGCAGTAAGGAAATAATGAAGACAGTGTGTTCTGATCAGGGGCTGTAAAGAGAAGCAAGAGGTGGTGAGGTTTGGGGGCATAAGAGTAAAGGAGAGAAGGTCAAGTTCTCTTGGTTTATGCACGTCACCTAATTGGCTCACCTCTGAATTGGGTAAAGAACGTGTTGGTGGCTGCTGCTCAGAGGGCAAAAAGGAGAACAGCGACTCCTGCAATTCAGGTTAGAGGTCACTAGTAACGATGCAAAGAAGTATCTGCTCACCCTTATTACAGGAGTTCCAAGCATAACCACAAGAGCCATTTTCCCAGTCGCTTCCATCATCGTCACCACCCCGCAAAATTCGCAGGGCGGAAACCTCTGTCTTCCATCTGTTTTGAATTATTTCCAGCAAAGCTAATGGCAGTCAGAGCTGAGTACCGGTAGCCACTCGGCAGCTGAAGAGCTATGAAATATTTATGTTCTTTAAGGGGGAAAAGAGTTAATTATAAAAGGTTGCAAGGTTCCAATGGCAAGATTTCAGATCTCTGTATACATTAAGAATGGTACATTCAAGCTGGTGCCAAACGTTGCTGTCCTCCCTCTGGACACTTCAATAAATGATACTCCGGATGATAAAAACAATAATAATTTGATGATTCCATTCGATGTCCCAAGTCCAAACCGGTTGGTTGCAGACCTAAGAGGAGCCTAAATTGTCAACCTCTTTTTGCAAAAAAAAAAAAAAAAGGTACTGTTTGCTGAAATGCCTGTATTTGCAATGGCATAAATAATTATCACCCAAATCATGAAGATTCTAACGCACTAGTTTATATCCTTGTAAGGTGGAAAAGGATGTCTAAGTTGAAACCATCCTAGTAAGGCCAAAATAGACACCTGGGCCCTTCCAGCTCCATCACGGTGAGCTTTCTCTCTCGCTGTCTCACTCACACACACATACACACACATCCCTAACTCTATACCCCAATGGCATTATTTATCCCCATCATGATGTGCCATCTAAATAGTAATATGATGACTATGCTTTGCCCTCATTTTTATAATCCCAACCCTGTAGGCCCATTGCTTAGGAGAGTAAGTGAAATGTAGAGTCTTCTGAATGCGACACATCCTGATCACTAACAAATTTCTTTCTGGAGATTTAAATGCCAGGATTAGTAATGGCAGGACCAAATTCATACCCACAGATGAGCAGGAATGGGCCCCTGGTAACGGTTTGGTAAATTAAAGGATTTCTCCGGATTGGCCTATTTGCCTAATATGATTATTTGCTCTTGGGCAACTCTAGAGAAAACTCCCAAAGGAAGAGCCAGCATGTTAACTGAATGGGACTTTTGATCTTATCTACCTCAAGTGCATTACCACAAACCTAACAGCCTCAGCCTCTTGGCCTCTTAGCAGCGCCTGGCATTGTTTTGTACCTCTTGACTGAAATTCTGTCACTCCGAGGTTTCCATAATTTTAGTCATTTTAGCTTTCTTATAACCAAACAAGTTGCTTCCCACTACCGATCCCCAAAATGGCCACGGCCCCCACTGCACCCCAGGCCTCTCTCCTCGCCTGACACCTCCTCCAGTGTTGATCCCATCCATTCTCAGTTTCACTGTCAGGACCACGGTGAAGCCGCCGACATCTGTGTCCGGCCTCCCCAACCTCACGTGCAACATGCCCACTGTGGACTCCACGTTTTCCTTCCACACCTCTTCTTTTCCTTGTATTCCTCTTTTATTTATAACGTCATTCAACATCCATCCATCCCAAAATGTCAGTTTTTAGTCTACCCTCATATTCAGACACCGATTTCTTGAAATTACTTCTGAAATCTCTAGGCTACTGTTATCAGCCTCATAATTCACATTCCCTATACTACACTCTTCGGTACAGCAAGCACAATTATTTCCTAAAATAGAGCGCTGACAATGTTTGCTTAAAAAACTTCCACGGTTTCCTGTCACCTGTAAGAAAATGTCCCATTTCCTCAACGCCTTGCCCATCTCAAGCTATTTCTTAGTCTCATCTCACCATACGACGCCTGGACTTGTCACTCTGGCCCACTCACTTTCCCTAACAATCAAATACATGCTTTCCTCTGCCTAACGTGCTCTCATCTGCTTTTCTCACAACTCTGCTTATTTTTAAATGTCACCTCCTCTATACAGCCTCCCTTAAATCTCGAGGCCACTTACCCATGCCTGGGTGTTCCTCTTCACACTGATATCATCACGCATTGACTGTCTCCTTCTCATCTGCTAGACACTCACCTGCTCTGGGAAAAGTGGTACCTTGCTCTTCGTAGCTAGGAATTAATGTACCTGCACATGAGAAGTGCTCCATTGACAACCACTAAGGAAGGATGTAAACACAGTGAAGAAGACTCTTGAATTAAGGGGTGAGAAGATACACATTTGAGTCCTACCTACTTTGGTGAGGACTCAAACTCTGTGAGCTTTAATTCCTTCTTCTCTGGGCTGGAATAATAGGATCTTTTCCACCTATGAAGCGCTATTATAAGAATAAATGAAATCAAGTAGAGAAAAGTACTATGCACTTTAATAAAATAGAGACAAATACTGTATTTCCCCGAAAATAAGACCTAGCTGGACAATCAGCTCTAAGGTGTCTTTTGGAGCAAAAAGTAATATAAGACCATATTAATTTTTGCTCCAAAAGACGCCTTAGAGCAGATTGTCCAACTAGGTCTTATTTTGGGGGAAGCACAGTGTATGAAGCATAATCCAAGAGTATAATCTTTTAATGTCTAGTCTTTCCCCTAAAATGTATCAAAAGTTAAAAGATTCTATAGCCAATGCCCAAATTGAGGGTAAATATAAACACAAGGAAAATAGATGTTTTATCTATCTTAACAAATTCAGTGTGCCTAGAAATCAAGGGTGACATCAGTTTAACGTGATCGGTTCAGCACAATGATAGAAAGTATTAGGTAGCATGCAGTAGCACTATATTACAGAGCAGAAGCATAGGCTTTTGATCAAAACAGGTGTGAATCCTAGCACCGTGTGTTACTCTTCTTTCTTATTAGCAAATGCTTTTATAGTGCAAATACTCGTATTTTATATATACTTTTTGTATATTAAATATATATATTTAAGCACACATAAATACATATGCGTCATATATATTAACCCATTTAATTCTCACAAGAATCCAATGAAATAGGTCCTATTATTATTGTTCCCATTTTACATACAAGGAAGTTGAAGCAGGCAGGCTGATTAACATGTCCCAGCTAGCAAAGCTGTTAAGAGGCAGAGCTGGGATTTGTGTCAGCTCAGTCTGGTTCTAGTCTGGCTGTCACTACTGAACAATGCAGCCTATCTAAATAATGACGTGACAGGCTAGCACAACGCCTGTCCCACAGTAAATTCTTGACAAATGTTAGTTTCCTTTTGTACATAATGGTGCTTGGGCGACGCGATGACACAGCCAAGTGGTCCTGAGGTCGGCTACATCATCTCCTGACAATACTTCCATGCCATTTGGACTTCGTGAAAAGGGGATTTTATCTGTATAGTGTATTACCACCCTTTCCATGTGAGTAGGATTTCCAAGAAAACTGGAAAAGATCAAGTCATTTTAAAAAGCTCTTAATGTATCCAGTCAAATGGAATACACACACACACACACACACACACACACACACACACACACACTTTCTTTTGTTGAATCATTAAAATGCCAAGACATGGGGCCCAGGCAAAGGTAGTCACCAGCCAATTTCGTTCATTCAGACCTCCTGGTTGTCCTTTGACAAACACCAGCACACCAATTACATGTTCTATTATCATCAGCGTGGCTCACCCTGTATTAACTTGTTCCAATTCTCCCTCCCCTCTGATAATCTCACAAGCGCTCCTCTCACAGTGAAGCCCTTGCACTTCCCTCTTTAGCATATCATTCAGGGAGGAATGGTGTGAAACACTCTCCAAATATAGCTCACATCTCTGCTTGCACCTGCTTCAGACCTGGAGAGAACATTTGATGACAACTGTTGGGGTAGCTCCGACTTCTTCCCAGGTCTTCCGATTGGGTGAATTCTTACCTACCCTAGATGGTACCCGCGTGCTTTTAATGGTTTGCTCTCTTTTTCTAGTTCAATACTATAGTCTATTACAGTGACTCCCATGTCTGTCCATTGTCAGCTACAAAGGGACTCTTAGCTTGTGAACTGGGGCATCAACAATATTAGGGCAAAGCTAGTATTGCAGGAACAAAAGTAAATAGGGTGATTTCTTCTTCTACCTGTGATGGAACAGACTGTAACCAAATAACCCTCCCATTAACAACAACAATAAAAGGTGGATTAAGAACAAAGGTAAACAAATAGCTCTTTAAAGAGCATGAGAGTAATCGAGGCAATAGGACACGAAGGGCCAATCCTAGGAAGAAGAAAAATACACTGAGGTGAGCCCTATATTTGCTGCTTGTTTTGCCTCCGGGAATTTGCCAGTTTGGGTCTCAGACCATAACAGCCAGAAAGCAGCAGCCTAGGCTTGGCGGCCGTCTTATTGGGCTGCGGAGAAAAAAAACCGGAGTGCAAGGCCACCACAGTTGCCAGGACTTGAGAGACCAAGGACTAGATGAAAAGGAACCACAGAATAGTCAGGACATCTGCATGCAATTTCCTCTTGAGGCCTTTGATGACTCCTGAACTGCTCATTATCAGGGCAAGATGCTTTGAAACCAATCACAAAGCCACTGTGAAGAGGCTACAAAGCTAATCAGCTATTTCGGCCACCTCAGGGTACTTACCGGAGGACAAGAACTGCTGCTCAGGATCCATCCAGAAGGAGTTTATCTGGTAAATAGTGTGAAGGACCATGCCCTAGCGGTAAGGACAGACCAGAAATTAACCAGCACTCGCAAAACCTACACTGCACAGGACAACAGTGAATTATCGGGCTGAAAACGCCAACATGCCAAGGTTGAGAATTCTGATCCAGAGGACGTGGTCCCTAAATCTTTCACAGAGAGCATGGAAGTTTCCCTCCCAACTATGCTTATCCCCTGCTGTGTAGTCTCTGGTGAGGCAATAAACTCTTAGGGCTTCCTCTCTTTCATCAATAAAATAAAATGGTTAATTCACACTTTTTAATCAATAAAATAAAACAAACTGAATGATCTCCAAAATCTTTCCTTTCAGTTAAAGTCTGTTTTTATTTTGTAGTTAATTAAAAAAATAATGTAAGTCATATCTCGGTAATTTTTATAATACAGAGAGAAAAAAATTATGAAACCATTGACCTACAGGCAGACATAAGCTCACATCTGTAAGGGCTTTTTTTTGGCCTGCTTACAACTAGGGAGATTTGTGTACAAGGTAAAACAACATATATATTAAGTAAAAAAAAAATTAAGGAATGCTAATACTTGCTACTAAGAATCTTACAAGTGAAAGTCTTAGGCTTTACATAAGCGAAAAAGGGGAAGACTTAAAATAGACAAGTGGTTTACTACTGAGCATGAGGAATCACAAACGCAATTGAAGAAAATCTTATTTAAAATCAAGGGTGTAGGAACTGAATAAGCAAAACTGCTCTGGGATTACACGAATCAGACATCAGCCAAGTCCAATTAAAATTTTAAACTATCTACTATATATATATACACACACACACATATTTTTAATTCCCATAATGACAGTAACAATATCATTCTTTTATTTTGATTTTGAAATATTTTTTAGGTAAATGGGATTTGGTATTGGTTTGCAAGTGTTAATACTAATTACAAATTTAGGGAAATCACAGTAGGATAAATGTGAAGGGAATTATTTACTTATAAAACAATAACATTTCTGGGGGAGATTTGCACAGGCCCTTGTAGTTTAATAGCATTAGCAGACAGGAGCCTGACTCACTTCTCTAAGAACATCATCATTTTTAAATAATGGAAATAAATCACTCTAAAAACTACATTCTTTAAGCCAAAATATGTAGACATTACCATATCCACAGGGGGCAAGGTTTGACTTGTGTAATAATTAAACCCACAGTAATTTATACCTGATAGTTCAATAAGAAGTATTTCTTGTGCAACAAAAGAATTGCATTGTTGCAACTATACACCAAATTTAATAACAACGGCAAATTATCCTCACCCAAGTTTTATGGGAAACAAAGTTTCTAGACAGCTTATTATCTTTAAAGAAGTTTCTTCTTTCCCCTCATAAGAAATACATTGAAACATAAAAATTAGTAGAAAAGCAAAGAAATCCTACATGCCTCAAAATGTAGTTGAAACTTATACAGATCTGGATTAAAATACCAGCTTTGCCTTTGTCCATCTGTAACTTCGGACAAGTTTCCAATTTACAGGGTATGTGAGAGGATCCAGTACAAAAGACATCTAATGCAGTGCTTGGAGCATTATGTGTTCATAACGAGCGTCAATTCTCTTTCTTCTAAGATTTATTCAACCCAACAAAGATATGCAGCGTTCCTCTAATGAAGAAGTTGATGAATTTAATACATAAGCCTGAAACCGGAAGAGCTAATTTGCAGAAAGGGTGTCTTGGCTTATGCAAAGAAGAAGAGAATTTCCCTCAGTAGTGTCCCATGGGAAGAGACAATAACTCTGAGAAACAGAGCTCAGTGGCTACTTAGAATGGCCAGAGTGCCCCTGACATTGTGGCTGCTGACAGGCTCGCCAGCTACCATTTAATCATGTCACCTGCAGCTCTTCTGTCAGTGCTGCACAGGCCCGGGTCCCTGGGGATCTGATGTCAGGATTGCTGCATAGCCCTAAGCTCATGAATCCCCTGTGACCTTGGCAATTGCACACAACAAGTTTCCGATGACCCTGTGTTCTTCATACCTCAGGTTTTTCTCAGCCTGGAGCATGTTAAATAATGGTCAACACTGCACACGTATGGATGACTTGCTCCATGATGGTGAAGTAATATCCTATTCAAACTGCCTGCCAGTTACAGAAGAGCAGTGTGTTCGCTGCACTGGAAGTTCCCATTCCTCGGAAAAAACATGGATGGAATAGATGGTGGAGGGGCACCCAAAAGCATAAGATGGAGGAATGAACGCTCCATGACAATGACCTCCACCCCCATCTGTCTCTCTCTGACAACACATTTCTTTTATCACTAGGTTTGGTGATCACCAAATAACCCAGGCAAGGTAATGGCTTTCAGGGCTATTGTTCCTTTGAAAAATGATGCCCCGTTTCAGTTATCAAATCAATCAATCAATCAATCAATCAATCAAAGGCCAAAGTTGGAGCTGTTTTTCCGTTTTCTTATTTAAACCATTCTAGTGGTAAATATGATGGACCACAAACAGGAAACACAGCAGAATATATTTGCATGAGTCAAGGAACCACAATTTAAATAACAGTGACAGCACACACTGTGCCAATATCTTAACCGACTCCTAAATTTCATTTTAATGCCAAATATCACTTATTCTGACATGTACAAACTGTACTGTAGTAATTATGTGCCACCTTTTCGAAGACTAAATATAAAAATAGTGAGCAAGCTCATGGTTCAAAATGAATTCTAATTAACTCCACTAAAGAAAATGGCTTTTTCCCCTTCTTACTTAACCATGCGATATGTTTTCCACAATGAAATTAACATACTTAAACACAAAAGACTTTTTATGAGCAATAAGTTATGATATACTTAACATAATATCTCAATAGAAAAAAAAGTTGATTAGCTTCAGACAGCAGTAAGCCAAATTGCAAAAGTCATTTAATTTTACCAAAGAGACTAAAAATGTTTAAAAGAATCAAGTTTTAATTAGGTGAATGGTTTTTCAAGATAGTCACAAAAGTCAAGAGGATGAAAGAGACTAATGACCTTTGAATCTATAGAACTTGGACTGTAACAAAGCATCACTTCATGCTTTTTCTGAGCATGACTCCGAGAGGACACTTACCTTCCCTGCATAGCTTTAGTGTTTGCAAGGTGAGCGTCACAGATGCTAATTATTTCCTTTAAACTCCAGGTACCTCCCACCAGGAGAAGGGCACCAAGATGGATCTTGATTAATCAGAACAATTAGTTAATATGACCACAGATGGGGACTCCTTCAAGAAACCTGGGCTAGTTAGCAGTGTTAGGGGCTGGGCATATAAAGTACCTTCACTCAGGCAGCTGAGTCTAACAGGAGAGACAGCCAGGGAAGGAATTCATCTCAATAAAATGGAATCAGTTTCATATCCATTTATAAAAGGAAGGAAAAACAAAGTAATGATACAATGTATTTTCTGTAGAAATTAACTATTAAACTGATCAGGAAAATATTACCTAATTGCTCTAAACTCTGTATGTATGTGGTTCTTCAGGGGTAAAATGTAAAGGCATGCAAATACATAGATTAAATTCAGTCTAGAGCAAATTCCAATGGCTGCAACAAACCACTGCTTTAAACAATCCCTCTTTTCATATTCTGATTTAAGAAAGAACTTGAGCTTTCTCTCCTAGTTCTCTTCTTGCCCAAAAGGTCACAACTTGGCATATCTCACTGCTCATTTGCTATTTCCTTCATTTGAAGAAATCCTGACATACTTCTCCCTGCCCCATTAACTTTAGATTCTTCTGGAATGAAGCAGTGTGTACACAGAGAGACACACTCATACATAAACTATACGGTTTACTGTCAATCATTACGATTTCCTTCTAGTATCATTCAGGTCCCCTTGAAGTATGAAGTATCAGATGTCCCACTCCCAGGCGAGATAGCCCAGCTCACTAACTCCAGCTATTTCTTTCTGCGCTTGATAACAGCTGACTCCAAAGGGCATTTCTAGTCCATTCTCTGTATAAAGTCCCCTTGTAGACCCCCAAAGCCAAGCTCCTCGGACCAGAGAAGCACTTGCTTGTAGGTATTGGGAAGTCAGCATCCTGGTCAGCCCAGAAACACTGGCAGGAGACTAGATCTCAGGAAAGAACGACTGACTTCCTGCTCCAGACCTCCCAACTTCCAAAAGGGAAGCCCCAGGAGAAAAGCCTCAGGGCGCCACCCCTGTCCCAGTCACTGCTCTCAGCAGCTGGAAAGGGCCTATCGGGAGGTACCATAAAGGTTAAGTTCAGGGAAGAGTACAGGAATCCCTTAGCGTACACAGGCGCAGCAGGAATAGCTCTGCTGTGCGTGATAAGCAAGGGCATTTTTAATCACTCAGATTAAATCCTGCCTTCAACATAAGGCAAATGAAGCATGTGTAACATAAAGTCAATACTTCCTCCCTTCAGTGAGCGATGCGCCTGAGAATTAAGGATGGGTTGGGTGCATACTCTGCTGTCCATTCATCCATTCCTATTTTCAGCAGTTATGTCCTGGATGCCTTTTATGTGCCAGGCTCTAGGAATAGAGTGGTTAGTAAGGCAAGAACCTTCTCATGTGGAGCTTATATTCTCATAGAGGAGACAGACCATAATCAAGTAAATTAGGGAATGAAATAATACAACAATTTCAAGTAGTGATAAGTGCTATGAAGAAACATAAGGGGGAATAAGGGAAGAAAGAATGAGTAGCAGATGAGGGTTTTTGCATGTTTTTTTTATGTGGCCAGAAAGAAGTCTCTGATGAAGGGGGCAACTGAGCAGCCAGGAATGACATAAGAGGTGAGCTTTATAAATATCTGGGGGAAATCTGCAGAAATTGAGGGTGGTGACTAGAAACTCGCCCTGCTCACTTGAGTAAAAAGATTCCAAAAAGCTACCAGATGGTTGTTTGCTGGACGGTACGTCCCTTAGGACACAGGTGGCATGAGAGCTGGCTGAATTTAAAAAATAATGAATTGGTTAAATAAGGGAAAAATAGGTGATTGGCTATCAGATATTCTTATTTGGGAGTCATTCTCACATATTTCAAAAGCATGAAGGGATATTTCATAAAGAGATGGTTTGCTGTATGACTAATAATTCTATCAAAAAAGATGG
The DNA here is from genome assembly GCF_057876585.1 of Rhinolophus sinicus. NCBI lineage: Eukaryota > Metazoa > Chordata > Mammalia > Chiroptera > Rhinolophidae > Rhinolophus > Rhinolophus sinicus. Next base: position 117,988,680 of record NC_142515.1, on the reverse strand, counting down.
GGGAAACAGGGTGGCAAAGACCCTGTGGTAGCAGCAAGTTTGGGGCATCTGAGGACCAGCAAGCAGGCAAGAGGGGCTGGAAAAGAGTGAGGGGAGGTACGGTTAGGCAAAAGGCTGGACAGAAGGCAGGGGCCAAGTCAAGTCATGCCCTAGGGGCTCTGACTTGGTTCCAAGCATGATACGAAGCCCTTGGAAGGTATGAGTAGAGGAGTGATGTCCTTTGATTTTTAAAGTTCATTCTGTCTTGTCTGGGGAAGAGATTGCAGGGGAGGGAATGGAAGCCAGACATCTGCTGGAGGTGACAGGGGCAGTCCAGGCAGAGTTCATGACAGCTGGGACTCAGGTGGTGAGAATGACGGTGGTAAGATGTAGTCTGATTCCAAATATATTTCTCTTGACAATAATCATAGTTAACATTTATTAAATGCTCAGTTTCCGCTTTCCTGCATTATGTAGTATAAGCATCCACAACAGCTCTGCGGGAGAACACGCAAGGCTCATTTCACAGGCGAACACTGGAAGGCTTAGGTTAATCACTTGCTTCCTGAGCTCCCAGGCCCCCTCTTCCCAGCCAGACCCCAGTTCCTGGCAGCCCCTTTCCCACTGTGCTCACATCCTAGAACGATGGAATCTCACTCTCTCCAACTGCATGATTTCAACCTTCTATCTCCAGCCCTATATGGCTGGATTTCTCTCGAGGCAGGTGACTTTCTCAGGGTGCAAACCCGAGTCTACTGTGTACTAGAATCATCTTTTTCACCACCACCCTATACTTTCTCCCAAACTGGGTAATGACAACCATGATGACTGGAATGATGTACTTCCTACGTGGTAAAAATACCAGGGTATCTCTACTTCTTATGCCAGAGCCTACAATCAAGACAATGAACATTTAGCATATCGATAAAATTTCACCCAACTTAGTTAAGAGGGCTAATCTTTTCTGACGTATTATTGTATTCTTTTTGACTGTTTTACAAAAGTTTGAGTACTTTCTTGTACTTGATGTGTTTGCCATTTATTTGTCTTCTTGATGGTCTCCAAATCTAGTTCTTGTTAGTGAATCACGAATTCATGTCTGGAGGTAATTCTTAACTGTACATACCATCATAGTTTTCACCACCATAGTTAAGACATTCAACATTTGTTTCATGTAGGATTTTGATGCCAAAGGAAAACGACTATTTATTTATACACACTTAATAAAGAACCATGGGGAATAAGAACCCGAGGGAGACTTTAGATTCACCCTCTAGGTGGTTGTCAATCCTGGCCGGACAATAGAATCATCTGAAGAGTTCCCTGTCAACAGGAGACCAATGGCATCTTACTCTTAGTTATATCATACTCTCTGTAGGTGGGACCTAGGTATCTGAATTTTAAAAATTCCCTGATTCAAATGTGATGCAAGGGTGGAAAATCACAGACCTAAACCAAGTTCCCCTCCAGAAGTTTCCTGTTCATCATTTCCAAATTAAAGACAATGAGACCCAGAGGCGGAAGTGACTTGCCAACAGTAAAGCCAATTTGTGGCAGAACCACAACTGAAACCCAAGTGTCCTAACTCCTTGTTCAATTTGCATGTAACATCAGCCAGACACAGAGAAAAGGATGGAAAGGAAGGGGGGGGGGGGGGTCTCACCTATTGTAATCCTGATGATTCTATCACTGAGGCTTCATTTCTCCTGATTCTCCACTTTCTGTATCTTGCCCCAGCTGCCAAACTAGTTTATGTTGGAGCAAAGTGACGCAGAAAAGCTGTGCTAGGAACACAAGGGCACCATCAGCAGTACCAATACAGCCAGATGGTCTTTCTCCTCCAAAAGAGAGTCATGTGAGTGAACACAGATCTGAAGACCTCAAGAAACAGTCTACACAAAAACCTGGCTGTACAGCTACACATGAACAGCCTTTGACAAATTCATGCCATATTCAGGAACTTGACCAAAGAAAGTAATCATGGATATGCACTCATTTTTAGGTTCATAAAGATGTAAGTACAGCAGCATGGTTTATGTAGGGGAAAAGTGGACACATCATAGAAATATCGTGGAAACCCCAAGGAAATTTCAAAAGGTACCCTTAAATTAAAAAAAAAAAAATGAAGGAAGCTACAAAACCATATATGTAACATATTCCCAATTTGATAGAAGTAAATATTTATACACATAATGAAAAAATACTATAGTTATTGATGGTTATTATCTTCCTTTCTTTTTAAATGTTCCATATTCTAAAAATTTTCTGTAAGGCATATGTCTTTCATTTAAAAACACATACCGGGGTGCCAAAAAAATGTATACACATGACTTGTATTCATCTTTTGTTGTTGGTATATATTATTACAATTTTAATACAGTTTTTTTCCATTCTTAAAATGTGTATACATTTTTTGGTACCCTCTGTATATAGATACATCCATGTATCTAAGTTGCAGGACAATAAACACTACATAGAATTGTGGTTACAACTTTTGATACCCTGTATCCTTCGGCTTGTTATTAGTATGTCTTTTTCCTTAGACCAAGAACATGAATCGGGCACCCACTTCATGCCACATTCTAAACATAGATGACTAAATATTTTAATGGGAGACTCAAATTAGATTCTCTGTGATTTCATTTATATAAGTCAAAAGCTAAGAAAAATTATTTTAGTGTCATAGTTTTTCATGCAATGAGACTAACGTAGTAACATAGTCCATCTTTCCAGTCTTCAGGTTACTTAACAGGTTTTAAGAATAAATACTTACTGAACACTTTCCATGCACCACAGTTATGCACTCTAGGCTATGGGAACTTTGTAATGAACAACAACCAAAAGAAAAAAAAAAGTTGAGAAGTTCTGCTCCTTGTGGTGCTTACATTCTGGTGGGAGGAGACATGATAAGCATGTTAAATATCAGTGCAATGAAGGGGGGAGGGATAGGGCGTGCTGGGGATGGGATGTGAGGGAGGGATGTTGCTATTTTAAATAAAATAGCTGGTGAGTGCCTTCCTGATGAGGTCACATTAGAGGAGGACCTGAGAGAAGTAGCCAATCCTGTGCGTATCTGGGAGGAATAACATTCCAAGCATCTTGATAATTAAAGGGGAAAACATCTTTTCTTCTCCATTATTCTTTGGGTCATTTGAATTACATTCCTGATGTAGGTATAGTCAGGTCATGGCTACAGAATTGCCAGACAGTATCTTCTGGTGAAAGGAGGGACATCAGAAAAGACATATTTAAGGGGAAAAAAGGCATTCATGTGTGCATAATGACAACACCTCTGAAAAAGCTCAAGTCTTTGCCTTTTCAATAGTGCTTAAGTGGACTGTGTGTGTAAAAAACATTTATGATGGAGAGATACCAGGCTGAATCGGTTAAGAAACAAAACATTTCTTGGATTTTACCTAATATATGTACTCATTATATATCTTTGCCTGGAAAGGACATGGATAAGCCATGCATTTAATACAAAAATATTTCCAATTTTTAAAAAAATCTCTATTAGGAAATATATGCTCATTCTTGAATATGAAAAAGCCTAACAATCCAATACATAAACTTTAATTTTATAATAATAAATGATGCTTCTTTCTATGGGAAAACATTTTCTAAATGCCATTATATTACAGAATAGACAATATATGTTTTTTTTTAAAAAAAAACAATACTTATAGAAATAAATTTATAATCAATGCTTTTGAAGCAGTAAAAAATTTAATTTTTCTCTATGTACGAGATCTAATCCTGATCATTAACTATTTGACTTCGGTCTATAAAGAATATGTTAAATCTATCATATGTTAAACTGCCAATTGATTAATCCCTGAAAGTTTAAAATAAAAGATTGTGTTTTAAACTTTAAACTAAATGGTTTCCATTTAGTAGGGAACCATCATAATTGCAACTTAGTAGAACAATCACACAGCCCGAGGCTGTCTTATTTCTCTGGGTTTGATTATTACCAATAAAATCCTCCAGAGCTGTGATAATCTGAATAGGATTTGAATTTCATTTTAATTCAAATTTAGCATCTCAATGTACAAATTTACATTATCATATACTCAGGATTGCAGCATGACTTCAATCACTCAGCAATAAGTAAAGGTCCTCCTCAGAGTATATACAAGATAAAGTATGTCATCTGGGGGTGAACTGAAGCCTTTCAGGGGCTAGCAAAGTACCAGATTCTTTATATACTAAGTTTCACGGTGGAAGTGTAACAAAAATGGTTAAGCTCCTTTTCAGAAATTGAGACTTGGTTGCTAAACAAATTAATGTTGTATCAAAAGTATAATCATTCCTTTCTTAAAAACTGGAACAATTAGTTATAAAGTCCCAGGTTCTTTCCAAATCCTTCCAGATTTCACGGTCATAAAATTCCTATCTTTTTGAGAAGCCAGGGGATTCTTAAAAACAGAGACATCAGGAGAGATGAGGATGGAATTCTTACTAGAGATTGAAAGGTGGAAGGTAGGATTCCTTCCAAATCCCCCAGATATGTATTTCTATGAATTGAAATGAGTAAACATGCAACACAGTTTCTTGAAATGCCCAGGCTATATTAAGTTACACTGCCAATAATGTTATTTAACACTGACACTGAATTATGGCTTTTAATAACAGAGTCTGGAATCCCTGGCTGTTGGGTATCTGTCTGCAAGTAGATAGACAGGTGAAGAGGTACAGTATAGTGCCAAATAAATAAATAAAAACTAAGTGGGGTGGGTGAAATTGTTTTGGCCTGGGAGATTAAGAACAAGCATAAATGATAGCTTTTCTGTATTTATCTTAAGAGAAAAATGAAGTGGAAACAGTCTCTTAAGAAATGTTTCTTAAGTATCTAAATGATACAAAATCATGGGCTTTCTGGCTTGGGAAGGCCCTTCAGACATCACCCATCAGAACTCCGTGCATGAACCCTGAGTTCAGCAATCCCACAACATTCCCGGTTAGTTTCCATCTGAATGCAAGAGAAAGCTTCACACCCCAAGGAAACCTCTTCCATTTCCAAAGAGTTCCAGCCTTACAAAGTGTTTCCCTTTACTAAACCAAGTCTGCTTTCTATTATATAACCCCTCCATACTCACCCTAACTTGACTCCAGAAAGCTGAGGCCCCAAACACACAGGCACGGGGGTTGAGGCAGGTGGCACAAACGAGTGGAGCAGGCCAAGAGCCAGACCATAAGAAGGGGTGGGGACTCGGCCCAACTAATGGGCACGCTGCTCAGCAAAATGGCCAGCCACTGCTCAGCTCCGGCCTCCTGTGATGGAGCAGGAACATGGGCCCATCTCCAGATTTTCTGATGAGAAGCCAGAAATTGGAATTTGAGTAAAAAAAAAAAATCCCAATTTTTGAAAACAGAACTCAACTGTGGAGTTCAAACAGCTCATAGAGATCAACTAACCAAACCAGTGAGAAAACTGGCACCCAGAATAGAAAAAGTGACTGACCCAAAGTCAAAAGGTGAATCAGAGGTAGGCGTGGGACCCCAGCAGAAGGTCCCAGGTCTCCCATCTCAGGCACCAGGTCAGCAAGTCAGCACTGCATTGGGGCTGTAGGCTTGTGAAAGGATTCTGAAATAGGAATCAGCTTTAGATCACTTCCTGTATCTATTATTACGTTACCACTGTCTACATCTAGTTTTTATAGCACCCTTTCACGTTGAGAGGGCATATGGTGCAGTCGTCACAAGCACAGACTGCCCAGGTTCATAAGCCCGGCTCTACTACTTATTAGTAGTACCTGCGTGGCCATGTCACCTAACCACCTACACAGGAAAATGTAAATCTCCTACATTTTGTCCTCCGACCTTCGAGAAAGGCCTGAAATACATGGGATTGACTCAATCCTGGGCATCTCCCCACCAAGGGCTGAGCTTATTCGCGACACTTAGTGCAACCATCTCCTCCTTCTGTCTCTAAGTTACTGGTGGCCCCTAAAGCACAAGAGAGTAAACAAAGAGCTCTTCCCAAGGCTGCCAGGGGTTCCATGAGCCCTGGGGTTGGATGATCCCGTTTGTGGCTCCCATGCGTCCCAGTGTACAATGCTCATAAGAGTTAATATGTATGGACGGCTACGTGCCAGTTACAGATATAAGCACTGGACATGTATTAACTCATTTAATTCACAAAACAACCAACTAAGGTAGATATTATTATCCCCTTTCAGAAAATAGAAGCCCCGAAAGGCCAAGTAACTTGCTCAAAGACCCACAATAAGAAAGTAGGAGAACCAGGAAACTCAAAGGGTTGGCTCTAGAGGTTACATTCCTAATTAACCGCTTCCCAAAATTGCTTCTAGAAATTTCTGGTATCACCTTCTTCAGTGTATACTATAAGAAGGCTCATAGGCATCTGGCCAGCTCCAAGGAGATGGCTGGGGTCTCACTGCCTCTATCCGCACCTTACCCTTCACTTCTGGGGCTCTCAACAGGTGCAGGCTGTATTCCTTTACAGCTTTTTTCTCTGGCCCTCTGTCACTCTTTCACAAGGCAAACCAGGGAGAAGCTCCCTAACACAGTGAAGATGCAATTCCTCACATCCTTTTATAGGCGGCATGTAATAGCTCTGGTCCATAGGCTTTTTTTTTTTTTTTTTTTTCCCAATTGGAAGAGGTGGCTCTCTTTTCTCTATTAATCACTTTCTATCTCTCTTTCCTAGGACACAAAAGGTGTATGCGCTGAAAGACCAAATAATGGCTAGCAAGGGGGAAAGGAGCGAAACGAAGAGCAGAGAAAGAATTAAGTTTATGTTAAAAAGTAGTTATTCATTATCAGGAAAGTACAAATTAAAACCACAATGAAGACACCACCTCATAACCACAGGGGTGGCCAAAATAAAAAAGATAGATAATAACAAGTGTTGATGAGAATGTGGAGAAATTGCTACCCTCATATACCACTGGTATATGAGGTGCCATTGCTTTGGAAAACAAGCTGGAAGTTCCTCAAAAGGTTAAATCATACAGTTGCCATATTCCACCCAAAATTCCACTCCCAGGTATATAGTCAAGGGAAATGTCCACACCAAGTTTGCACATGAATGTTCATAGAAGCATTATTCTTAATAACCGAAAAGTGAAAAGAACCTAAATGGCCATCAATTGACGAATAAATAAAATGTGATGTATACATATCACAGAATATTATTTAGCAACAAAAGGGAATATAGTACTGAAACAGCACTGACAGACCTTGAAAATATCATGCTAAGGGAAAGAAGGCAGTCAGTCACACAAAAGCATGTATTACATGATTCCATTTATAAGAAATGTTCAGAATACGCAAACTACATAGGGAGACAAAAAAGTGGATCAGTGGTTAACTAGGGTACTGAGGAGTAACTGCTAAGGGGCACAGGGTTTCCTGTTGGAATTAGTGATGAGGGTTGTACACCTCAGTACTGTAAAAGCCATTGCATTGTATACTTTAAATGAGTGAATTGCATGATATGTGAATGAATTGTACCTCAGTAAAGGTGCCATACTATAAATAAGATTAAAAAAACTGGTCACAAAGTAAAACTCCTAGTCTATCCCAGGAGAATCTGTGTCTTTGTGAATGAGAAACCATAATTAAAGAAGTGGCAGAAACCCCAAATCATTTAAGAGGGAAAGAAAAAAAAAAATCAGAAAGAAAGCCTTTGTGGAAAGGGTAAGGGGAAATTATTTCCATGTAATCGAATTCCAAGATAGTGGATATGTTGGGGTCATATTACTCCAAATTTGTAGCTATTCCATGATGGGTTGTATAACCCTAAATTCAGACTTTTCCTCACTGGAAAGCTATCAGTTCCAAAAATAAAGGAGCTAGAGGAGAGGTGAGATTTAAAAAGAAAAAAAAAAAAAAAACGAAAAGGCTAGTGCTAATTTTTTAAGAGACGGAACTAAAAAGCTCACATATATAAGGATTCTCTGGTATATTTCATCCCATGTTCAGAAAATATAAGAATATTTGATTGGTATATAAAATGCATGTCCTAAAATGAATTTAAAAATCAGACTCAAATTTAACTAGAAAAATTAACGCTTTCAAGTTCTGGAGCTAAGTTTAAGACATTGACAGCCAGACGAGTGCTGGCACTGTTTGAGATTCAGGCAGAAGAATTTGAGAGTTAAGTGAAGGGTTCGCCAAGCTATCTGCTCATGTATCTCCTTATAATGAGGCTTCAGCAGAAATCAATGCAATCTCTGAATAAAGTGAATACAGTTTCCTAACGTGGCAGTATGTCAAATCATATACTATGGAAGTTTCATGGTTATTAGCAGATACAGCATTAACATATTGTTCGAAACAATAATTAGATAGTAGAGAATTTCCTTTATATCTTTTAGTCTTTAACTTTCAAACTATTCCTCAGCCCTTTACTCCCGCTAGGTCTTAATCAAGAATCACTTGTGTAGAAAATCAGCTTACTGCTTTCTTTAAAAACAGGCGCGCCATTAATTCATTCAATGTGTTGGCAGTTCTGGAGAACCCATGTAGACAGGAACAAATGATGCCTCTTAGTTTGTGTGAAAGAAGCTGAGTATAAGATTTCATGCATATGCACAAAGAAATATTTAAAGAATCCTGCAAAATCAGCCAACAATTTTCTTGACATTTAAAGGAAAAAAGAAAAAAAAAAAAAGCCTCTACTTCTCACCCCCATGGAGGTTTAGATATTAAATGTTTATTTAAAGATATTTTACATGACTTACAGGGTTCTTCCACAGTCCTCCAAATCCTTGACTATCAGTTTAAGTAGTGCTCCTAAGACTCAAGGTCAGAGTATAATCTTTCCCCCAATGAAACTGTTGAGCTCAAGAAAGTATATCATCTGTTCCTAAATGCACTATTGTAACTTTTCTAAGAAGTTTACTTCCTCTCTACCTCTTCATTACTTCACCATGCATTTTCCCGGCCTACGTGTTGGAAGCATGGAACTGTCCCCACTCCACCTGTTTGTGTTAAGGTTGACAATTTCCTCTTCTAAAACAGATGGTGATGATTCCCAGAGGCAAACCAACTGTGTATTTCACTAATAGGTGACATGGGCTCTCTTGGAATGAAAACTTGTCCTCCAAAGAATGCACCCTCCCCCCAGTGAAGCCAAAGCGTGGTGTTTCATTTCAGTAGTGCAACTGTTTATGACAATTTAGCTTTTAAAGAAAATGTCTTTGATTAGGCAACTCCAGTTAGAAAATGCATGTTATTTCTGCTCCCTCCTTCTTCCCCTCCGATTGTCACCGCCTGGACCCAGGAACCCCTCTGTGGAAGGAGGGCCCACTTCTCAGGCACATAGAAACAAGTAGCAACTCCGGACTCCAGGAGGGCAATCTGCTAAATCTAGCTGCTTATGCTGACAAGCCTGGAGAGTACTTCTGGTTCTTTCTGCCACGGAAGCATTGCTATGTCAGTCACGGGGCAAATCCAGAGTTCCATTAAGGCAGTAACATATTTCTAGCCTTGGCACCTTACGATCATTCAGAAAAGCTTATTCTTTCTACCCTGCAATCCTCACATTCTCACACGCAAACCTGCAGCATATTTAACCTCCCAATGAAGCAATGGATAATGCAATACTGCAAAAGCAGCAGTAACTTTATGGCCACAATGGCTTGGTGAGGGCTGTTATTATTTATCGTGCCTGCCTATCAGCTTCTCCGGATGACAGCTTGGCAGAGCACAGGACTTTTAATATTTATGACGTGTGTCAACCCAGCAGGGGGAGGGGCTCTTAATCTTCCATGAAGAACTGAAACCTGATTTAAGAAGCCAGTTCGCGGTGATGAGCTGCTAGCACCAGTAATCCAACCCACCTCCTGATACACAAACGCCGGCATCAAGATTATACCTGATGCACCGAGCCAAGTGCAGAGCTATCAGATCCACCTGTTCCAAACAGGTGCGGGGCTGGTCACTAACCCAGAACGATATCCGAGTCCTGCTCCCCAAACCCCACCTTCCAGGTCCTCCTTCGAAAAGTTAGCACACCTCCGCCAGCCTTCGTCTGAGCGGCGCTAGGTTAAACTGAACACACTCTTTAGTCTCCCAACGCAGTTGGCCCTTTTCTTGGTAAACCCCACAAAGTGACGCACAGCAAAACTTAGTAGGTCCAGGTCACAGAGATGCACAGACTCCCCGAAAGGAGGCAGGCGCTGGATCCTTCTCGTCTCCTGCCTCCCCTCGGGTTCCCCTCCCCCGCGCCCGCTCACCTGCATGGGACATGGTGATGGTCTCGTTGGTGTTGGAACCCACGTTGAAGATGACCACGGCGGAGGCGTTCTGCACGAACGCGTTCCGGATCTTATCCCTGTACGTGCAGTTGCCCTTGGGGATGAGGGCTATCCAGTTCTTGCCGTGGGCCGGGACGGCGAACTTGGTGTTGGGGTCGCAGGCCAGGCGGTCGTGGGCAGAGCTGGCCATGACCACCTCCCCGCGGGCGTCCTGCTTGGGCGAGTGCTCCCCGTAGCGCCCGCACTCGGTCTTCTCCGAGTGCAGCTCGGTGCCACCGCCCGCCGCCCCGGGGTCCGGCGCGGGCTCCGCGTAGGTGATGTTCACGAAGGCGGTGTACCATTCCTCCTTCTCGGCCACGGTGAAGTCCAGGCAGAGCAGATGCACGAAACAAAAGGAAAGCAGCCATGTTGAGAGAGCCAGACTGCGGCACGCTTGGATGAGAGACATTGCCATCTTTATCCGCCAGGGCCCCCTCCCCGCCCCCCGCGCCCTCCTCCCACCCCGTCCCTCCTCCCCCGCGCCGGCCAACCCCGGGCCGGCCGCCTCTCCTCCTTCTGCTCCCGCTCACTCCTGGGCCCGGGGGGCCGCGGCCAGGACGCGCAGCCGCCGCGGGGACCGGATTCCGAGCAAGCGGATGGCGTTGGCCCCTTTCCCTTTCAGCCGGAGAGCAGCGGCTGCATTTCGCTTCCCGGGCGCCGGAGGGACGCGGGAGGAGGGGGCGCTCGGGGCTTGCGGAGGAGTCCAGCTGCCGAGCGCCCTGCTCCGTCGCCCGGCTTCTTCTCTCATAGGGGGTACAGGGGCCCCGGAGCGTGCTGGATGGCAGATCTGCGCCTTCAGCCCCGGCGGGGGGCGGGCACGGCTGCCTGAAGCCCCAGGTGCAGCCGTGGGTGTCCCGGCCGACGCCGCCTCCGAGCGCTCCAGCGAGCGGGTCCGGTTGCAGGCGCTGCAGCCTCTACTGCTGCGCGCGGCGCGGTTCCCTCGGGCTGCGGGCGCTTCGCTCCTGGTTTCACCGGGTGGAGGCGCCGGACGCACACTTGCTGCGGGAGGGGCCGGCTCCCGGGTAGTAGGAGCGAGTGGGCCGAGAGGAGTACGCGGGTGTGTGTGTGTGTGTGTGTGTGTGTGTGTGTGTGTGTAATGTGTGCGTGCAAGGAGGAGCTTAGGGTGATGTCAAAGATTCTGGGCTTCGCTTGCCAGGCTCCCTCGGTCTCTGTTTATAGGCAGCAGCGTCCCCTGCTGGGTCTTAAATTCAACCCATCTGCGATTTGGTCCAGGTAGAGGCAAAAGGGGAAGCGACCCCATGACCTGTGCGTACAGGAACAACTTCCTGCGCCTTAACTATAGGGAAACGCGTTTGCCTCTCACAAACAACCTTCCCATTTGCTGGAGCAAGTGCAGTGAGCTCCTTAATTACCTATCCGAGGGCGAAAGGGTAACGCTAGTTGGTAGCGAGGTCCTTCCCACACAGCGCCAGGAATATCTAGGGCAGTGACCAACCAACTTAAGTAAGTATGCATCAGCATTACCTAAGGGTTGCTAAAACTCAGACTGGTGGGTCCTGCCGCAGAGTTTCTGATTAGTACATATAGGGTTGGGCTGCAGAAAACTGTATGCCTTTCTAACAAGTTCCCAAGAGATGCTGAATGCCCTGGTCTGGGGACCACTCTATTAAGGTGAGTACAGGAATGGGCTTCTTTTCTCCCACCTGGCAGTAAATATGTGACATGTGGTTTTTTATGGAATGAGTGTTTTCTAACTCTGAAAGAAAAGAAACTGGGTGAGATATGTTTTCACTGTGTTTATTCTGTTGTCAGGACTGGTACCAGAAGACCCAGCATCAATAGGCAAGGGGAGTTTGTTTGGGTTTTGTGTATAGCGTGATCTCCAGTTGTGCAGAGATCACAACCAGTCCGCAGAGAGTACAACCCTCTAGAGTAGTGTTCTTAAAACTGTGACACAGCACAATTCCTTCCCAATTAAATGTCTGACTGGTTATTATCTTTTCACACCCACAGTTTCCTTGGCTTGAAATACCTGCCATATAAAGCCTCAAAAACAATTTGCATCATGGTTCTCAATTGCTCTCATTGTACTCCCCACCTGGCACTCTTTCAGAGAACCCAGGACCCAATTCTTATGAAAACAAAAGTCCACCTTTCCTCCAGGACCTTAGTATGTTTACAGGTTTCTGTTAATGGCTCTTCCAGCAACAGTGCAAGCAGCTGGTGGCCATACCCAAATTAGAAGCAGGCACAAGAAGAACTACTTAGAAGAATTTGTCTCTGTGGTATTTGATGTGTGTTTTCATTTAGAAAATAGGCTTCTAGGCAATGGGGACAGTGCTTTTTATAGTGCCTAATGCCGCCAAGGCAAAAGTGGGGACTGCCTGCCTGGCTGCTGGTTCCTGAACCCCCAGAGAGCTGAGGGAGGAGTCATGGGCTACCCTCCCCCCCAGCTAGGTTCTGTACAGATGCCTTAGCACACCAAGGTGGTTCCCGAAATTTCTTTCTCTCTTAGCAATTCTTCTCTAGCCACAACCTTTGGGGAATCTGTCATCAAGGATACGAGACTACCCCTCACGCTTTCTTTCCGTTGGAAGTTAGAGGCTAAAGAGGGGGTGGGGTCAAGGAGGCAGCATCCTGGCTGGGAGCTTGGTTAAGTACAGGGGCGTTGGGCAAATAGGTAGAGTGTTGACTATGATGGGAGCTGGGTTTCTTAGTGTTGAAGAAGGAATTTACAAACATGGAAAGAAAGAAAGCTGTGAAGAACCCCGAGGTGTTGGATTGGATTTAAAATGAGTGCAAAATCATTATATATATATGTATATATATAATTGTTATATATAGCTGCATATAGATAGATAGATAGATAGATAGATAGATGCACCATAGTTAGCTTCACTCAGAAGCTAGAAGCAACGGACACATCAAATGGTCAGACGATCTTGGTTTCTAAGTGCCATCCTCTATTGAAAGGAACCAGGGCTGATTACAGGGCTTGGGGTGGGAAAGTACAAAGTGAGCTTGGAATCTCTTGTAGGGAAGTGCTCAAGCATGATGGGAACATGCCAAAAGGAGACACGAGCCAGATGGAAGGAACTCCCACTGGCCAAATCTCGGACAATTGGAGCATCAAGATAAATAATGATAGTAACTAATTACAGCCTATTGGATAAAACAGGAATCCATGCTAATATAAGTGGATAAATAATGATAAAATGAGTAAATAAACAAATAAGAACAGCTCTTCTTTATGGAAGAGCAAGGTGCAGACAGAATGCCTCAGTCTTACGCCACTAATACAATTGATGGAAATGGAAAGTCATCACTCGGCAGAGTTAGTTGATTCAGGCAGGAGTCCTCAGTGGATGCTAAGGCTGGTGGGCGAGTAGGTGCTTGATGTGAAGCAGGATGTCAGCCTAGACTTAAAGTATCTTCTGAAAAGTACTTATTGACTACAAGGCGGTCGGGGGCCTGATTAATTTATTGAAGAGAACCCTGGAAAACACCAGATTGACTCAATGATCAAGATGAACATCACTAGTGGTGAAACTGACCGTATCACGTGTCTGCTGATGTCATGTGCGGAGAAGAGCACAGAACCTTTTCTGTCCCATTCCTGGCTGAGAATGCATGGCTTGAATCTGGACATGGGGAAAGTTTCAATGGACTCAAGGTGAGCTTTAAAACTCTCAAGACAGAGAAAGACAGAAGAACTAATTGATCCAAATTGAAGGAGACTTTAGAGACACGACAACTAAACGCAACACGCGATCCTGGATGGCTTCTGGACCAAACAGGAAAAATAAATAGTTGGCAGCAATTGAATGAGGTCTGTGGGTTCGATGGCAGTTCCTTGTTAATGCTGAATACCTGGTTGGGATGTTTATATTGTAGCTATGTAGAAGAATGTCCTTGCATGTGGGATATGTACCATGAACCTGAAGTATTTAGTAGTGATGAGGCATTCTGTCTGCACCTTGCTCTTAAATGGTTCAGGAAAGAAAAAAAAAAAAAGATAATCTATAAGTTCTTGTTTACTACTAGCAACTATTTTAGAGAAGCTGAAATCTAATTCATGATAAATTAAAAAGTCAAAAGTCCACTATTTGGGGGCTAGGGGAGCGGGTATTAAAATGTTTCCAGATTTGTGCTAATGACTCTCCTTCCAGGACGGCTTCTCCTTTGTCACAGCAGCTCTGCTTGAGCCACTGAACTGGGGATACAACAGAGAAGAAAACAGATAAGTGTCTCCCTTTCATGGGTTTATGTTCTGGGGTGGGAGAAACGGAAAAATTTTAAGTTTTTTGTTCTGCCAGGAAGCACTATGTAGAAAAGGCATCAGAATAAGGGAGGTGACTTATTTTATATCAGGCTCAGCTGCTCTGACGCGATGACTTTTGATCAGAACCCTGGAAGAAGGAGAGCCCCAAGGTGTAGTGGGGGTGCTGGTTGTACCAGGAAGAGGGAACCATCTATACAGCAGCCCTGTGGCAAGGTTGTATTTGACGTGCTTGACGAGCAACAGAGAAACCATCGAGGGTGGAGAGGGGTCAGAAAAAAAGAGTGAAGGACATGAAATCAGAGAGATGGGAGGCAGATCATATGGGGCCTTCTAGTCCAGGGTAGAAACACTGATTTTTATTTTGAGTGAGAGGAAAAACCTTTGGTGAGTTTTAATCAGGGAAGTGACATAGTCTGATATGTTTCAAAAGTTCCTTCTGGTGGTATTGGAGCAAGTATGGAAGAAAGAAGAACAATCAGGAGCTATAACCATCAATTTGGAAAACAGAGGATAGTGCCCAGCCAGGACAGTGGCATGAACATGGTGAGAAGTGACTGGATCCTCAATGAATTTTGAAGATGGAACAAACAGAATTCTCTGGGGCATTTGCATTGGGGTATGAAAGAAAGAGAGGAGTCCAGAAAGATTCTACAATTTGGAGCCTAAGCAACTGGCAGAATGGAATTGTCATGATCTGGGAAGAGGAAGATTGCAGGAGATGCTGGTTGGGGTAAGAATCAAGAGTTTTGAATATATTAGGTTCAAGGTGCCTAGAGATATGCAAATGAAAATTTCCTGTAATTCACTTCACCACAGTATCCCAGGAGGAAGATTACTGAATTAAAGCACACGAACAGTTTTCAAGTTGTTGATACATACAGGATGGCCAAATTGCTGTTCCAAAGGTTGGCCTCACTTAATATGCATGCGCCAGAGTAAAGTGAGCTCCTTAAACTAGTTTTTGAAATATCACCAGAAGACAGCTTAGTGGTGAGTCCCAGCCTAAGGGGGACTCTGTCCACCAGCCAAGCAGCCCAGGCTAAATAAAATTAGTAGGTTTCCCCGGGGCTCTTTGCTGTGTGAAAAATGTTATAGACAGAGCCACTTGAAAATGGAGTCGAAGCTGCTATCCCCGACGAACTGCCTTGCACATCTTATTCCTCAAGTCTTTGGAATGTTAAAACTGCAAAATAATCTTTAGATGGGGCTTAAAGAACATTGTATCCCACACAACTGAAAACATAACAAGAAAGCAGACATTATGACTATAGGACTGAAAATTAAAGACACTGTTTAGAATTAGCATCACTATGTTAGCTTATCAGCATCTATAGGAATTCTTTCTATTGATGTAATTGTTCCCCTCCATTTCTTATAAATACCCCTTGCTGCCTCCTGATTGGAACTCTACTTGGGTTTCTTCCTGAATCAATGTGCTTCCCAAATAGCAATTCTTCTGGATCTCAAATAAATGCTATTGCCTCTCACTTTGGGTTTTGTTTTTAGATTAACAGGTGTATGGAGGTATTCTTGTTTCCATAAAGGGTAGAGGCATGCAACATGTGTCTGAGTCAGAAATGAAAAGCAGCCCCGGCAGAGAATGGCAGTGTCCCACTTCTCCGAATGTTGGCAAATTGGATTTTCTTTATGGCGCTCTCATCCCTGACACTGCTTTGTCATTTTGCCATTA